>NC_133563.1:16480000-17105000 GCF_048773025.1 Camelus bactrianus | reverse complement strand
TTTCCGACTTCTTACTTTTCAATGTTTAAACTTTTATTTCAGCTATTAACACATAACGTTATAAAAGTAAAAATACAAATAATTGTTACAAAAAGTAAAAAAATTAGTCCATAATAAAAATTTATATTGTGTTTTCTCCCAACATTTTGCTATACATATTTTACAATTGTTATGATAATACAGTATATTCAAGTTATTTTTGAATTTTTATTATAAAAGATGTCTTATTTAAAGAAATTTATCAGATCAGAGATTATATTAAATATTAATTTTAAATCTTAGAATTTTGTAATGAAAAAACTATTGTCTTTAGTTGATTTAGTTTGATTTTTTTTTCTACTTAATCAAGTTTGTACTCTGATACAGAATTGTCAGCACAGTAAAAATATTTTTCATGAAACTTAAATTTAAAAATCTAATATTTTTGAGGCTTATTATGTGCCAGAAGTTTTATAAGCATGACACTTAGTTATCTCATTTATACCTCCCAATGGTATAAAGTAGATGTTACTGTCATACCTCTTTTTTTCAGATAATAAATATGAAGCATGGGAAATGAATAGAGTTTTGGCTCAGGTCTATTACATATAACTTGTGGTTACTTCCTCAATTCTAGAACATATAACCTATGGTTGTTTCCTCAATTCCAGAATACATGGCTTGAATAAACATATTCAGAATCTTGTGAGATCCCTACATTGGTTCTCTGACCCATGGATTGTGGGTTACAACGGCAAGGAAAACCACGTGGAAGCTACTAGCGCTGCCTCTACCTATCAGAATAATACAACAAGCTTAATGCTGCATTCCAAGAGGCACTACGGAAATTAATGTTGCCATCGAGGACAAAAAAGAGTGACAAGAATGATGACCCCCTCCCACCATATTCCCCTTTACCTCATGCACTTGACCTTTGAAAAAAGGTGGTTCTCGGACAATGAGAGTGGATTATCCTAAATGTATTCAGCTGTTACCTTTAATTGCAGCTACTGCTCCAGATGTGGCTCCGTTGCTGAAGCAAATCTATACAACCCCTAATACCTGGTACACAGTTACGCAGTTATTGATCTCATGAATACTTTTTGCTATACTTGTTTTAAAAGGACTGTAAAGAACAGTTTTCTTTCAGCAGGGCCAGCAACACATACTCATTGTATTACTTTAGGACGGTACCAAAGTACCAGCTCTAAGTCATAATGCAGTATTCAGGAGTTGTGACCACCTCTCTTTTCCACATACATCATGCTAATCCATCACATTGATGGTAACGTATTAGTTGGATCTGAAGAGTAGAAAGTTGGGATGACTTCAGATGCCTTGGTAAGAAATAAGCATGATAGAGAGTAAGAAACAAATGCCACAGAAATCTAGGGGTCTGACACGTCAGTGAAATTTCTAGATGGCCAGCTATCTTGGGAAGTTTGGATTATCCATTTCAGGAGAAAGATTTGCTGCATCTGCTTCCCTACCACTAGGAAGATCTCATGCAATGCTTAATGCATCTTTTTAGTTTTAGATGCAACATATCTCCTCATTTGAGTATGCCACTCCAAACCCATTACCAAGTAATTTAAAAGGTTGCCTATTTTGAGTGAGATTCAGAGTAAAAATGACTGCAACAGATACAGGGTCCCACACAGGCTGATATGCTGCTGGGCCAAATGACCAGCAGACCTGATGGTGCTTTAGGTGTCCATGGCAGGTAGGAATGCTAATGTGAAGCTCTTGGCAAACCCTTGTAGGTGAATCATACCACGGAACTCTGAGATTTCGAGGCAAGGCTATGTCATATTTTGCAGATAACGATTCTTCTCTCTCTCTCTCTCTCTCTTTTTTTTTTTTTTGAAATACAACTTCTAGCATGCTACTGGGTCTAACAGAGATGGAAGCTTGATGGTAATGAGCTGGGTATCTTCTGACACATCAAGCCATAAAGTTGGGTGTGCACAGGAGCATTCCGATAACAAATGGGAGTGTTATATTCGTAACTGGGTTCAAACAAGCCTTGCTAGCACAAATGAGCTGAATGAGCAAGGGGCCTAAATGCCTCTTCCAGACAAATTACTTTTTCTTCTCATAACCATACTTGGGACTTCATGGCGAGCTCCCAATGACCACATGACTGAGGGAGAAAAAAAAGGGGTGTGTTTTTACAGATAATTCTGCACAAATTGCAGGAAGAACACACAGCTGGATGAAGTCAATACTACCATAGTTGTATTCCAGGGTGGCTCTGAAGGACAGAAGTCAATGGGGACTCTCCTCACTGGAGAGAACTTTGAGTAGTGCCTCTAGTAGACATTTTGCTTGAGAGTAATTACAGCCAGAGAATGATCTACACTGATTCAGCCATAATGGTCAGTGGTTTGGCATAATGATCCAGTACTTGGGACAAACACAATACTGAAAGACTAAATATACAAATGGACCTGGCCAGACTATGTGTAAAGACAGAACTCTGACTCACAACCTAAACAGAACTCTGATTCACAACCTTAAGTAAACTGCATAAGAAAACAACTCCATTCTCTGCAATAAATAGCCCAGGAAATCAGTCTGCTATAATTCAGATTTATGGAAAGACAGATTATCTTTGGTAACAGTCCAGGAAGTTAGTTTTTAATAGCAATTGACCCCACATGGCCAGGACTTTATTAATAATGAACAACTTCCCAAATTTTTGTCCCTGTTTCCAATTCTAGTGCCAATCAGATAAAACCAAATATGGACCCCTAACCAATCCCACAGGATGCCCCCCCCTTCTAATTAGCCAGTCTGTAGCTTCCTTGTACCAACAACCTCCCATCAGTGCTTACCTAAAGCCTTTCTTTTTACCCCCTCACTGTCAGCCTTTTAGCCTCATACCAGGGTCCAAAAAAATGGTCTTTGCTCTTCTCATTTGGTTGGTCTTTATTTTTCACAATTCACAAACTGATAACAAGGAAGCCTGGGGAAGAGGTATAAGGATAGACTTCTCTAAATGGACACAGTGTGTGAAGATATTTGTTATGTGAATGCTCTTCAAGAAGCCACCACAGCAGAGGAAGATCTTAATCACTGGGGGACAGGGTGACAATCTGTAGCTATCAGTCATTCTTTTTTCCCTGGAATCCCTGTGCTAAAATATGGTGAAACTCTTTTATCTGCTCACTGAGACTTTTTCCCCCCATCTTTTGGGTTATTTTTGATTTAGTCTGGCTCGTGCCTCCTTTCAGATCCTTTATCCTTGGGAACACATCATTTTTAGGCAAGTTAGTTGTTTTCCATATCTGTTTCTCTAATATTTTTTATTACTTTTTTTTTCCGTTTTCATCCCAGGAATTTTTTTCATATCATTATATACATTACACTTTATCACCTCTATTCTTTATTGTCTCCTATGTGTCTCAATTCTGCCATTGCATTTCAGTTGTTCATTTTGATTTCCTTTGAATTTTGTGTATTTGCTGGATTATCTGTTAAGTAGTTTGGCCTATAGTCACCATAGATCTTTCTCTTTCTGGGCTTATTTTATAAAGTCATGTCTTCCTACTTGCTAGAGAGAATTACAAATAAATTACCTTCTAGTTTTTGTAGTTTTGCTCTTTATTTGTAAATCTTTACTCAGTTGGAAATTCATTTGGGCTGATGATATTTATGACTATACCCTAATTTTCCCATCTTTATTGTTATGCAATTGTCCAAATGTTTATTGAATTGTGTATCATATACTCACTGAAAAAACTAGAGGTTTTAGTGTTAACTACTTATTAAAATAATAAGCCATCATGTAATTTCACTGAAACCAAGTGTGAATTAATTTAGCTTACAATTTAAGTAATTTTGTAGCACAGAAAAATAAATTCTGCAGGCAAATAATTTTCAAAACATGAAAATCAAGCAATTTACAATATAGACTAAAAAGTTTAACAATTCTCTCTACCTTCTGCTCAATTCTTCTGGAACCTCAAACTGCTCTAAAAAATAAAGCCTATTAAAAAAAGTTTGACAATGATTTTGCTGAATTTCTAAAATGAATTGATCAATAGTACCTAGAATGACTTTCCTAGAGCAAGTTATATCAGACTAACTTCATTTCTTTTCTTTTGTGTCTGTTGAGTGTAATATCCTTGGTCTCAGGATATTGTTCTATGGTCTTATTCTAAGTATTTGCATTTTAATATTTAGTATATTTGTCTCAAGTAGAATACACATTCAGTAACTACTAAACTGCTGAAGTTTTTAATTATAATTTAATTAACTTCATTTACTGCCTTTTAAGAGACCAATGACAAATCTGAACATTATTATCGTAACTAATTAAGAGGTCAGGAAAACCAGTAATTCTTCTTTTAGGGTAGATATAATTTCAGGTATCATATAAAATTGTGGTGCAAGTATGTACCTATTACTCACAAGTAAAATTATGTTTAATGCTGTTATTACAAAAGGAGTGTTTTAGTAAGCTGTGACTTCTATGTGCGTATGTTGTACACCTCAGTGTTTATCATTCTGAGTACATGGTACTTGCTCTGTTGTCTTCCGACTGACAGCTGTGTGAAGGCAAAGGAAATCCCTTTCCCAAACTTTATAATCTCTCCTACATCTAATTCGAAACCATAACCACAATCAAAATGTCTTAAATGCCCCTGATTATAGTAGTGGAATGATATTAGTGAAATTCATGCATAGACATATATTAACTAACAAGATAATTGGTTTATTAAGTGAAAATAATGTTTATTAAAATATTTTATATTGCTCTTAAGTCATACAGTTGAATCTTTAAAAAAAAATAGTCAATGCAATCTTTCATTTTTACTTATGTTTGAGTTTCCAAAAATGAACAATGTAAAGTGTCTTAAAATATGAGTTGATAATCAAGAATTACTCAAATAAAAAGCCCATATGCAAGCATATCTTATTGCTGATGTGTTTGCATCCAGAGTTATGGGAATTCGGATAAATTGTGATGATTTATAATGAAATCAGAGTAGTACAAATTTTAAATATAATCCCACATTCAGCAGATTGCTAACTCCTACATAAATTTCACAACCACGAATTCACTTTCTCTCTTCTGAAACAGAAAAAAAAAAACCCCACATATATATAAACAGAAGGAAAAGGGAATCAGCTCTCTGTAGATTATAGTGAAAATTATTTCATTTTCTCTTCTGTTATATAACTTCAGTTTATATTATTCTTGCTGTTCAATTTAAGATGGAAAAGAGAAGTAGTTTGCTCTAATGGAAAGAATATAGGTCTAAGAAACAATTACTTGGTTTTAGTAGCATTTGACTTTATAAGCCTTACTTTAAAAAAAAAATTTTGGTAAGAACAGATAACATGAAATCTACCCTCTTAACAAATTTTTTAATGTAAAGTATTTTTAACAATAAGCACAATGTTTTACAGCAGATCTCTAGAACTTACTCATCTTACATAACTAAAACTCCACAGATTTTGATTTCAGTATGCCTTTGGTATGTCACAATCTCTGAACTTTAGTTTCCTCATCTGTTAAATGGGGCTAATATTTCTTCTATTTCACAAGGTTACTCTGAGGATTAAATACCAGAATATGTTAAAAAGAAAAGTCCTTTGTAAGTTATAAAGTGAAAAAAGATATGAATTGTTGTTTGCATATAATAACAGTTAACCTTTATTGAACACTTAACTATGTGCATTGCAAATATTAAAGTAACTCCATTTTTATGACAACCCTTTGAAGTAACTTATTTCCATTTTATAGACTAGGATAGTGAAGCAGAGAGCTCTTAAGTAAATTGCCCAATGTTACATAGCTAGTAAATGGTAAAGCTGGGATTCAAATGCAGGATGTTTGACCCAAGAGTGCATGCTTTCACCACCATGCTTTACTCCCTCTCTGATGCTCTGCAAATGTTTGGTTAAAACAGATTTCAGCTTGCTTTTTTTTTTTTTTTTAACTTTTTTTTTTTTATTGATTAATAGTTATTTTACAATGTTGTGTCAAATTCTAGTGTAAAGCACAATTTTTCAGTCATACATGAACATACATCTATTCATTGTCACATTTTTTTCTCTATGAGCTACCACAAGATCTTGTATATTTTTCCCTGTGCTATACAGTATAATCTTGTTTGTTCTACATTTTAAAATCCCAGTCTGTCCCTTCCCACCCCCCACCCCCTTGGCAACCACAAGTTTGTATTCTATGTCTGAGTCTGTTTCTGTTTTGTATTTATGGTTATTTTTGTTTGTTTGTTTTTGTTTTTTTAGATTCCTCAAATGAGTGATCTCATATGATATTTCTCTTTCTCTTTCTGGCTTACTTCACTTAGAATGACATTCTCCAGGAACAACCATGTTGCTGCAAATGGCGTTATGTTGTCAGTTTTTGTGGCTGAATAGTATTCCATTGTATAAATACACCAGTGCTTCTTTATCCAGTCATCTGTTGATGGACATCTAGGCTGCTTCCATGTCTTAGCTATTGTAAATAGTGCTGCTATGAACATTGGGGTGCAGGTGTCATTTTGGAGTAGGGTTCCTTCTGGATATATGCCCAGGAGCGGGATTCCTGGGTCCTATGGTAAGTCTACTCCTAGTCTTTTGAGGAATCTCCATACTGTTTTCCACAGTGGCTTTCCTTGCTTCCTTCTCCCACTCTTAATGATTTAGATGTCTCCTTTTACAATTTTGTGTTTATTCTTTTTGTAAGTCCTGGCAGTTATCTCCTTTCCAGTTACGAGTTTCTCATTTTGGTAGCATCCTGCTTCTTTTCTATTTAGAGTAGACCTGTCAATATTTCTTTTAGCATGAGTTTAGTGTTGCTTGTATGTGAAGTTCTTTATCTCCCCTTCTATCCTAAAGGATAGCCTTGCTGGATAGAGTATCCTAGGCTGCATCTTTTTTTCATTCAGGGCTTTGAATATATCTTGCCACTCCCTTCTGGCCTGTAGTGTTTGTGTAGAGAAATCAGCTGAGAGCCTTATGGGGGTTCCCTTGTAACTCACTCTTTGTTTTTCTCTTGCTGCCTTTAGGATCATTTCTTTATCCTTGACTTTGGCCATCTTGATTATAATATGTCTTGGTGTGGGTCTGTTTGGGTTCTTCCTGTTTGGGACCCTCTGAGCCTCCTGTACTTGGATATCTGATTCCTTTAGGTTTGAGAAGTTTTCAGTCATGATTTCTTCAAATACCTTTTCAATCCCGTTTGTTCTTTCTTCCCCTTCTGGAACCCCTATTATGAGTAGATTGGCACACTTTATATTATCCCATAGGTCCCTTACATTGTTTTCATTGTTCTTTATTTGTTTTTCTTTCAGCTGTTCTGATTGGGTGCTTTCTGTTGTCCTGTCTTCTAGGTCACTTATTCGTTCCTCTGCATTATCTAGCCTGCTTTGTACAGCCTTTAGGTCAGCTCTCATCTCAGCAAATGAGTTTACTAATTCTACTTGGTTCTTCTTTATAGCTTCTATTTCATTTTTGACATATTTTATATCTCTAAACACTATTTCTTTTAGTTCCTTCAGTACTTTGATCACTCCTTTTTTGAAATCTTGATCTAGTAGGCCATCAATGTCTATTTCCCTGATCGTGCTTTCAGGGGATTTCTCTTGATCTTTTAATTGAGAGTACTTCTTCTGCTTCTTCATATTGCTCATATCTCTCTGGCACTGTGGCTTAAGGAGTATCAGTTACCTAGTTCTCCTGGAGACGGTGTGCTCTTAATGATTTTATCGAGAGGTCTTTGTGTCTTTGTCGTGAACTCAGCTTGCTGTTTCCAGAGGCCCTCTGTTGGCGCCGTCGTCTGTGCTGCTCCCCGTGGCTGTCAGCTAGCAGATCGCACCCCCTCCCAACACTGTGTCAGGTGCTGAGCTCTCACCCGGTGGGTGGGTGGGTCACTCCCCCTCCCGATGTTGCAGTCAGATGCTGCACTTGGGGGGAGGCAGGTGGGCGGATCGCACCCCCTCTCAGCACATGGTCAGGTGCTGCATTCCTGCCAGGAAGGGGGGTGGCCCCCTGCCCTCTCCCGGCACTGGTTCCTCCGCTGCTCTGTGCAGCTGCCCGCTCTGCCTCAGGTCGGTGTTCCGAAGGCGGGCTCAGGGAAGACGGCAAAACAGCGCTGCCCCTGCTCTGTGCCAAATCTCAGCTCCTTGTTTGTCTTGGTGGTAAGAGTTCTCTGAGGTGCTAGGGCAGAAAGATCCTACCCGCCTCGGGCTGTAAACAAGTCTCAGTCCTGCCTAGGAGGTTGCAGAGCCCGCGGGTGCGGATTCAGGACTCGGTCCCGCCCCCGCCCAGGCACTGCGCACAGGAGATGGCACTGTGGCTGCGCCCCACCTCTCTTCTCGCCAGATGCGTCAGTAATGGCAGCGCAGGTTTGAGGAGACAAAGGCTACGGCGTCCCTCCCCCCAGGGCACACCAGCTGTGTTGCTGTGCTTTTTTTTTTTTTTTTTTTTGCAATTTATGGGAGACTGAGGTTGTTCTGCTCTGTACCCGCTCCCAGCCATGGCACGCAGCCCCCTATGCTCCCCCATGGCTGCCTCAGTGCAGCCGCCCCAGTCCTCTGCCCGGTTTGGGTGGCCTGCCCTGGCCCCAGCTGCTGGCTCGTGTCTCAGGCTGGGTGTCGCGGGGGCTCTTTGTCCCCGTTTAACTCAGTTCTGTTGGTCAAGGGGTGCTCAGGGCAGGTCTGAGCCTTGGAGGCTCCCCCTCCGTCCCTCTGGCCTCTCCGTTGGAGAGGGGAGACCCAGCGAATGAGTGCCAGTCCTCCTTTGCTGCTCCCTCCCCACGGGACCTGTCCTACACTGTTTTGCTTTTTCTTCTTTCTTTTTTCCTTTCTTCCTACCAGATTTTTGGCGTCCTTGTCTTTTGAAGAGGGCAATGTTCTGTTGGAGTTTGGCAGGTGCTCTGGTTGGCTGAGTGGATCTGCAGATTTGAGTTTTGGTGTATTTGTGGGAGAGGGTGAGCTACAAGCATCCTTCTACTCCACCATTTTGCTTCTCTCTCTCTAGATTTCATCTTGTATGTAAAAATCACCAGGACTCTCTCCCCGTGTAGACATATATATTTCATTTATAGTAGTTTGAAGTTGTTCTGGCTGTCACACTCAAAACCAAATGTTGAGGCCCTTTAATATAAAGCACAGAATTTCCAGAGAAAATAAAAGAGCTATGTATGGCTTTTAAAATGACCGCTGAAAGTTTAAATCTAACGTTGCTAAGCTGAAACAAAATATAAATTAAAAAAACAAAATTTTTTTCTCCCACAAATAGGTTTGTTAAGTATATTTTTTTTCTTACTTTTGACGTATTAGAATTTCGGTCTGGATCCAAGGAATGGAGCATAACATTCCATTTTTTGAGTAGATAAATTATGACTCATTTTTTAAAGAAAAAGTAACTTAATAGAGGCTTCAACACACAGATGTGAAATATACTATCAAAGCTACCCAAAGTAATACTAAGGATTGAAGGCAATCCCTTATCAAAATTCCAGTAGCCTTTATTCAGAAATAAAAAGGCTGATCCTTAAGTTCATATGGAATTGCAAATGTCCCCAAATAGCTAGAATAATTTTGAAAATGAACAAAGTTGGAGGACTTGTACTTTCAAAACTTATTACAAAGCTGTAGTAATCAGGACAGCATGGTATGGGTGTAAGGATAGACACATAGACCAATGGAATAGATGGAAGTCCAGAAATAAACATACATCTATGGGCAATTGATTAGTGGGCCTGGCATCCCTCTTATGAAATGGGGAAAGAATGGTCTCTTGAACCAATGATGCTGGGACAACTGGATAGCTATATGGAAAAAAAAAAAAAGTTGTCCCTCTATTTCACACCATATACAAAAATTAAATGGATAAAAAAGTATAAGAGCTAAAGCCATAAAATACTTAGAAAAAATACTTAGGGGCACATTTTCATTACATTAGGTTGGCACTAAATTCTCATATATACCAAAAACATAAGCTTGTTGTTTATGAAGGAAAAAACAGGTAAATTGGACTTCATCAAAATTTTTTAAAATGTTTGCATCAAAGGACGTTATCAACAAAGTGAAAAGATAACCTGCAATGAGAGAAAACATTTGAAAATAATATCTGGTAACAGTTGAATATCCAGAATATATCCTAAAACTCATCAGTAAAAACTGGGCAAATAACTTAGACACTTCTCCAAAGAAGGTATTCAGTCAATAAATATATGAAAATATGTTCAGCTTCATTAGACATGAGGGAAATGCAAGTCAAAATCATGGTAAGATACCACTTCATAGTGACTAGGATTGCAGTAATCAAAAGAAAAAAGGGGGGAGAATATAAGTGTTAGTGAATATGTAACAACCTGAAACCCTCACACGTAGATTATATGAGTGTAAAAGGGTGCAGCTGCCAAGGAAAATAGTATGGTGACTCTTCAAAAAATTAAACAAAGTTACCATGTCACCCAGAAGTTTTACTCCTGGTATATACCCAAAAGAATGAAAAAAAGGGCTCTAATACTTGTATACCACTGTTCATTGCAGCATTATTTATAGTAGCTGTAAAGTAGAAATAACCCAGCATCCATCCACAAATGAGTGGAATAATATACAACAGGATATTATTTAGCCAAAAGAAGTGAAGCTCTGGTATCTGCTACAACATAGATTAACTGTGAAAACATGATACTAAGTGAAATAAGCCAGGCACAAAAATAGAAATATTGTATTTGACTTATACAAAATATGTAGAATGTGAAAATTCATAGAGACAAAGTAGATCGGAGGTTACCAGGAGCTGGGGGAAGAGAATGAGAAATTCCTTCTTAGTGGTAACTGAATTTCTGTTTAGGGTACTGAAACAGTTTGGAAATAGATAGTAGCACAACATTGTAAATTTGATTAAAGTCACTGATGTTTATGCTTAAAAGTTTCCATTTTAGTCATTTTTCTATATATAATTGAAATATAGTTGATTTACAATGTTGTGTTAGTTTTCAGGTGCAAAACAAAGTGATTCAGTTAAGTATTAGTTTTCAGATCCTTTTCCATTATACATTATTGAAAGATATTAAATATAGTATTTTAACTATACAGTAGGTGCTAAACAATAGGTCCTTATTGTTTATATATTTTATATATAGAGCATGTATCTCCTAAAACAATGATACAAATGAACTTCTTCAGAAAAAAGAAATAGACTTACAGTCATAGAAAAACTCATTGTTACCAATACTGTATATATTTAATCAAAGATATTATCTTCTTCTGTTTAGGCCAGATTTCAAAAATCATACTTGATGTAATTTTTATTTTATCTTCAATATCTGAACCAAGCTGCAGACCACATATGGCTAATGCCCTATTTATGTGGTTCTGTTTTACAGCACTGTTTTACTTTCATTAGGGTTTCAAACTCATATTGATATTTATTGGCATTGTAACATGTGAACCTGACCAGGTTGCTACTAATAGCTGATAAACACATAAAATGATACTCAGTATCACTGCTCAGCAGAAAAACTTACATTAAACCTACTATACATTCATTGGAAGAATTAAAGTAGTAAGACTGATGATATCATACTGGGCATAGAAATGGTGCAGCTAAAACTCTCATGCATTGCTGTTGTAAATGTAAAATGGCATAACTCTGGAAATGAGCCATTTTTTTAAAAAAAAAGGTAAATATGTACTTTTAATATGATCCAGCCATTCCACTTTCAGTTATTTTCTCTACAGAAAGGAAAACACACTGTAATTTCATTGGGAATTTAACTCGACTGACACCTGAACTTTTGTATCCCCTGTTAAAAGTCTGACATAACATCTTACTACCACTATTCATCTCTTTCTCTACACAGCAAAGCTGCTTAAAAGTTTTACTCACTTAAACCCTCTGTCTCTCCTTTTCCCCTCAGTCTAGTCAGTCTTCTTCCCTCACCATTCAACAGAAATTGTGCTAATCAAAGATAGTAATTAACTTCATCCTGTCAAAGGTAATGATCAATTCTTTGACTTTGTCTTACACAAAGTATCAGCAATATTTGTCACAATTAACCACGCTCTCCTTTTTTGAAACACTTGCCTCTCTAATGTCTTTTTTCAGGTCACCGTTTGAATTACATTTTCGCCCTCAATTACCACTCTTCACAGTTTGTTTTTGTTTTTTTTCCTGGCTGGTTCCTGTTTACAAGACTTCTATGTGTTTTTGTGCCCAGGAATCTATTACTGCCTTTTCTTACTGACGTACAATCTGCCTCGATGTCACATACTATCTGTTAGCTGATAATGTAGAAATTTACTGTCTCCAACAGGGAAGTCTTAGTGCTAGAGCATACACCCAGTTACCCACTCACAAACTTCATCTGGATGTCCAAAATGCCTCTCAAAGTGAAAATGCTCAAAACTTAATTATGCTGTCAGTCTCCAATCTGTTAGCCCAGATTTCTCTCTGTAACCCATGGCAAGGGTAGGGTAGTAGGAGCAGCCTTTCTTCTGTATTCTGTCTTGAGTACAAACCATATTAGAATGTTAGCCTGCCTGCTTCCACACACCTCACTGATTGATATCTCAGCCTATATATAAGGCAAATGGAACAACAGCAAGAAAATACTAAAAATCACAGAAATAAAAACAATTCTCTTTCAAAACAGAAGTGTAAAAAAAGACTACTCTGATAAGCCCATAAAAGGTTGACTTTTTTTTTTTTTTTTGGTATTCAATATGGTGACTGTCAATATGGTTCCTCTCCTAGAGGATAACTTATAAGTTGCTAAATACAATACAATGTTTCAATTTCCTTGCTGTCCCTGCTTATTACAACATTGGTATTTCTTCTTACCCTCTATTCTCTCTTGTCATTTGAATCATTCTTCTGAATCCTTACTAATGTCTCTGAATTTCTGATTAGCCTAAAGTGTTGCCCCTTCTTTCTTGGCTTGGCCTTTGAGTTTGATTTATACACAGGTTCCTGCCCTATCTATGTATATATATTTTTTTTTCCATAATTCTTCCATCTACTCACAGTTTTGCCACTTAAATTCAAATGTGTCCACTTAGTCATACAGGCCAGAAACTTGAGCATAATCTACTGTTTTCCTTCTGTATCAACATTACATTCTATAATTCAGTAATATTACCAGTTTTATCAAGTAAACATTTACCTCATCTACCCATTTATTTGTTCCTTTCATTAGTGCCAGGTCTGATTCCTCCTTATTATTGAGTGATTGTAGTTAATTGTAATTAATTTCTTGTTCTGTAGTAATGCAATCTCCTTGACCCTAACCTTAAGTAGGTTTTATTTCTACCTGTCCAAAGTGGTTTATTTTAAATGAAACTATGATTGTGATATTCTTGTGCTTAAAATGTTTTCAGTGCCTCTAAATGACTAAGAACATAAACTTGAGCTTGTTATCATCACACACAATACTTCCATCACTGATACCTCTTTAATCTCATTCATCTCTCCATGTTTAATTTCTATACGTCCTTGTCTTTTTTTTATATGGAACTAGATGAAACTGTCATATTTATAGTTCAAAAATGGTTAAGTATTAGCAATTTCACAGTGTCTGATCAGTCTTTTACTCTAGTAATAGTGGGCTGCCTGAAGTTTCCAGAATGTTATTTCTTGACTCTGTGACTCTGCCAGTCTTGTTAAGAAAAATGTGTCAAGTTCCTGACTTCAGAATCATACACTCTTCTGGTAGCTTTTGTTTATGCTTCTTTGTTAGACCTCTCAGTGATCTTTGCCTCCTTAACTATTCCTTGTAATTATTCTTAACTGTACTGAGTCAAATAATCATGGAGGTCCTAACAGATTTTGTACTAGTCCACACATAGACTAATGACATATATTGGGAATAAGAGCATGTCTGTCTACGCTTTTGCCCCTTTCGTTTTATGTTACTAAGTAAGTGATGTGAGGGGTCTGGAATTAGTTTTCTCTATTGTAAAATGAGAGTAATAAGACATATATAGTAATAATGACATAACTCTTTTTATAACCATAATGGTACATGGTAAAAATATTATAAACTTTAAAATATATATTGATATAAATTATGACTCTTAGGAGACTTCCAAAATAAAGCCAGGACCAGAAAATTATCATCTATGTATTGTAAGTCAGATTTATAAAATATTAGAAATAAATGAATATATTGAAGCCTCAATCTGAAATAAAAAGTGATGAAAAATGTTGCTATAATTAATAATAATAAACTGTAAAATTCTATAAAAAAGCTATGAGCTTCCCCAAAGTAATATAAACACATTAGTTGCATTAATATATTTTTGTGTATGTCTCAACTAATACTATTTAAATTATTATGGAAGGTTAAAAATCTCAGAGAAATCAACTTTCCTAATCATTATTACAGTTCTCATTTTCTCTTTAATTTTAACAAGCTATTTGAAATGAAAAGGTAAATTTATATTGTGCTGTCTCCTGGATTCTTCAGATAACTTACGGATTACTTTAATGTAACAAAAAGATGTTTTATGTAGTATCAGTACAATTAGAATAGACCTTCATCATACTTTTCTTTGGAACATAACTAATGAGAAAGTAGAATTACTAAAATAAGCTCATAATGAGATAATCTTTCTGTGAGTGACTAAAATCTTAACAGCGCTTAAACATGAGGTCACATGATTCAATGTGTCCTGACTGACTTTACAGTAGATTATGTTTACCCAGGACCTGGTTTCCTTCTATTTCCTCTCTTAACATGTTGGGTCCCTTACAGTTACAACAGGGTTTTAGCAATTACAGGCATTGTTTCTTCACAGAAGAAAAAAAAAAAAAATCCAGAGGCAGAAAAGGCAATTTCTCTTTGTTTTTCTACTTTTATTATGGAGAGGAAACCCCTAAATGTAAGAGAAACAGACCTCCTCACACCTAGCTGATGACACACGTACCAGTCACTTGCATTGGTAAAATAAATACCTTGATTATCTCGAGTAACCAATATGCCTTATCTCTAGCTGGGGAAGGGCAGGCCTGACTCCTCCACCTGGGTAAAACTTGGAATTGTTATCCAGGACAAAGGAAAGAATAGTGGTTGCCTAGGAAAGAGATTTCAGAGGCTTGCTCTAAACTAAATTCTGCTCCAAATCCAAATCAGTGAGATTTAGATGTTCAAAATGTATATCTGCATAATCATCACAAGGAGAGGAGATCGAGATAGTGACATGACAAAGAGGTCAAAGACAAGGAGGAAAAGAGAGGCAGAAGAAAAAGAAAAGGGAGTTGAAGAGAAAGAGGAGGGAGGGGAATAACATCACAATGCAGTAAACAGAAAAATTCCAAATAAGGTATCCTAATGAGAGGTTTTCAACTTGTGGTTCTCGGGTCCAGGTGGGCAGCAGATTTACTACAGAAAACCCTCAAATTCATGGTTTCCATACATGATCTTCTGAATGAATTGAAGCTTTGCCTCACATATTTATGTGATAATAGGTGCAACTGCAATGAACCAAATCCAAGTTGCTTTAAATGGGTTACGGGACCATTATAGCTTTCATTTAAAGACGACTAATACTGGATATATAGTGATTACCCTACTGGGATCTGTGAACAGCTTTTTTACTTTGGCAAAGAAAAAGTGAGGACCACTGATAAAGACAGTGATTAATACACAGTGGGAGCTTCAAACTGAAAACCTAAGCATTGTGCCCAGCGCACCTTCATTTATACCTTCATGTCTAGAGTTCTTCCAAGATAAGTTCTGTGGGATTGAGGCTTTTCATTAGGTAAGTCACTGTGTTGCTGGTGGATGTGACCGGTGTTCCAGGTCTTGTCCCGTCCCAGAAAGAATTCAGAGACAAGACGCAGTAGTTAAAAAAGTAAAGTGAGAACTTACTAAAGGATGAATAGTACACTCTCAAGAGGAGAGCGGGCAGGCTCAGGTGAGATGCTGCCCTGTGTTTCTTTGGCAAGTTAAGTTACATAGGGTGTAAAAATGAATGGACAGAATATTCACTGGGGAGGGAAGGGTTTGGTGTCATATTCTCTGATTATCATCCCAACTCCACCTTCCCAAAGGGAGGAGGGATTTTTGTCCTTATTTACTCTGGATCAGAAGTGTCATGGCGTCGGTGCGTGATGGGTACTTCTAATCAGCAAGGCTAATTTTATTGAAATGAGGACAAAATGAGCAAAAGGTTACATTTGGACACTGGAAATTTCTGCCTTTTCTCACCTTTGTTGGTATCCGAACAAAAGGTTTAACCCCTTTTCAGCCCAAAGGTTCCTGCTTTTCTTTCTCTGCCCAGGGACCCCTGGTGCTTACATGATGTATGGTTTCCTGCATTTGGCTTGTGCCCCTCCTTTCTGCCCAGTTCCTGCCATTTGGTCTGCGTACCCCTTTCTCTGCTCATATCTAGCTGTCTGCCTGCACTAACAACTGGACCAGTACAGCTATTGATTTATTCTCCTTTGGTATGGCCCCACCAGAAGCAATGGATCATAATTTGGGTCACCTCTAAACATCTTAAATGCTGTGCACATGAGGAAGGAGCTCTCACCCACTGGGTGAAAAATACCCCCAAGCATAAGGTTATTCCTGGGAAATAAATGTATATTGAAGGAGAGAAGGTTTTGGAGTTCTGTCACCTGTGGATTTAAGATTTTCTCAGGTTGAGCTCTCAAGTTCCTCCTACCAGGATCAGAAAAGAAAGGAACTACCTTGCGCCAGAGAGATCTGAACAAAACTCTGTAAGGCATGAAGGATTTGACTGGGATATAGAATGAAGACTGTGATATGGGTATGTGACAAAAAGCAGTGTATTCAGGTGAGGTAAGCAGTAATTTAGAGGTGGGCAAATTCAAGTTGCCAGCTGTAGCGGAAAGGGAAGTGATGGAAAACTGAACTACTGGGAAGTAGATTGGAGAAGCAGGTTAAAACCAAACTGCCACGTGTATGGGGAGTTCCCACGTCCCCCTTAATGACCTGCTTGAGTTAACAGGAGTGTCAACTAGCGATGGGGCTGTGAAAATGAAAAGAGAGAAGAGGTTCTGAAGTGGGCATAGGCTCTGGAAATACAGACAGCTTGGACTGAAATCCTGGAATCCCCCAGGGCAAGATCTTGGCCCATTACTTATAAATCTCTGTGCCTCAGTTTCTACATCAATAAAGGCAGGAAAGTAATACTATCTACCTTCACATTTTGAGGGTTAAGTGAGGTATTATTAAATAGAGGGCACTTAGGAGAATACCCAGACATTAAGAAGTGCTCAATAAATGTTAATATTATTTCTAACTCCCTTAAGTTTAATTATGAATGGGGAGGAAAAAAAGCATGACAAAAACATCTGAAATCGTTTACCTTTTAAATATACAGCTCAATATTTGGACAAGTACATTATCATGGGGCCTATCTTATTAGTTCAGAATATTTTTCAAGATGTCTGTGAACAATGGCTCTTTTATCAAAATCCATATAAACACATGATATCAATGTATATCTTTTCAAAGTGATCACTTTGCAAAGAAAAGATAATTGTTGTGAGAGGGTTCAGTGTATTTTATACATATCACTTATTTTTCTTCAGATAATAGAATAATGGCAGAAAGCAGGATTATGTAAATGCAGGGCTGTAAAAGCAGCTTAGTTCAGCAGACTCACTGTGGGTCATGCATTAACAATTTTATGAGCAGCCCTCTGACAAGAAAAGAATTTAAAATACTAGATGACAACATTCAGTTGAATTATTTTCTTCAGGAGGGAGTTCTGAAGCTTCTGTTTGAGAGCTCTGTCTGAGAAAAGGCATGTTGTATATTTTTCTTGACAATTTACATTTGTGCTAAACAAGGCAGACATACCTTGTGGCGACGTAATCTGCTCCTAAACATAGTTTTTAAAAAATGAACAAGGCTCTAAGTAATTATCAATAGACAAAGTGACATTGCTACTTATGTAAGCATGTGATTAACAGGAACTGCATAATATAAGTGGCAAGGCAAAATAAAATCACAAAAGCATAACAAAAAATACACATCACTATCATCAGTTACTTGTGTGAATATCTTGGAGAATATTCACAGTAGACATAATTGGGGGGAAAAAATGAATGAGCACCATTTATAGACTTGCTGCCATGTGCCGAGCATTTTTTTCTGTGTGTTTGCCGCTTTAAGCCCTGCAACTACTTTTGTGTTAGGTATTATTGATTTATTTTATCAATTTAGAAACTGAGGCTTGGATTTCAGGTCTGTCTCAGTTCAGGTCCTAAATTCTTAATTACTATACTCCTGAAATTACAGTATATGAACTTTTGGATTAGAACTACCAGAAGCTCCTGATAAAATACACATTTCTAGGACCCATCGCATAATTAAGCTGGGCTCTCTGGGACTGGGGTCTAGGATATGCATTTTAACATGCTCCCAGACAATTCTGATTTTCAGCAAAATCTGACACACATTGCTTTATTGACTAGCAAAGTCAGTTTGCTCTTAACTTCATTCCTAAATCACGTAACATTAAAATCATTTTACAGATTAAAAAACTGAGTTTTAGAGATGTGATTATCTGAAATTGTAATAAGTTGTGTAAATTCACTGAATAATTGCCAAATGAATTTCTGGATAGTTAGAAATAATATACTAGTATAGCTAGCAAATAAATAACTGATTTTTAAGAATGCGTCCCCAAGGACTGATTATGCTCCTATTTTATGCTGATGATGATAATGATGGGTATTTATAGGAGCAAAAAAATAAATTTTAGGCATAATTTCTGCCATCAAATTTCTTAAAATTGTCTTGTTCATTGCTGGCTTTATAATGGAAGTCTTTGTCTATTGATAAAAAGAGAGGAGAAACATGTTTTATTTAGTCTAACTTATTCTGCATTAAGGATCTCATCATTAGTCTGAACCTTTATTGTTGTATATTCCTTTTTTGCATTTAATTTTATCTGAAAGTGGCAAGCCTGATTGTCCCCACACATGATAAGTAGCATAATCTGTGCAACCATCAAAAGTCAGACAACATATTAAAGTTTGTCAAAATTATTTTGGGAGGCTCTAGGACAATTTTCATACTAAAACATCCTAAAATACTGTTAGAGTTTTAGAACCATAGCTGTTACTAATTAAACTTCATAATGTATTATATGCAGGTAACTATTGGGAAACTAATAAAATTGGTGGTTGAATGTATTTTAGTGAAAATTGAGCTGAACTGACTTGTATGAGTTTGAAGTTAACAAATTCAGAGCTACATGGGATCGTAAGAAGTGCAATATAAAGGAAAGCAATCTATACATGTGCTAAGTCTAAGAGTATTTCATATACTTGTTACTCTCTCAGGATATTATTATACTAGCTCTATCTAGTGGTCACATACAAATATTACACTTAGCTAATACATATAAATTAAGAAACATGTTTTCTTTAATTTGCAGTTATTTCTCTTAATTCATTTTACAAAAAATGAATGCCACATGATGTAAAGGTACAGAATTGTCACCTCATTCTATTCATTGGCACTAAGCTTGCTTTGCAATTTTTTTTCTTTACTGTTTCACTTAACATGAGATCTACCTAATTTTTAAGTGCAAAATACAGTATTGTTAATTATAGGTCCACTATGTAGTACAGCTGACCTCTAAAACTTAATCTTATTGTATAAGTGCAACTTTATACTTACTGAATAGCAACTCCCCTTTTCTCTCTCCTGCTGGTCCCTGGCAGCCAATATTCTACTCTCCTCTTCTGTGTTTGACTGTGACAGAAGTCATTTTTAAACCAAGCTTTGTTATTAAAATTGAGAACTTTTGACCGAAAGAAGTCGTTTAGCACATTCAAAGTGAGAGGAAAGAGACTCTCTGATGTGAGTAGCTGCAAAATCACATAACAAAGGGTATGGATAGAGGGAAAAGTGAAGAGTGGTGGTCATATTTCCAATCTATCACAAGTTTCAAGGAATTTTAAAATATGCATTTTTATTCATTTTGAGTAGGAGTTTCACAGATGTTCTATTTCTATAATTTAACGAGGCCTTTTTTAAGTTCATGGACAAACTTCCATTTCTTTTTCCGTAAATTTTAAGAGTGGTAATAACTGTCCCTTTTGATGGGGATAGGTCGATAAATATCTTTGTTTGCAAATGAAATACAATTAACTGCAACTTTATCTTATATTTCCACCCTCAGCTCAGCTCTCTTCCCCACCCAAAGTCAGTATCCTCCAGTGGAAATAAAAGCTTTGGACTGAGAATCAGAGGACCTGGGTTTAGCGCCCCACGATGTCGGCCGCTTGGTCCGAGAAAACTCATTTCCTTTCGCAAGCACTTTGTTTTCCCTTCTGTACAATGAGTATGGAACTGAGTAGCTTCCAAGGTTTCTTCCAACTCTTTTTTAAATATTAGGGTTTATTCTAGCATTTCTTGTGACAAAACCCTCACAAGCCATTGTTGTCTTTAATAGCAATTAACATTATTCATTTTAACTGGCAATTGTCATGCAATTAAAAAACATCTAAATATGCTTAGACTAGGACATGCACATATCAAAGACAAAGA
This sequence comes from Camelus bactrianus, assembly GCF_048773025.1. Taxonomy (NCBI): domain Eukaryota; kingdom Metazoa; phylum Chordata; class Mammalia; order Artiodactyla; family Camelidae; genus Camelus; species Camelus bactrianus. Next base: position 17,084,509 of record NC_133563.1, on the reverse strand, counting down.
AATTATTTTCAGTATCTTCGTGACAATAACCAGTCTGGTTTATAGGCTTTTAACATGTAATTTTACAAGAACATTCTCTGAAGAAGAAAGACAAAACAAAACTCCCCATTATTCCCAATGTCAGTTGGAATGGTTCTGTAAATGATATATTAGTACATTGTACTTTCAATTATTCACACTTGAAAAATGCTAAGTGTACATATGTCTATCTCTCTGTCCATCCATCTGTCCATCTAGCTACCTATCTGTTTGATTTCTATAGACTGCCTATCAGAGATAGAATTGTTGGGTTATATACATATTAATATAGCTTTGCTCTCAAAAATTAATTTACAATAGGAATATTGTTTTCTAAGCTTTAATAAACATATCACTGTAATGTAAGAACATTAGGTGAAGTCTAAACCGGGTGACGCATATGCAGGGATGAGGGCTATTCAGGGACTCTATGAACCATCTTTTCAACTTCACTGTAAATCTAAAGGCATTCCAAAACAAAAAGTTTGCTCTTTCTTTTTACATTATTTAAATAATCTAAACATTCATTTGTAAGGAAATAAAAAATAAATTGTGGGATATCTAGACTATACAAGATATAACAATGAATTAACCAGGTTTATATATGTCGATACAGATAGAGCTCATAACATATAGTTCTGGGAAGCAAATTATGGAACAACATAAGATTTAATTAAAATGATGAAAATGCCTAAAATACTATGTATTTTTCTCTATTCATATATATGTAGGAAATTTTTTAAATCATGGACATGATTTGCACTTAAATGTAGTAACAATGGAATATTACAGGGAAGGGCAACATAAGAGAATTAAACTTAATCAAGAAAACATGCAGCAAATTTTTAAACAACACAAAATATAAAATCACTTAACTTCAGAAATATCTGTTGTGCACGTTAGTCTAATACAATGTATTTGTCAGTTATGTCTCAATAAAATTGGGGGAAAAACCTGTTGCAAAACCATCAATGAATTCTCATTAGGAAATTCTAATTTTCACTTCATTTTCTATATTTTATCTAAATTTCTATATTGACCTAAACATGGAATAACTTTGAACATCACCTATTTTGTCTCTGTCAGTATCCTCGAAGTATCAAATTTGGCTCGTCCTTTCCATCCTCATTACTCTCATTCCAGTCTTAATGAGCTCCTCTAAACTCTCACAAGTCTGCTGCCTGTTGCCTTTTTTTTTAAATTGGTCTCCCTGTCTCCGGCTCATCCACACTCTGACTCATCCTATGGCTGATCAGTGTTCCTCAAGTACAACACTCATTTAACCTTATCCTACTCAACCACCTTAAATGACAGCCAAGTATCAATTACATTAAACACAAGTCCATGTGTCTCATTTTCAAATAATTCCACAAAATGGCCTCAGCAGAACCTTCCAGTCTGCTACCCACTTCTGCTGTGCGTTTACGTAATACTGTAGTTGTTCAGCACAACCAGCTGCTCCCAGACAAGTTTCATGCTTTTTCCTCCTTCATTCCGTTGCACCTGTTAGCTCTTCAGTTTGGAATGACTTCTCCTAACACTTTGCCTTCTGAAATCCTATCTATTCTTTAAGGAAAAAATCTTTAATTATGTTCTTTTGTGATACTTTTCTGATCAAGATTGACTTAACCCCTACCTGTCCAAAATATGACATTTCTGTCTTGTAAGCACACACAGCATTTAACTTGTACATTTTAATGACACATGAGTATAGACAGATTTATATTTACCTTAAACCTTATTAAACTGTTAGCCTTGAGAGGTTAGGATTTATGCCAGTCACATCAGTTGGCATAGTTTAGGAGATCAATCTTAAAATAGGTATATTTGGATATGTAATTTATGTAATTGAAAAATAGTGCTAGACTATTTGGCATTAAAATAGTTTATATAATTATGGAAGTTACTTATAGGCATGGAATCTACTGACAAGTAACTCAGCATTGAGTAACCAACTCAGCAATCATCTATTGAATAAAACATAAAAAAAAACTCCAAGCCAGCACTTCACAAAGAAAACAGACTCCATTTTTGTATTAATTAATGTATTTCAACAAAGCTATTGAGCAAAATGAAAAAGAATTGTTCAGGAAAGTACTATTTTAAGGGATATTTACATTAACAACAATCATTAATAGATTATAATGATTTTTATATATGATGCCATAGCTTTTACCATATCCTCATGACAATACTAAAAAAATTAGCCTTTGCTCCTGACTAATCTCATTTCAGTGAACCAACTAGCATTCCTTTATGCTTTCTATGACCATATCAAAATAAATAGAAGGTTTTGAAAATTTCAAGAAGTCACATTGTAAAGGTGTTATAAAAGTAGAAATGCTAATTTAATGTAAAATTTTTATTTATGATGAATTATGGTAAGAAGATACAGATATACAGAAACTAATTCACTCTTTATTTTTTTAAGTGGAATAATAAAATATGTTCTGGCTAAGTGAGTAGGATAGACTAGCCCAGTTTTTCCAAAATGGAATTCTGAAAAATAACTTGAAACTTTCTAGATGTTAAGTGAAAAGGAGGTTCTGAGGCAAATTTGGCAAACACTACACATAATAGCCATCTCTTGGAGAGCTACAGTGTGAATTAGCATATATATAACTTTCAGAGTTCTTGTTATAAATATACTAGCTAAATGTATTTAACCTGACGTTTCCCAAATTTACAATGCAGAATTATTTTTACAGAATGTTTATTTAGCATTTTTTCTTTCAAGAGTTTAGAAAATGCTATACAAGATTCCCATCATTGGTCCTTTGTGCATCAAATATTTACTGAGTGCCTTCTACAACCTAGGCACTCCGTAGGTACTACGTGGATAGAAATAAAAGGCACATTCCTTGCAGTCGAGTTCTCACAGTGTAACAGGGACGGAGACATGATAGCACTTCATTATGTAGTTTCAATGGATAGAGCTAAATATAGAGGGCTGTCTTGTAAATGCCTAGAATGTTCTCCTGGTGCAAACTTAACTCTAATTACTAACAAATCACTGATAGACAGGGGTTGGGCCAAGGCAGTTTTACTAGAATATGAAAGTGAGCTTTAAAGAACGAGGCAGAGTTGGAGCCCTTGAAAATGAAAAAGGGCTTAAAATATCCTCACTCATTTGAAGAACGGTAGGTGCTTTGAAACAGAATTCATAATTTGGAAAGAGGGAGTAATAAAGCACCAGAGAGGTAGGCAAGAGGCAGATTTGTTCTTCCTGTCCAATTAAGACTTGTGGATGTTAGGGGCAATTGGAATAATTTAACATAAATGACATAAACCAATATATTTTAGAGTTTTGTGAATGGATTGGGGGGGACAATGGAGAGGCTGCTGTGGACATCACAGAATTATTGTATAGAGTGCATTTCTTTTTTATTTTTATACAGTTCATATCTAACCAAATATGAATCCCTTGCATTGTTCTTCATTCCTTCACACATCTCCATGATCCCATTTGGCACTATTTTCCATCTGCCTTAAGAACTGCTTTTGGAATTTCCTTTAATGTCGGTTAGCTGATGACCTAAGTGTTTATTTGCTATACAGAATGTCTGTACTTTACCTTCAATTTTAAACATTTTTACTGGGTACATAATCTAGACTGGCAGATAATTTCATTCAGCACTTGGGAGACATATTTTTAGGCTTCCATTATTCCTTTGAGAACAAACTCTTGACTATACTGTTGACCTTTTCCCATGGGGTACAGTTCACATGAAAGGGTCCCAGCTGATGCTGAGCTGCTCTTGACGGGGCGGGGGGTTGGGGGGTAATGCAGCTAATACGCTTCTTGTACTTTTCCATGAGGCCATTTTTGACCCTTGATCTCGGCAGGGATTTTGCTGAGTTTTCTTTGTATTCTGAAGCTTTCCCTGGGCTATGTGAATGTTCAGTTTGTAGTTGTTTATTGCTTTTGTTGTTTTTGTTTTTTTGGTTTTTTTTGTGGGGAAGTTGAGCATTGAGGCATCCTAGCCCTCCAGCTTGCTGAAATCACCTGTCTAGAGTACATTTCTTACTTAAAAAAAAAAAAAAATCGCATTTCTGTCTCAGAGCTTCACTCTGCTTGCTAAATTATTATACCTCGTTGTCTCTGAAGCATAATTTGGTAACTGCTTTCAATTGTTGAAGGTTGTTTAAATGTCTTCTCCCATTCTAACACACATGCTTCAAGAACTAGGAAATAGTAGGAATGAAATTTCTTTCTGAGAATAACCCTGTGAAATAAACAATACATCTGAGTTTAAATATCCTTAAGTATTTTAGGAGGTGAAAAATAGCTTTCAACTAGGAAAAGTGACCAAAATTACCAAAAACTTTAAAATTATATACGCATCTAAAGAAATAATATATAAATTAGAAGTTACATGTGGCAGGTGGAGGTAGCTGTTGTCTAGTTGCAGAGCACATACCAGAATAAATAAAAGTACAATTTTGTCAGCCATGGTGCAAGTAATGTTCCCAGGGAAGCTACGTTAGCTACTACATTTGTGTATGGTGGTCCTATTTGTGTGACTGTTCCTAAAGGTAAGATGGTTGAAAGGAGTTACCGTTAACAGATTTTAATGAATGTAATAAATGCCTATGTATATATTCTCATGCTTTTTTGGATAGGTTTCCAGCCTGAAAGACAGCTTCTGTTGTGTTTAATTCTGGCCAATCTTACTAGGTCTGATAAACTCAGCCCTTTTTAATTTTAGAAGATACTGTATGGAACCCACCCTACTACTAGTTACTATATGCTACTTGATTTTTGTCATAAGGGCATCTCAGCCTCTTGTCTGTATCTGAAGTAACAATCATTTCTATAACATAATGCTATCCCTGTGGTCTCCATCTCAGGTGCTCTTCCAAACTTCCACCTAGGCACATATACAGGGTCATCCTTGATTCCTCCCATTAACTGAGCTTCTGTTTATGTAATGAAACATACAATCTATTTTACCTCCTAGACATTTCTTTAATCATCACTTCTTTCATAAATAATATTGCAACAGCTTTCTAACTGGTTTTCCCAGTCACTTTTGTCACTTTCAAATCCATTCTGAGTCAGTTTCCTGAGTTCTAAAATAAAATTTTCATTACTTATTTTCCTAATTAATTTCCTAATTAATTATGCAAGTGACCACTCCATTACCTATAAAAAGGCTACACCCTGTCTTGTGACTACTTTACACATCCCCCCCCCACCACCTTTCTAAATAACAATAATATGGAAAGTTTCATGGTGTTGATTTTACATACAAAGCCCCCCAAAGCCAGACTATTTGGTTCAAAAAATGTGTTAAGCTCTTTTTTTGGCTGGCATCACATAATTTACATATCTAGAAAATAAATATATATACACATGAAAATCATTATATATGAAATATATATATATATATGTATGTTTTATTGACTATAAAACAGGATGAAAATAGTAGTTCCTAGGTCATATGGTGGTTAAGAATTAAATAAAATACTACATAAAATTTTGTGAAGCATCCAGTAAATATTAACTATAATACTTATTGATCAACATATATGCCCCAACCATTGACAATGATTGTGGTGTTATACTATGTGAATTCACCTGTCATGTTCCAAGTCTCTGGACTAATTCCAAGGACACACTGTACATAGACTAAAGAACAGACATTTTTTAAGGGACAGCAGAAATCCACACAGGCCAAATGTCAAGAAGAGAAAACAAGCAATAAGTCCCCTGTCTTCCCATTATCCGCCCAAGATATTCTAGCACCAGAGTTCCTCTGAGCACTTACAGTATAAAAATGTTCTCCCCCCATGGGACCGCTATTTTCTGTTATTCTCTTTTCTTACGGAACAGGTAAGGAGAGCAGTCTTGTCTGTGGAGGAATATTCACAATGTTTGGTGCTGGACCAAACCTTAAACTGGAGTTGCCAGCTGTTCATAGATAATTGGCTGGGGTGCTTATTTTCACAATCACCTGGAAAACCTGGTAGATGACAGATGTATTTCGAACAGAGTGGCAAGGCACGACTCACCAGGACCACATAGAGAGCTGTTTTAACAGTACTTATAAAAGCAGGGAGAACTGTTTGCATAATCCAGGTGTGGCGATGGCTTGGATCATGAGGTGATAGTAGAAGTGGTGAAAGGTGATCACACTGTAGGTACATTGTGAATATAGAAATGGCTTGAAGTGACAATGTGGGCCATGAAAAAAACAGAATATAAGGTGATTTACTGGTTTTGTGTTCTGATGAACTGGAAAAATGGACTCCCCCTGGACTGACATAGATTTCTTTTAGGGAGAGAAGTTGGGGAGGGAGTGATCATCACACTGTTTTGATAGAGCTCATCCCTGTATTTATGTGCTAAATCACATGACTGTTACAGTGGTCCTGGGAAGGGGTCTGTGGTCACCTCTTCGCAGTATAGAAGGAATTTGAAGAGAAATCATTGTTTTATTATCTGTTTTAGTTGCCATTGGTTATTATAAACTGTAAATATATCAAAATAATCATTGAAGTTATTTAGTTTATTACTTCTAAGCTAGCACACTGTAGAATGTCCTTTGACTGGCTAAGCACCATCAGATTGATAGAGTAGCAGTTAAGAGTACTGGTACTGAGGTCAGAATCCCAGCAATTAATTCCTGGTTCACTAACTGTAAGATATTGAGAAAGTTATTGAGCAAATCTAGGTTTCATATTCCTCACTGGAGTAAGAGAAAAGTTAAACTCCAGTTTCTAGTATTAAGATAAAATAATCTAATGCACTTAACACCCTCAGTAGAGCACCTGGCACTAAGTACCCAATAAATATTAACTTTAAATTATGAAATTTTACTGTTTTCTTCAACCTGTAACAAATTATTTTCTTCTCTTATATAGTAAATCACTATGTTTTATTAAATAAATCTAGTAAGTTTAATATCCTATTTTTCATATGAAAGATAACCTTGTATTGGTTCTTTCATCTCAGTAATTCTTTTATTTTTTCTTACCTACTTTAAACATGAAATGATCAATAACCCAACAGCCATAAAGTCTATGTTAAAACAAAGACGAATGTATTTTTCAGCTTTACTGAGGTATGATTGACAGATACGTAATTTTTATCTTTAAGGCGTACAACTTGATGGTTTGACACATGTACACATTGTGAAATAATCGCCACAATCAAGCTAATTGATTTATCCATCACTTCACATTGTTTGTTTGTCTTGTTTTTTGGTGAAAACAGAAAAATCTATCCTTCAAACAAATTTCAAGTAGGTAATACAGTATTGTTAACCATAGTAACATTGCTGTACATGAGATCTCCAGAATTTACTCATCTGGCACAATAAAACCTTTTCAGCATTTGGCAAATATTCCTCATTTCCCCCTTCCACCCTACCCCAGCAACCACCATTCTACTCTCTGCTTGTATGAACTTGGCTACTTCATATTCCACCTATGCCATGCAGTATGTATGTGTGTCTAACTTACTTTACTTAGCATACTGTCCTCCAGGTTAATTCATGTTATTGCAGTTGTAGGATTTCCTCCTTTTTTGAAGACTGAATAATGTTTCTGAGTATGTTATGTGTCCTGCATTTATTTTATCGATTCATCAATGGATTTCAGGGTTGTTTCTATATCCTGGCTATTGTAAGTAATGCTGCAATGAACATGGGAATGCAGATATTTCTTAGACATAATGATTTCATTTCCTTTAGATATACATCTAGAAGTGAGATTTTTGATCATAGGTAGTTATAGTTTTAACTTTTTGAGGAAACTTCCTACTGTTTTAATATAAAGGATGTACCAATTTACACTTTCACGAACAGTGTACGATTCCCTTTTTCCACATCCTTGCCACACATCTTTTGTCTTTTTCTTGGTGACAGACATTTTAACAGGTGTGAGGTGATAGTTCATTGTGGTTCTGATTTGCATTTTCCTATTCATGATGGTGCTGAACACCTTTTCATTTAACCTTTAGCCACTTGAAGGTTCTCTTTGTAGAAATGTCTATTGAGAGTCTCTCGATCATTTTTTACCAGGATGTTTTCCTTGCTATAGAATTGTGAGTTCCTCATATATGTTGGATGTTAACTCCTTATCAGATATATAAATTGCAGATTTTTCTCCCATTTGGTAGGTTGCCTTTTTATATTGTTGATAGTTTCCTCTGCTGTGCAGAAGCTTTTTAGTTCAATGCAACCCAACTTGTCTATTTTTGCTTTTATTGCTTTTGCTTTTGGTATATCCAAAAACAACTGTCCAGACCAATGTCAAAGAACTTTGTTTTCTTATAGTAATTTTATAGTTTCATGTCTTATGTTTAAGTCTTTAATTCATTTTGAGTTGATTTTTGTATATGGTGTAAAATAAGGGCCCCATTTCATTTTTCTGTATGTGGACAACCAATTTTCTCAGCACCATTATTAAAGAGACTATCCTTTCCCCATTGTGTGTTCTTGGCATCCTTGTTCAAGACCAGTTGACCATTAAAGCATGGATTTATCTGGTTTCTCTATTCTGCTCCATTTGGCTATATGCCTGTTTTTATGCCAGTACCATACTCTTTTGATTACTGTGGCTTTATAATATCGTTCAAAACCAGGAAGTGTGATACTACCAGCTTTGTTGTTCAGGATTGTTTTGGCTATTTGGAGTATTTTATGGTTCCATATGAATTTCAGAATTTTTTTTTCTATTTCCCTAAGTTTTGATATGGATCGTACTGCAACTATGGATCACTCTGAATAATATGGACATTTTAACAATTTTCTAGTCTTGTTTATTTTGGCTATAATCTTTATTATTTCTTCCCTTCTGCTAACTGTGGATTTCATTTGTTCCTTTTGTAGTTTCTTAAATTGTAAAGTTAGATTGTTTAACTGAGATCTTTCTTCTTTTATAATACAAGTTTTGAACAGATAAACTTTCTCCTTAGTCATGCTTTTGCTGCACCTCATAAGGTACAATAAATATGAAAATACAGTTTATCTCAAGGTATCTCTTAAATTCATCTTTTATTCCTCTCTTACCCAATGGTTGTACATGAATGTGTTACTCAGTTTCCACCTTTTTTGTGAATTTTCCTGTTTCTTTTCTGTTACTGATTTCTAGTTTCATTCCACTGTAGTCTGAGAAGATACTTGTTATTATTTTATATTCTTATTTTTTAAGACTTAGTTCACATGCTAGATTACAAAATATCTCGTAGAATATTTTGTGTGCTTGAGGAGAAAGTGTATTTTTCACATGTTGGGTGAAACGTTCTGTGTATGTCTGTCAGGTCCATTTTTTTCTGTAGTGTTGCTAAAGTAAGTGGTTTCCTTACTGATTTTTCTGCCTGAATAGTCTATCCATTATTGGAAGTATGATTTTGAAGTCTCCTACTATAACTGTATTGCTGTTAATTTCTCTTCAGATCTGACAATATTTTTTATATATTTCTGGGTGCTCTGATGTTGGGTATGTATATATTTACAATTGTTTTCTCTATTAAATTGAAATTTTTATCATTATATTATGACTTCTTTGGTGCCATTCTTCTAAAATGTCATTCTTCTAGAAGAGTATTCTTCTTGAGTGCCTGGATTTTTTTACTTAAAGCTTATTCTTTCTGATATAGGTGTAACTATCCCTACTCTTTTGGTTACCATTTACACAGAATATATTTTTAACTACCTTCACTTTCAGCCTATGTGTCTTTATATGTAAGGTTAGTCTCCTGAAGACAGTATCACTGGATCTTGGTTTTTCTTTTTAATTCATTCAGTTACTATCCTTTGTGATTAGGGAGTTTATTTATATTTAAGGTAATTATTGGTAAGAATGAACAAACTTCCATTGTAAGTTCTTTTCTGTTTTGCAGTTTTTTTATTCTTTGCTTTTTGTTGTCTTTGTTTTTTGTAGGGATTTGGTTCCATTCCTTTCTATCTTTTGTGACTCTACAAGACTTTTTTTTTCTTTATACTATGAGGCTTATATAAATCTTTGTTATATCCATCACCTTCAATTTGATAAGAATTTAAGTTCAATTACATAGACAATCTATACATTTTTGCCCTCCCCACACATTTTTCTAAAAGTCAGAGCTTATTTATTTATTTTAGTATTGTGAATCTGTTAATCAAATTTTTGTAGTTACAATTATTATTACTACTTTTAACTTTTATATTAGGGTTATAGGTAATTTGCACACCACCATTACAGTCTTATTTTACTCTATTTTACATATTTAAGTTGCTGTTTAACATTTTTAATTCTTTTTGAAGATCCCTTAAGCATTTCATTTAAGGCAGGTCTAGAAGTGACAAATTCCCTCAGCTTTTGTTTTCTAGGAAGGCATTATATCACTTCACTTATATAGTTTTATAGGTTATATGATATTCTTGGTTGGCAGATTTCTTTCTTTGAATATATCATCTCACTCTCTCTTGGTCTAAAAATGTTGTGTTGAGAAAGCCGTTGTTAAACTTATGTTAGTTTCCCTTGTATGTGATGAATTGCTTTTCTCTTGCTCCTTTCAAAATTCTTTATTTTTGACTTATAATTGATATGTTAATACTTTGGTACAGAACTCTATATGTTTAACCTTTTATGGCAACTTTTTGGTATCTAAAGGCTCCTGGATGTTGTTTCCCTCCCACAATGTGGGTAGTTTTCAGTTATTTATTTAAATAAGCTTTCTGTATCTTTCTCTCCTCTTTGTGGAACACCCATACTTCTTATAGGGCTTGCTGAAAAGTGTCCCCTGTATCTTGTAAGCTGCCTCCACTCTTTTTTCCTTCTCTGAGTAACTGTAAGTCACTTATCTTCAAATTTGTTGCTTAAGTTAGTTGCTGAAGCTCTCTTCCAGTTCTACCATGGGGGATGGGGTTAAAAGGGAGATGTGCCACTGTGGGCTCCTCAGTGGCCAAGATTCCTGAAGTTCTGCCCATCTTTTCCCCTTGTGGCTAAGCAGTGGCTGAGGGGATTCCTCTTGCCATGTACAGTACTGGCCTGGAAGAGGAGGCAATGTAGGTAAAATGTTTTTGTACTTTTATACAGTCATTCTTGTTTTTCTGTACTCTTACTGGGTTGCCGCTGCTTATAATTGTCCTTTGGAGTTAGCACAGAGGTATTTTCACCAGCAGATAGTTGTTTAATCATGGTTATGGGGTTCGAGTGCTGGGACGACCTAGCTGACATCACTCTTCAAAAACAAATACTTTTGAGGACAGAATAAAGTGGTATATGCAGATGGAAAGAAAATAGATTTTATAGGATTTCTGTTTTATAGTTAGGATAAAGAAAATTGGGGCCTTTCTAAGAAATCCTCTCAAAGGAAACCAAAGCTGAAAAGATAATAGTAGGCCCTAAATATTTTTTTTAATTATTAAAAAAAATCTACTAGACTAAGGGAAAAAATACTATTCAATATGAATTAATTTGAATCAATACCTTGAGAATTGAGGATAGACTAACCAATTACCAGGTAATCAGGATAAAGAATCTTTCTTTATTGGATAGAAACCACCACCAACAATTACAGTTGTTCCCTGTATTATTGTTTAGAGTTTTGTTCTGAACTGCAGATAAAATGAGAATTTAAGGGGTTGGTACTTTAATGGCTATGAGTTTTCTAAGTCAACTCTCTGTGGTATTAAAAAATAAGAAATGGTCAAATGACTAAAACCTTAGTTAATCATAAGAAACTGAAGCTTCAAAAACTGCATCCAGAAAAAAAAGTAGATTAAGATTATAATCTTAATGTCCAAAAAGTAAGTTCTGAAACAGATTTAATTAAATCACAGCTATAATCATTAAGCAAGTCATAAAGCCACTCCAAAGAGCTGAAATTTAGTATTTTAAGAATACTTTGTTTAACATAAATCAACTTGTGATATTGATAATATTCTACTCCACTGACCTACAAAAGTGTAAATTTTATATTTCAACCACATAGGTAAAATATTGATTCTGTATTTCAACAAATATCCCTACCGGAGAAAATTTTTCATCTGGTGGCATAATTCAAAAGTTTCTGCTAAGAAATATTCTGCAGCACATTTTAAAGGCTGTTCTCCTCCAGCACATTGGCTGTGAAAAATGTTGCAGAACAGAATATTGATACCAAGAGAGGACTCTGATAGTTGACATTTCAGAGCTGTTTGATTTGGATAATAATCCTTCCTTCTTCCTCTCCATTTCTGTTCCTCACTCACATTTCCTCTTTCATTCTCTCCCTACCTCCCACCCCTCTTTGTAAAATGTGGGAAATACAGCATTCAGCTGATACTAAATGGATGCGACATTACACTTACAGGAGAGTGGTAAACTCTTAAAAGTCCAAACAGATATTTAACATAATTTCGTTAATATTTTGAGTTATAAAAGTACACATTGTGAGTAAAGGACATTTGTAACTGTATCTACTTATGAAATGTTTTGAAAGTCTATTTTTAAACATATATAGCATTAGATATTTCTGCCTCAAATTACACAAAAAGGATAAATTATGAATAATACATTTTCTCAAAATATAACAGGGTGAAGTTTCAAAGATAAGGTGTTAACCAAGAAGACAATGTGGGCCTTACCTCTTTAATAGCCTTAGGTTCATTTAATGTAAAATATAAAAATTAGAAAAAAGTATTGCCTTATGATCTAGAAAACTAATTCTTTAAATCTAACAACCAAAAATATTCAATATGCATTTCAAATTCTTCCTTATTCGTAGTTATCCACGTTGACTAAAGAAGAAATAAATATGGTACCTTGCCTAGATTTTCATTTTGCTTCACATATGTCATGCTTATTGCTAAAGATGCCAGGGACCCAGCAACACTAAGGGGCATAGATAAAAAGAAAAGATTCCTCTCTCTAGCTAAAAAACTGGAAAAGAAAAACTTTTAGAAAATAACCATTTTATGCCAAATACTTGTGGCCCCACTGCCACCCATGCCAGCAAAGGCTGAAGGGGAAGCCCCAAATTCCACACTTGCTAGACTGCAACAAGGCATTCCGAGCCCCTTGCCAAGGTGGGGTCAAAGAGGTCCAAGTAGAGAGTGAGGACTTCCTTCCTTGCTGGGCTGTCATAAACCTCCCCCTCTCACAGAGATGTTAGTGAGCCTATGTAGAGGTCCTGAACATCCACCTCTGCCCGACAAATGTGGCAACTCTCCTCCTCCCCCGTGGTGTTGTCAGAGAAGGCCTAGTGCAGAGACAGGACTTTGACCACTCCCAGCAGTAACTAGCTCCTCATTTCCACAGCGGCTGTGGAAGCCACAAGCAGAACCTGAATTTGCATAGCCCCTGGTAGTAATTAAGTGGTGCACCTCCTTCTCCTGCCAGAGCACTGTTTTATTCAACAGATGTCTTATTTAAGACAGTCTCATCTGTAAAATGCAAAATACCCAGCTTACAATAAAAACTCACTTCTTATATCAAGAATTAGGAAGATTTTAAACTGAAACAAAAAGACAATCAATAAACGCCAACACTAAAATGAGGAGTTAAAGTGCTCTGACAGAGTATAAAGCAGCCATAATAAAAATGTTTCAATAAGCAATTACAAACATGCTTGAAACAGATTTAAAATAGTCTCAGCAAAGATTAAAGGTATAAAGAAGAACCAAATGCAAGTGCTAGAACTGAATAACATAATCTCTAAATAAAAAGTTCAGTGGAAAACAGCAGAATGAAGGGGCAGAGGAAAGAATAAGTGACCTGTAAGACAAAAACAACAGAAATTAAATAACAGCAAGAATATACACTGGAAAAAAAACAGTTAACAAAGTGTCAGAGATCTGCAAGACTATTTAAAATGTCTAACATTCAGGTCACTGGCATCCCAGGAGAGGACACAGATGGCAGGGCTGAAAGTTTTCAAAGAAATAGCTGGAGGTTCCCACATTTGTCAAAGTAAAGAAATCTAGAGAGTCAAAATTCTAAGCCAACTCCAAAGAGGGTATCTAAAGAAATCCTCATCAAGATGTATCATAATCAAACTTCTGAAAATTTAAAAAAAAAAAAAATCAGTGAGAGACATTTCCCCTGTGGGGAAAAACAGTTTTAATGACAGCAGGTTTCTCATCAGAACCCACAGAGACCAGAAAAAAGTCACATAACATTTTTCAGGTGCTAAAAGAAAAGAGCTGTCATGCCAGAATCCTATACCCAGTGAAAACATCCTTGAGAAATGAAGATGAAAATTAAGACAGTTTGTCTTCGACTTACCCTAAAAGAATGGTTAACGAATTCCCCCTAAAAAGAAAGGAAATGATTAAAAAAAAAAAAAAAAAGAATCTCAAACATCAGGAAGTCTAAATATGGGAAAGCTGAAAGTTTCTTTGTTTCACTGAATTAAAGACATCAGAAAAAGAAAAATGGAGATATCCTAAAGGATGTCTTTCAAAATTCTAAAAGTGGTTTTTCCTAGTTGATCTAAATTTTAAAAACATTTACACTTTTGTTTTTTTTCAAGAAATGTGTATTTTTGCAATCTTCAAATAGTAACGTTCTTTTCATTTCGAAAAAAAATTCTGATATAGCTAACACCATTATTACATCTGATTCAAATACTGACAACTTTGTGAATATTTTAAACCATTCCATCACAGTATTGATTTCTGAGAAGCAAAGGAGACAAGAGTGTAAAATAGAAAAGGAAAATTAAGACAGGATCACACTGCAAACAACATATACTGGATCCTTGTGCTTTATACACAATTCATGTGCACAATGTACTGAAAGGGGCCCCCTAAAAGGACACATGTATTTGTTATAGAAATAATTTTGCCTTCAGCAACAAGTATATATATGTACAAAATTGTTTTGGGATTTAGCTGCAAGTCTAAACACAATTTCTTCTATAATGATACCATAAAGGGGAAGAATCAGAAATACAATAAAACGTAATACAAAAAATAGTGGGATTTATAAAACAAGGCATAGTTATTTGCTCTATAAATAGGCAAAACTAAAGGCTGCTTTGCCCAATTGATTAACAGGTTTTGGAGTACTGTTGTTACGCTATGTTTCAAAGTAGAAAACTTAACAGTTGGCAAAGAGTCATCAATTTAAAACCAATTTTTGGGAAATATACTACATCTTAAATATCAGCTTTTACTATCATGATCTTAAGATCAGACTTACCTAAAGTTAGCTTAAAATTTATCTATGCACTAAAATACTTAGATGAAAAAAAAACTGTTCTATATTGACTTTTTCTTTAGTTACTCCCTTGTTTATTCTACTAAAAATTATAAATTCCAAAATGTACAATTGAATTTAGAATATTTTAAAAACTTTTAATAATAAACATAAACATTTATCTTGATGGCATGGATAATTTCATATTCATAATTTTATTCCAAGGACCCCAAAATACTTGACAAAGACTCACATAGTAAATATGTATAAAAAATTAAAAGCATCACTATACTTGGCATAATTCAAACCGTGATAGATTAGCCCTTCTACTTTTCAACTCAAGACAACTACTATACAAAACCAATACAGATGAAATATGGTCAGACACACCAATGATTAAGGAAACACATATACACATTTGCATTGTGGTAACTTTATGTCTATCTGAATTTCTGTGAAAATACTTTTTAGTTGTCATTGTAAATACATATAATATCATTAAAATCTATTAAATTCATGTAAAAACAAAATTTCAAAGAGCTACTCAAAGAAAATTATCTCCCAATACTACTTGTAGAGTTGAATCCAAATAATATAAAACAGAAACTCAAGTTATATACAACTGAGAATTTCATGTGGTAGAGCTTAGTCTGGCTTTAGCACAGCCTGAAGTAACTACCTGGGTTATACTTTGGCTCCAAAGCTCATTAGTTGTTACCTTGATTAATATCTTCAAGAGTCTGTTCTCTCATTTATACAATGTGACTGCTAATATGAGCAATTTCTATGTACTGCCTGGGTACTGAAGGAGATTCCCGACAGTTAGTAAGCCTTCAATAACTGTATTTATCAGTATGATCATATCATTTAATTTTATTTAGGCATGATTTTTCAATCAGATATGTGAGTGAAATAACTAATACTGAACAATTTTCATTCTTTAGAACACTGATCTGCTTCTTTAATGAAAAGTACATGGCTCCTTCAGTAATATCACAGACCATATTCCTCCTTGCTCTTCATATAATTAACACTGGTACTCTATTATACATTGTATGTCTAAAATCTATTATATGTCTTCTTTAATCCCCAAATCTTTACAAATCAAAATTTTTGATTATTGATTTTGTTGTATTTTATTTGTTCACTGATCCCAAGCTAATCTTAATTCATTCATAACTGATATCAGCCTTTTTAAAGTCTTGATCTTTTTTAGCCCACATATGTGGGATGGTTTTGGTTCATTTAGCTCAGAAAATGGATTACAGGTTTATTTAACTTTCATGAAGTTATTTTAATGTAACATTTATATGTTTCACAGGTAAGTGGTAAATGAAGTATAATATCCATACAATGCACAATAAATCTAATTCAACCAGCCAGTTTTCAGAGAATGCAACAATTACAGTAATTGAGAATACATTTTCCATTGCAGTGAACAGTTAGGGCCCCAAGTTAACTTTAATAATAACATGCTACATGATGGGGTAAGAGGAAATGTGTTTGAAAGGTGGGGAAGAAAGAAAGAAGAGAAATACTGCAGTTGAACAAAGGAGTCTGTACTAAGGAAATAATTAGACTTAAAGGCAGATGTATCAGTGCAAAGAGTCAGTTATCCTTGATTTTTTTAAATGAGTATTTCTAGAACAGATTCAGCAGAATACTTTTGCTGATACTCAAATGGCATGTTGAATTAGATTGATTTTCTGTATTTGCATTAACATATGTACCTTTGGCCTCTGTTTTCCTTTCAGAGAATTTCCTTCTTTAAACTGATTTCTCTTTCTCTATAATTACGGTGTTCTCCTCCAGAATCCTCAATTCAAATATGTTTGTGGGCAAAACAAACAGTGCTTAGTAGTTAATTCAATCCCACTGTGATTCAGGATGCAGGTTATACTGCTTAGTGCCTACATTGCATTCTAGTATAAGTAACAATCTCTTCCCTAAACGTTAAAGTGTTTTAAATATATATATTGTATTCCCTATTTCTAAAAAATGACAAAGATCCAGTATTTTACTTTAGGAAACTCAGAGTGTAAATAGTTAGTCTTACCATTTTTTTCTGGTAGTAATTTCTTTAAACCTATACCTTATTAATTATATCCAGATTTTGTTCACTTGAGCTTTCATCACTGTACTGTATTTAACTATTAAACTATAGCATATTTTCCCCATATAGCCACTTTTTAACCTGCCTGTTTTTATCTCAAAGGAGTCTATTTTATTCTGTAATTTTAAGGATGTGCGTAATGGCTGTGATTCTTGGGCTCATACATCAGCTGACCTCAAAGAAGTTTAAGGAGGTTTTTTTTTTAATTCAACAAAACTGGTGAGTCTTTTGTAAATTAATAAAATGAAGTAATACAAAAAGACTAGAAAGAAAAATCACCCAGTTGCATTACCGAGAATAAGAAAATTGCATTCAGCCAGTTTTTAAAGCTTTAAAGTTTTCCTATAAATCATATTTATGTATCTTCAAAATGCCTACTTCTACTTTTCACCTACATTGTTCTGTAGTTATTAATACTAGTTACGAATGGTGGTGAAGAATTACGTTTTAAACTCTTACTGAATAATGTTAAAAAAAATTATGTGTTCTGTCAGGAATAAGAGCTGCTTGTTTTTATAGCAAACTGACTAAAGAAGAGGATTGTAGTCTTGTCAGCTCAAGACTACATGATAGAAGGCTTAACTGAATTAAGAATCTATCACCGCTGCTTCCTGATGAGATGCAGTAGAGATGGAGGAGGCAAGCTATGTTATCCCAGATCCTGAGCAAGACCTGTGTGGGACTCATTTCTGAAGCGTCCCAGGATGTATGAAATTAAAACCCTTTGAGACAACCATTAAGTTAACATAGCTATTGTGTTCCCTAGGTCCCGTGAGAAGCAGAAACTGAAATGGAGTTAGCAGAGCAAGAGTTTTATCAAGGTGTAATGCCTGTGAAAGCAAGAAGGGAGCTGACTAGCAATTCAGCAGGAAAGGTCTTTGGATGGTGCTGCAGACCTGACACCTTTGCAGCAGAAAGGAAACGGGAGAAGTAGGGTGAGGCCTTCAGAAGCTTACATCGTGCTGTGGGATCTGACAAATTCTCAGCATTCTAACAGGAGCTTCGGAGCAAAGACTGCCCGTTAGAGGAGTCCTGCATTAGGCAAAATGTGCAAGCTTTAGTACCTCTAACAGACTCAGCCACTGGTTGATCTGTCCAGTTCACTGGTGACTCATTTCTTACCTGAAGATCTGAGCAGCACACCTCCATGCACAGCAGAGACCATCTCCTGGACCTTATGTTTTGGCAGGGGCTCCGAAGTTCCAGTGGACCAGTCTTTCTGATGGAAGACTTAAGAGCAAAGAGAGAAGGATAAACTGCAACACCACTGTGGTGCGATCTGGTATGTAACTGGTACTCATCACCTCCCTTCTCCACTAACCATTCTAAATTCTTTTTTCCCTTAGTCATCCCCTGGTCTCAGGGCTTACCTGATGGTGTTACTCAAATCCTCATTCCTAAGAGTTTGGAGATCCTGGAAATTATTCCCTTATAAGACCAGGATGCTGCACTTTGTATTCACAGCTGGGAAGGGAATACCAGTAGTTTCCCAAGAGGATCCTGAGTTCCGTACGTAACCTTCCTTCCCTCAATTGTTTAACAGCAGTTTTACCTCCTCCTGCTGATCAGGGTCAACCATTCCTGCTTACATGGTGACTCCTCTTCTCGTCTGTACATCTCCAGAAAAAAGAAGTCAAAGGTGCCAGGTGATGGCCATAGCTTGTAATCTGGGGAGCCCTTGTATGCTGCTTGGCCAGAGAAGGTTCCATTTTGGGACTAGGACCACTAACCCTGCAGATCCCAGAGGTGTGAGGATGGGAAGAGTAAAAGTTCCCCAGTGGGTCATGGAGAGTAACTGGTAAGTGGGACACTCATTCTTTTATCCCCTGGTATCAGACCTATGGGTTCTTCCTACTGGGGCAACAAGGCCATAGAGGGTTCTGTAATTAAGTGTGTGTATCGTATCTTGGAGGGTATTGCCCATAAGAAGGCACTGCTGCTGCACCTGTTGTAGGCCATCGCCCTGCCTTCTCATGCCACTGACCTCTGGATGACACAATACATGGTAAATCCAGTGAATTCCATGGTCATAGGCCTACTCTTGTAATTCCTTTGCTATAAAGTGGGCTCCGTGGCCAGATGCAATGTTTTGTGAAATTCTGTTGCTTTGGGGTCTCATAATCCCCACTGCTATCACTGAGCCAGACTCATCAATAGCTTTTCCTATCTGCCATCAGCCCTGACCTGCAGGGTCCCTCACCAGCACACACTTGATAGTCTCACTGCATAATGTGTTATCTGCATCCTCCTATACAACAGGGTACTCTAGTGAATCTTTTGGCTTTACAAAGTACACCCATCCCCCCCATGCCCAATTCCCTGAGCCTTTTGCTTTTTTTCAATCATTTGGATTGGCAATTCTGGCATTTCAGCTTCACTAAGGATAGGCTGTACTTTGTCCAAGTTACTAGAAGTCACTCTAGTGAAGAGTTTGCTCTGTGCCCTAGGGTATTTGTCAAAGATGTTAAATTCTGTCTCAAGGATGGGAGCTCAAGTCATTAATCTCTCCCTTATCAAGTCCTATGTTCCAGCCCCCTTGATTAAAGTACCCTCAAAATCTAGTCCACTAAGTACTCCCTCAAACCTCAGTTAATGTGGGCTAAGAGCTCCTCTGAGGTGCAGTAGTGTCCCTCTTTATCAGGCCCAGATGTTGCTGGGTGGGTTATACTGGTACTTAAAACCTTAGTTACCTGTCTGGCAGCCAGAAGAGGAAGAAAGGCAAATCCTGATGGGGCTGCTGTTGACTTTTGAGGAACGGGCCTCTGGAGTATCCTTGGATAGTGATGTTTTCTTAGGCTCTGAAGAGTAGTATCTTTTAACAGGGAGGTTCTCTTTTCAGGCTTTGAGCATTCAGAAGAGTCTAGGGAGCCAAAATTCTTGGCATGATTCTTCCTGCAGTTTTCAAAATCCTAAATCGCTAAAATGATATACGAAAACATTCTCTTAAGTTCCTAAATCACTGCCAGTGAGAATTATAGCAGAGGAGGCAACACTTTGTGCTAGGAATTATCTATGTCTCATGAAGTCCCTGGAATGTGACCTTGTTGTCAGTAGAGTGATGCAGTCCCCAAACCCTACTCTGGGTCTGCTGTGTCAGATCCTCCAAAAAGCAGATGCTGGTACAGAATTAAGAATGGAAATGGCCTATTGTGGGATTAAACCTGTAAAAGGTGAAGGGAGGATAAAGCAGGATTGCTTAAGAAGAACCTCAGATTATGATACAAGTGGGTCTTGGCCAACCCAGTGGAGAGCTCCAAGGCAAATATTAACTGGTAAATGCAAGAAAGTGAGTATATGACATAGCATTCCTAACGCCTTAAAAGGCTAAGTTTTCTTGGCCTTGTTGTTGAGAGCAATCAGGCAGGAGAGCAATAGGGGCCTCTTAAATCATAAATAGCTGGAGGCTGTTAGCTACCTGGCCAGTACTTACTTGACAGTATGTCTGATCAGAGAGTACATCCATGGTCCCGAACAAAATGGCTGAAACTAATTAATTGCATTGTTTGTAAAAAATGAGTTATGTGGTATATATATATTTACATTTTTGTTAATTGCTATGGCATTTGCAATCAAGATAGAAAACCCATTAAATAAGTATATAGTACATTCACAACAGAATTATACTTTTTAACTATAAATCACAAAGGAAAGAATAATTACCATTTTAATGTATTTAAATAATCCACACTGTACAAGGAAATGCCTATGGTAGTTGTTTATATACAGCAAAGAGAACAAAACTGGGCCTGTATATTTCAATGTGCTTTTCTAATATCCTAGAAGCATTTTTGTATGTGTTTAGAGCAATGATGCTATTTAAATATTTTTATTTATCTTCTATTAGGTTGAGACTGATTATAAACATGAAATAAAAAACTCATAGTTTGCAAATGCTACTAAACATAGCATAACCAAAAGCAATCACTGACAATAAATTTTTAGTTCTTTTTAGCAAGCAATTTTCCAGCTTTTTATGCAATAGGCAGGGTGTTAGGATTAAATAGTTAAATGAAATAACTGTCTTCAATGAGATTTCATTTTAAGTCCAATGAGAAGGATAAAGATGCTATGAGACTTTACTTAGAGACCAAAGTACCTGGGGAGAAGAGAAAGCTTCACACAGGAGATGAGATTTGAGAAGAGACAGGGTAAATGTATCAGATTTCAGTAACAGAAATAAAGATAGGAAGCATGTTTGGAATCAATGACAAGGATAATATAACATACACGTTGCAAAATAAGAAATTCATACTAAATATAAAACATCCTTGTTTTCTTACATTCTAAAAAGATTTGCTGTATAGAATGAAATTAAGGCTTAGGGAAGGTTAGACAACTGAATGATAGGTTAAGCATTTTCCCCCAAGGCACACAGTTGAAATCATGCATCCTTGTTATAAATCCATAATCCAAGGTTGAACCTGTTTTAAAACGTTTTGAAAGGAAAAGCATTTAAATTCTTTCAAAACCAAGTTGCATCACTATCTTTGTGAAAGGTTCAGCCTTATATAACTGACACATTCGGGACAGAAAAAGAACTACTATGTCCCTTTACCTGGACAGTGTAGAGTCATTTAACAGAATAAATGCTAGATTTTGTAGCTAAATCAGAGGAGAGATCTAGGTGTAGATAATAAAGCTAAGAGAGTATTATTCATTTTATGCAGGAATGCAATATAAAAACAAGGAAACAAATTGTATGGAGTTTGTTCCAGAAAAGACGCATACAACTAAGAGCCACTAGAAGAACTGAATTCCAAGAGTGCAAGAAAGTAACTAATAAAAACATTGAATATTTTTGGTATAGGTAGTCTATATCTCTTAAAAGATCTACTTTGTTACAATAAATTAGAAGTAATGAAAGGGTTTGGGTAATCTAAGATGGAAAGAAGACAGTATAAAACCAGAGAAGGATGTTTATAAATTCCTAAGTGCTTAGTGGTAAGGTAAAACTTTGAATTGTAGAATTTTGAAATTTTTTACCACTGCTCCAAAGGAAATATTTTATTTCTTTACAATGGTTATTATTACTTTGTTCATTTATTCATTACTGAAATAAGCATTATCAATTTGTCTCTACCACTCAAATAGGCATCATTGATCACATCCTTAAACATCTTCCAAATATAAACAATGTTAAAGGAATTTTTTTAAATCTTCACAATAATTGCCCTGAAACTGCAACAATTTTACAACAAATAGAAAGTCTTAACAGGTAATCAATTTTAGTTCAACATAGAAAGACAGATAAAAACAAATACAGTGGGGCTGTGACAGCACTGTCTTACTGAAGATATTTTCAGTTTCCACTAGTAATATTTAACGTGGTGTGTCACTGGGGGTACCTCAGAATTAAAGCCCATTCGGTTGTCCTTCAGATAAAAAAAGTCATATATATTAAAACTTTGCCAAATCAGTCATACAATTAGAAAATAGTAAGAGAACAGAGAACTCTGCGCCCAGCAGTGACACACTATTACTGGGCTGCACAACTGCTCTGCAACCTCGCCCTCATTCAGGGCAGCAGCAGAGCTGGGGTCCTGAGTCAGACCTTTGACTGGCCATCCTGGTTCCACACCACTGCTGCACAACACCCAGGGGGCCCAGGTTGCTTACGCATCATTCTGGACCCATGCCATTGTGGCATCATGCCCCTCGGGCCCAAGTCACAGCAGTGAGCCCCAGAGCCTGGTTTCATGGGCTATCTGCACATGCCCACACCTCAAACACTGGTGCCACTGCTGGAGCAACTGTGCCTGTGCTCCAGCACCCAGGTGCCTGGGTCGTTCTGCACAGCCCTGAACTCAGGACCCCAGCCGGCTCTCCGGCTGCTCTGCATGTCAGTGCACCCAAACTGACATCAAGAGGGATCCCTGCAACAAGAAATTCCCTCCACAAGCAAAAAGAAGGAAAGGAGGTCCCAACCTTCATCAACAAGGGCCTCAACATCCCTGGTCATCACGGCCACTGAAGATACCTGCAGCCTTGGTTACCAAGGATCCCTACAGTCTTTACTGACAACAACCTCAAACGAAGGAACTAAGAGACTAGAACACTTCACTCTTCCCAGAATCAGAGACACTGCACCTCTCCTAGCCAGTGCCATTGTAGCCACCTGCAGGTGAAAATCTTTCCAAGCTGAAGCCAGTCAGAAAAATGTAACTGCTTCCTCAATAGTGCATGTATCAATACAAAGCCACTAGAAAACATAAAAAACAAAGGAACACCATGATTTTTCTTTAACTACCTCCAAAGGATGGAGAACTATGAGTCACCTGAAAAAGAATTCAAAATAATTTTAAGGAAGCTCTTGAGACTCAAGAGAACCCATTTAGACAACCTAATGAATTCAGGAAAATACTTGAAAAAACAAGAATTTCAAAAAGGATAGAAATCCTAAGGTAGAACCAAATAGAAATTCTGGAGCAGAACACACTGAATGAAATGAAAAATGTGATAAAGAGCTTCAACAGGTGACTTGATCAAATAGAAGAAAAAGTATGCAAATTTGAAAACAGGCTTCTTGAAATTACCCAAAAGAGAAAAAAATGAAAAAAAAAATTAAGAGCACTTACAATATTTTGGGTCACTATCCAAAAAGTAAGCCCACACGCTATCGGAATCTACAAGAAAAGAAAGGGACAGAAAGCAAATTTAAAGAAATAATGGCTAAAAAATTTCAAATCTGGAAAGAGAGACAGCCAGCCAGGTACATGATCCCCAGACTGAATCCAGAGGTAAGCAAAGACTCAAAGCAAGACTCAAAATCAGAAATGAAAAAGACATTACAACTGATACCACAGAAATATAGAGGATCATAGGCGCCTACTTCGAATAGTTGTATTCGAGCAACTGCATAACCCAGAAGAAATGAATAAATTCCCAGAAAAAATATAAGTTAACAACACTGAATCATGAAGAAATAAAAAATCTGAACAACCAGTAACAAGAGTTTGAATCAGAAATAAAAATTTTCTTAGAAAATAAAAGCCCAGAACCAGATAGCTTTACTGGTGAATTCTACCAAAATTTAAGAATTAATACAACTTTATAAGAAAAGAACAAACAACCCATTCCAAAAATGCACAGAAGACCTAAACAAGCAATTCTCCAGTGAAGACATACAAATGGCCAATAGGCACATGAAAAAATGCTCAATGTCGGTAATTATCAGAGAAATGCTAATCAAAACTACAATGAGGTCTCACCTCACACCAGTCAGAATGGCCATCATTCAAAAGTCCACAAATGATAAATGCTGGAGAGGCTGTGGAGAAAAGGGAACCCTCCTACATTGTTGGTGGGCATGTAGTCTGGTGCAGCCATTACAGAAAACAGTATACAGATTCCTCAAAAAACTAAAAACAGACTACCATATGATCCAGCAATCCCACTCCTGGGCATATTTCCAGAGGGAACCTTAATTTAAAAAGATACATGCACCACAATGTTCATAGAAGCACTATTTATAATAGCCAAGACATGGAAACAACCTAAATGTCCACTGAAAAATGACTAGATAAGAAAGCTGTGGTATGTTTATACAATGGAATACTACTCAGCCATTAAAAATAATAAAATGCCATTTGCAGCAACATGGATGGATGTGGAGAAAGCCATTCTAAGAGAATTAAGCCAGAAAGAGAAGAAAAATACCATATGATATCACTTATATGTGGAATCTAAAAAAAAAAAAAAAAAAGACATTTATTTACAAAACAGAAACAGACTCATAAGACACAGAATACAAACTTATGGTTACCAGGAGGGGTAGAGTGGGAAGGGATAAATTGGGAGTTTGAGATTTACAGATACTAACTAATATATATAAAATAGATAAACAACAAGTTTATACTGTATAGCACAGGGAACTATATTCAGTATCTTATAGTAACTTATGGTGAAAAAGAATATGAAAATGAATATATATATGTTCATCTGTGACTAAAGCATTGTGCTGTACACCAGAAATTGACACAACATTGTCAACTGACTATACTTCAATAAAAAAAAATACTAAAAAAAATCCCAAATAGTGCAGAAAAAATACTAATTCAAAAAGATACATGTGCCCCAATGTTCACAGTAACATTATTTACCATTGCCAAGCTATGGAATCAACCTAAGTGTCCTTCAAGAGATAAATGGGTAGATTATATATATATATAATGTGTATATATATGTGTGTGTGTGTGTGTGTGTGTATGTATACGTATATATATATGTATATATATATGGCAAAAATTTTATTTTATGGCCGAGTAGTATTCCATTGTGTGTATGTGTATGTATATTTGTGTGTATATATACATATATATAAGTATAAATATATATATTTATATTTTATATATAAATATTTATATTTTATATATAAATATATATATTTATTTTATATAAAATAAAATTTTTGCCACTGGCAACAACATGAATAGAATTGGAGGGCATTATGATAAGTGAAATAAGTCAGAGAGACATACTGTATGATACTGCTTATATGTAGAATCTGTAAAATACAATAAAGTAGTGAATACAACGAAGAAGAAACAGACTCATAGACATAGAAAACCAACTAGTGGTTGCCAGTGGGGAAGGGAGAGGGGCAACGTAGGGGTAGGAGTTAAAGAGATACAAATTACTACGCATAAAATAAATAAGCTACAAGGAACTAGAGTACAACACAGGAAGTATTTTAAAATATTTAAAAATAACTATAGCCAACATTTTAAAATAACTATAAATGGAATATCTCCTTTAAAAATTGTGAATCACTACGTTGTACACCTGAAACGTATTGTACATCAGCTATACTTCAGTTAAAAAGTATGTTCACAATAGCCTTACCGTTTTTGCTGTGGTGAAGCTGACACTTTGGAAATTAGGTCCCTTCCCAAAGGTTACAGAGTTAGAGACTAATTAAACTGAATTCAAACCGAATTGCCTTCCTTTGTCCATTTTTAAAAACGCATTCGGTGTATCTTCATTATAGACCTGCTATGCTAAGCAACTTCACGTTCATTAACCTCATCATTACAATGAGGCAGTACAATAAATACTTTTGAAAACTTACCTTTACAGAGGAGAAACTGGACATTCTGGTAGGCTATGCATCCAGGAACAAATAGAGTTGAGATTCACAGCTGTATTATATTTTATTATGTAGTCAGACTCAAATTCTTGTTCAAAAATTAAGGGAAAAACTCATCTCACAAAAATCATCACATTGGTCCATATCAGATTATATAATTATTTCTGTTTCCTAATTATAACTATGCCTTTGAGGTATTACAGACCAAAAGTGAAAAACTCATTTAGTTAAAATTCAACAATCATTTTGTATCACCTCGTTTGTTAGAGGCATCATGTTGGCTTATAGGATACATAATACATGGAATATACCTTTAGCATTACTCAATATATTAAGAGAACTGTAAAGCAGTTAT
Source organism: Camelus bactrianus (assembly GCF_048773025.1). Classification (NCBI taxonomy): domain Eukaryota; kingdom Metazoa; phylum Chordata; class Mammalia; order Artiodactyla; family Camelidae; genus Camelus; species Camelus bactrianus. The sequence goes on along the minus strand of NC_133563.1, from coordinate 17,057,824 downwards.
TATGTGGCTGACTAGCAAAAACATAACCAAAACATAGGAAAGAACTATATAAATTAGATTAGAAGTGTTAGTTGAGAAAAGTCTTCTAAAGAGACTAGAGTTGAGTTTTGCCAGAAATATGCCAGAATAAGTAAAAGAAGAGTGATTTAGGCAGAAGCAATAACATGGACAAAAGGAGGCATCTGGCAAAGGAGGAGGCTGAGAAGTAAGCAATGAAAGGATGTTCTAGGGCCTTTTATACCAGGACAAGAACCTTAGACTACATACTGTAACAAGTATTAGCCATAAAAGGTTTGCAGCACAGTGTTACATAATCAAATGTGTGTTTTAAATAGATTGCTTTCATGGCAACGTAGAAGATTGAAACACACCTGTTTGGGTCAATAATTTAAGCAAGAAATGAGATCCTTGGCATATATAATTGCACTGAGGATAGAATAATAGGATAGATTGATGGTGATTTGACATATTTAAAATTAAGGGAGGGAAATCAAAATGATTTTCTATTTCCTGGCTTGAGCAACTGGGATAATTATGATATAATTCATTACTTATGGAAGAAAAGAGGAAGCTTTCACTAACGAATACATCCTATCTCATGAATGCAATTCTTAATGGAATCCAAAAAAACATGTAAAAAAGAGAAGCATGATTCATTCAACTACTTTTTTGAAGAATACTCTAACTTTTCTCTGAATTAATTGATCAAAAATCATGCGTTTGTGGAAGTATTACCCTACCCTCCTATCAGAGTCCTCATAATTTTCTCTTTGGTCTGAGTCTAGTATTACAATCTTCACGCTTTGAAACTGTCTTAATTTGACTTGGCAATATTTATTTATTAAATTTTGACAGGGACCCCCATCTACCTGTTAAGCTGAATGCAAACCTGAAAATTCTAAATCAGACAATAGACTGTAATTTCTAAAATCTCAACTCCATTGGTTCCTAGGTACATAGCCTCTTTGAATGCCCACTTTTAAATTTATCTGTGATGTTTCATGAATATTGCCAAGACAAATTAAGACAATTTCAGAGCATGAAGATTGTAATACTAGGCCCAGATCAAAGCCAAAATTATAAGGACTCTGATTGTTGCTCCATCATCTTCAGCTCTAGTGAGCAGAATAAAAATCTGACTTAAATAATGCATAGTCGCCAAATGGAAATCCTCTCCACTACTGCCATCTGGAGATATTTCTGATGTAAAAGAAGATATATTTCATTACATTTATAATTCTGGTTATGCTGTCTAATGCTTATTTTGTCATTAAACACTGAATTTTCATATAAAACACATTTTCTCCATAAACTCTATAATACCCTCTCAACAAAAGAGAGCAGCTCTTTTTTGAATTATCAATTCCCCTTATATGTCTATTATAAATTTTCTGTTTTGATGACAGGTTTTTAAATGTTATTTACCATTCCTTCTATTTTTCTCTTTTATACTTAGAGAGTTGTTTTGGATTCTATTTATGGATCTTTGTGTATTGTTGTTGTTTAGTTGATTTCCTTGGCATAAAATTCTTAAAAATAATCTTATTTTTAGAGCATTAAAAATTGGGGATTCCAGATTTTAGTGGTTTGTTTATTGATTTGTTAGTTTACTTTTTTGCAAGGAGGTGAGTTTTTGAAAAGAAAACCTATGTATCATGTACTTCTGTATTCCTACTGTATTCAGAATGATACATTTTAGAAAAGATAACTCATTAGGATCATTAAGCCATATTTGCATTAAAATTCACTTGAAGATTGGAAAAAAAAAGTATTTTTCTCATGTACATTCTAATTTAAATTTTTAGGTGATATTTTAATTTAATTTAAAACAGAGGTCTACACTTAAATGTAGAAGAACCAGAATGGTTAACATAAATGAATAAAGAAAGAAGGTACGTGACAATGGGCAGTGGTTAAGAACTGGGCAGCTGTCACTAAGGCATAAAATTCAGTGTATGTGTGAGAGAGATCTGTGCAGCACCAAACAAAACTGGTCTGTCAGAAGAACTAGGCCTGCGATATTTTGGAAGATCTTACATATAAAGCTTTAGAATCCCAGGATCATAGAATTCCAGAGCTTTAGGAGTGATCTTTTTTCTCTTAAAATATGTGTTATATACAAGTTCTTAAAGCTTTTAGAAAGAGTAAATTATTTCAAAACGTTAGTATCAAAGATGAAATAAAAGTATAAAAATTACTTACTGGAATGAGTTATTCATAAAACTCTTTTCAAAACTGTATTTTTTCCTACATTTACCAAAGTGGCTTTTAAATAAGAGTAAAAAGCCATAAAAAGTATACAAGTGGAAAATAGGATAGTTATTTTAGAGAAGAAAAATCATAGAATAGTCATATAATCAAATCATACTTCTCTTGCCCTTTTAATATAATGTGCTGTTTTTCCTTCCTGCCTGAGCAAGTCTCTTGAACTTCCAAATAAAAATGTAAGCAATGTGATAGGGATTTATAACCTCCAGGAAATTGTTTGATTCTATCGATAATAGAAATAAGCTCTAGATATTTTACAGCCTCGAAATCCAGTTTTCAGGGGTGTCATTGAACATGTCTTCCAATATGAGACACTACATAACAGCTAATACAGCCACTGAAATAACAAGGCTGAAAATCTTAGGGTGAAAACTACATGTTATTAATTGAAAAGTAAATTCACCCTCGAAAAAAAGGAGTCACAGAAGTACACTGAATGACACAAGAAGAAATGATTGTCCAAACTTCATTGCATCTAAAACAATTTTGAAATGGGTTCCAAATTTTTTAAAGTTGTAGTATGTTAATTGGTCTTGAAACACAAAGGTAGAAATTATTTTTGAGAATTGCTAAAATCCAAAAAATAATTGGTTTAATTTGAATTTGAATTTAACTCAAACTGAAGAAATTTTATGTGGTTGAACTAGGTTATATGTTGTTCTGTTTTGTTTTGTTATTGAAGTATAGTTCACTTACAATATTATGTTCATTTTAGGTGTACAGCATTGTGATTTAGTATTTTTTACAGATTATACTTCGTTAAAAGTTATTATAAGATAATGGCTATAATTCCCTGTGCTTTATCCTTGTTGCTTATCTATTTTATACATAGTAGTTTGAAGGGTATATGTTAATATATTAATGGACTGCACAAAACCAATAGATTGGAAGCACAAATCCCCAGAGTACTGACTTAGAGCTCCTCCAATGGTTCTTGATCTTTACTGGGCAAAGCAGTACAAAAAGCCTAAGGCAGAATTCAGACTGTGTAGATAAAGGGTCAAATAATAACAACCTGGCAAAAAAACAGATCTGATACAATGGCAAGCTGGACAGATTTAAATGTTTTTCCTTTCAGAGGAGTGTGTGTTAACATTTATTACTTACATACTGTTTGACTACACACCATAGTCAAACACTATGCTAGGCACTGAAGAGATAATATGAATACAACAGTTTCTGGGTTCAAGATCATAATTTCATAGTGAAAATACATATACAATAAATGATTGACAAAGAGAAGGGAGAAGGCTTGATTAAAGATTTTTGCATAATTAATCAATTTCATCTTAGTTTAACCCTGAGTGATTTGAAGGTTAGATTATCTTTAAGAAATAAACTTCAAGTATACTAGAATGAAATTAAAAGGAAAAAAAAGTTGTCAGTATAAGAATAGCTTAAGAATAGCAAAAAGAACAGCTGCCTACAGACGTTTATTTTATATATAAATTAATTTTAGGATGAATCAGGATGAGACTATCACTTACATATAACAACCAGCCGTACTAGTTGTTTTACTATACATTGATAATATACCTATAATATCCTATAATGTGCCTTGTTTATGAAGAAATGAAATTTAACTCATCTTTCTGTAATTTATCCTACTCTATGTGGTTAAGATTTATAATTATAAGTAAAAGCTTAGTAAACAGAGGAATTTGAAAATATTCTAATGCCATAGCCATATGAAGCAAAACAAATAATATGCATTAGACATATATTAACAAGTGCTTCAGTTTCTTAATTAAGTTAACCAAAGTCAAAGTACAGCTTTCTGTGGTCAGTAATTTTAGAATTTATGTGAAAAGTTGATCAACAGAGAGATGGGGGTCATCTCTTATTTTTTATCAAAATTTCAACAGAAATATCACAAATCTGTATCTTTAAAAATCAAGTATATAAACCAGAGGAGTCAAAACTTTTATCCAACAATTCCTAGCCGCCAGTACAAACACAGTCACATACATAACTTAGCATACCAATAAGTAAAGGAAAGCCAGTTTCACAAGAGAAGCGTAATTACTCTTGGTAGTGAAGACCCAGAGATGTTCAGTGTATCCCCCTAAAGAAGATACGCAATGAAACCAACCTTCATAAAACTTTGATGTTACAAATAAAATGACTTCTTAGTTTCTCAAAGAAATATTATTTTCTAGCTAAAAAGGAAGCCAGCAAACCAAACATAAACAAGGTAAATAAAAGATTATAAATAGATACCAGAAGGCCAAATTAACATTTTACAAATGACAATTTAAAAATTGTACATTTAACATAATAATCTGCTTCCTAAAGTGATTTAAATGAAAACAGTAAAGAAAAACTACATATGTGAAATTATCAATGTGGATAAAAATTTGATATAAACAAAATAAATCCGAATATCAATTTTATCCTGCTCTAACAGGAATTTAATTAATAAAAGTGATATAACCCAAATTATACAATGATGTATTTAACTAAAAAAATAATTATTTCAAAATAGATGGAAAAAAATCATAGGATGCATGGAAAATTGCTGTGTCATTATTAAATCAAATCTAGAATATATAATTTACATTAATTAAAAATAACATAAAATAGCCTACTTAAAACACAAATCTTATGTTTTTCTGTGTATGAACTCATGCTATATTCTAAAAGGAATTAATGACTGACCAAGATATATAAAGCAAATCTTTCTCCTATATAACCAGTAGAGGGAAGTCTTCATTAAATATCAAAAACAGCTTGAGAGACATTGGGCAGATTAAAAATGTGATTACAAATAACAGTGCCCATACAGAAAGACCCAATTATACTAGATAGGCTTATCTGTGCACTCAATTTCAAATAAAACAAAATACATTTTGGTGGTTGCCTTTGCTTCCAGGATGGGCTCTAGGCAAAGCATTTGTTAAATAAATAAAAATATTTTATTTTGCTATTCCCTCTATCTCCCATTTCTTTGAGAGTGCCTTCTCCAACCCCATCCCAGTTTCTCAAGCATTTTATTTTGACATCTTTCTCTATTTGCTTTCTTCTCATCAATACATAGTCTCTCAGTAACGCTAAGGTATGTTATCTTTAAAGACTGCAGTTTAAACCACTGCAGTTCAAGGCAAATTTATCTGAATCTATATGATGCTTCATATCATGCTAATTTTTATGGATTATATTGTATCTCCCTTAACTTGAAAAAACCATGAGTTGGCAAAAGTGATCTAGAACTCCATTGTTATAGAATTTTAAGAGATGGTAGTATTAAATGATGGCATCTTATTTTAAAGTTTAACATTTAATTTAGCACTGCTGTGTTTTCATCATTGGCTAAGAGTTTTAATATGCAGCACTTCACATAATACTGGTAACAGTCTTATAAACTAAGTACAACTGTCATCCCAATTTTATATATAAGGACTGGGTTTAGAAATATTAGGGGGTAAAGCTGGATTTTTAAATACACACTCTGAGCTTGGAGTTTTGAAAGTTTAATTACTATACATACTGCCTCCAAGCTGAGATAAATATGATAAATGAGATCAAAAGATCCCAGAGCACACCAGATTCTAAATTTCCTGAATCCTCTTAGATACTGTCTTCAACATCCCAGATACCATCACTTTATCCAGCATCCTTATTATTCTATTATTATCCAAACACGTAGTTGGTCAGTAAATACTTTAAACGTTTAAACAGAATGGTTTATATTCCAAGTGGTTTAAAAGTCTACATGGAAAATGTGAGCCTCAAACTTTGAAAAAGAAAAACCAATAAAAACTGTTAGCTCAAAAATCTATTCATATGTTTCAATGCAAAAACAGCTTTAGAATGAGTGTCCTAGAAAGGCAGGGAGGTAGAATAAGAATCGCAAAGATTTTCTAAGACTGACTGAAGAAGGTTAAAGTTCAGTTTATCCTGAGAATTGTCCACTATTAAAATCCTCAGAAGAAATGGGAAAATGTAGGTTGTATTAGTCAAGATAGGAAATAGGGGAAGTAGGACCAGAGTTATGGTAGCAACTGTTAGGTGGACTATTTGAGTTCAGAAAGAGTGGGACGGGACACTTGTGGGCTAAGATTTGAAAGAGTGACTAAAAGCAGAAGGCTTTTATACTTTGTGTCCTCTAAGAGCCCTTCCTTTTAGTCAGCATTGGTGAGAGGGCCGACATGCCTAGAAAAACAGCAGAGTTCAGTTCTTTACTGCTGTGATGGTGGCCCCTAAAATGTCTTAATCCCCAGAACCTGTGCATCGCCCCTTATTTGAGAAAAAGGATTTTGCAGATGGAATTAAGTTAACTATCTTGAGATGAGGAGATCATCCTGGATTTTATCGCTGGTTCCTAAATTCAATTATAAGTATTCTTAGAAGATACAACACACAGAAGAGAAGATACACAGAGGAGAAAGTTATGTAGAGTTGGAGGCAGAGATCCGTGTGATGTACAAACCAAGGAAGCTAGAGAATACTGACAGTAACCAGAATCTGAAAGAGGCAATGAATTCTCCTCCACTGCCTCTGGAGGGAATGTGGCCCTGCCAACAGCTTGATTTCAGACCTCTGGCTTCCAGAACTGTGGGAGAATAAATTCTTGTTGTTTTAAGGTACCCAGTGTGTGGTCATTTGTTACACCAGACTGAAAATTAATGAAATTACTACCTAAGGTTTATGTATCTGAGAAACTAGAGAGGGTCTGTAACCTTAGGAGCTGGTTTATTATCAAGCATGAATATCAGTTTCTCCTGTGAGTTATGGTTTTCTATGGTTACTTCATTTATCTATCAAGTTAATGGCTACACAGGAGAATTTAAAACTCTGGACAAAATATAACACAGGACAGTAATGCCAAGGGATACAGAAGGTAGAATTATTAATAGGACCTTAGCCACTCACCTATTTTCCGTAGTCCTAAGGAGGAAAACAAATGCCATTTCCCAAATGCTCACCTGAATTCTCTGACCCAGGAGACCTGGAAAGTGGCACAGTAGTCAGGTCACCAGGTTTTCTCACCTCTTCTGTCCTTCCCTTTATCTTTTCTTCAAGAATCCTTAAAATACTAGGGAATAACACCTAGAAATGAAAGATACAGAATTAAAATGGAAAATACTGTAGCTTTCATCCTTGATAACTAAGAATCTAGTTATATAAGTATAACGGAAGCTGTAGGTATAGTAAAAAGAAATAATATCTGCCTTCCACTTAGGATGCAGAAAGCTGGAAGAGTGCCAAACAATTTGATAACAAGAAAAAGATGGATAGTCTACAAAATCATACCTTTTATTGAACCCATCAAAGAGTTGAAGTTGCAGGGCAAACAGACTGACATCTAAGAAAATACAGGTGCCACCAAAGAGAGACAGGGTGCAAGCACTGGCTCACCAGAGGCAGAGTATGGGAGGAGGAGACACAAGACACCAAGACACACTTAGATAAAATGTTTAATGAATTACTAAATGCTGGGTGAAAGCATGTAACTCCGGGAGCTGCCAGTACAAGGCAAGTTCAAACTTAAGCACAGAGATCCGTGGATCTCCAGCAGGAGCTCACAGGAAGGTGTGGGACAGAATGGGAGATCAGAAAAAGCCTGAATCTTCGCAATGGGGCAGGTTTGGTGGAGACAGGTGGCCACCTAAAGGGAACAAGGTTCAAAGCCTCACTCAGATTCTTTTCCTCTAAGGGATAAAAGCATTACACTGCTAAAGGAAGGGTATCAAACCCTTTCACTCCCAAAACACAGGTGCAACCAACTGAAGTTATGGGAAGGGAAAAGAAAAACCTAAAGGGATGGAAAATGCCTCTGGGTTCAAGATACTATTCCAGTATTATTAGAGGTCTCTTAACAATGGACAAGGGGAAGTATCACTGAGAAAGCCTGATTCCTGAATGTGACACAATGAAGCAGAGCCAGTAAGAAAAAGGACAAGACAGGACTCCTACCCTTTTCCCCACAGGAACAGGCTGGCAAGCACTGAGTAATACTCAAAGAACAGTTTCCAACTATATTAGTAAGAATATGGAGACAGACTCTGGGAAAAGAACAAACAGGTTAAGCTTAAAGCTGAAAACAGAACAGGAACACTGAGAAAAATCCTTCAGCAAACCTACTCTATCCTAGGGATGTGGTAATTCTAGGAGAATTTAAAGCTGATGGTATGACTGAGGTCACCCTAATAGTAACAAACCCAAACCTAGTTCAACTCCTGACTTAACTGTCTCATTCTACCCCTCAACACATTAATGGCCTATAGAGTAAGAGACATACCTATTTACATACTGTTCATCTTAGCTGGTACTATCCTACTACAATGTCCAGCATTCCATTAAAAATCGAGACACCAAAAATCAATTGTCAAAAGAAAATGTAATTAATAGAATCAGACTCAGATGACCCAGGTGTTGGAGATCCGAGGCAAGCAACTTAAAACAACTATTAATAAGTTAAAAACTCTAGTAGAAAAAGTGGACAACATACATGAACAGCAAAGAGGCAGAAACTATTAAAAAACAGTCAGATGGAAATGTGAAAAATAAAAACCACTGAAACAAAAATTAAGAATGCCTTTACCGTCGTTCAATAGTAGACTTGAAAGAACCAGAAAAAGAATCAGTGAACTTGGAGTCAATAGAAATTACCCCAGCTGAAAAGCACAAAGAGCGACTGCACAGAAAAGAGCATGCAGGAGATGCACACACTGTCCAACTCCATAACATACGAGTGATCAGAAGCTCAGAATCAGGAGAGAGAGAAAACTGTACAGAAAGTGTATCTGAAGACATAATGGCCAAGAATTTTCCAAAAATAATGAAAGACATCAAACCACAGTTCAGGTCCAAGAAGCTCAAATAAGTGAAATATTAAAGCCATAGTATGATTAGAATGGCAAAAAATCAAAACACAAACCTCACAGTATCAAGTGTTGGAAAGTATACACAGCAGTGTTTGAACCTCCCACCATTGCAGTGGGAATGCAGAATGACATAGCAACTTTGTAAAACTTTTGACTGTTAAAATGTTAAGCCTACACTTACTAGACAATACATTAACCCCACTCCTACGAATTTACCCAAATGTAATTAAATACTTCTGTTCCACAAAAAAAATGGGCATATATTCAGAGCAGCTATATTCATTATTGCCCAAACCTGGAAACTAACAGAATATCCTTCACCTGGTGAAAAGATAAATAAATGATGTTAAATTCATACAACAAAATACTACTCAACAATTAAAGAGAACAAGCTAGTAAGTCTCGGGTGCATTATGCTACCTGAAAGATGTTAGACTCCAAAAATTACATGCTGCATGATTCCATTTATATGGCATTCTGAAAAGGTAAAACTGTAAGGATAGAGAACAGATCACCAATTCACAAGGGTTGTGTAAGAGGAGAGGGTTTAACTACAAAGGGTATGAGAGAATTTTGGGGGGTGATGAAACTCTTCTATATTTTGACTATGGCAGTAGTTATGAAACTATGAGTTTGTCAAAATGCTTAACATTCTATACTAAAAACAGTGAATTTTACTATATGTAAATTATGCCTCAGTAGATACAACTGAAAATAAGGGGAAAGAGGAGAGGACAGAGAAGCATGAGACATTCAGTGGCTGATGGCATTTGTGGCTCTTTGGGAATCCTGAGTGGACGCTGTCCAGTTAAGGAAGAGTGTTGCTTGATCTGAGTTTCTTGGGGTGGGAGGAACTCCTTCCTTTATGATGTTGTCAGTTTCTGGAGAATGCTGAAGTAACTTCAGTGTTAGATCCCCAAGCAGTGATTATATTCAGGTTGTGGAAACATAATGTATTGTCTGGCTTTGGAAACATGGATCCAAGGATCTATGCCTTGTTACTTAATTGCTTTTGTTAGTATTTAATAATACTTGCAATGGTCCTCTCCAACAAGGTTCAAAATCAGTCTTATATCGGTATCATTTCTGTAAAACAGGTCCCTGGACTGAAGATCATGCAGAAGTTTCTCAGATTTATTTATGGGAAAAGCTATCTGCACCTATTAATTAGAAACTTGGATATACTACATTAAATCTTTACAGTAATTAGTCATATCAACCTGTAAAAGAACAGAGTCAAAGACATATAGGCTATCTGTTTGACTAACTCATATGAGGATAGGGTATAAATTCCACTTGGAGTTCACCTAATAACCTTAAGAACTAAGAGCAAAACTTTTGGCTGTGAAAACTGACAGTCCTTAGATAGTTTTACACATGTCAGTTTTAATATGCCATTCACTCATTCTGTTTCTCTGAGAACTAGAATGGTAAGAACAAGGAAGCTTCTGGGTGACAGACAGAGCTCCCAGAATTCCCTAGTCACTTTTATATTGAATAAATAGGAGGGTTTCTTAGCTACAGTTAAAACAGTTGCCTTTTGACAGAGTAAAGCTTTTAGCCATCCAGAATAAAAAAAAAAAATGGTAAGAGCATATCAATATCCAATAGTAGGAGGCAACTGAATAAAAAACTGAGCAAATGCATCCTGAGGCATTAATTTTGGGGTATTGCCTGTGTTACACTTTAACCACGGGTATGAGATAGGCAGACAGAACATGTGTCAGAAAAAGCCTCAGCAATTTTGAGTAGTAAGTAGCATGAGCGAAGGCATACAGCCGGGAAAAACCGAATATTCAGAATAGAAGTCCAGCCCTACTAATTACTTATTTAGTACACATGATAAAGGCATCCAAGCCAAAGCAGTTATTGGTAAAAAATGTTACTGAATTTTAACTCTAGCAGTGATTCTCAACTAGTGTGGGAGGAGAAGTTATAATGCTCCCTATAAAAAATTTGCAAATGGGTGAAAACTATTTTGGGTTTTGGGTTGTTACCATGAGATAAAGAAGTCAGCTGGCATTTAGTAATTTGAAGCCAGGGATGCTGAAGGTTTAGCAGTGCACAGGACAGAGTTGCACAATGAAGTTATTAGCCCAAATGCCAACAGTGACCTCAGTGATAAACACCCAAGGAGTGTCCCTAGGGCACCTTATGTATGCTAGGAAACTTAGAAGAAACACAAGTGAAAACGTGGTTAGAGAAGGGAGCTTTGCTCCAGATCTACAAAGCACAACTTGTAGTACAATTTACACTTTCCTCATGTGGAACATCTCTCCTGACTGCTTCAGAAGCAAAAATCATTTAACACTGTAAAATAAATAGGCTCTGGCTTCACTGCTAGAGTAACAGGGAACAGGATTAAGAATAACAGTTTTAATTGATGCAATGACTTTTAGGATAATCAAAGCATGTGTGTAAAGAGGGTGTGTTGAGCACTTTGGGAGAAGATTTATCTTTGTAATTATATTTTCCCTTGCCTAACCTTAAAACTATTTTGCATATACTAACACACACAGACTAATAAAAAGGTATACTCCAGGAATATTTAAGAGTTGACAGAAGTGAGCATAGTGTTAAACATTCTCCACAGTATTAAACATAGTGTATCATATCCTACTTGGTAGCTAAGTCTTTTATTACACTTTCTTTAATTATATTTAAGATCAGGTAACAAAATCTTTTTTATAAATGAAAAATGTTGATATTTTATAAAGGTTCAAATACATGTTTAAATCCCACCATTAAATTATAAAAGTTTATAGAATTTTTCAATTTATGGCCACTAGTCAACATACATACATCTTACTATAACTAAAAAATTAAATAAAGAAAATTCCTATGAAATTCCAGACTAGGCAAATCTACAGCGACAGAAAATAGATCACTAGTTGTCTGGGGTCTGGGAGTGGAATGGGTAGGGAAGGGGGAGAGAAGAGTGCTTATGGGCTTCTTTTCAGGGTGAAATATTCTAAAATTACAGTGGTGAACTGTACACTTTAAATGGGTGAATTTTATGTTATATGAATATCTCAAAAAAGCTTTTTTAAAAAGTATATAAGGAGTGTTGAGTTAAACCTTGATACTTTGATGTCCAGCTGGGTGACAGGGCCATAGCTAGAAGGTCCTTTCAGCCACTGCTGCTCAGGAGAGACTCTCTCTGCCTTCCAGATTACTTCTACTCAAGATACTAATCTAGTTTCATAAGAAAGCTCTCAGAAAAGACCACGAATATCCACACCTTCCATGGAACAGAACTGGCAGCCCTTTGAGAATGTGGATTCAGCCACTGGGCTCTGGGCAGTTTGCTTTTAATTGCTCTGCAGGCAGCTTCCAGAACCCCCATTTCAAATGACACGCAGCACCAGGGTGGCAGCAAGTCCTCGACCAGAGCTGGGCAACCCCCTTGGAGTCTCTCCCTCAAACCCGAGGATACTGTCCTGGCTGGCCACTGTGCTCTTGAAGGCCAGGAGGACACAACCATCTCCAAAGTCTCTTTTCCTCTTGCCCCTGCCCAGTCCGGCCTTAGGTTCGCTCATCCGTTTTGGGTGAGCTCACAGTGGTCCTTGGCAGGGAGACTGGGACAGGGAAGGACAGTCAGTTATCACTTGACCTGGCATCACCACGTTTCCTCTCCATCCTGTAAGGCCTCTAACCTTGTCCTCTGAAAGTTCAACAGTGGAAGGAGTTATATAATTATGAAGTTTTGCAGCTTTAAAACAAGTGGACATTTTATCTCAATTTTTTTAAAGAGGATAATTCATGTAGTGAAGATACACAATAGATACGAACAAAATTTTCCTACTTTCCTATTAAACTGTTGCAGTGAAATTACATGTACTTACACTATAAATTTACATAAAAACCATTTTAATTATATCAACTTAAAACTTAAGCATTTAGGCTTCATGTAAGGAGAAAAAGTTTTGCTTTGTTACAAACTAGACAAATTAATTCTGAAGGTTGTTTGTAAGAGTCATTGTGCAAAATACCAAGACATTTTTGGGAGAAAAAAAAAAAGAGTACTTGACATATTGGATATAAAAAAAAAAAACTAACTGTGCATTAAAAAAGTCAGTAATGAAATAAAAAAAACTATAAAATGATGGCACAGAGAGTTAAACTACATAGAAAGTAATACAAAAAAGAAATTATTACAGATTAAATTAAAAAGCTACAAAAAATACAAGATGATATAAACTTGGATAGAGAACAAAGGTAATATAATATGAAATGTATAAAATTAATAAAATGGCAGAAGTTTAGAAAGAATAAAGCTCTTGAGTCAATAAACAGAAAAATAGTCAAGCTTAAATATGTTAAAAGCTATGAATTTCTGTATGGTGCCATAGAGAAATTTGAAAAACAAGTAATACATTGGAAAAAAAATACTACCAACATATTACAAAAATCATAGGATGGAGGAGGGATAGTTGCATAAATTCACTTCAAAGTGTATTGTAGCCTCTTTAAAAGGTATGCTCATTATGTTTTACTTGTTTTCTCTGTGTACATATAAATAGATTCCTAGAAATTTATGATTTGGGATGTTTTGTTTGTTTGTTGTTTTAGCGCCTGCGAGGTACCGAGTTAACCCTGGGGCAGACACAAAATTCTATGTAACACTTTATCCTCATTGTCTTAAGAAAGGTAATTCCACATATAACTGAGGGAAGAGGGAGTCCCAGGCAAAAAAATGAAAATACACAATGTATGATGCCCACTGTGGGTGAGGATGTCAGGGAACTTCCATTCTTACACCCTGTTAGAGTAAAAGTTGGAAGAGGCTATTTGGAAAATAATGTCAGATTCTGCTAGAATTAGAAGCTGTATTTCTTTCCTTCAAGCTATTCTACCTTTAGAAATGTGTCCAATAGAAATAGTTGCCGTGTACAATGATAGAAAAAAAGATACCCAAAATAAATTTACTTTCAAGAGGAACGATTTAATATACACTAATTTCTGCCAATTAGCAGCTATGAAACCTTGGGCAAGCTACTTTACCTGTTTCTATTCCAGTTTCCTTTTCTGAAAGATGAAGATAACAGTCATATCTCATTGCTAACGATATTTTTAGAATTCAGTGGGTTAATGTATGTAAATTATTTTGCACTTTGATTAGTTTTTGCAAATACTGTGATGTGGAGCTAAGACAGCTTTAACCGTAAAGATAAGGACAATGTGGAGGGAATGATACAGCCACATGATGGAGGGAAACTGCGTTCAAGAAAGAGCTAGGGTATCAGATGTGCTCATGTGCTTTGACCGCAGTATGTATTGGGACCTCTTTATTACAACAGCTTAGCTTTTACTCTAATAGAATTACTCTTCCATTTTCATGTTTCTGTATGTATGCTCTGTCGATAGATAAAATTTAAAAAATCAAACTGTCCCTTGTAGTTCTTCCTCAGCAGGACAACAATGCTATGGATGAAAGTAGATTTGAACTTTTAATTTTATGTGTATTTAAAGTCCTTGATTTTATTTTTTCTATAGGGAACTTTTCATAATGTAAAAACAATGGAAAGAAGAATGATGAAAAATCACATTAGTAGCCCAATTTTCCAGAATTTGATAAAATGTAACTTTAATTTTTATACGAGCCATATAACATTTACATGCGTCTATTTTTAATATTAAGGATGCTGAGGTACAGAGATTAAACAATTTATCTAAAATTATTCTGAGAACATATGTTTAAACTGGGAAGCTAGCCTGGGTTACTCTGAAGGTAGGGTTTGTTCTCTTTAATTATGTGCTGAATTTTTAAAGTTTCTTTTAAATTAATGATGTGTTTTTAACGTTAAACATGTCTTTTACAAGTGTCTTTATGTAGTCTCACGTGGTAATAATATGTTCATTTTGGTTATTTAATAAATTTATTAGGACGTCTTTATTAAATTCTCATTTTGTACTTGGTGCTGCTCTGTATCCTAGAATTCAGACCTGAGTAGTATTATAGTACTGTCTCTCAAGAGGCTAATCCCTGACAGCCCATAACAAAATACCACTCCTAAACCGACAAAGAAAATGTTACATATGTCTCTATTAATATTATTGTGATTTCAAATGATCCTATTCTAAGTTTTGAAATTCCCTTAATAAAACCATTATAAGTGAAAGATCAAATTGGTTAAAAAGAAAAAAGAAAGAAGGAAAAAGAAAATGGCATAAATAAGCCTAAGCTAAGGAAAACTGCTTAGAACAGTTTGAGAACACACATTTTTCCTCTCTACTGTTCATGTATTTTTCCAATGTTGAACATTTCTGAAGAACCAACACATGACACTACAGCTTCATTTAAAAATCAATATCCATGTTCAATTTACGAATTTCAATGCTTTTTAAGTTTGAGTCTATCAATAAGCTAATTCTTCAGATGTGCTACTGAATGTAAGATATCACTGAAATAGTGATACTTGGTGACAACAATGTATGATCTTATTTTAAACACTCAGTTTATGCCCAATACTTTTGCATGGCTATCATTCATATTTCTTCACAAAGGAGAAAAAATATGTCTAATGAAGTGAATAGCCCAGGTAATTCTTTATGACAGCTGAGAAATGGACAGGAGGGAACTTGGTAAAAATTAATTTCTATTTTTTTTTACTTTTGTTAATTTGTTTTTGTGTGTATATATAGGTATGTGTGTGTATATATACTTTTGTGTGTGTGTGTGTATGTGAAGTTTGTTCCTGGAGGTGACTAACAAGACACTTTTAATTTCATAGGAACTTATACTGGGAGAGAATTACATATCCTCAAATAATAAAAAAAAGTGACTAGAGGAGAAAATGGCGAAGAAAAAAAGGAAAAAAGCAGTGAGTGTATATTAACAGGAAACTGTTTTTCTATTTCTGATTTTCATTTTTTTTTCATTCTATACCAGCCATTATTATAAAACAAGTACTGGCTCATCAAATTTGTAACTGTTAAAGTTTCTAACATTCTATGATGTAACATGGGAAGTATATTTGAAGCTTTTTAAAATTATGCAGCTTTGGGCCAACATCAGAAGAGTTTACACTTCTCATACTCATCTGAGATCTAAAGAAGGCTTGTATGCTTCCAAGAGGATCATATTATTAAGTTCAGGAAGTGATTTCTCCTCATAGTCACAGCAGTAGAATTAGATTAGGATGCATAGAAACACATTCTGAGACCTCTCAGCCTCACCAGTAATCCAATCTCTAACAGTATGCAAATGCTCTAACAGGAATACAGTCAGGGCTACAAGAGCAAGTAATTTCCATTTCCATTACTGCTTAATGAGAGTGTGTTACAATTTTAAGGCAGTGGAAACCTTCAGGAAGGGTTTTTTTTTCCCCTTCTCCTCTTCTCTTTTTGCTTTATTGTAACTGCTTCCTCCAATTAAACTGAGTAAGAAATTATTGCCTTATCTGATCCAAGGAGTACAAAATGTTTCTAAAATAAGATTTTCCCCCTATAAGCATGTTTTGAAGCCTGCTAACATAAGAATTAAAAAGTAAATGTAGCTATAATGATCTTGATTTTTTTCACACTTACAAGTGTGGTATTTATTAATCTTGATTCTATAAGACCTTCTTGTTCTATGTCTTATCACCCAGCCTATCAACTCTTTTAAAAATTAAATCACCTTCAAGAGAAAGCTACTTCTTAGGCATTGAAATTCACTGTGTAGTCTCTTCAGCAAATGGTGCTGGGAAAACCGGACAGCTGCATGTAAATCAGTGAAGTTCGAACACTCCCTCACACCACACACAAAAATAAACTCAAAATGGCTTAAAGACTTAAACATAAGACAAGACACTATAAACCTCTTAAAAGAAAACATAGGCAACACATTCTCCGACATAGATCTTAGCAATGTTCTCCTAGGGCCGTCTACCCAAGCAATAGAAATAAAAGCAAAAATAAACAAATGGTACTTAATTAAACTTATAAGCTTTTGCACAGCAAAGGAAAACATAAGCAAACCTAAAAGACAACCTATGGAATGGGAGAAAATATTTGCAAAAGATGAGACTGACAAAGGCTAAATTTCCAGAATATATAAACAGCTCATACAGCTTAATAAGAAAAAGCAAACAACCCAATCCCAAAATGGGCAGAAGATCTAAACAAGCAATTCTTCAATGAAGACATACAAATGGCCAATAGGCAAATGAAAAAATGCTCAATATCACTAATTAGCAGAGAAATGAAAATCAAAACTACAATGAGGTATCACCTCACACCAGTCAAAATGGCCATAATTCAAAAGTCCACAAACAATAAATGCTGGAGAGGCTGTGGAGAAAAGGGAACCCTCCTACACTGTTGGTGGGAATGCAGTTTGGTGCAGCCATTATGGAAAACAGTATGGAGATTCTTCAAAAAACTAAAAACAGACTTACTATATGATCCAGCAATCCCACTTCTAGATATATATAACCAGGGGGAACTCTTAATTCCAAAAGATACATGCACTCCAATGTTCACAGCAGCACAATATACAATAACCAAGACATGGAAGCAACCTAAATGTCCATCAGCAGATGACTGGATAAAGAGGTTATGATATATTTATACAATGAAATACCATAAATATATATAAAAAGAATAAAATGATGCCATTTGCAGCAACATGGATGGACCTAGCGATTGTCATTCTAAGTGAAGTAAGCCAGAAAGAGAAAGAAAAAAAAAGGACACTATGAACTCATCTACCAAACAGAAACAGACGCAAACATAGTAAACCTTATGGTTACCAGGGAAAGGGGGTGGAAAGGGATACATCTGGGAGTTTGAGATCTGCAAATGTTAGCCACTATACGTAAAAATAGATTTTAAAAAAGGTTTCTTCTGTATAGCACAGGGAACTATATTCAATATCTTATAAAAAAAACCCTTTAATGAAAAAGAATATGAAATGAATATATGTATGTATATGCATGACTGGGACATTGTGCTGTACACCAGAAACTGACAGATTGTAACTAACTATACTTCAATAAAAATAGATTTAAAAGAAAGAAATTCACTGTGTAGAAAAGTTATTTCCAGGTTGTTCTAGTTAGGGCTAATACAGGGCACAATTATGAAAAATCTCTAAATATTTGAAATGAAAGGACAGTTTGAAATCATTATATCATCACCCACTATATTCTCCTTCATTCAACAAATGAGATGTGAAGAACTTAAAGTTATCTACCCAACGGTTCACAGAGAGCTGTTGATGAAGCTACATCTCATGCCTCCTAATTTGTGGAGTTAATTATGTTTGTTCTCCTATTTTCTTCTCTAACTTCATACTATTTTCTTCCTTGCATGGACCCCCATAATATTAATAGTCAATATTCATTAAGTATTTAATCTATATGGTTTTACTAGAGGTGAATTGTGCTTAGTGTGTTTTATCTTTAATGCTTAAAACAGCCTGTGAAATAGTCACAATGATTTCTCCCTTTTATGAATGAAGATAACCTGGGAAGTTTAAGTGACTTCCATTAAGTTGCACAGTAAGTGGTGATATCAGGAAAATGAACACATGTCTGCATGACTCAAAGCCTAAGCTGGAAACTGGCTCCAGTAACGTTCTATGCTTAAGTCACTCTACCTCTTGGATCCAGGCATTTCACTTCCCTATAAAGGTCATCCAAAGCTAACTTTTCAAAGTACTCTCATTAATGAATTTACCATAAAAAATGATGGTAACAATGTGCTGTCTTTCTGGAGAGATTTCATTTTTTTCAAAGGAACAATGTTACGAGCCGTAATACTAAAATTTTAGTGTTGCAAATTCACCCTTCAGTGACCAGCTGTTAGGAAAAGATTTAGGGTTAAGAGAACCTTTGTTGTGTCCTTGACTTATTGTCTCTTGTAGAGCATGATGAAAAGAGACCAGACTATAAAAATACAGTTTACTTCTAACTCTGACTCACTGGGTGAAAGATTTGGGGACGTTTACTTTGTATCTTTGAGCCTCAATGTTCTCATCTATGTTTTGGAAATAACAATGCATCCAATACACAGAATTTTAAAGTTGTATTTAACAACTATTTTAATTCTGTGAAAGGGGAGTTTAGGAGTATTATAAATAATTTAATAATTTTCTAAAATGAAAGCCTTTACCTTTTACCAAATCAGACATTTAGATCTGGAAATATTAGACATTTCTTACAGTCTAGTGATATCGAGATTTTTCTGGGAAATACATGGACCTTTGACTAAGGTGATTTGATGACGAAGTAGGAATGGAAGATGGATAGATGGTCGGGAGTGGCTCTCCCATCTCCATCCCCACTTCATTCAGACATCTGTGCTTTTACATAATATATATATTTCATTCTTACATAAGATTTCACTTTAAGAAAGGAGCCCATATCTAAAAATACCTTTACATTCATTGATTTTGTACAAATATTTTAGTTTACAGCTAAGCAAAATACCTTAGCAATATTCTACACTCTTTGATATACCATACTGTACAGAATGCATGTTTCAGCAAAAGTGTTCACGTTGGTCTGTGTTATCAGTTTTTATCCATATTTTAATGTAAGATATTTTGTAAGAAACTATTCCCTTCAATACTGTTTAAAATGTGTTAAATTCAGTACATGGTTTAGTAAATTCCCAAGTGTGAACATGTACCTTTTTCCTGGCATTAATATATTTTTTCTCTTCTACTTAAAAAAAAAAAATCTCAAATAAAAATATGTAACACCTATCCATGATTTTCACCTACAAAGCCATTTTTTCTTTTTCCCTAAAGTGGCTCAGTTTATCTTAAACTTATTTTAAAACAGTAACTCTTTTCAAGTTTTTTTTATAGTTCCAATTCTAAATACTATATTAAACTCATGATTTAGATGCATTTTGCCCTAAATATATTAATAGCACAATTTACATTAAATATGCAGAATCAAAACACCTTGAGTGTTTACTGACCAATTTTTAACTGAACTAGTATTTTACTATATTAATTGATTTTTAGTGAAATACCCGGAACATTACAAAAACTTTAAATCAATTATACTCTGATACTTAATGAAATATTAATTACAAATTTATTATTAAAATCTTTAGGTGGAACAATGAAGAACTAATTTTTTCATATGACAGAGAATCCATGGTTAGAAGATGTTATTAGAAAAAGTTATACAAAATACTGATTTCATTTACTGTTTCTGTCTTTTTGATTAAACTTTCATGAAGTATGTAATATCCTTGGATAATACGTAAAGTTTTTCTTATTTTCTTTATATACTTACATTTTACGTTCAACAGTTATTTTAATATTCATCCATGCTTGTGAAGACAACTGTAGGGTTCCACTGAAACACAGCATATCTGTACATTCTCTTATATAAACTGGGGTTATCTTCAGTGTATTCCTGTTAAAAAAACAGTAAAATTGTAAAGCTGTTCTGTATACTCTTATACATACAGCCTGGTGCATATGTGCAATATTTTGCTTATTTTATAAATCAAAATGGAATTGATGGCTCAGAGGGTAGAAAAATCACCAAAAAGGCAAATTGTTTTCCATAGTGATTTGATGTAGATTCATTTTAGATAAATTTAGATTAATACCAGCAATGCATAAAAATACTATATTCTTCAAATCTTTCTATACTGTCAGATATTTTCACATGTCTTCATTTTTATCAATCTGGTAGGTTATAAAATGTTATCTCATAGTTTCCTATTTCCCTGGTTACTATGAGATAGCACATCCTTTCTAATGTTTGGGGGGTTCTATTTATTTCTACTATTAAATGCTTCTTCATATCTCTTGACCACTTTTATATTAATTTCTAACTTAGTTTATTTACAAGAATTATTTATATACTCTGGATATTATCCCTTTGCCAATTAGATGTTTTTGTCCTAGTTTATAAAGTTCCCTCTCATTTATACCTTTAATTGTGTCTTTTGAGGAATGTAAATTCACTTCTATTTCTCATGGACATGGAGATTTTATAAAAAAGATAGATGATGACTTTTATAGCACGTTTATTCTTAATTTATTGAGATGTTTTGCATGTTGTGTTTTTCCTTTAATCTGTTACACCTTCTGTATAAGGGTTCTCCAGAGAAGCAGAAGTAAGGAGGGAGAGAGGGGGGGAAGAGAAAAAGAGAGAGATTTGCATTTACATGCATAACCTCCATCTGTCTTTTTGTCTATCTAGAGAGTTTTTTTTTTTTTTTTTTTTTTTTTGAATTGGCTCACATGACTGTGGAGGCTCTCAAGTCCAGAATCTGCAGGGTTGGCTGGCAGGCTGGTGACCTAGGGAAGACGTGATGGTGCAGCTCCAGTTCAAAGGCAGTCTGCTGGTAGAATTCCCTCTTCCTTGAAAGGTTATTATGGACTTCACCTGACCTCGTTAGGACTTCAACATACAAAGTTTAAGGAGGCATAATTTAGCCCATAATACCTACCATATGTTTCTGGAATAAATGAAACTAAGTCATATTTAAATGAATATTTGTATCATATACTTTATAAAATGTGCATTCATATAGACACATCCATATATTTACATATAAGATACACATATTTAAAGTATAGTTAGTGTAGCATTGTAGTTAAGCACATAGAGCCAAATTGCCTGATCTTCCATCCTAGATCCACTACTTATGACATGTGATTTACAGAGTGATCGTTTTTAGAGCAGGATATGGTACATAGTAAATACTCAGAGTATTTTCTACAACATTGATAAGGGTGACAATAACATAGTTCTTAATTTGTATGGTTTTGGGGATTTTTTTTTTTGCATTATTTTGTCCACAAGTGAGACTGGCCTGTATGGTAGACAGAATAATGGTCATCCAAATATTCCCACATCCTAATTCTTGGAACCTGTGAATATGTTCTGTTCCATGGCAATGAGGAAATTAAGGAAACAATGAAGACTGCTGATTGATGTTAAGTCAGGGAGAGTATACTGGATTATCCAGGTGGATCCTATATAATCACAATGACCCTTAGATATGGAAGGAGGAGGCAGAAGTGTTAGAGTTTTGCAGTCTAGGAAGGACTCACTCCTCTATTGCTGGCTTTGAAGATGGGAGAGATCCACCAGCCAGAAATAACGGGTAACCAATGAAAGCTCAAAAAGGCAGGAAAATGGGTTCTCCCTTAGAACCTCCAGAAGGAAATAAAGCTCTTGATTTTAGTCCAGTGAGACCTATTTTGGACTTGTAACCTGAAAGCTATAAAATAATTTTTGCTGCTTTAAGTCACTAAATTTTTGCTAACTTATTACAGCAGCCATAGGAAACTAATGCAGATCTCAGCACTTCAAAGTGGGATTCTATTGTAAAAAAAAAAAACAAAACAAAAAAAACGTGAAAATGTGGAAGTAGCTTTGGAACCTGGCAATGGGCAGAAGCTGAAGAATACTGAGCAACATGGATAATAAAAGCTTAGACTGCTGTCAACAGATTAGTAGAAATATAGATGTTAACAATTCTGCTGGTAGAGGCTCAGAGGAAGTGTGGAGTGTGGTAGCGAAAACATGGGCATTATGTTTCACATTAGGATTCAAAAATGTAAACCACATCATTCTTCACAGTCTTGTTAAGGAGAAACATATGTTCATAAAAATTTTTAGGGAGTGGAATATGTAATGTGCAGAGTGCACAGAGTATAATATACCAGTTTAGGTGTATCTTAAGCCATTTTTTAAATTCACTAGTTAGTATGAATCAGTGTAGTGCAAGGAGAGCTGCCCAGCAATCCACATCTTGCAGGATGTTATCTATGTACCAAAGTCCCCTCCTCTAAGCTTCTCCAGTCTTTTTCCTATTTTCCTTAACTATATAAACTACAATCTGTTTTTCTTTACGTCCTTCAGCATAATTGCAATAATAGCTCCTTTAAAATTCTTACCTACTAATTCCAACATGTGGTTATTAATTTTTAAATTTCTCTTTGTTGACACAGATGTCTTCTTTTTAACATGTTAAACGTACACAGGTGTGGCATGACTAATACTGGTGTGAAAAGCGTCACAGCACCTGTACATGGTAATAGAACTTGTATAAACCTTATGATTTATGACTATCATATATGATAATTTAGGCCACATATTTCCCAATTTACCTAGCTATTTTCACATTCTTTTGGCAGATCTATCATATTCCCTCAATTTAAAATAATCTGCCTTCTCTTGGGAGGGCAGATAGGTGAAATGAATTTTGCTCATTATTTCTATATTTGATCAGATACCTCACATCTCCTGGAACTAAGCAAGAATTATTAATACCAGAAATCAATTATCTAAAGAGTAGAAAAATATAAAGCTTTTTATAGGCTCTTCCAAAGGGATCATATTTTCTTCTTCATAATTTTTAAAGATGATAAATTAAAATTACAAGGAAGTTGGCCAGTTATGAGCTAGTCTTGATTAAAACAAAACAAACAAAAAATCCAAAATTAGTGTATAAACTCATTGGAGATACAATTATTCAAATATCTGTACTCAAAATAAGCAAATAATTGTTTTCTTAGTTTCATAAAAATATTGACGTTATTCATAGTAGGATTTGAGATTGTCAGATGCTATCCTTTTCTCTTGCAAAATTTAACTATTAAGGTTGACCCTTCAACACATGGCAGTTAGGAGCATGGACATTCCATGCAGTCAAATATCCACCTGTAACTTTCTATATGTGGATTCAACCAACTGCAGATCATATATAGTACTGTAGTACATATTTAGTGCAAAAAAAATCTGCATGTAAGTGGACCCACGCAGTTCAAACCTGGGTTCTTCTAGGGTCAACTTTCTGGAACATGACTGAAAAAGTTGATTTTTTTTTTCAAAATTCAGCAATTGAGAAACACACAAAAAAGTGATGGATATTAGAAATAATATCCATAAAAATGTTTAGGAAAATAGCAAGGCTTTTTGCTAGAACTGTACCTGTGTTCTACACACACATTTTATTAAATTCTCATTTGGAAATATTTAAAAATGATCTTTGGAAAACAATGTCATAAACATCTTAACATTTCTTCTGCTCTGACTGAGATAACGAGATAAGCATAGCTGAAGTCCTAATGTACTTGAGCTTTTATGCTTTCATTTTTGTCCACAGTTCATAAATTGCTATATTATCTGTCAATGTTCTGATTATACTTGTGAAAGAAAAAGATGCTTTTAGAGTAAAAAGAAGATATGCATCCTTGGTTCTTTAAATATGTGATATTTGATATGGTTAATAGCATTGTAATACAACAAAGTTGTCTTCTCTCTGTAAGTGACATTGCTGAAATATGTTCAGCGGAGTGGAGACTATAAATTGCTTTCCCAGAGCAATACGATGTATGACATTACTCACCTGTACTGTTTGATCAGCCCTCTTGTAACAAGCACAACACACTTGCAATATTTTTGGTTTTATTTTAGGTGTACCATTTGTGATTTACCTAGTCCTATAAAGATGATATCTTAGGGCAGCAGGAGGTTACAAAATGTATTTTAGCTGGGGAATTGTTTCCATATAAAACCTTTCTTGGATGCATAAAATGTAAAACTCATAAAAGTTAGGCTACAATTCCAGATGAGATGCGATTCCCCCTTTTCTTTTCTCCCGTTCCTAGGTACCTCACAGAGCATTCAGCCAGAAGCCCATGAATCACTATTTAAAACCCCTCATAAATTAATGCCTCATTACAAAATATTCAAAGGTCAAAGGACCAGACTGTGAAATACTTAAGAATTGCATTATTGTCATAATAGCAATATATTTCAGTGCTTATTATTTTGAACCATTATGCTGAGTGTTTTAGCTGTATTATCCCAGCTGCTGCTTATTCTCATCATCTGAAGGGAAGTGCTACTTCTGGGTACTGTTCTTCACCCATTTTATAGAATGGAAACTGAGGCACAGTATGCTTAAGTAAACTTTCCTTATGTAACAGCTAGTAAATGCTAAAAGCAGGATTTAGGCTGAAACAACCTGACTCAGAAGGCTACTTACATAATGGACATGTATTATTTTCTGTCTGACCTCAATGTCATCATTTCTAGAATGACCCTCTTCACTATCTAAATCTATGTGATTCTAACGGGGATGAAAGTGGAAACCCGCCACCCCACCAAAAAACAGGCATTTTACCTAAGGCAGCCAATCAAAATAATTCTCCCTTGTGTAAAGTTGTTGGTCCAGTGTGAGACATATAAGTAAGACAAATCTCTCTTTCTGAGATTGTTATATACGCAGTGAGAGATGTCTCTTCTCATAAATGTTAAGTACACCTGTAAACCTGGACCTTCTTGGAATGAGTGGGACTGGCAGGTGTCTTTCTCACCATGTGAATACAGGGTACCATAAGCAAAAGCCAAGACGAGAGTGATGCTAGGCACCTGAAATTTCTCAGTCATGAGGGAAAAAATACATTAATTTTTCCCATGAACTATTTGGTGTTAGCATTTTATCTCTTGTATCTATTTGACCTCAATTTTTTTTTAATTTAACTAAACTCAAACACATATAATAAAGGAGAATATCTTTCTCAAGCATACTACTACTGGGGATACAGAAATGCGTAAGACCCAACTTTATTCTAAGAAAGGGTTGAAAGAGACATAAATAAAGCGCAGTGTAGGGGGATGAAATATAACTGGGTTGTGCTTAAAATATCAACTTTTCCACTGGAGATGGAGATTCATGGGCTGATCCTTAAGGATAGGTAGTCATGAAAATGAAGGGTGAGGAGCTTTTCAGGCTGAGATGTACAAAGAAATATGATGGTCAAAGCTCAGAGTCAGAAAAGAGTGTAAAAATCCTGGCAGAACAGGGGCATTCTTTGAAAGAATCTATATTACAAACAAACAAAACACCATCAATGCTGATCTAAAATTTGGCCTATGACATTTTACATAACTTAAGAGCATGGTCTAAAAATGGGTATTATTTTGCATCTTTTATTATTTTAAGATACATTCATGAATTCAGGGAATAAAGGTAATCTATAGCTGTTATGAGTGAGCAAAATCTCCTCTAGTAAAATGTAAGCTCATTTGTGGGAAATAAACATACTTTATAACTAAGAAGATATTCAGGATTATATTTTGGTTGAGCCTCAAGTCCATAACCTCTTTTAATAGGCATTTCCTATACAGACATTCTAATTACTTTTTTCTCAGAGCCAAGATTTAGTTATATAATTTCATTGTTATTGGTAATTGCTCATTTTCTCCAGTCTGATGAAAGAGAAAATCAAGAGAAGGGAAAAAACTAATATTTTTATGACAAATTTTTGATTCTGAATAAATATTAAGCATAGGTGGATAATAATACAAAGAGATGTTTCATGCCAGTTGATCTAATAATAGAGGACCTAGGATGAAAAACACTGATTTTCCACTCCTCTAATTGAGGACCTTTTTAAATTCCACACGAAAAAGTTAATAAAGCCTGATTCCCTTAACACTATACACTAGGATCTTGACAACCTAACCAGTTTGTTACCGCTATCACTTCCTTTCATTTTATTGACTATTTTCCAGTTGTGCCCAAACTCTCCTTGACTTGTACCACATGTATTATGAAGTTCCCTCTTCATGCCTTTGAACTTCCTCACTCACCCATTTAATCCTGAGGAAACTCTTCTTCATTCTTAAAGATAGAGCCCAAAAGTCACTTCTATAAATACCATATTTTTAGATTTATATTTGAACACCTCACTGTCACTCTTGCCACTGTTTAGTCAAAGGCTTGGCATGTGGTACTTGCCACCCAATAAATGGAAAAAACAGAGGGAAGAAAAGAGAACCAACCACAAAATATTCAATCTAATGACAATGTATGATCTTCATTTTCATACAAGTACCTCACTGTGGTGGGGTATTTGTGATTTCACTACTTACTTCTGTAACTGGTTTTCATTTATTCATTCATTCATCCATCCAACAGTTAGATGCCAGGCATTGTGCTAAAATAAAAAAAAAAAAGAATTTTTTCCTTCAAGCACTATTTATATAATTAAATATTTTCAACATTTATAATTGCTATAATAGACTACTTTTAAGAGGCCTATGGAAGTGGAAAGGAGGGAACATTTAGTTACAATTAAGACATTTATTGAAGAAAAGGGAACCCTCCTACACTGCTCGTGGGAATGTAGTTTGGTGCAGCCATTATGGAAAACAGTATATAGAGTCCTCAAAAAACTAAAAATAGACTTACCATATAATCCAGCAATTCCACTCCTGGGCATATATCTGGAGGGACCTCTAGTTTGAAAAGACACATGCACCCCAATATTCACAGCAGCACTATATAGAATAGCCAAGACATGGAAACAACCTAAATACTGAACAACAGATGACTGGATAAAGAAGTTGTGGTATATTTATACAATGAAATACTACTGAGCCTAAAAAGAATGAAATCATGCCATTTGCAGTAACATGGATGGACCTAGAGATCGTCATTGTAAGTGAAGTAAGCCAGAAAGAGAAAGAAAAATACCATATGAGATCACTGATACGTGAAATCTAAAAAAAAAAAAAAAAGAAAAAGGACGCTATGAACTCATCTACAAAACAGAAACAGACTCGCAGACATAGTAAACAATCTTATGGTTAGTAGGGAAAGGGGGTGGGAAAAGATAAATTTGGGAGTTTGAGGTACTTCAATTAAAGACATTTAAAGGATTTTTAATGTATCCTCAGATATAGTTTCACAGTTAATTTTATTAATGTTTCTTGTTAAAAATTAGAAATCAGAATATTTTATTATAACAATGAAATTTCTCAATGTGTTTTTAACTGCCGTCGCCAGAATTCCTTGAACATTCTGTATAAAGTATTAAAGTATATATTTTACATAATGATTCTTTACATGATCACCTATGAACGAACTAAGCAAAATGACAAATCAACCAAATCAATTGTATGCCCAAGCAGAAACATACCCTACAAGACCTTCACCTTCACCTTCTGCTACACAACTGGTTTCCCAGTTACTTATGCAAGGAAGCCCATATATAGTCTATCAATGTCAGGGCTGTATTTTAATTATCAAAAATACTATTAATCATTTGCACAGTAATTTGTTTTTTCATTAAAATAGTCATGCTCATTAATCATCATTGTAATCTACAGTTTTCTTAAACAAAATCTTTATCTATCTTCATATACAACCTACTTTTCTTATTTTATTACCCACAACTATACTAAGGAAAATCTGTTACAAGCTTCAAACAACTAGTTTCTTAAAATTTAGTTTCAACATTAACAACGTCCTTGGGTCTATCCATCATTATAATGGATTTTGTCATAACATGATTAAGCGAAGAAGTAATTTGCACTGCTGTGAAAATAGCTCTGGTTATGAAGGTACCATGCTTCCATCTGGTCCCTTTAGCCAGGGTTTTGCTGTAATAAAACACACTAATTTTCACAATGCTAAAAGGTTTAGAGGGCCAGGTTGTCACAAAGTGCCATTAAAATAGGAAATGCTTACTATCCAGTTTCTGTTGGTTATTTTAGACACCTGTACAATTTGGAAAAATACTTCTGTATACTGCTGCTTGAGGAGATAGATTTGTTTTTGTTGTTTTTCTTCTGGTAGAAGAAACAGTAACCGGATGCATGCACTTATATTCCAATTATGGTCTGCCTTTTGGATTTGTTTATGTCTGGACATAAACAGAGACTTGAATAATCACCAGTTCTTTCACTCATGTATTGAATACCCACTAAATGCTAAGAATTGTGTAAGTGCTGAACAAATGGCGCACGGCGAGAGCTTAGAGCATGACAGAGAAAGCTGTTTTAAGCTATTTAAACAAAATCTTAATAAGTATAATGCAATTAAATGCTCTACATAAAAGAATTGTGTGAAGGGAGAGGGGAGAACTGCTTTAGATGACCTCTTGAGCCAGGACTTCTTGAAGGTACTATTTACATGGAGGCTTGAAGGAGGAGGCCAGACGAATGTGGCGATAAAACTGCAGGAAAGAGACTCTTAAGAGTAAAGAAAACAGCACTTGAAAAGGGCTCAGCTTAAAAAAAAAAAAGTATGTTCAGGAAAACTGAATCAAGAGAAGTAATAGATTATTTATCTTGTATTTTTTAAAATAGTAAAGCTTCAGCATTATTATGTATATCATGCAGAAAGGTATTCTGTAACACGGATAATGACTCACTTAACAATTCTGTGCAACTGACATAAAAGCAATGTGAGGCAATGATCCACCGCAATCGAGATTAGAGGAAATGTCAAGACAGTTATTCATGGATTCGAAATCAAGATTGTATTTTAAAGATTATGAGCAATAAAAGCCCTCTTCTGATCAACTTCATTTAATCATTAATCATTGAGCTCAGACGGTATTGTTTCAGTTGTTGAAATGCTTTATATGTTTGTATATCTCAGTGGAGTTTGCTTTCTTTCCTCACCCCCTAAAATGAAGTCAGACTTTGGTAATGACTAAAACACAGAGGACATCCATGTGGAGAGGGAAACAGTGCTTAGAAATGCTGAGAGTTCACTCAATAGCATATGTCATTCTTATACTGTCTGCATGTATTATGTTGCCTGGAATATTATTCATTAAATCATTAAAATATTTTTAACAGTTATATTGCAGAGAAATAATTACTGTTTTCTTTTCTCAACAGAATTTAGATTTTAAAAAAATTATATGTCATAAAATATTGAAAGCTATAAAATATACACTAAATCTATGTTGTAAAATATATAATGAATCTTTGAACAAATTTATGTTACAGAATTTGTGATAATAATAGTTATTTTTCTCCCAGTAAAAATCTGACCCTTTCTGTCTGTCATGTTAAAGGTGAACTATAGGTTGTCATGCTCAATAAAAGGAGAAGTAGGGGGTATCTTATAAACCAGGGTCAAGAGGAAAGAATCCTTCCCCACTAACACTGGGCCTATGTGAAACCGAAGGCAGACATCCCTGTTCTTCTCTGGCCATGTTTCATGTTGCTTGCTCTTTTTAATATAATTCAGGTACCATCTCTTTTAAGCCTCATGTTCTTCTACTCTATTTATCTCTTAGGTATAATTAGTAAAGTGTAGGTTTCAAGTTGTTTAATAATATTCCTTTGCTGTGTAGATCAACAACTGGTCCAAAACAAAGTAGATGAGAGTGAGGGAAATTACTCAGAGATCAATCTCCAACACTGCATCACTTCACTCTGGGGAGACGAGAAGATTCTAGACAATTTCTTACAAAACAGGATTCAGAAGTAAGGAGTAAAGAAGACAAAAACTTGCTAAAACTACTGAACAGACAGAAATAAAAGAACAGGGCAGAGGCTGAGTTATCAGCACTGTTTTCTGTCCCTCATAATATGACAGATAAGGGCAGTGCCGTTGTAATTTTGATTAGTAAAAAGGACAAAAACGGTAACAATCTTGAGGCTTGTGGTGAAGTTTAAATAAGATTAAATAACCTGCCATGTAATAGGTAGATACTGCCTATTTCTTATCCTTCTTTTGTATCTAAATACGTAGTAGGATCTGAGTAAATACTTGGGAAATAATTGCCATGATCTCAGATATATTGGCTGAACCCCACCATAACATGATTTTTTTTTTCTAAGAATCTACACACAATCTAGCAAAATGTGTAGCTCATATTATAGAAATAGTTCCATTTTCTGGCTTGATACATTTTATAAATGTGATTGACACCACTCCACCCACCACTGGGTCCTTTATGTTGGTTCTCACCATCTTATTAAGAAAATACAGTAGAGGAGCAAGAGGGAGTTTCAAATGGCATTTTTCAAAAGAAGAGAGGCTGGAGGAGGCTTATTTAAATAAAATTGAGTCATGTGCATGCCCATGCTTTTAGTTTAATAATCCTTTGGCATTTGACTTACACGAAGCAAAATTACTCATGCTGTACTAAAATGTATCTATAGTTATGAAAAGAGCAAATGTCTCTATATCCAATGCAACAGTTTGAAAAGTGAGGGCAGATAATCACTAAATTAAAAAGAACATGATTGGTTTTTATTTTTATTGTAAAGAAATTCCAGGGCCCTTAGGAAATGTGATTGATCATTTGAGCCATTCAAAACTGAATGGACTTTTGAATTGAAAAAAATGTAGGATAGACTATTATATATTAGGGCAAATTTTATTAGTTGATTTGCTTTCATAATAATCTATTAAAACATCATTTAGAAATAAGTGTTTTCAGTATGTGACAATAATTCTTTCCCTTTAGGATGGATGTAAGCAATTGCAGAGTAGTTGTCATCAATAAAACTAGTCCTGATATATATTTGGCACATACATGACATACTGAAAACTGCTGAATATCATTTGATATAGAGTAACTGCAGTTTTCCATGAGTGGAATAAAAGAAAAATAAACGTTGTTAACAGGAAAAGATACATGATGCTGCTTGTGTAAAAATACTAACTTTTCAAACATCCATATCTACAAGTGTATATTGTATGCTGATAGCTTGTGATGCTTTAGCTTAATGTCCCTTGACCCAAAATATAGCAAAAGGAAAAAATATATATATTTTTTAAAGTTATATCAAGAATGAAATCCAGTCGAACATTTTAATTCTCGGTGGTGCGAAGTGGTTTTAATTTCTGGAAAATTTATCTGACAAAACACATGTGATCAATTTCAGAAAAAATTCAGTTGTGCATCCAGATTCTGTGGAATGAGATTTCCTGGTTTTACTACTTTTTTGTGAAGTAGAAAGTGCTGAGAGAGCTAATGGCCACCTGGTGTGACACACACTCTGCTACTCCAGGCTTGTCTTTGGAGCTGGAGGTGAATCTCACAAAATCACTCTAAGTTTTAATTTAAATTACCTTTCTATTTTACTTGTCTCACCTTAAATTAAAGGCAAGTCAATAATTACCACAATTAAAAAAGAAATGACTTGCATTGGTGTTTGAACAAAATGGCTTCACGTCTGCATTTAACTGGCATATATGATTCTACAAACTTTTTAGACTATTTCATAGACTTGACAGTTTTTTCTATTGAATGGTGCTTAAATGATTGGATTATCATATTTCATACATATGCACACATATGTATAATATGTACTTATTCCTTCCAAATCTCCTTTATCTCAGTAAATGGTATCACCATTCAATTGTTCAAGCAAAAAACAAGCCAAAAAGTAGACATTATCTTTAAACCTCAAATTCTCTCCTCTCCCACAGCTGATACCATTAGTTTGTCCTATCATTTCTATACTCAAAGTAGGTTTCAAATCCTTTCTTTTTTCTCCATCTCAACTGTCAACCTGCTAATTCAAGCCATCATCATTGCTCCTCTGCTCTAAATGTAATATCCTCCGTACTAGACCTCCCAGTCCCACTCTCTATCTGCACAGAAGATAGCATAACCTGTGGTAAGGTGACAATATTCCACTACTTGTATCTCTTCACCAGCTACCCTGAACTTAACACCCAGACTGGTTAGCTGATCTCCATGGCTGTATATAATTTGGTCCTTGTTTTACCTCTCTCCCCATGGATTATCATGTCCCAACCATATTGTCCTTGTATCCAGATTTGGGGCCTTCATGCCTGCAACCACCTTTGACAAGACGCTCTTCCACAGGCTATTTGAATGGGTCATTTCTTCTCATCCTTGGAAATCAGTTCACATGTTACCTCCTTGAAAGGATTTTTTCCTGGTCACCCTAACTAAAATAGCTCTGAGTCTCTAGTAACTAACATCATTCTGCTTATCACCTTAGTAGCATTTTCTTTCACTAATTCATGCCATTTTATTATGTACCTTTGCTCCCAAATACATCAAAGTGAGTGACAGAGGCAGGAACAAAAGAACAACAACAACCAAATCTATCTCATTCACCACCATAACTCCAGCAATTAGTGCTTTTGCATGGTGTTAAAACTTCGTAAATATTTGTTGAACAAAATAGCTTTTAAATCATTTTCCATTATCATTATAAATCTCAAATATGTTAAGCCAAATAATGGTGTTCTCATCCTGAATGAAATATTTATGTTAATGACACCATTAATAATTCTTTGTTAACTTATTTATATTATTTATTACTGAACATTTGTAGTTTTTCTTTGTGAAAAACTGATCGTGACAGCATGAAATGTTTGCTTTCTTCTCCAAGATTCTGGAATGATGATTTTGTCACTTAGGATGATTATTTTGGCATGTACTCTTTTGATATTAGTTTTACTTTTTAATTTATTTAAATAATAAACCAGCATTTACTGAGCACATGCTATATTTTAGCACTGTGCTACACACTTTATCCACATTAGAGAAAGTGGTAAAATGGTCTCATGGGTGGAAAAAAACTGGAGCTAAAATAAATCATTCAGAGTCACACAGCTTTTTTTAAAGGCTAAAGTTTCAAATCCAAGCCTATATAGTTCATGATCACAATCTATTTTTTTGTTTCATATCTTATTTTGTCACAATGATTGTACTTCCCATAAGAAGTCTAAAATATAGTAATGCTAGAGTTGTATCATTCCATGATTTAACAATACCTTCAAGAACCCAAACTCCTTCTGTTTCTCCACATCACCATAACTGGATTTTTGATATGGCTTCTCTCGTATGTGTTCACTTCTTTATCACTACATTACTGCCTAGACAACAATGTCTAGGAATTCCAAATGAACTCTTTATTTCAGCAACTTCTTTTTTTAAAAAAGTAAGAAAGCCTTTCTCAAGAGTCCCTTTCTTTTTTGCAAGTTCCTTTTTATGAAAATAAGAAAGCCTTTTCAGGAGTCTCGTTCTCAGGATTTTTTTTTCTCCTATCTCCTTATTTAGAAATTAGTCATACACCTCTACCAAAGGCAATCATTGCCAAAGAAATAATATTTCCATGGTAACTCTGTCCAGTCCACTGATTATCAATCATGTCTGCATTTTAAAATGATGTGGGAGTTTTCTCAGTTACAAATTCTCGTGACCCAGTTCAAAATAATTAAATCAGAATCTCTCACACCAGAGCCCAGGCATTATTACTTTTTAAAAGTACCCAGGTGATTACAATTTACAGTCTAGTCTCTCTCTACACTAATCTGGGGCTGGGCGTAGAGGCAACTGTGGCAGATGGAGGATAAACACCTGAATAATATACAGGCTCTCCCAGAACAAGAGAAGTGGGGCAGGGGGAGAATAAAATGAATAACCAAAATATCTCCTACATAGTATTAATTTTTCTCCTTGTAAAAATTTAGAATATTAAATTTAGAGTGTTTTTTTTCTTTTTCCTGAAAATAAATTATATATTTAGCTTGATTCAAATTACTAAGCCCATTCTATTTATTTGTATATATTTACAGATGCTGCAGTGTGCTGAAGTTATTAGGGAATGGCTTCTGGCCTTCAGATAACCTTCTCAACAGCCTTTAAAGCTCCACGATATTCTCACACAGAGAGCCATCCTGCTCTGCTACACTGTGGCACTCTGATACCCGTGCTAACCAATTATATTAACTTTCATTGTTCACCTACTGTGCCACTGACCTTTTGAAAATCGACAGAAGTAACTTTCCTCTCACTGCACCTCTTACCAATGAAGGCGTCTTTTAATCTTGTTTTCTACAGGCTTTCTGTTGCAGACTTTCTAGCTAACAGACTGACTATAAAGTTTCCTCAAGGCTGTTACTCAACATTGCAAATATAATTCTTATTTCTGGGCAATGCAGACTAATCCCAGTTACAAAATAAGTTAGTCTTCTCATACCCAATACTTCTCTCAGGTGGTGCTGCGGGACTCTTAAGAGAGACACTGTTATTTCATAATCTGTAGAAATCCATTCCCCTGATTATCCTCAGTACTGATTTTGAACATGAGTACTTTTGGTTATGAAGATAATAGCAAGTTTGGTCATAAAGATCCACAATATGGAAGATAATTAAAATGCATATTAGATCACTAATCACAGATGTATTTCATACCTAAATGTTTGAAATTTAGGGTTGCTCTTATCGTAACACCAAAACTTGTCCATGTTCCTTATAATTTTCATCATTTAACAAGTCCAAGTAATTGCAGAATTTCAACTACTAGCTGTATTTTCCCTAAAGCATCATTAACAAACATATTTGGGAGTTTTTCTATTGCAAATGAGAATATCCTATGAAAAAAGAGAGTTTATTCCTTAGTTACCTCATTTCTTACAGTAAATTAGATGCTCCAGGTAATATTTAATTACATAAAGAACCAGGTCTTCAGAGTAGCAAAGGTACTTCTGCTTCCATACATCTTCAAAAACTGGATCCTGCTACTCACTATATCCTCAGAGGAAACAGTAATTTCCCAAGACACAGATTATAAAGTGTAAACTGGCTTTTAACCCTGAATCAGTCGTTTACCTTGGTCTCTATTCTCTTGAGTAAACAAGTGAGATTTTGCCTACAAAAACGAAATTAAAACATAGAGGACAAACCCTGATCCTTGTATGAGACTCTCTGGAGGCTTGTTATCAGCAACTGTGAAACAGTACTGTTCTGTTTATGATTTCCATTAGAAAAATATTTATCCTCTCTGTATGCTCTTTAAGAAACTCCAATAGAAGGTGAAAGGCTTTCGTTTCTTCATGATCTTTACCTTAGAAAACTCAATGACTTCACTGTCTCTACATTAGTTGACAAGAATATATAATGATTCAACAAAGTGTTTCAAAAAGAAATCAAGGCAAACTAGGTCTTTGACAACTTACAGGACAACAAGAACTCTAGGGATGTAGTGCAAATGGACTGTGATGGGATGGTTGATTAATTCAATCTATAAAATTGTGAGTATATAATTTGGTTTAGGTTAAATTTTACTTGGAAATGTAGAAGATGATAAAGCATGAGGAGGTAAATATTTCTGCAGTTATTTATATAGTGGATTGATAACTGGATAGATGTACTACCACATTTAGAGTGGACCTGGGCAGTCATTTAGCTCAGAGTTTGGCAAACAACAGCCAATGGTCCTGATATAACTCACTGCATGTTTATTTAAATAAATTTTGTTAGGACAAGTCCTGCTCATTCATTTACTTATTGTCTATGGCTCCTCTCTCCTGTCATGGCAGAGGTGACTAGTTTCAACAGAGACTATATGGCCCACAAAGCCCTATTTACTTCTAACTGACTACAGAAAAAAAAAAAAAAAGAAGAAGGTCGCTGACTCCTAGTCTATCATTCGGTCCAAAATATGTTACTTATTGTTAGATTCACACAAAGGCAGCTCGGAAGTGAGCCCAGAATTTAATACGTCACTTTATGGCACTGCACTCTTGAGCTCCTTTCTTTTCGTAAGCTCCCTAAGATTATCCAGCTCCCTGAAGCCTTCTTTGTATGGTTTTCTATCTAGAAAGCTGCATCTTTAGTTTCTCTTTCTGCTATACACTTCCTATGGTGGTGTCCGCTTCCAGAGCCCAGTGGTAGGAGAACAGAGAGAGAAAATAAGTAATGAAAATTTGCCCATATTCTTGGTACCACAGACCTTCTGGTGAGAGAAAAGGATTCCCCTCCCTCAGAATTTTGAGCATTTGCCCAGTTGTCATTGCTGTCACCATTACCATCACCGCCTGTGCTACTGTGACACTGCCAGAAGGCTAACGTAGGAGAAAAAGTTAAAAAAAAAAAAAACAAAAAGTCAGGTGATTTCTCCTACTCTTGCTAACCCTTAAGGGTCCTCTTTTCTGATTCTGAGACCACAGAGTGAGGGTTTTCTTGAAGTTCCTTCTGTTCTCAGCTGGTGTACATGCAGGTGTCTAGATGCCTGCAATTGAACGTAGGCCTGGCAGTATGGGTTTTGGGCAGAGGTACTGGAGAAATTCTCTGCAGGTTTGGTGGTATGTCAAATTTTTGTCTACTTCCCCAAGCCTCCTTCAAATACTGACTTCTCAGAGTCCTCATATAAGTGCTCCTGAATTCTGCCAAGTACATAGTTGCATTCAGTGGGAGAAACATGGTAGATAGAGGGCACTAAGTCTATCTTGCCAAAGAACCAGAACCATTCTAACAAGATTATTTTCATGTCTCAACAATATATTTGTAGAAGGCCACACATCAACACTCTATAATATGACTGGTAGATTTAAATTTTCTATTATTGTCCCATTTCTATTCATGTCCCAAATTCCATACACAATCAATTAGTAGAAAGAAAACTATAGCTACATTTCTAAAAAATTCTCTAGTCTCAGATGGAGTAATATTTGATCCCCTTGAACCATTTGTAAAATGTATTGCTGGGTCTTAACTCTTCCTTGAAAATACCATCCAGTTTCATGCTATCCTGGAGTGTATTCTTGTCTGAAATTATCTTAATAGTTCAAATACATTATCACTTAACATAAGCTATACTAAGTTGATTTTCCCTTCTTTGGAAAAATGCTTTTTCACTTTGGAGAGATTTTCTAAAAGCATTTGTTCCAAATGGCATCATATTAAGTTCCCGTTATACTTCCTAATCCTTTTACCACTATAAGGACCTAGTTCCTTCTAAAATCTTATCTAAAGGACAAGCAGAAAGGAAAACACAAAAAGGCCCACACAGATGACACTGATATAGTAGTGGTTTAAGAAAAAGTGTATGACATGATCAAGAATATGTGATCAAAAGTAATTCAAAACAGAAGCATTTCTTGAGTAATTATCTATTTTGATAGGAACTTTCAGTATTCAAGTGCACAATATTACCTCTGTTATGCCTGTAAGAGTGTCACAATTTTCTGCATTCATGAGGAAGTTTAAAAGAATAAAATGCTCTGCCCTAAAAAATCCAGGAAATAAATGCTAAATCTGTTTATCAGATCTCTGTATTTTCATTTCAGTATATTATCCCCTGGCAAACTTCTCAATTGTGATCTTCAGTTGTCTACCTGTTTCTAAGTTAAAATTTGTAAGATTGTAATTATTTCTACTATAGGTTTATAAAGCTAATGAAAGCAGAACATAATTTTGTTGTTTAATTACAACAAATTATTTGATTTTTTTAAATGTGGAAATAATTCTGCCAGACAGGAAACAGAAAAATTAGCAGCCAATTAATTTTAGTAATTTACAAAGAGTCTAGTCAGTAATGCCATAGTTACACGATTACTAAAAAAAATCTGGTGCTTTGATATTTAGTTACTTTAAACTAAATATAATTGTGTTGCTCAGTTGTACTGACAAACTCTTAATCCAATTGCTATTAGTATTCTAAATTGTAGGCTCCATAATAAACTGTCAGTATGATTGGTTGAGGATGTAATGGAAAAATACTTAAATATTTATTAAAGTCTATATATACAAAATTAACTGAAAATGGATCATACACCTATATGTAAAACTTAAAACAAGCAAAAAAAACTTTCAAAGACAATATAGAGTATTTTTGTGTTTTGGGTTACATAAAGAACTTTTTGAAATGAAACCAAAATCATGATATATAGAAGAGAAACTGATGTTAGACTTCATCAAAATGAAAAAGTTTCACTCTTCAAAAGACACTGTTCATAGTAAGAAAAGACATGCCATAGGCTGGGAGAAAATATTTGCAAAACATGTATCTGGTAAAAGATTTCTGTCTGGGATATATAAGTAAATATCAAAACATAAACATAAAGAATAAAATTTTGCCAATAAAAAATGGACAAAAGTTTTGAATAGATATTTCATCAAAGAAGATATACAGTTGAAAAATAGACCTATGAAAAAGATGCCATCATTAATCAATGGAAATATGCAAATTAAACCACAATTTTATTTTTTTACACACCTATTTGAAATGTAAAATGAGATTCACTATATCAAGTGTATGCAAAATTTGGAATGACTTTAAATTCCACACGTTACTGGAGGGAATGTAAAATGGAACCACCTCAGAAAAAGTTTGATAGTTTCCTAAGTATTTAAACATAATGTACTATATGATCCAACTCTTCAACTCCTAGATAATTACCCAAGAGAGCTGAAAGCATATATGCATATAAATATTTGTATAAAAATGTTAAAAGCAGCATTATTTTTATTAACCAAAAACTGGGAATAAACCAAACATTCATTAACAGGTCAATGGATAAACAAATTGTGGTATATCCATATATTGGAATACTACTGAGCAATAAAAAGAATATTTGATGAACATGGATATCTATGGATGAATCTAAACATG
This sequence comes from Camelus bactrianus, assembly GCF_048773025.1. Lineage (NCBI taxonomy): Eukaryota > Metazoa > Chordata > Mammalia > Artiodactyla > Camelidae > Camelus > Camelus bactrianus. Next base: position 17,018,619 of record NC_133563.1, on the reverse strand, counting down.
ATGAATCTCAAAAGAATTATGCTGAGTGAAAGAAGCCAGGCAAGAGAGGTATTCAGTTTATGGTTCTATTTATATAAAATTACAGAAAATGCAAATTAGTATACTGTGACAAACACAGATTGAAAGATGGAGAAGGGGATGGGGTCGAGGAGCATCTGGTGGGTGGAATTTCCAAAGGGCACATGTAAACTTTTGAGAGTAATACACATATTCATTATTTTTATGGAAGTTTTTGTTTTACAAATGTACCTGTGTCAAAACTTATCAAATTGTAGGAAAGCCTAGACTCTTTTGTCCCCCATGGAAACATGAATTTAATAACAGGTTTATTATATGAATACATCTGAAATACCTCTGTGAGAAATCCAGAAACTAGTTATCGTGTCCTAGGTGAGTGCGAAGCCAACTGCATCAAAGCCAAGTAGGGAATTCCTGATACTCTCTAATTTCTTGTTCAAAGGCCCTCCCTACTGGCACAGTGCAGTGTGGTGAATCTGATAGGAAATCCTCAACTCCTGACTTCTCTCTGGGGAGCAAAAGAAGTAAAATGTATATCCAACTGACTTTTATGGGGGCTTCCCAAGGGACTAGTGTCTGTTCTACCTTTATTCAAGTATTTCAGGAAAGTTTGGGGCAGTGAGGGGATCTCCAAGAACAAAGATATCAACCATGCACCAGAATCTGTAGTACCACAGACACACAGAAGGTGGAGCACAAGGACTGTGATTTACTACACCAGAGAAGTCACCGGGAGGTGGGTGGGGGGGGGGGTGCCTGAGTAAAAACCAACAACTTCTTCAAACAGGAGATTTCACAAATGAGGCCAGAGAGGATAAAGATCTAGAAAAGGCTTGCAAGATCTTCAGGATATCTACCTGATCTGTATGGAGAACATTCTTTCTTTATGAAACCAACTTGTCTGGGTGAGTTGACTGGTTCTTTGGATGCTGAAATTTCAACAACAAAATGACAAGAAATACAAAAAACAAAAACAGGAAATTGTAACACATTTAAAGTAACTAACTAAATCTTCTCAAACAACTTAAAGAAACAGAGAGATATGAATTCAAAGAATTCAGACAAAGAATTAAAAATTATAGCCATAAGGATGCTCAATAAGTTAGAAGAGAACACAGATAGACACCTAAATGAAATCAAGGAAACAATTCATGAACTAAATGAGAATATCAACAGAGACAGAAATCATGAAGAAGAACCAAACAGAAATTTTTAAATTCAAAACAAGGTAACTGCATTAAAAATTTACTGGAGGGACTAAACAGTACCAGGGAAAGAATCAATGAATTCAAAAATAGGGCTTTCGAAATTACCAAAGCAGAGAAGCAAAAAGAAAAAAGAATGAGGAAAAATGAATAGAGCCTAAAGGACTTACAGGACATCATTAAGCAGAACAATGTATGCATTATGGTAGTCCCACAATGTGAAAAGAGAGAAATGAATAGAGAAACTATCTGAAGAAATAATGGCTAAAGATTTCACAAATCTGAAGAAATGGACATATAAAGTCAAGAAGCTCAAAAAATTCCCACTGGGATAAATCTACAGAGACCCACACCAAGGCACATCAAAATCAAACTGTCAAAAGTCACAGAAAAAAACAGAATCTTGAAAGAAGCATGTGACTTGTCATATACAAGGGAGCATCTATTAGATTATCAGCAGATTTCTCAGCAAAAACTTTTTATGATAAAAAAAAGAGTAGAGTGATACATAAAAAGTACTAAAAGAGGGGGAAAAAACCCTGACAACCAAAAAAAAGATACTGTATCTGACAAAAAAAAGTCCTTCAAAAATGACGGGGAAATTAAAGACTTTCCCAGATGAAGAAAAGCTGAGGAAGTTTATTATCACTCTACCTGCCCTGAAAGAAATACTGAAATCAGTCCTACATATTTAAGTAAAGAATGATAAATAGCAACACAAAAACGTATAACAATATAAAGTCTCTGGTAAAGCTACATATATAAATAAAAATAGAATCCTGCACTATTGTAAGATAGGTGAGTAAATTACTCATAAATCTGGCATAGAAACTTTTCAAAAGCATAAAAGGTCCATGTAAATAGATATGTCATATTAAAAGAGGTAAGTTGTATCACTAATAACAAAGTAGGGGGCAGAGATATAAAAGAGTAAAGATTTTATATGTCATTGAAGTTGTTATCAGTTACAATATATAGGTATAACTTTAAGATGTTTTAAGGAATTTCAATGGTATTTACAAAGACAGTATCTATAAAATATACACAAAGGGAAATGAGAGGGAAACAAAACATGTAACTACAAAATGAATCAAAACACAAAGTAAAACAGTAAGAAATGAAAAAAAGGGACAAAAAGCTACTGACTGACAGAAAAAAATTGAATAGTAAGAGCAAGTCCTTTCCTATCAGTAATCATTTTAAAATAAATGAATTTAATGTACCAATTAAAAGAAATAGATTGGCTTAATGGATAAAAAATCCAAATAGATTGGCTTAATGGATAAAAAATCCAACTATATGCTACATACCAGAGACTCACTTGAAATATAAGGACTCAGGCTAAAAGTAAAAGAGTACAAAAAGATACTCCATGCAAGCAGGACCTAAGGAGACTAGGGATAACCACACTTATATCATAAAAAATAGACAGTAATACAAACTGCCACAAGAGATGAAAGACATTATGTAATGATAAAAGGGTCAATTTTCCAGGAAGATATAACAGTTATAAATATTAGAACATCCAAATAACTGGAGTAAACACTGATAGAACTGAAGAGAGAAACTGAGAGCAATAAACAATAGTAGGAGACTTCAATAATCTACTGTTAATTATGGATAGAAGACAGAATATCAAGACACAAATACAGGACTTGAACAAAATTTAGACAAACTGAACCTAACTGACATATACGTAACAATCTACTCAAAAGTAATGGAATATACATTCTTCTGAAGCACACAAGAAATAGTCCCTAACAGACAATATTGTAGGCCACAAAGCAAGGCTTAGCAAATTTAAGAACTGAAATGGTACAAAGTATCTTCTCTGACCTCAATGGAAATAAACTGGAAATCAATAGCAAAAGAAAAGAAAATCCATGGAAAATTTCCAAAATATGTGGAAATTAAACCACACACTCTTAAACAACTGGATAAAAGAAGAAATCACAAACGAATCTAGGAAATACCTGAAAATGAATTAAAATGAAAACAAAACATACCCAAACTCATGGGATGTAGTGAAAGCTATACTAAGAGGGAAGTTTATAGTGGTTATTGCTTATATTAAACAAGAATGATCTCAAATAAATCATCTATCCTTATACCTCAAGGAACTAGAAAAAGAAAAACAAACTAAACCCAAGACCACAGAAGAAAGGAAATAATCAGATGTGGAAAAAGAGGAGTGGAATAGAGCAGAAAATCAATGAAACCAAGAGTTGATATTTTGAAAAGATCAACATTAACAAACCATTAGCTAAACTAAATGAGAGAAGGATCAAATGTCTAAAATTAGAAATTAAATTTGAAAAATTACAACTAATGTCACAGCAATAAAAAGATTATGAGACTAATATGAATAATCATACACAAACAAGTTAAATAGCCTAGAAGGAAAGGATAATAAATTCCTAGAAACATACAACATACCTAAGCTAAATCATAAAGAAATTAAAAAAAAAAAACAAACAAAACCTAAACAGACATATAACTACCAAGGAGATCGAAGCAGTAATTTAAAACCTCCCAACAAAGAAAAACCCAGGACCAGACATTTTCACTGAAGAATTCTACCACACATTTAGTAGAATGTCAATCCTTGTCAATTTTTCAAAGAAACTTTAATATAAATCCACAGCAAACATCATGTTCAAAGGGGAAAGACTAAAAATTTTCTTTAAGATTAGGAACAAGAAAAGGATGCCCACTCTTGCCACTACTTTTCAACATAGTACTAGAATTTCTAGCCAGAGTAGTCAGACAAGTAAAAGAAAGAAAAAGCATACAAATTAGAAGAATTAAAATCACTTCTTTTCACAGAAGACATGATCATATGCATAAAACCCTAAATAAACCACAAAAACTATCTTAAAACTAATAAATGAATTCAGCAAAGTTGCAGGATACATCATCAACACTCAGAAATCAGTTGCATTCCTATACACTTACAATGTCCAATCCAAATACAAAACTAAGAAAACCATCCCATTTACAATAGGATTTTTAAAAAAAAGATAAAATACTTAGGAATAAACTTAACCAAGGAGGCAGAAGAGTTTTTCACTGAAAACTGAAAAACATTGCTTAAAGAAATCAAAGAAGATACAAATAAATGGAAAGACATCCCATGAGTATAGACTGGAAGACTTACTATTGCTAAAATATTCATATTACCCAAAGCAATCTATCAATTCAATGCAAATTTTGAAAATTTGAAAGGTATTTTATGCAGAAACAGTAAAAAATATCCTAAAATTTGTATGGAATCTCTAGGAATCTTGAATAGTAATCTTGAACAAGAAGAACAAAGTTAGAACCCTTTTACTCCCTGATTTAAAAATATTCAAAAGCAGTATTAATTAAAACAATAGGACATTGGCATAAAACAAAGATACATACACACACAAATGGAAAAGATAGAGAGCTTAGAAAGAAACCCTTCCATATATGACCAAATGATTTTTGACAATGGTGAGAAGACTACACAATGCAAAAACACAGTATCCTCAACAAATAGTGTTGGGAAAACTGGATATCCACATGCAAAAGAATGAATTTGGACTTGTACCTCAAACCATATACAAAAATCAAATTGTACTAAAGATTTAAACATAAGACTGAATCTATAAAATTCCTAAAAGAAAACTGGTCTTAGAAATTTCTTGGACACAACACCAAAAGCACAGGCAAAAAAATAACAAATAGACAAATGAGACTACACCAAACATAAAAAATGTCTGCACGTCTGAAAAAGCAATAAATGAAGTGAAAAGACAACTTCCAGAAAAAAAAAAAAATTGCAAACCATATATCCATTAAAGGGTTAATATTCAGACTATATAAGGAACTTCTACAATTTAACAACACATAATCTAATTTAAAAATGGGCAAAGGACTCAAATAGATGTTTTTCTAGATAAAATATAAAAACAGACAATAAGCGTATGTAAAGATGCTCAACATCACTAATCATTAGGGAAATGCAAATTAAAATTGAGACATCATCTCAAACCCATCAGGATGACCACTATCAAAAAGAACAGAAAATGATTGTTGGTGAGGATGCCAAAATGTTCAACCCTTGTGCACTCTTAATTGGAATATAAAAAGGTACAGAAGTTACAGAAAATAGTATGAAGAATCCTCAGAAAATTAAACACAGAACTACCATATGATCCAGGTGTACTCATACAATAGAATATTATACAGGCTTAAAATAGAAGAAAATCCTATCACAAGTTACAACATGGATGAACCAGAAATATCGTATGCTAAGAAAATTAATCCAGTCACAAAAGGACAAGTACTTTATGACTCCACTCATATTCTAAAACTTTCACTATCAATTTTAGAATATTTGCCTATTTTCAGTATCTGCTCTATCCAGTAAATTTAGATTCCTGGGACCCAAATCAGAATTCTCTATGTCAAACACTCTGGTAGTATAGTGTAAGAAAATTCATTTTGTATAGGCAATACCCCTGAGTGGATATACAAGATAATACTTGTTTTCCTCTGTGCTTCAGCAAGAATAAATATAATCATTTTGTCTAAAATTACCACTTAAAGACACAGTTGTCTTTTATACTTTTACTTGAACATCAAAATTTATATGTCTATTCTGAAATTTATACTTGTATTAAAATGCAGATGTGGATGGCAGGTCAGGATGGTACTTTATTTCATGGAGCCCATTAATGTTCTAAACCTAATATATAATACTGAGGGAACATAATTGTTCTTTCTGGAAAGAGAATACATAATCTTCATTAGATTGTCAAAAAATTGTGATTTAATAGAAAAAAGTTCTTACAAACCACTATTTATAAAGTTTTTTCAAAACCAACAGTTTTCCTTTATCTAAACTATCCAATTGATAGACAATAGTTGCAATCAGGGTTGAAAGTTTGCAATGCTACAAATGACATAAACTGGTACTTCTGGCTCTTATCTAACTTTAGCTCAAACTTAGATATCCTCTATATTGTTTAAATTAATTCAGATATGTTACTGTGACATTTCACCTCTATTTCACTAATTTTCATACTTCCCTTTGCTCAAATTGCAATATTTGCATAATCTTTTGTAAAAATATGTACGTCAGAGAAATTGAGGGAATTAAGGAAGGTTGCAGTGACAGTTCTGGGATTGATGAAGATTATTAAGTCTATTTAAAGAGGAGAAAGAAGTGTTTAAAAAACAATGATAATTAGTGATAGTGAGCATATTTCCATGTGTCTATTGGCCATTTGTTCAATATTGTTAATTATCAGAGAAATGCAAATCAAAACATCAATGGGGGATCACTTCACACCAGTCAGAACGGCCGTCTTTCAAAAGTCCACAAACGATAAATGCCGGAGAGGGTGTGGAGAAAGGGAACCCTCCTACACAGTTGGTAGGAATGTAGTTTGGTGTGGCCATTATGGAAAACAGTATGCAGATTCCTCAAACAACTAAAAATAGACTTAGCATATAATCCAGCAATTCCACTCCTGGGCATATATCTGGAGGGACCTCTAATTTGAAAAGATACATGCACCCCAATATTCATAGCGGCACTATACAGAATAGCCAAGACATGGAAACAACCTAAATGCCCAACAACAGGTGACTAGATAAAGAAGCTGGTATATTTATACAATGAAATACTACTCAGCTATGAAAATTAATGAAATAAGGCCATTTGCAGCAACGTGGATGGACCTGATGATCATCATTTTAAGTAAAATAAGCCAGAAAGAGAAAAATACCATATAATATCACTCATATGTGGAATCTTAAACAGAAAAAATGAACTTACCTACAAAACAGAAACAGACTCACAGACAGAGTAAACAAACTTATGGTTACAGGGGGTAAAGGGGGTGGGAAGGGATCAATTGGGAGTTTGAGATGTGCAAATACTACTACATATAAAATAGATAAACAAGTTTCTCCTGTATACCACAGGGAACTATATTCAATATCTTGTAGTAACCTATAATGAAGAATATGAAAATGAATATATATGACTGAAACGTTACGCTGTACAGCAGAAACTGACACACTGTAAACTAATTATATTTCAACTTATAAAAAATAAAATAAAATAATAAACAATGAAAGGAATCTCTATGTTCCCTAGGTTGTTCCCTAGGTAGAGAAGAGAGAGGAGATGGTTTTTCTCTCCACTGTGGCTCTTGGTTTTAACCTCCTAGTGTCATTACAGAGTATCTGCCCCTGAAATAAGAAGTTCATGACAGATGATGTTAATGGCACTGAACACACAAGTAGATTTTTAACCTCTGGTGAGTATTCAAATTAAAAAAAAAATAACAGATGGCAACTTCTTAGAAACTAAGTACACTACTCTGGAGATAAAGTGGAGTGTTAACACATTTTAACATTGCACTGGAGCAGATAATTAGGGTAATTACGACTCTTCAAAGACAAGAAATAAGGTCTAAGCCAACTTCCTTTACTTCAAATTGTGAAGATCATGAAATTCTAAGAGGAACATGGGCAAAATAATCACTATATAAAATGCAGTAATATTTACAATGGTGGCATATGAGATTGAACAGGTTCTCTACTTCAACATCATGCTCAAATATCAATTAAATAATTAAGGAAGTAAAATCAGGTTGCCTCTAATTTCACGAAAACTGATAAAGTTGCAAAAAGATATTCTGTCAAGCTAGTTCAGAGAAACAAAGAAACAAGTGCACAAATACATACACACTTATACCAAATGAGCAGAAATACTAAGTGATTTAATTTTTTCCAAATATTTCAGTCATGCCAGCACGTCATGGCTGCACAAGGAGTTTCAGCTATATTATCTCCTGAGTGATTTTTATTTTTACCTATTTTAACTGTCTCTAAATAAACAATTTTTGGCTATCATATTTAATTAGAACAATGATAATGGCTTCCATTGAAACAGTATGTATGGCCCATAAAAAACACTTCTGAAACAAAGTAGAGATACTAATATATATACAGAGATAAATGCCGCATCCCATACTAACTTCTATATATTTTCATAAAAATCAACCCTGCCCATCTGTTATTACATATTATACCCTTGGTTTGAATCCCCAGTTTCTCAGACTTTTTCAAAAGTATCAATATTGGTTCTGGGCATCCACTCCGTCTTCCCAGGGCCACTTCCACTGTACATTTCTGGGATCTTTCAATGGCCTTTCTGGTCACATGCTTCCATTCTCCACCCTCTCTATGCACATACCAACCACACAGTGAGCAGAAACGTGTTTTTAAACAGAGATATTTAAACGGAAATGTCATGTAAGAGACTTTAACAGTTTCCCTTATACTTTATCCTACAATGACTAAATGGTGTCTTCCACCTACCCTCCAGACCTTTCTTCCCATTCTCAGCCTCTTCCACTGCATTCCTGCTACATTTTGTCCTACATAATTTTTCAGATATGTTAAAGCTTTCTGGTCTTGGGCTTTTTGAATCAACTTTTCCTAACTAGATTTTTTCTGGGCTGGCCCTTTCAAATTATGGTCTTCACTTAGATGTTTCTCCGCAGAGCACTGCTCCCTAACTTATTTGCTAGAGTAATGACTTGGCTACTCTTTATCTCTCAGAGCTCTCAATTTAATTATTCTTCTTGATTAGATTTTTCTTGGTTAGTTTATTTTGGGGTGGGGTTAATATTTTGTCATTGTTGTTTTGCTCTGTCACACTTCTCATGCCCACACCTACCTAGGATGGAAGATCCCAGAGAGTAGAAAATTTCTGTGTCATGTCTGCTCCATTTCCAGAGAGCTAGAATATTATCTGACATAACAAGAGATGCTTATGGATGCTTTTGAAATGAATACATGAACAAGCAAATAAATAAACAAATGTAGGGTTACCATCCTCCATACAACTATAAATTTTTCTACCTTTGATTCAATAATATCAATCACCTGCTAAAAATCTTTAACACATTCCCATTGCCTATGTTATTCAATCCAACTTCATCATAATGCGTGTAAGGACCTTTAGAAGTTGGTCTTTGTATAATTCTGTGCTTTCTCCAATCATTTGACTATAAAGTACTCCCCACATTAACTGGAAATCATATTAACCTCATTAACACTAGCATGGACTTGTGTGTCTCTTAAATTTTAATATAATGTACTCTTTGCTTAAAATCCCTTCGTTTTAAATTAGCAAGTTCCTAATTATGTTTTAAAATCCTACTAAATTATTACCTCGTATCTGTAGTTTACAAATTATCCCAGAAAGGCAGTCATCCCTCATGTTCTCCAAGTAGTCTGCATGCACACTTCTCTGTATTTCTTATTTTCATGTAATTATATATTCATGAAAAATTGATCAAAGGTGGAGAGCTCCTTCAGAATAAGGAGTATGTAATAATCATTCTTACATCCTTGTGTTGTAGCAGAATGCTGAACATAAGGAAATTGAATGCATATATTTGGTAATTCGTATTTTTCTGGTAGCTTTTTAAACAATTTTTTGTGATCTCTGAACTCAAATATAGCATCTATTTATCTCTCCTTTTTAATGTATCCTCTTATTTTTCTAGTTTTCAATCTCATGAATTGATGACTTTAAATTCTGAGTAACAATTCCATTTGTCTTTTGTTCTAAAATATGTTCTAAACATACACGGTATTGATGTCAACTAAGACAATAACCCTAGAAGAGCTCCTAGATCCAGGCATACTTTAGTCAACAAACAGTTAAGTGCTTATCTTATTTTAGGTCCTGTCTTTAGAGCTGAGGATAAACAGATGGGAGATTGAATATTTCTGCCTTTACAGAACTTACAGTCTCCTTAAGACAACAAAAATTTTTAATACAGGTACTATGATTGAAAAACCAAGGTGCAATGAGAAATCAAAAAGGGTAAGAAACAGATGAGGAGAAAAAGCAGCAATAGGAAAAGAAATGTGGCAACAGCTACGTGAAGAGAGTGAGGAAAGAACAGGGAGAGTATCAAGCAAGAGTTAAAGTGTAAGACTTAAGAACGTTGTCAAGTGATTTTGCTGGTATTCCTTGGCTTGAGACCACATTACTCCAATCTGTTCTTCCATCATCACATTGCCTTCGCCTTATTCTAATCTCTTGCCTCTCTCTTAAAATCCTTATGATTACATCATACCCACTCAGATAATATAACTTTCCCATCTCAAAATACTTAACTTGATCACATTTGCAGAGTCCCTCTTATATGTAATATATTCACAGGTTTCAAAGATTAAGAATGTGGACATCTTTGCGTGACAATGATTTAGTCTATCACATATTATTCAAAAAGCAATTATTACTATTATCTCAAAATACATCTCATGATGTGTCATTAAAACATGCCACTAGTTACTAAGTCACTGCATAAAAGAAATTAACATCTCCATGGAGAAAGATCTTGAGATGTAGTGTCCTACTCCCTCACCATTATTTATTCTCAAGATTTAAGATGGTGTCTTCACAGAGTCAATTCTGTATAGCGCTAGTTGAATTTTTGAGTACGCCTTGATTTCCTTCAAATCACTGTGCTTGTTAATACCCAAAATATATTTTAAAATGAAACAAGATCCTTTAATTATTTAATAGAGCTAGATTGTGTGTGTGTTTGTGTGTTGTGAGTTTTTCCTGGATGAAGATGAATGATAATATATGTTTAGGTGGTCAATGAGAGAATATACGTGAGTGAGAGACATCTACCTGTTTTGTAAGGTAAGAAGGGAAGAACAGAAGGGTATTAAGCAACAGAAATAGAAGGAAGGCTCAACATTCCCGCTTACAGATAGGAAACCAGGCAACATTAGACAAACTTCACTGATTTCTCAAAATTGTTTTTCCTCAATGTGTGTTATGGGTAAGGCTACTGATTCATTTGAGTGATACTAAATAAAGCCCTGGACACACAGAGCATTCTGTACCCTGCAGCAGCAAACACCGGCGACTGTGCTTCAGGTGATTTTTTTTAAATTTTGAATTTTGGTTGCTTTTAATTTAATTCTGCTGACTTCACTTGAAGATGATGATGCCCTGGTGCTGATGTACAGTCAAACATAGTCCTATGAGACACCTTAAGCAGAGACCCCAGTAAGGTCATGCCAAGACTTCTGGCCCATACAAGTCCTGAGATAATAAATATGTGTTGTTTTAAGTCATTAAGGTTGTAGTAATTTGTTATTCATTAATAGAAAACATATATATGTCATTAAGCAAAAACCATTTATATATAAATCCATTTAGTGAAAGAAATAAGGGAGGAGCTGAAAGAAGCCAAAAAGGAAGTAGGGAAAGAAGGTATTATTTTTAATGATATTCAAAAGCATGTCCAAAGTGCCTTACTCTAATTCAAAGTCTGCTCTTATTTTGACAGAATTACAAGTATTTTAGTTTTTGGTTTTATACTTATATTTTAGAGAAAGACATAGTAGAGTTAGTCAAAATTTCCTTTAATATGTCTTTTAGCTTTGAGATACTGAAAAAATATTTTCCCCTAACCTGTTATCAGGGAGAAATCCTTAGACATTTTCCTTTTTTCCTCTTTTAATTTTCCTTTTTTTGTTGTTTTAGTTTTCTTTTTATATTCTGAATATACTAGGCACAAAACTTGAACTATAGCTCAAAGGATTTTTATTTTTGTTTCATCATTATGAATTGGAAGTCTCCCTTATAATGAGAATTTTTGTTTATTTATTCAGAATAGGACTTTAAGTGGTTTGCAAATAGGAGTGACTCCTGGAAATGGCAAATACAAAGGAAAACTCATCTGAAAGTAGACTTTCTAGACTTTTTCCGGTATAATCAAAGTGAAGATCACTGCTTCTGTTTGGTGCCAAGAAAGTAAAAAAAAAAAAAAAAAAAGAAAAAAGTCCATTATTTGGTGAATAAAAGATACAGCTTTTGATACAACGCAATCATAGTAAAATCATTTCAGAGATGGTGTTGGAGAAGTAATGGGTTTTGAAACAATGTAATCACAGCAAAGGGAACTTCAGATCCTTGGGCATGAAGTAATTTTATGAATAGCCTTACCTACTTTGATAAAATTATGTTTTAAACAGAAGTGAAGAATGTTATATAAGTAGGTGAGGATTTTCAATATCCTCCATAAATAACTATAAAATCATTATTATAATCAAAGTTCCTTACCTTTACCACTCAAACCATGGACATATAGCTTTTGTTTTAATTGTATAATAACCAGAGTATCTGAATCCCATTTTGTTACTGGTAACAAATTTTATATTTTAGACACAAATTTGGGGCAATGGAACAAATAGCTAATTGACTTTTTTTGTTAAACCAACTAATGAAATTGCAAATTGTTCATATTATTGTTAAATTAAAAAAAGATATAAAATTGTATCAAGTATGATACACACATGCTGTAGGGGAAAAAAGACTAAAAATAATGTGTCAGAGCAAAAAAATCTCTTTTTCATTCTAGGCACGTATAAGTTAGAACAACTTTGAAAATAATTTTTCTGGGAAATGTTAAGTATGAGCCTATCCTTTTTTTAAATTTGTTTTTTATTAAAGTGTAGTTAATTTACAATGTTAGTTTCAGATGTACAGCAGTGATTCAGTTATTCATATACATACTTTTTCCCTTTTTTTATTGAAATATAGTCAGTTTAGAACGTTGTGTCAATTTGTGGTGTACGGCATAATTTTTCAGTCACACATATACATACGTATATTTGTTTTCAGATTCTTTTTCATTATAGGTTACTACAAGATATTGAATACAGTTCCCTGTGATATATTTCTTTTCAGATTCTTGTCCTTTATATGTTATTATAAGAAACTGAATATAGTTCCCTGTGCTATACAGTAGATCCTTGTTATTTATTTTATATATAGTAATGTGTATCTGTTAGTTCCAAACTCCTAATTTATCCCTCCCCTGCCCTTTCTCCTTTGGTAACCATAGTTCATTTTCTATGTCCATGAGTCTGTTTTTAGTTTGTAAATAGAATTTATCTTTTTTTTCTTTTTAGATTCCACATATAAGTGATATAATATGGTATTTGTCTTTCTCTGTCTTACTTCACTTAATATGATAATCCCTATGTCTATCCATGATGCTGCAAATGGCATTATTTCATTCTTTTTTATAGCTGAGTAGTATTCCAGTGTGTGTGTGTGTGTACACACCACATCTTCTTCATCTAGTCATCTGTCGGACATTTAGGTTGTTCCCATGTCTTGGCAATTATTGTAAATAGTGCTGCTATGAACATTGGGGTTCAGGTGTCTTTTTGAATTATAGCTGACTCCAGACATATGCCCAGGAGTGGGATTGCTGGATCATACAGTAAGTCCATTTATAGTTTTTTAAGGAACCTCCATACTGTCCTCCATAGTTGCTGCACCAATTTACATTCCTACTGACAGTGTAGGAGGATCCCTTTTTCTCCATACCCTCTCTGGCATCTATTATCTGTAGACTTCTTAATGATGGCCATTCTGACTGGTGTGAGGTGATACTTCATTGTAGTTTTGATTTGAATTTCTCTAATAATTAGCAATGCTGAGCATCTTTTCATGTGTCTGTTGGCCACCTGAAAGTCTTCTTTGGAGAAATGTCTATTTATATTTTCTGCCCATTTTCCGATGGTTTTTTTGTTTGTTTGTTTGTTTGTTTGTTTTATGTTAAACTGTATGAGCCGTTTGTATATTTTGGAAATTAGTCCCTTGTCAGTTGCATAATTTGCAAATATTTTCTCGCATTCTGTAGGTTGTCTCTTCATTTTGTTTATGGCATAATTGACTTGTATAGACAATTACACATTAAGAAACAGATTTTGAAAACTATATATGTTGGTAAGAAATGTCTGTCTCATGTAACATAAAAATCTTCACTGTATAAAATACAACTTAACTCTCTCCCAGATGTTTCTTTTTGAGATAGTGCTTTAACGAAGGTTTAATGTTCAAATCTTTTAAACAGTATTTATTTTAAATTCTACATCTTTAAAGTAATTTTCTTTAGCCAAATATTTGCCATTGTCTATTATTTCCAACTGTTATTGGAGATATTAATGTGATTTAACTTGTGCATATTGTTTGGTTAGAAACAGGAAGCACTGTTCATGTCAGATTTAGTCTGCTAAACTTGGGGATAACCCCTGTACTTTGTTGTTATGTTTTTCTTTTTGTGATACTAAATCATTTTACAATAAACTGTCAAGATATAAGACTTTAGGGACAGCTTTTTCCTCTGTATTATATATGTTACTTTATCATCTTGTCAGCTTCAGATATTTTATGCCAGGTTATTCAATAATGGAAGAAAATTGTTAAGCATCTTACGGGTTAGAATAATCACCTATTCATAGTTTATAATTTCTATGTTTCAGTGCAAATCAATATCAACTTTAGTTTCAACTTAGGATCTGTAAATCAATACCATGTTAGACACCTCAGTGTGCAAGCTGAATTATGCTAATTACCAACTGTCACAATACTAACTATAATATGTCAGATTTTCTTAACCTTGGCACTATTGACATTTGAACGGATAATTCTTTGGGGAAAGAGGGGGCTGTCCTATGCATTGCAGGATGTTCGGCAGCATCCCTGGCCTCTACCCACCAGATGCCATTGGCACCCCCTCCTCCAGTTATGATAGCCAAAATACTCCAGAAAATGCATCACCAACAGTCCTCCTGGGGAGGAGATGGGAAGATGGTCCCTAGCCAGGAATCACTGCTCTACATAAAATGATATGTATGCTGTTATTTCAGAAAATTTAATCTTTAATGGTTTAGTGATTTAGTTAGAACCTTAAATTTACACACAGATTCTAATAAGTGTGGAATTATAATGCTACTTATTTTTGTGTTATGTTGTAGAGAACAATTTCAGTATAGTCTTTGCTTCTATTCTGATTGGATTAGGAATGAATTCTGTTGGTCAGGCAAAATGAAATTGGTTTACATTGATATCTGGTTAGTCATAATGCCATATAATCTGATATCTGTAAGAAGCTATTGTGAATGAAAATACTGCAATGTGAGTGAAAATACTGCAACCACATCAGTAAACAAAGAATGCTGAAACCAAGTCATCAGCGGCTGCCGCCACCCCCCGAGTGGGGACGGGCCTGCAGCCCAGTCTCTGCAGCCACTCACAATGGTGCACTCTGAGCGGACTCAGAATAAGAAAGGACAGGATACTGGCCCTAGATAGCTAGATGCTTGTCAAAGGAAATGAATTCAGTGAGCCCAAATGTTTGCTTCCTCCCATACATAGGAAAGCACTAAATTCTTGAACTTGAGATGCCTGGTTTTCTTTAGATAACAAGTAATCTTTTATTGTTCCAACTACCTGGTCTTTGTTGTAAAGCTCTTATGTATCCTAGCTCCTCCCCTACCTCTTCGGAGCAGTCCCTCAGAGCAATCTGAGAGGCTGTCATTCCGGCTCAAGTCCTCCCGCCAAATAAAACATAACTCTTAATTTTTAGGCTGCGCGTTTATCTCAGTCAACACTATCAATATATTTGCTTCTGGGGTTTTCTTCTGCTCCTATGAAACACCTGACTTTATGAGACTAAAACTTTGTTTTACCTGAAACCCTGGACCATCTATGATACATAACTGTGAAAAATAAGTTTATAATTAATTTCACTTACTTTAGATCCTTTTGGCCTGAGATCCCTTTGGCCTTTACTGGTGCTTTGCTCTGCTTTGATAATTTAAAAAAAATTTTTGTGGTATTTCTTAAATAAAATAAATCACAACAGTGAAATTGGTGAGTTTTAAGCAATGTAAGCAATAATGTATTAGTGAACTAATAATATACTAGTGCACATATGCTGAATGTAAAATGTATTAACAAGTAACTGAAAGCTGGAAAGAAATTAAAATGAAAAATAAGAGGCTTAACTTTCCTTATTGAAAATAAGGGAAGAGAACACTCCCTTATTAGATTCATTCACTTCCGAAAATTTATAATTTTAAGTACTTTCTCCTTTTGAAATGTACATAAATTCTCTTGAAAACTAGACAGGCCTTTTGTCAGCTCTAAGACGGAGGAATGTATTTCTCAGGGACCTCAAGAGTCATCTCCTTGAAATGTAAATCAAAGGAGACAGCACTCAGGTCTTTCAGTTTCTGTGGGAAGGTAGAGCCTAACTTGCTCCAAGTTGCAACACTACCTCTTGTTGTAAAGATATGAGAGGCCAGTTTTCCTCTGGGTTAAGCCAATGAGCTAACACAAACAGATGGTCACTACAATTACTAGGACAAACTGTGTGTGACCAATGGTACTCCTGTCAAGTCCTCTTGCTTGAGGATTATTTATTGTTTATCTTGAGAACATGGATCTAATGGGTTGCATCTGCTTGGATGTATAAAAGGGTGAGATTCCTTTCTTTGCTGTCTCAGTGGATTGCTTGTTTTGTACATCACAGTCTGGTTTAATGTTTATTCAATAATAAAAAGTGTTTTCTTTCATTATTACATTCGTGCAAGCAAACTGAGTTGGGAAAAGATTTTGTTTTTAATTGTATTTCTCCAACAAAGGGAACTAACAAAACATGGATGGAATGATGTGTGTGTGTGTGTGTGTGTGTGTGTGTATTTCTGCTGTCCTTTTTTTTTTATTGATCTCTGGCTATAGCAAAGTAGTTCTGGGAGACCAAAATTGATGTTATGTTCACAGATACTTTAGTTACAGTTTCACCCATGCTTTGACTCCTTTTACTTGAAAACCAGGAAGAAAGAAGTTGGGCTTCTGGTGTTGGAGTGAACACTGTGGCAGAGAAACATATTGAAAGAATCTTCATTTTGCTGAACAGGGCTTCGATTCTAACCACTGCTATAGCTTAAAATAAGATGTATCGGGAAAAGAAAATACTGGCAGATATGCCCTGGAGAATAACTCTCCTAACTGACTCCTCTGCCACCTCTGCTTTTCTGCTAAATGAGTCCAGAAATAAAGCTATAAAAATAGTGCAGTTGGGTCTGGAAACAGTAAGTTAAAAAGCAGAGCTTCGCTGATGTCAAGGGCCTTTAGGCAAAATACCCTAAGAGGTTTTCTTCCTCTCCCTTCTTTCCACTCCCCTTTCTCTGCTTTCCCTCTCTCCTTTCTTCCTTCATATGCCTGTATCTTTGGCTTTATTAAAAATCCAATCGTAAGTTAAAGGTTTATAAACTTGAAGCACGTAGCAATTTCATATATAGCAGTTTTCTTCAGACTATTTCTTGTGGGGAGGTAACAAAGAATTGCTAACCTGATTTCAGTGCAGGCAGAGGACCCTTACTCAGGCAATTCTGATAAAAGTCTACCTAACACATCAGCTGGCTGGGCTTTTAGTGTATTTTTTCCCACTATTTCTCTGTCTTCAGTATCTGCTGATACATTGGCTTAACTACTACCTTATCTGTTTTTCAAAAAATATTGTAAAAACCTCAAGACTATAAAACCCTTAAACCATCTTTAAAAAGACCACCATAATTACACCACCAAGATCCATTCCTGAATTCCTCAACAATGTAATATTATGGTCACAAAATATAGACTTGCAAATTCAGTTTATGACAGTTAATGCAATACTCCCAGAGGCAAAAGGAGAACTGCTGAATATACACTTGACCTGCAACACATGTCTTCCTGAAACACTCAAACAATTTCAGTGAAACTGCCAGAGTCATAATGGAAGTACACTTAAACTGAGGGCTAGGGGTCCAGTCCTAAATCTG
Organism: Camelus bactrianus; assembly: GCF_048773025.1. NCBI lineage: Eukaryota > Metazoa > Chordata > Mammalia > Artiodactyla > Camelidae > Camelus > Camelus bactrianus. Next base: position 17,000,695 of record NC_133563.1, on the reverse strand, counting down.
ACTTACACAGGGTCATTATACTGGTGCATTTTGTGGCAATGTTACAATAAGTAGTTTCTTGATTATAATTTTAAAGACATCAATATCAGAATTATGACTGGTTGTTGAGATTAAACTAAGGAATAAATCATACAGTGTTAGTCAAAATTTAAGCAACGTGTCGTGCCTCATTGGGCCCATTAGAAGAAGTTCCTACTTGTATTCCATTAAATGATTCACAAGACTCTCAATTCCCATGCTTGTAACAAATATTGTATTACTTGCCTCTGAAGGTCTTCAATAAATATTACTCCACTAATTTGTCAACTGAATTCTGAAAACATTGTGAAATAAAACAAACAAAAAAAGCAAGCATAGAGAATGAAATACCACTTGTAGTTCTCATGACACAAAGATAGAAGACTCAGCTTAGTGTGAAAGTCAATTAGGCAACGAACCTGATGCTCAAAACCAGTCAGGCTTAACCATCAGGTGCCAGCAACACTGAACCACGGAAGGCCACACTCAGTAGGAAGAAGCCTGAAAGAAAAGAGCATGTGCTCTTTGCTAGCAGCTTTGCTCCCATGAGAAAGTAGGGAAGAGCTGAGGTGGGCATTCCTGCCCAGATATACTTCCCAAATTTATCAATATTACATTCTCAGCACAAAAATAAACACGAGTATACCAACTGGAGTTCTATTTCCTCCATTGGAAGGAAACACCAAGAGAGGTGCTAAGCACTCTACAGTAACAACTACGGGTCATAATTTTATAAGTATAATGTAGAAGCTCCCCATGGGTTACGAACATCACAACTTGCTAAATTTGGTACATTGGGCTTGGTTTCTTCCAAATAGATATGATTGCTTCCAAAGTTGAAAGTTCTAAATGCATCTAACCTTCTCGTTTATTTAATCTGGGAAAATATTATAAGTACTGTCACTTTCAAGTTTACTAAAGTCTCTCTATAATTACCCTTATTATCATTATTAATTTCACTAATATAGGCCAATTCTTCAGTCAGAGAGAAAAGGATGGATCATGTTTCAATTAAGAAAGTAACAAATGCATTTCTGGTGTCCTTAAGCAATATAAGTTTCACTACAATTCCACCTGTTCCGTTTGTCCATATGAAAAAAATGGTAAAGTCTTTAAAAACTGTATTAATACCAAGATCATATTTCTCCAAATATAACCCCACATGTGAATTTCTTCATTTACTCTCATTCTAGGTCTGTGCTTTCCATCTGTACTTTACGTGCTGTCAGATATGGGGAAGCTACATATGTTGTCATAGTTCTGAATGTTTCTAGACACTGACCATCTCCTAATTCAGAGGAAATCAGCTGGACTTATGGACCATTTATGGGGTTTTCTTCCAACTTCAAAATTTCTCTAGAATATTTTTTCTACTGAATGAACCTGAAAATATCGTGACTGTGCCTAGCATCATCTTAATTATAGGATTCTTCATTTTCTGAACTGCTTGCACAAGATGATTGAGAATATTCAACAAATTGCGATTAGTTATATATCTGATGGTGCATTGCTCATTAGCATGTTGGGGTATGGAGAATCCACAGGGATCGATTGCTGCACTATTCTTCTGTAGATGAAGATTGGTTTTCTGCAGTGCTGTACAGTGGAATGACCACATGATTTGGGTCAAACTGGGCTGAATTTAAACCCTATGTTTAAAAATCCCTAGGTACAACTAGACAAGTTACTTAGTTCTTCTGAACTTTTATGTTCTTACCTGAAAAATAAGGATAATAATAACCACCTTGGTATTGTACATATTTAGGAGCAATGTGTCTATAAAGAAGATAACATGGTGTCCAGTAAGTAGTAGATACTCACTAATACTTGTGTTATTTATTCATAGTATTTATACCTTATATAAAATCCTACAGGAATGCTTTTGTTAGACTAAGTATTGTGTTTATCATATACTTTCACTTTTTATTTCAAAAGGTAATAACACATGATCACTATGCAGTGATACTTTGTGATAAAAACGGATACGTGTATTAATGTAACACAGTGTAAGCAAATATCTGAAATACATTTTATTATCTCAATAGCAGTATGCATGTTGTCATGCTTTGTTGTAAATTTATCATTTCCTAGAAATTTAAGATATGTTTATAGTTTATGTCTAATCATGATCAGGCTTTCTTTCTGTGTTTTAGGATTATCTTGAAAAGTCAAATGGCAATATAGGTATTTTCTCAGTTTTATTCTACTCTATGATACAACAAGTAATCCCTACGTATCTTTTTTTCAGAAAAAGAGGTATTAATTCTCTGCTTAAAGAGCCACTCTAACATTCCCTGTTCTATTTGAACTCTCTGGGGCACAGTTGCTAAATGATGATATAATCAAAAAGTAAGTCTTGAAGGCTGATAATACAAGGCCTTCTTTCAGAAAACTCAAAAGATCACTGCAACAGTTCTGTCTCATTACCTTTTCTGGTTATATGTTCTCATTCAATCCTCACGATATCTTTTTTGTGAACTTTGGCCATTAAAATAACCTCTGAAAATAATGCCATTTTATCTATTCTAGGCTATAACATACAAACAGCATTGTGGGGTTTTTCTGTAAGGTATTTTGTAATAGGTAGAATATTAATTTAAAATATCTTCAGGATTTGCTTTGTGAATATACATCCTTATTAACAACAACAACAAAAAAGCATTTTATTGCAATGACTGAATTTTGAAGTCCAATAGACTCTTGATAGATTTTTTTTGAGTGCAAAACATGATTATTGCCAAGCACAGAAATGAGTAATAAATCTGAATTTGACATTTCTTTTTGTCTGAAGAGAGTTATTGGTTTCACAACATAAATTTCCAATGTCCACTTGCTACATTTTGTCAGCCTGATTATTTTTGGTTACCTGCAGGCAAAATTTTCCATAACAGAGACTTTGAAGTAGCTCATTTTGCTTTTAGCTTCTTAAAATAATAGAAGACTCTGCTTAGAGATGGCTTAACTCACTTTTTTTTTTTTGGCCTTCATGCACAAATGTGTGAATGCAAGTAGAACTTGTGGGGTGTCACCTTTCATCCATCATGGAAGTAACAAGCTGAAAAGACAAGCCTGGGTACATATGATGCCCAAACACTCTCAAAGCTAGTTCAACGCCCTGCATTTCTATAGCAGTAATTGGGGGTTATGTTATTGTTTCCTGTTCAATCTCTGTTCCTCTCAAAACCTATGTGACTTGAGAGTCCTGAGATGAAAGTAAAAATAGCAATGTTATACTCCAAAAGAAACAATAAGCCTTCTTTCTCTTTCTGACTCAAAGCTTAATGTACAGACCTGACAGCAGTTTGAAGAGTCTGAAGAGTCTGAAAGGAACTTGAACTTGCTTTAGAATTTAACTGAATGAACACAGAAGAGTACTTTCTGTATTTTCTGGGCAAAAGAAGAGAAAAAGGAATACCTAAGAGCTGTATGACATTTACCTTTTTGGCATAAATCAATTATTTTTTTCCTAAGATTACCACAACTTTTTTTCCTCATAGGCCTAACAGGTTAGTGAATTTTAAAATAAACCTATACTACCCTTGATTTTCAAAAACTCCTTAATTCAATAAATGTAAATCTGACTCCGTATGTGTCTGCATCTGTAGTCATGGTAAACCAAAAAAGAAAAAAATCATGCCTTTTATTACTGTTCTCTTAACTGATTTTATGGGCCTCATAATATATAAACTATGATAGCACATAAAACTGTTAAGTGTATAAAACTGTCAAGTGTATAACGGCCATATGATATCAATATGGGACATTTCTGTGTTTAAACCACATTGAAACCCATATCGTTTAAATGCTAAAATTTTCACACTGCAAATAAATATTAATGTGGTAAGTCAAGTAATTTTATTTCAGTTGCTAGCAGGACTATGACATAATGTTTTATTAAAATAAAAATATTACCTTTAATTTTGTTGGCAATAGCATTACAGTATTAATAACTGGTTTGCTGAGTAGGACTACTTTGGTATCTATTAGGAACTGATAAAAAAGAAAAAAGGCCTCTGCCCTACTTTTTGACATATAACTGCTTAACTTTCAAGATCTCAGAAGCACAAGAGAAGTTTACAAAGTTAAAGAACCATATAGCTGAAAAGTTTAAACATTATCATTTCTAGCTTCTCCCCCACAATGTAACAGAGGAGAACAAACCTGACTCCATGTTGAATCTATTCCTTTAGCTCTAACCTTTTTGCTCTGTTGCCTGTGCTTCATCACGCTGCCTCTGCATCTCTGGTAAAAGAACACTGCCTATAGCCTATTATGTACAGGATAGCCCTTTCTCAAGGCTCTGACCTTTAAAGGTATAACACTTTTAACAGAGAGTAACATTTGTCTTTTTGGACATTTATAGGAACATTGTGACCAGATAGCTGAAAGAACAAAGGATTCTGGCACCAAGAAGTTTGCCACGAACAGCCAAGCCCCCTCTTGTTTTAGTGTAATGTTAGCCTGAATTCTAACTCTGGGAAAATGGTTCTTTAGGACACTAGTCCACTATCTTCTTGGTCTGCTGGCTTTCCGGTTGGGGAATTTTGGGTAAGGACCTAGAAGCTGTTGGGACCACTTGTCATGAGGATCTTTTCTTCAAAATTCCCTGAAGCTGCACTAGCCATCCCAGCACGTGGCAGCTGGAGCAAGGAATCAACATCTGGGAGCCAACAGGGCTCGGTGCAGGGCACAGGTCATTCCTGTGTACAGAGCTGGAAACTCTTCCCTCTATTCAGGCTTCTTCTCTGGAATAAGCCAATTTGTTTTGTATCTGAGTAGGGCACCCTGCTGGAGAGAGGAAATGCTTGCTGGGCTTCTACATGATTTGTGAACCAGTTTGTTTCTTTGGATGCTAGCATTTGTGTGTGTCGATGTGCTTTGTTTGTCTTGTGTTTCTGTCTTTAAAAAATGGAGAACGTTTCCACTATCCCTAAAGAAAGTCCTCTGGGGTGCATTTTGGATAAGTGGTCTTATAATAGAAAAGAACAAATCTGACTCTACAGTAGATCTGTTCCTTTGGCTTTAACCCTGTGCTCTGTTTCCTAGGCTTAGTCTTGCTGGTTCTGCACCTTTTGTAAAAGAATGTTGCCTATATCCTGAAATATCCAGGACAGCCTTTTCTCAAGGCTCTGACCTTTAAGGATATTAACAGTTTTCTATTCATATAATGATAAAAAAAATTTCAGAATAGAAAATAACATTTGTTCTGTTGGAGGTTTACAGGGACACCATGATCTGACCTACGTAGACAGCTGAAAGAACAAAGGATTCCGAGAACAAAGAATTCATTCCTACACGAAGAAGTTTGCAACAACTAAGCATGCCCCCTCCCTGTTTTAGTATAAAAGGAGCCTGAAATCTAACTCGGGGAAGATGGTTCTCCAGGACATTAGTCTGCCATCTTCTCAGTCTGCTGGCTTCCTGAATAAGGTCACTATTCCTTGCCCCCAACACCCCGTCTCTGGATTTACTGGCCTGTTGTGCGGCAAGCAGAATGAGTTTGGTCTCAGTAACAGTTGATTACAGCTATGAAACCACGACTAAGAGGAAGATAATAATTTATTGTAACAATGTGTGGCCACAGAACCTATCAGGGTCTGAGGAAAGGTGGTCTTTGAATGGCTCTCTCAATTACAACCCAATCCTGAAACTAGAGCTATGCTGTGAAGAAGCAGGGAAGAATGATGAAATCCCCTATGTGTAAGCATTTGTGCTATTACATCAGGGTGCATAAATGTCAGACAGTTGTCACCTGATGATACAAAGGTTGAAAAGAAACCCAAGGGAAAATATGTCACACGGGAAGAAAAGGAAGGGCATGAGGGTGAGGATATGTTGCTCCAAATCTTAAGTGCCCTCTGGCCAAGCTGGAATTCCATGGATGCGCAGTCCTTTCTTCATCTCAGACTTGTTTAATTGGAAAGGTAGTAACCCTCCGTACAGGGAGGATCCTCTACGAATGACAGAATTGTTCACTTCTATTTTTGCTGCCCACCACCATTTCTGGGCAGACATACACATTCTTCTCAATATAATGCTCACAGGAGACAAAAGGTGAATGGTCATTGATAAGACCAAGGAGGAAGTGCACCAGCTCCACCTAACAGACCCGAATGGTACACCTGAAGCCCACTTGGCAGCATCCACAGCTGAACCAAACTGGGACCCCAGTGAGGGAGGAATGCCCTTATTAGAGCACCATCATAAGTGCATCTTGGCAGGGCTTCACAAAGGGGTACCAAAGCAAAAGAGTTTGAACAAAATTCAAGAAATTCCAGCAAAAAACAAATGAAGACTGCTCTGAATTTTTGGAAAGGATTTATCAGACCTACAGACATTGTAATGATACAGGTGCCAAGGCCCCTGAAAATACCAGAATGGTAAATATGACCTTTATTGGGCAAAGCACCCCAGATATCAAGAGAAAGTTTCAAAAATTAGATGGTACATTTGGAATGAATCCTTCTCAGTGAATACACATTGCTTTTAAGGTATTAAGCAGCAGTAAACAGAAACAGAAAAACGAAGACCCAAGGCGAAATGCCACTTTTCTAGCTGCTGCACTGGATTCCTGAAAGATAAGAGACCTTAAGGAAGGTAAGTCAACATTTAGTAAGGAACAATGTGCTCATTGTAAGAGGAAGGATTTTGGAGGAGGGAATGCCTCAAACTAAAGAGGAGGGCTGAGGAAAAGAAAGGGGGTAAAGAGTGGAGTTTAACTTTTGATCAGACCTCATCTGGCTGGAAATGTAATGCACAAGGAATTGTTTTGATCCCCAAGGCACCCTTGGACTCTGTGTTGGGGCACATTCATAATCGTACCCATTTTGTGAGAGATGCCACCTTACAATGGATTCAGAGGCATATAATGGGACCTAATCTGCAAAACACCATCCAGCAAGCCATTTGGAACTGCATGATTTCTGCTAAAAAATCATCCAAAGACTGTTCCCACTCCCCACCCCGCCTCCAGATGGGAACTCAATATAGAGGAGCTTGCCCCACTGAGGACTGGCAGACAGACTTTATTCAAATGCCTCAAGCTACAGGAAACTTCAGATTCTTGTTAAGTGTCCGTTCACAATTTTTGAGGATGGGTGGAAGCATATCCCACCTGGACAGAAAAAAAAAAACTATAGTGGTTAAAACCCCCCTTAAGAAAATTATCCCCCAATTTAGATTGCCTAACATCCTTCCAAGTGACAATGGGCCTGCTGGCTCCAGTATAACCCAATAGGTATTAAAGCGTTGCACATTGATTGGAAACTGCATTTGTTCTAGAGACTACAATCAACAGGAAAAACTGAGAAAATGCATCATACATTAAAGAAGAACATTGCTACAATATGTCAGGGGACTATTTTAACTTGGGAAAAGGCCTTGCCAGTTGCCCTCATACAGATTAGAATGGCTCCCAGAAGCAAGCTTAAACTAAGCCCTTTTGAAATACTGTGTGGGAGGTCATTCCAGGTGTCTGCCCCTGCAGGAGACTCTGCCAATGTCTTCACGTCCATGTTTGTTGGAGTATTACTCACAATAGCTAAGATAAATAAATAACTTGTGTCCATCAATGGAAAACTGCATAACGATGTATATATATATATATATAGATGTAGATACAGATAAACACACACACACAATGGACTATTATTTAGCCACAGAGAAGAAAATCTTTCCTGTTTCTTATAAGCGAATACTTGAGTCACTCAGAGTTTGCCACTTCTAAGGGGAAACTCTGGGAGAACAGTAAGATTTTTGTTTCTTCCTTCATTTGAAAGTATGAGCAGTCTACCAGCCTTTTTCCCACTCTCATATCATTGCAGGTATTTAGGCTTCTTTAGGACAGAGAGACTTATTCACTACAAATTTCTGACCCAACTCTAATCAACATGAGCAGGGTATTAACAGCCTCAAACCCAACTGTATGTGAGATCTGAATATTGTTTCTATCACGTATTTTGCTTGTCTGTTGCTCTGAGTGCCGGTATTTCATACTGTTTCTGTCTTAGTTCTTAGTTGTACTTAGCTTAACAGTTCCTTGCTGGAATAAAATTTTTACCATAAACCAGTCCTTTGATTTTGGGGCTAAGGAACTGCCTAAGTCCATTTACTGCCATTAAGGGTTATTTATCTCCACTAAACAGAACAATATTTTCACCACTGATTTTGTGTCAATTCCACTGCCTAGAGCAAAATTTGCAAACCTGTAGATTTCAAGAGAAATTTGGTCTGAAATTGTGTGTGTGTGTGTGTGTTTTTTAACAAAAACTATGTTTAAAAATAATTGCACACTAACAATAAAATGTGGAAACTAAAATTTTAGAAAATACTATACTGTTTACAATCTCTTCAAGTGAAGTTAAACTATTAACCTAACAAAAAGTCTACAGAATCTGTAAGCTGAATATTACAAAATGCTAATGAAGGAAAATCAAAGAAGACCTAAGAAAAAACAAAGACATATCATGTCTGCGGATTGAAAGATCCAACAAAATGTGGGAAAATGTACAATTCCTATCAAAATCTCAGGGAGATTTTTGAGACACAGAAGGGCTTATTCTAACATTTATAATTGAAAAGTTTAAGCCCTAGCATAGTTAAAAGCATCTTAGAAAAAAAGAAGAAAGTGGGAGAAATAACTATACTCAATATTAAGATCAACTACATAGCTACAGTAACCAAGGCAATGAGGTATTGGTAGAAGGACAATCACACAGATGAATGGAACAGATTACAGAACCCAGATACGGACTCACACAAATATGCCCAGCTGATTTTTGACAAAGATGCAAAAACAATTCAGTAAAGGAATGATGACCTTTTCCAAAAATGGAGATGGAACAATTAGGTTACAATAGGCAAAAAAAAATTAACCTTAAAAAGTTCATACTTTATACAAAAATTAACTCATCATGGATCAAAGACTGAAATAGAAAAAGAACACCTATGCAAAAAATAGCAGAAAATCTTCAGGACCCAGGATTAGTCTACTTTTTTGTATTTGAAACAGTTCACATTTAAAATACCAATTTTTAATGTAAACTCAATACGATCTTTAAACACAAATGCTATGAGAAAAAAACAATGAAAAAATATTTTGTTATACATCTGTAAGTTGTATAACAAAATATGAGTTTAATATGAGTTGTATACTCTTATTAAATAATTAACCAAACATGCATTTATCAATGTGTTATTTCCGCTACTGAAGAAAATTGGTATACTTTGCATAATGTGAGAAAGCGTGGAAAATCTTCAGTAGGTAAGGTGAACATGGACGGGACATGCTCGGTGAAGTCATCAGGGAAGACAGTTAAGACCTGGACGTGTAAGAGGCTGCCAGTGGCTTTCTAATGCTGTTTCTACACAGTTTGGAAACTATGTTGTCCTTTGCACTAGGTAAAAGTTAATGTCTTCACTTGGCAAATACCAGAAACTTCTAGAGGAAAATAATTCTTTTTATGTAAATAATTTTAAAGTTACATTCTCTAGGAGCTCTTGGTGCATTCTGAAAGTGCCTGCAAAGTCATATTTTCTTATCTGTGACTTTTGAGATTCTGTGAATTTATTATTTAGCCTTAAATTTATAACTTCCGTTCATTACAGATTTGTAGGCAATACAAAAATGATTGATATTAACCTTCAGAAGCCTCAAAAATTAAATTCCTAGAACGTTAGCTTTGCTTAAGTTCATACACCACATTTGCATGACACTATGCTTGATACACATTTTGTTTTGTTTTTTGTTTTGGTGGGGGAGGTAATTAGGTTTATTTATTTGTTTATTTATTTTAATGGAGATACTGGGAATTGAACCTAGGACCATGTGCAGGCTAAGCATGCACTCTACCACTGAGCTATACCCTCCCCCTGATACAAATGCTTTTATATAATATTTGTTTTTCTTGCCAAAGTGACTTCCATGGAGGCAGAGACCAAAGTTTTGCGACTTTAAATGACAGCCCAAGATTAGAAGACTAAAAATTCCTGTGTAATGTAAGGATTATGTTTAAAACCTGTGAGAGAATTTTTGATCACAGATAGGGTTCCCATATAATATCAGGGTTACCATATAATGTCTTGTCTAAACTAAGACACTATTTCAGAGACAAATTCTGAACCAAACGGGATGCTGAGGCAACAGATGTAAATTAGGACAATTTAGGGAAACTGGAATACCTATTTATTTTATTGGAGGATATTGGAAACCATAACCTGAACAAACAGGTAAGATTTTAAAAATTAAAAAATCTTTAGCACAACTGCTAAGTTTTTGATATAGTAACTATATACACAGTACCTATCAACTTGCTTACATAGAAAGATCTTCTGTGCTAAGACTGTAAGGAACATGGTCTTTCTGACATTTCCCTCTTTAGCTATGATACTAACGTTATTACATACATTCACAAGGTTATAACTCTCATTGTACAACACGGTGGTAATAAGGTGGGATGAGGAAATTATATATAGGAAGAAGTAGCATTAGATTTTATTCTGAGACATAAAGATCCCTCTTGTGGACAGAAATTTTGAGTTACATATTGTGAAGTTTTAGTTTTCACATAAAGCATCTGGCCAAAGAATATTACAAGCACTGTAAAATATCTAGGTTTTTTTTTCCCTTTCCTTACTAAGCAGAGAACCATAGAGTGGGACTAGAAACAAATCTCACCTACTAACACCTTAGAAAAAACCCACCAGGAAACATGAATTGGGTACAGCCATTCACCATCTCTAGCTTTAAGTCTGAAATGAGGCAAGAGTGTTCTATGATTAAAAATACCTGAATCTGAAAGTTTAAGACTTTATTATATTTCAGGAAAATTTATTGAAAGATCTGCTCATGCCTACTTTTGTAAATTTCTTTATATCAAGATACCAAAGGTTTCCAAATATTCCAGAAGAATGAAATTATATAGTTTTAATTTAGATTAAATTGTAATTAGATTATCTAAAACTTCTTCCTAATACCAAATGCCAGAAGGCAATTAAGCCATTCTTTTAAGAGTCTAAGTTAAAAAAAAAAAAAAAAAAAAAAAGGCTGTAACCACCCCAAATGATGTAACTCAACTATCCAGGGCTAAAAGTATAAAAAGTTAATATACGTTGGCTCAGAAAATACAGTGCTTAGCTGTATTTTGAAAAATTACTTAAATTTAATGCTCTAGCAAACGAGAATGAGAACTACAGACTTCTCAGAGAAAAGTTATAATGAGGTATAGAATGGACTAGATGAGAAACAGCTATAAAATTGTCCTGAGACAGGTAGCTAGCTTTCATAGTTACTGGATCCAACAAGACATGAAAACTTGCACTTAATTTTCTATTTCTGTATCAGAAGTCCAATCTGGCACATGGGTCGAACAGCATTAGTCTTTAGGTAAAGGACTGTGTAAATAAGTAAAAGATCCAAGTGTAAGAAACATCATGAAAAGCTGTTACCCTAGCAACCTGGAGAGGATGTATCTTGCATAAAAGTGCAGCTGCAATTTAAATCTCTCCAAATCTTTCAGAAAAGATTCTAGGTGAAGTGTTTCTAAATCTTCTAATTTTATATGAGATCAAAGATTCATATTTTATATAAAATCTGATTTATATATGTAGAACTTATTTTGCTTGTATTTTTAATAAACTTTTAAATTGAGATTAAGTGCAGATTCACATGCAGTTGTAAGAAATATAGAAAAACCCCTTAACTTAGTTTCTTCCAGTGTTAAAATCTTGCAAAACAATCATGCAATATTACAACTAGGATATTAACACTGATGCTGTGAAGATATTGAACAGTTCTGTCTCCTCAAGGACCCCTCCTGTTTCCCTTTTATAGTCACTCGCCTCCCTCCCAGACCAGCCTCCCTTCCAATGTTCCTGACAACTTCTCTAATTTGTTCTCCGTTTCTATAATTTTTCACTTCAAGAATGTTCTATAATAATACAATATATGACCTTTTGGGATTTGCTTTTTTGACTCAGTTTTCTAGAGATTCATCCAAATTACTGTATCCATCAATAGTTTGTTGTCCTTAGTAGAACTCTGCAATGTGGATGTATTGTAGATCTGTTTTACTGCTCACCTACCAAAGGCCATTTGGACTGTCTCCAGTTGGGGGCTATTATGAAGAAAGCTGCTAAAAACATTCACATATGGGTATTTGTGTGACAGTAAGTCTCCATTTCTCTGGGATAAATGTCCAAGAGGATAATTGCTAGGTGACATGGTAGCTGTACGCTACCCTCTGCCAGCATTGTCATTTTACCTCCCCACCAGCATTGTGTGCATGATAGAGCTTGTTCAATCCTCACCTGCATTTGGTGTTACCGTTTTTTATCTTAGGAATTCTGATAGGTGTGAGGTGAGATCTTATGGTGGTATTTAGTTTGAATTTCTCTAATGAAACTGAACATCTTTTCGTATGCTTATGTGCGATCTATATATTCTCACTAGTGAAACGTGTGTTGGTACCTTTCCTTTTTTTTTTTCAATTGACTTTTTTACTGTTGATTTTCTAGAGTTCTTTATATATTCTAGACACCAAGTCCTTTATTGGATATATGGTTTAGAAATATTTTCTCTCCAATATCAGCTTTTTAATATGATTCAATAAATTAACGATTCATGTAGATTTTTTTCATTGGAAAATACATCTGCATATGAATTGTAACAGTTATATATTCCTATAGTCATGTACAACTAGATAGTTCAATATTTCCCTCTTACAGAAAAAGTCCTTTTCTATGTTTCTTCTACGTGTATGTTAGAAATTCTGGATAACATGATTTTCACATCTTCCACTATCCTTGACTGGTATCACCAAAGTATTCCTCTTAATGTTAGTGCCAATTCAGTTTCCTCAGCAGTACACAAGGGGTCCTATTTTCTGTGCAAGCTCACACTAAACCGGAGATATAAATTAAACTCATGGACAGGAATTACTACCATAACAATTCAAATTTTCCTTGGAGTTAATCTATAAATTAAGCACAAGTCCAGTCAGAATCCTAATGCTTACTGCTGGAAATTGATGTACCGCTCCTAAAATCTAGTTGGCAGAGAAAAGGTTCAAGAACAGAATATAATTTCAATATATAATAGTTTTCAAATATAATGGCTATGGATGGGAGATTTTTCTACCATTTATCAACGTGTATTATCCAGCTAAAGTAAATATGTCAATGTCACATATTGTGGGAAGCATTTTAACATTTCTCTCCCCAGAGCCAATGGTGACGGGGAGCTACAGAGCCACTTGGCTATGTTTCTCTTCTCCATTAGTGTTGTCCTTAGAGGTGAGTGAGAGAGTCCTGCCCTCGGCCTTTGTTCTACAGGATCCTGTGTGACATTCATCTTTCTCTACCTTTGCAAGAGAATGTGCCAACCTGAAAACCATGTTCCTCCCTGCATAGGACCTTTCCCCGGATACCTGGGAATACAGCATTTCCTTCCCAAACTGCCCCTTCTGGAACTGGTGTGTCTCTTCTGAGGATCTATCCCCAAGAGAACAGAGCCCACCACCAATATGCATACCTCTGGACCACAGTGATGGCCAACATGTGGCTGTTTGCAGGTGGAGTGAACAGAATTTTAGTATGTGAGGGGGATCTGCCAATTACCAGATATTTCTATTCCAATCATACATTCAGGGACCAAATAAATGACTACCAGATGGACACTCAGACCCACTGAACTGCTAATAAGCCAGGCCTGGGACAGAATGCTATTTATTTTCTACCTTCTGTGAGTTTCCCCTTCTAATAGAAGGGCTGCCATGAAATTTTGGGTCCTTCGGTATCAAGTCAGTGTGGACCCTGCATTCCTAAGTCCTCAGAAATGTTTCAGTATTCCTTTTTCTTCCTGTCATAGTTATGCAAATACATTTCCATAGGTCCCCATGAGAGAAGGACAGGGGTTTGGGAATCTGTTCTATATAAAAGATACACCTGATGGAGTGTTACAAAATCCTTCCTTCTGAAAACCTGGCCACTCCTTCAGTTACTGGGTTTCCAGATCGGGGAGGTGATTCAATTTAAGAAATTGGGCAATTATGCATTCTTGAATTTCTTTCAGATTTCTAGACTGAGATTCAACCACATTAGCTGCCTACCTGACTTGCCTCTAGAGACACTGTGTTCATGAAGTATCCTCAGAGTTTTCTCCAGGCCAGCTGCCACTTCAGCCTTGCCATTTACATTACTGCACCTCCTTGCTTCTGATGATTAGCACTACCCATCTGGTCTCCATTATTTCGGAATCTCTCTGCTACAGTGATTCAGTTATTAAGGAATCTTTTACGGTTAGCCATAGGCAACAAAGAAGAGCCACCACCAAGATCTTAAGTAATCTGCTACCATTCTCACCAGCAAATTTATTTCGTTTTTCTTTTTCATTCCATTTTCTTTTGGCGGGGCAGGGGAAGATACATTGTGGCATTTCCATAGAAATAGTCATCTACTGGCTTTCTGGGTGTACACAGTATATTCACTCTAGCATACTCAATTCTCTGAATCTGTATTTCATTTAACAGAGCATTGCTTTCTTCAGGTTTCTAGGAGACATCCTTGTGGTGCTTTTGCTATCTAACAGGGTCTTTGTCAGAGTATTGGACCTTGTATCCTGAGGAAAAGCTGACACATCAATCAACTCTCCTCCTCACACAACTTAATGTTCAATACAACTTGATCTGGCACACCCAGAATGTAGTTCTAGATGTACTATCCTGGCTCCTTTTGGTGTATGTTGATTAGCTGCCAGTTTTTCTGAGGTAATAATTACCCCCTACCTTCCCTGGTATGCCAAGTACCTTCTCCACTGTTGGGATTTGATTCTATTCATAACATAATAATCAGAAGCAACAGTGAGAGCAGATTTTGGAAGGATGAGGGTGTGCTGGCTTGTATAATGAAGGTGACTCCATCATCTTCAACAGTAAACCCTTCTGCAGATTCTGCAGGCTTCAAGGGTTTGGGGGACACATGGGAATTCAAGATTTTTAAGTGTTATCAACTCAGACATCTTCATCACATTCTGACAGTCCCACTGTTTCCCAATCAGTACCTTGATCTTGATATAGCAGGCCTGCTTAGAGTAAGAATGTAGTGCTCTCTGACACTGTTATTCTTTATAGTTAGCTTTGGTCGTGGTCCTGAGCTCTCTCAGCACTCCATCAACAGGTGACTTTATATACTGCCAAAAAGTCTCTTTGACTTTCACACATAGCTTTTAACTGATTAGCTTTACATTCTCTCTCTCTTAAGCATCAGTTAACCCAGATAACAACTATCTAATTTTAATATCCTGATAATTATTATTTCCCCCTATGTTTTTCAAATGCCTGCTATATCTCACTCACTAGTGCAGGGTTTAGCAAAGTTTTCCTGTAAAGGACCAGACAGTAATTAGTTTGGGCTTGTGGCCAATAGTTTCTGTAGCACCTACTACAACCTGCTGTTGTAGGGTGTGAGCATCACAGATAAAACGTGTGTGTGTCGAAAAAAGTGGGTTTTTTTTCCCCACAAGAAGTGGCAGGCTCTAGTTGTCTAACCCCTGCACTAGTGCATGGATTGCTTTTGGTTTATCATACCAGTTTACGCTATGTGAAAGTTTTAACAGATTCTATACCAGAACATGCTAGGCACCACACCCACCACTCAGAGTAGTACATTTTTCTTAAAAAAAAAAAAAAAAAAAAAAGAAAGAAAGAAAATGCATGCTTTACTTTTTCTTTTTTTTTTTTTTTTTTTCAGGGGGAAATAATTAGATTTATTTATTTATTCGATGGAAGTACTGGGGATTGAACCCAGGACCTCATGCATGCTAAGCATGGGCTCTACCACTGAGCTATACCCTCCCCACCACATTTTTATTATCAGCAGGTTTCAAAGTGATCCAGCTCTTAAATCTCATTTGGCACTAATTTTTCAGGTCCCGCTTCCTGTACCAACTCAGACCCCAGGAAGCAGACTCTAGGATGGAGGTTAGCATGCAGGAAAGGAGGCAAGATTACACAAGGAGAGAAGGTGGGCTGAGATTTATTCACAAAAAGCTCAGCCAACCCCTTGGGGATTGTTTGAAGCAAGACTTTTCAGAACACTTCCGAGTTTGAGTGAAGGGGCCAGGCATTTATATCTTTGTACAAACAGATCACTAAATGAAGGTTGTGCCTAGAAGCACAGCATGCATTTTGAAAAGGGGGCTGTCTTCAACTTAGGGAAATTCCCAAAGACGACTGACAGGTGAGGGCTGTCAGTCAAAAGCAGTTCCTACAACTGGAGAAATAGGCCCCAAAGACCACTCTACATAGCCCTACTCCTTGTTCTTTCTTTGGTAATTGGGCAGTTTGGCTCCTCAGGATGAGACTGGATATGCCTTTTTTGATCCTTCATTTCCCATTTCTAGACCTTCGCCAGCTATAGCAACCATTGTGAAAGGTATGTATCATTTGTATGATATATTGCTAACCCATATTCTCCCGACCGAACCTAACTGACGGTTGTAGCAATTACAAGTATTTCTCGGTTCATTCATGTAAATATATACTGATTCTCTTTTTCCTTTTCAGTTTTTTTTTTAACTTGTACATAGCTGTTCTAATTGTGGTTAACCTTACATTCCTACACTAAAGTTACATATATATCAAAGTGTAGTGTGAACCTCTACCTCATTCCCAGGTGGATTAAGGACCACTTGGGACTTTTGAAGAGAGGGTTAGCATGTTTTCAGCAGCATAAGTTTTATCATGTTAGATGGCAGCATACTTTTACTCTTATTTTACACTGAAGTTAAATATGGTTAAAAGACGTGTATACAGATACCATGCAGAGGTGGACTCCGGTGCCCCGTGTGTCGGATAACGTGGTTAGACTGGAGAATGTGTTTCCCAGCGTCACTTCACCTGAGTACCTCTGTACAGGAGGGAAAATATGCACAAGATCCAGAACACAGAAGTGAATAAACCCCCTGGTCTTTCCACACTCAGATGCAGTGGCAATGGATAGACTCAGATGGCTGGTGGATTCCATCACCCTCTGCTGTTCTACATCTGCTTTGTCACGGCTGTTGGTCCTATTGGCCTGCAGTGTCCTCAAGCCAGCCACCAGGTCCTTGGCTGTAATGACTCAGAGACAACAGCAGCACAAAAGCAGTTTCCCATAGACCTCTCACTCTATGTAATCTCATTCTGAAGGGCGCTAGACCAGAGTTCATCACATGGTGGCAGCAGAGTTCTAACAGGGCAAGCCCCAGTGAAAAAGGACTTCACTGTCTGCTTGTACCACTCTGCTGATGTTCATTGGCCAAAGCAACCACCACCAAGCTTAAAGTCAGTGTGGGACAGGGACACAAAAAGGCATGGATGCTGCGGGATATGATTCCAATCTAGCTCAGATGAATTTTACACTTGTTCTATTTACATGTTTATTTAGTTTTCAGTACTATCATCATATATGAACTATAGGTAATTTTTTATTTATAAGCTGATTTTAGAATATATTAATTGCAACTTCCCTACCTTCTTAATAGTGATGTCTTCTTGTCTTTTCAAGTTTGTTAGTCATTAGCACAGTATATTGGAATTCACTGATTTTTTTTTTTTTGGAGGACTAGAATATAAAAAATATGCCATAAGAGCTGTAATAAACTCCATACATATATATTTTTCTATCGTTCTGTGAAACGGATAAAGATATAAGTTATTTTGCTTTTTAGGATAATGTTAATGTTAATGTTACTTCAGATACACAAATACAAATACCTTTTTTTAATCAGCATTCGAGAAACTCTACTTAGACTGATGCTCACATTTTAACATAAGGTTTTGAGATCATATCTGGAATAGATAAGTACAGTTTGTAACTGAAAAATGCAAGCCAAATAACAAAAAAGATTTTTTTAATTGTATCCCTAAATGCCCTAAATTAAACAACTGAAACTAAGTTAACTGTAAGGGTTAACTTACAGTTTTAGGGGTATTTGCCATTGCTATCTCCAATGCTCACCATGAAGTTTTTTTGACTCTACTAAATATTCAGACTCAAAAGACAAAGACTATATTGAACCTCAGTCTAATCAGAAGGATTTAGGACAGGGAACACCCCTTGCCAGAAGAATGTCAGACATTCTTCTTTTGCCAAAGTTCTTGCAGGAGATCACAGCATTCCCATACGTGTCAGTATCTCTGTAACATCTCTATAGATGTAGCTTTCAGGGTCCTCACAAGAGGCATGGCCAGTTACAGTAGTCATTGCAGTCAGGGATGAACAGAATAGTTTGTACCTATCACACTTTTATAGTTTTTCTACAGTACACAAACCAGGAGTCATTTTTTAATCATGAGTGATGTTGCCTAGCAAT
Organism: Camelus bactrianus; assembly: GCF_048773025.1. Classification (NCBI taxonomy): domain Eukaryota; kingdom Metazoa; phylum Chordata; class Mammalia; order Artiodactyla; family Camelidae; genus Camelus; species Camelus bactrianus. The sequence goes on along the minus strand of NC_133563.1, from coordinate 16,982,328 downwards.
TTAGTTTTCATTTTTACCTGTGTTAAGTTTCCAGGGAAACGGGAACAAAGATTATTTTCTCAAGCATCATGGGAAAGGTTTTGGTTAACCCTTTGCTCACACTGTCAAATGTTCCAACCATATTTTTTAATGAAATTTCTAATAAATGAGTGGGCTTTAATTGCACACAGATTTTTATTAAATGCCACTTTTTCCTGAACAGAACAGATGGCCCATGTGATTGAGGAGACAGTAGATAAGAGCTATAGTTTTTTATTCTCTAGTGGTGAAAATGGTAATGAAAAGATGTGCCTTTAGGAAAAACTATCACCTGCTGATGGCCAACTATGTACCAGGTCTGAGCTTGCTGTGCAATGTGCACTTCATTATCTATTGATCACACTAATGCTGCAAGAGAGGATGAGAGCACTGCTTACAGATGAGGAAACCAAGACTAAACACTGGCCAGCTGATCTCTAGATTGTCATTACTAAGCACAGTTTAGAAACATTCATAAAACCATTTCTGATTGATTTTGAACTATCCCGTTAAAAAAGGGAATTTCTTAAATGAAACAGTAGAGCAAACAATGTTGTCTGGGTTTGTCTTTGCTCTCATTCAGACATCACTGTTTCTGGCTGCTGATTATCTGACTGTTGTTTATGCCAAGAGGAAACAGGGATGTCTTAAAGAGGCCAATAATGCAAAATCAAATCACTTCACTGAAAGGGTAACTCTTTAGAATAATTTTTTGAAATTTTTGGTTGAGGATCTTTCAGAGATTATGAAGATTCAATTAGAGGCAATAACAAAAATGACATTAATACATCCATCTGAAACCAGGCATGATAGAAAGTTAGGTGTAGTGAGAAATCCTAATTTGGCAGTGTCTTAATGGCCTCATTTTTTAAAACTCTTTATCTATAATCTATGATTAATTCTAATGTTCTAAAAGTTAAAACCCAGAGTTCTTATTTTTCTTTTAACCAGTGAAACTTTTCTGTGTCTCTCACATTTATGTTCCTTTGTGTTTATTTTCTTTTGCATTTTAAAATCAAATTGAGCAGTGATTAAATAATATAGTTTGATTCCATATTCAGATTAAACTCTTCATGTATGTATAATCATCCACCGTCGCTGGTGAGCCATCTTTGAATTATAAACATTTATTATTTATTTATATCAGAAATATTTATATATCATTGTCACTTTTTTTGTATCTTGTCTATGTTAGTTTCTTTAATTGAAGATGTGAAAAATAAACTTACAACTAATATGTCAATTTAATTTTAATTCATTTTCATTAACTTAATCAAATTATTTTAGCATTTTATATAGTACATCCTCATTCTTAATGTTATAATAGACATTTTATTGAAGCCTAGAATTTTTTAACTCATAGAACCTCATGTTTGACATAATTTCTAATAAATCAAATTATGTTACTTATACCTATATCTTATTTTTAATTATCTAACAACATTTATTGCACAGAAAAAATTATTCCTAGTAGATAAATGTTTAGTCAGTATTTCTGTCTCCCATTCAACATTTTATGGCATTGCTGGATTTATAATGACATCATGTAGTTTTAATCCTCTCTTTATTGAACAAGCAATTTTGTCATAATTGCACTGATAGATTATTGTCAAATAAAATATTCTAGTGATGTACATAATGACATTCTAATTTATATATTTTAATATGAATGCTAGTTCTTCCTTATAAAGTTTGTATCAATACTTTTTTCATATTAGCAAGGGGATTTCAAATATTAAGGGAGTATTATGATTCAAGATTCAAGAGAACACAATACCAAAAGTTTTTGTATGTCCTCTGCTATTTTCCATTTTTCTAAATATTCAGAAAAACAATATACTGTTACTAATAATGTCAATATAACTAAGAATTTTGGAAATTTTTATGTCTTATTTTCAACCAGCAATACATGTAAGCTACTGACAGGACAATTAGGAATTACTATTAAATTAAAATAAAACTGAGTTTCCTTCCCACTGCTTTGTTCACTAGCCAGGAAGTAAAAAACAACAACAAACTGGACATCAAAGAAAATACATAGTTTACCTTAAAATTTTTATTTCTTACTTTTTATTTTCCATTTATATTCGTATGATTTAAGGGGAAAAACAATGACCTAGAGGCAAGAATTCTTAGCAGCTAATGCCCAGATGAATAAAATGCCACAGGCCAACTAAACTGTCATAAATAAAGTAAAGCTAGAGAATGAAATAGACTGCTTTCCCCCAATGATTGGACAGTTATTGACTCTCAATTGTGTAACAGGGAAAGCAAAGAGAACCAACACACTCCAAGGTCGAGGAACACTTAAATTACTGCCATTTAAGTTCTAAAGAATATGTCTGTTGATTAACTAATGCACCTATGTACATTTATATAAATAGCTGTTATAGAGACAGAACAGCAAAATTAAAGCAGGTAAGAGAATTATGCAATAAAAGAATAGGTTATTTTAGTTCCAATTTTTAGGAAGAGTATAATTTTGAAAGAAATTTCTACATGGTATCTTTACAAAAATTGTGGGGTTTTTTTAGATACATGATTTAAAATGCCTTAACTTCTCATTTTCTATCAGTGAATTTGGTACCACAGAGCAGAACTGTGATTCCAGCATTTAAAAAATCATTCATATAGGAGGGTAATCATTATTCTTTAGTCTAAATCTATGCAGAAGCTAAATGGCATTACTGGTTTTTTTTTTTTTTTTACAAGATACGACAAATATCTCGTAAAAATACTTTTTGTTTAAAATTATATTTTATCCTGTAACAATGACCACCACCGCCCTTTCATCTTCATAGCATCAACAGGAACCAGAGCCATCAATTTCAATCTTATACTTGTAATCGCTGGGCTGATCACCTCCGGCCTTCTCTAACGTTTCACTCTCCTTTGTGCTATACGTAGCAAACGTTGTCAGGCCTGCCATTTAGCTCCTCTGTAATGTATCTTTATTGAACTTTTTACTTTGCTACAAGTTTCATTCAGTTTTCTGTAACTGACCTACATGGCCTTTATAGCATATATGCAAATACTCATTCCTTGTTGTTGTTCCCAGCTATAATACAAGAGACAGGAGGAATATTTTTCTGGGTTTCTCAATACTATATGCTAAGGAATGAAAGCTGTATTTTGCACATAGTGGAGATTCAGTAAACATCTGTTGTAATAATTTCTTATGTATTCTCCCCATGGACTCAAGAATAATTTTTTTGTATCATATGCTAAAGAATAAAATAACTACCAAAACTGAATCATGTTGTACAGCAGTTTTTGTTCACCTGTTTGTTTAATGCTCTGAGTCCTTGCTTTCTTTGGTTCTCCCTATTTTGGTCTTCCAGACTACTTATAGCGAATAAATATGGCTTATCAAGTTTGCAATGTGCTTGATGCCATCTGTGATGGTTAATTTTACATCAACTTGACTGGGACACAGGGTGCCCAGATATTTGGTTAAACATTATTTTGAGTGTTTTTAAGGTGTTTTTGGGTGAGATTAACATTTTTTAATTAGTAGACTGACCTCCATAATGTGGGTGGGCCTCATCCAATCAGTTAAAGGCCTGAATAGAACAAAAAGACCAGCCCTCATCTGAGTAAGAGAGTGAATTATCCAAGTAATTCCAATAATTCTGAGTGACTGACTTTGGGCTTCATCCACACCATTGCTTTCCTGGTCTCTAGGTAGCTGGCCTACCCTGTATGATGATTTGGACTTGCCAGCCTCCATAACCGTGTGAGCATTTCTAATAAATCTTACGCACACACATCCTATTGGTTCTGTTTCTCTGAAGAACTCTAACATGCCATCCCTTGTGCTGCAAAGTACATTTTTTCCATGAGCACTTCCCTGACCAAACAACCCAATCTGTATTTGTTGTTATTTACTGAGTGACTTCTGGATGCCACAATCAGAGGTACTTGCATTAAAAACATAATCCATTATAGCTCACTGCAATACTGCAGAAGATTCCTGCCCCTTTATAATAAAGAGTATATAGTAAATTGCTAAAAAAACAGTGTTTTTTAAAAAAGTAAAATAACCAAGAACTGAAACAAGATCTCTCATCCCCAAATTGTTGTTTTTCTTAGCAACATCACTCAACTGCTGACCATTCTAACATTTCTTCAAAAAAAATAACTATTCCATTTGTTGAAGGAGATTTTAATCCCAACAATCTATTAGTTTACTTTGCAAACACTTTTGACTACCAACCTAAGACATAGCACAAACTTATTCAGGCATGCGTTAAGACTTTGCCATTCCATTTACTTCCTTAATATTGGGGACATTTGCCTCTATGATGTTAAAGCATCGACTATAAATGTGGTTCAAAGATTGACTTTCTAGTATGTTAAATGAGAACAAATTTAGGTATGGCAAAGTGAACTCTCAGAGGTTCTGCTTCTAATGAAAGGATGGTATTTAAAGTGTGATTTCTAACATGAAAGATACTTCTAAAATGGGATTATTTTCTTATTTTTACAGTTCATTATTTGTCTGCATTTTATTATTCAGAAGAGAGAAAATAAAAAACCCATTTATAGGAGCATTGCTTATTTGCATATCTCATTTTAAGCTTTGCTAATTGCCACTGAAAATGCCCAGATTGTTTACTAGGCATTTTTGTTGCAGAACTTTATTTACTTAGACCCTCTTAATAATAAAATCACCCTCAGAACAGTACCCGAACTATATCCAAAGATCAATACATTTATTTTCCATAATGAATTTTCTCAGTTTTGAAAATACATCTCCTCACATTCTGAAAAAGGTATGTATTTTCTGTGTTATTTTCAAAGCATTATATATAGTAGTTAAATACCCTCTGAATAGTTTTGAAAAGATAATTACTTTTAAGAGGAAATAATTTCTCCTTCACCAATGCTCCGTGACCCTTTATTATTATTGTTTTATGCCAAACAGCACAATGGGCAGATTACAAATGGACATGAAATACGACTATTTATTAAATTATTAAGTACATAGTAAACTGCATGTTAATGGAAGCTTTATTTTTATAGCAACAATGACTTATCACTTCCTAATCTACTAAAAATGTGTTTAAGACACTCAGGCCTGTCATTGTGAACATATATGAGCAGTGAAAAAACGTTAACTGGTACTGTATTCTGATAGTTTCTGTTTTGAACTTATCTGAATACTGTCTTATTTTTTAAGAATGACAAAATAATAAAACAAAACTTCAGCTATTTGTTACTGGGATAGAAATCTTATTGTCTCATTATTGTTATATTAATAAGAGGCTCTCTTCACCCCTTTCTAAAAAGAGAATGATTTATTGCAATGAGTTTATCTGTCCCTCCTTCATCTCTTACTCCTCTCCAAGAGTCAAGTTTCTGCCATATTGGTGACAGCCTGAGATCTATTGAGCAAGAACTCCCTGGTCGGGCAGGATATTAAAGGTCACACTCAGGGCTAATCCATCGTGCTGTAGGTAGCCCATATTCTTCAGTCTCCAGAGGAAGCTCCAAACCCTGCTCTTGTGAAATCTTATCTCCATTCAGCTCTGAATATTCCCTTACCTGATTAATCTCCCACCCATCCATGACCTCACCACTGCTCCTCAAAAACATACTTATCTATGAAATTTTTTTTTATCAGCAAAATTTCAATAGTTTGCAGCTCTGAATTTTTCCTTCTACTTCTAGTGCTACGTAAAACCTGGCTACCTCATGAAGACTAGGCTTCCACCGCAGCATCTATGATGACGGCTGCTGACCTCTTAACAACCCAAGTACCACTTCTGGCCACTGCCAGACCGTTATCCTTTCTTCTTCCTCTAAACCCCAACCACTTAGAAACATACCTCCTATTTTATATGATTAACTACCTCTCCTTTCCCAGTTATTTGTAAACCTGATCACTTTTCCCTATTCATTGAAGAGTTTTAAGATTTTACTCACCAGTGTGTTCTCATTCTTTTTCTCTCCATAATGATTAATAAATTCTTGCTTAATCAATTCTGGCTTCCCTTTTACACTTAATGACCTTGTTCTCTATGCTCCTCTGCTTCCAACTGCCTGGTCATACCCCACACCCAGTCAAGAGCACCCAATGGGTTTATAAAAAAAATAGTTGCTTCAAGCTGGGTAAATTGGATAAACACCTGCAGAAAAATAAAACTGGACCCCTATCTTACACCACTTAGAAAAATTAACTTAAAATGGGTCAGAGACAAACATAAGATATGATACCAAAAAACTCTTGGAAGAAAATACACTGAAGAATCCTGTCATCATTGGTCTTAACAATATATTTTTGGATATAGACATCAAAAGCACAAGCAACAAAAACAAAAATCATAGTGAGACTACAGAAAACTTAAGTTTCTGTGCAACAAAAGAAACAATGAACAAAATGAAAAGGCAACCTACAAATAGAAGAGAATTTTTGCAAAACTGGTATCACATAAGGGATTAATATCCAAAATAAAGAACTCATAACTCAATAACAACATAAACCCAAAAAACTGATTAAAAATGAGCAGAGGAACTTGATAGACATTTCGCCAAAAAAAGATCCAAATGGTCAATAGGTACATACAATGATGTTCAACATCACTAACCATCAGGAAAATATCAAAAGCACAATGAGATATCACCTCACACCTGTTAGAATGGCTATCATCAAGAAAACAAAAGATAAGTTCTGGTGAGGATACTGAGAAAAAGGAACACTTGTACACTATTGATGGAAACACAAATTGATTCTGTCATTATGGAAAGTACGGAGTTTCCTCAAAAATTAAAAACAGATCTACCATATGATTCAGCAATTCCACTTCTCGGTATGCACCCAAAAGAAATAAAACCAGGTTATCAAAGAGATATATGCACTGCCATGTTCACTGCTGCACTATTCACAATAGCCAAGATACGGAAACAACCTAAATGCCTGTCAATGGATGAACAGATAAAGATGGGAAGTGTTATATTGTATGTATTATATGTATAATTCACCCACAAGAAAGAAGGACATCCTGCCATTCACAACAACATGGATGGACCTTGAGGACACGCTAAGTGAAGTAAGTCAGGCAGAGGAAGACAGATGCTGTGTGATATCACTTATATGTAGAATCTACAAAAACCAAAATCACAGAAACGGGAAAAAAGGGTGGTTACCAGAAGCTAGGAGGTGGGGGACAGAGATGTTTAAGGCACACACTATCAACAAGTTAGTAAGTCCCAGAGATCTAATGCACAGTATAGCTCCCCAAGGACACTTCTTCTCTGGGTGGTAACAGAGGTTCAGAAGAACAAGTAGAAACACAGAATGCCTTTCGAGCTAGCTGGTCACACTACCACTACTGCCCCATTTTACAGGTCAAAGCAAGTCACAGGGCCAAACAAATTTAAGAGGCAGGGAAAATTATCTGCCCCTCTGGGAGAAGGAATTAAAACACAAAAGGGTGTGATATAGGCGAATGTGAAAATATTGGCACCTACAATGAATTTAATTACATTTCTCTTCAACTCTTATAAAGTACTTGCTACAATTTTTTCTCTTTCTCTTCTATTTACTCAGTTTTCTCTAACTGGATCATTCTCATCAAATAAACAAGAGGAAATATTTCTCACTTCATAGAAATAACAAAAACAGTAAACAACAACAACAACAAATCTCCTCCGTCCCAAATCCAACTACCATTCCATTTCTGTGCCCTTTATAGAGCAAAAGAAAGAAATGTCTATATGCCTTCTCTGCTTTCCTATGTCCTACTGTGACTGGAACCCATGTGCTTCAGACTTTCATCCCTACCACTCTCCTGAAACCGTAATTGAAGGTGATCAGCATATTCCAGTTGCCAAATGCAATGGCATATTCCCACTTTTCTGTTTTATCATCAGCCCCTTACAAAGTTGTTCACTCCTTCCTACTTAAATACTTAATTTACTTAGCTTTTGGAACATCATTCTCTTCCACATTTTCTTCTACCTCACTTTGGTGTCTCAGTGTCCTTGGTGGAGCCTCTTAAATGCTACAACCTCTGAATTTGGTGTTAAGGCTCAATCAATCCTTGGACTTCTCTTATCTACACTGTTATACTCACTCCTAGTCTACAATTTAAAAAAAAACCAGTTATTTCCTAATAACTTTCAAACTAGTATCTTCAGACTCACATTTTAAAATTATACAGTCAACTGCCTATAGGAAATTCTTTGACTTGGATGTGTAACAGGCTTCTCAAAAGCAGCATAAAAAATTCAAATGAATGATTTCCTTCCCTTAATCCTTGTCTAAGTCGGTGTTTTCATTTTAGCAAATGACACTCCACTCTTACAGTTCCTCTGCCCAAAAGCCTACATTGATTCTTAACTTCTCTTTGCTCTTTTACCTCATTTACAATTCATCAGGGAATCACAATGGTGCTGCCTTCCCAATGTATCCCAAATTCAAACTATTATCTCCAACACTATCAGTGATTCAAGTCAAACATCATGATTCACTTGAAGCCTTAATGATTTCCTGAGTGTTTCTATGCTTCTATTTTACCAACCAAGACTCTATTTTTCATATCACAGGGTGATTGTTATAAAGTATAAACTGATGTTACTTTCCTTCTCAAAGCTCGTCAGTGGCCTCCTTTATCAAACTCCCTAGCATGGCATGCCCTTCTACTCTCATTGTACTCTAGCATCACTGGTCTCACTGTTTCTGTGGAACATTTCACATATTACATCTCTTTAAGGGATTTCCCTTTACTGTATTTTTCTGGAACATTTTAGATCCAGATTCTGCATGATCACTTCCTTGCTTTGAAATTTTTGCTCATATTTTCTCTCTCTACAATCCAATCTAAGATCAGATCCATTTCACCCCATCCATCTTTATCTTTTTTAGCCTTATTAATTGTAATACTTATTACTACTTGGCATTACATCATACATTATATACCTATGTGTGTATATGCATTTATATATATGTAAATATACATATATATGTACACAGGTACATATATATGCCTCTTACAAAGAGATACACATATCTATATACTTATCTATATATGTATAGATAACATCTCTTTAGAAGAGATTCATATACACATTTATGTATATGTGTATATACCTGTATATATAGTATCTTTGTGTGTACATACATATATGTAAATCTGTATCTTTATAGTTAGCTACATATAAACACTGTAATTGTTTATTGTCTATATACTCCTGCCAGAATATGTCTTTGATGGTGGAAATTTTGTCTATTTCATTCACTGCTTAATGTCTAGAATCTAGACTAGCATTTCTGGCACAAGATTGAGCCTCAATTAATATTTGATTAATTCTTCAATGAATTATTAAATGAATGCCATATCATCTTAAAGCTCACCTGCCTGAGCTCTGGATAATCTTTTCTCTGCTCCTCCACCTGCCAGCTCCATTAAGACTATGTGATCATGGTATTTGAGTATGTGTGTTGTAAATGCTGTGTATGTGTGGTAGAGGGGTAGGGGAGGTAAAATCCAACCATCTCTCTCTTTCCTGCTCCCTCACCTATGAAATGTTTTTAGAATCCTGATGAAGTTGATGTGAAGTGTTATGTGAAGGGTGTGAAGTGCCGAGAACTGCCTTGCATTAAAATAAGTATCTCCAATACACTTTTCCAAAAGCCCTGTTTTGGAGGTATTAGGAGAGAGGATTATTGGCCACCTGCCAATTGCTAATGTAGCTGAAGTTTTGATCCAATTTAACTATGTGTAAAAAGTCTAGTCCCTTTCTCAACTAGAAACCAGATAGAGACAAGGTATGTCATACACTAAATATAATGTCAGTATTTAATTTTTCTTGTGGTTTAGCTGTATGTGTTTAGCTATATATGTGTACACACATATAGCTAAAATGACCTACTAAGTCATGGTCTTTTGTTTCCTTATTCACAAAGAAGTTATATCCTAAATTTGAACTGTATGGGCATACGTATGTGTAAGGAAATGCTTACCAAGACTGGACATTGGTGGGAATCTACAGCAACTTCCTGCCCTTCTGCTAGGAGTAGAGACTAATATAGTCATTTTATAATAAGCTATTTTTAGTGCCAACAGTATATGCATAACCTATGACCAGCAGTGATGTTCTTAGATATATATTCCCCCAAAAAGCTCAAACAGATTTGTAGTGAATGTATGCAAGGATGTTCAGTGTAGCCTATTTTTCGTAGTGGTAGGAAAATTGGAGGGTGTGCACTGCTGAAAGAATGGATAATGATATGAAGTATATGCACAATTCTGCATTTGGAAACAGTGGATTATATTTGCACATAGAAATAAGGATACATCTTAACAACAGATGAATTGTTGGAAAAAGCAAAATAAAGTTTGAAATAGATGAAACACTATTGCTAACATAAAATAAAAATACATGCAGAAAAAATATTTATTTTTACAAGAAAACATAGAAAAATAACAAAAGGTTTTGAGGGGTTGCCTGTGGAGGAGAGTGGGGAGTGAAAGTAAGGTGTGTAGTTAAAAGAAAATGAAGAAGAAAAAAAAAGACTAACATTTTATAGGACAAAATGATAATATGATGTGATCTGATATATATGATTACATCAACCACTAGACCTTAACCCTAATATATACTGAATTGCAGCATCAATTCAAGAAAGCCTTAAATTTAGATTCCACGAACTTGGCTTTGAATTTCATCAGCCACTTTTTATGTTATTGTAGTAAGAATGCTTAACATGAGGTATACTTTCAATAAAAATTTTAGTTACACAATACAGTACTAATCCAAGGCACAATATTGTACAGCACATTTCTAGAACTTATTCATCTCCTGTAACTGAAACTTTGTATCTACTGAATAGCAAATGTGTTTCCTTCTCCCCCAGACCCCTAGTAACCACCATTCTACTCTCTTTCTATGAGTTTGATTATATTAATTGCACTGTGTAAGTGAAATCATGAGTATTTGTTATTTGCACCTGGTTTATTTCACCAAGCATAATGACCTCCAGGTTCATCCACGGTTTTGCACATGGTAGGATTTCCATCTTTAAGATTTAATAATATTCCATTATATGTGTATACCATAATTTCTTTATCCATTTACTTGTCAAAAGGCATTTAAGATGTTCCCATTTCTTGGCTATTATGAATAATGCTATAATGAACACGAGAGTACAGATATCTCCTCAAGATCCTGATTTTTATACTTTTGGATATATACCCAAAACTGATATGGCTGGATAATATGGTAATTCGATTTTTAATCTTTTGGGACCCTCCATACTTTTTTTTTTAAATAATGGCTGCACCATTTTACATTCCCAGTAACAATATATAAGCCATCCTTGTCAGCACATATAATTTGTTAATAATAGCCATCCTAATAGGTGTGAAGCACTATTAACACCAAACTGTTTTAAACTCTTTCAAAAGTTGAAAGGGAGGTAGTACTTCCAAACTTCTAGGACCATTACCTTCTTATCAGAGCCAAACAAAAACAAAAACAAAAACAAACAAACAAAAAAACACTGCAAGGAAGGAAACTACAGGACAATATTCCTGAGAGCTTAGATGTAAAAATCTTCAGCAAAATACTAGCAAACCAAATTTAACTGCACATTAAGGGGATCATTCACCCTGACCAAGTATGATTTATCCTTTGGGTGCAAGGCTGGTTGAAGATATGCAAAGCAACATGCATATCAATAAATCATATTAACAGAATGAAAAATAAAAATATCATTTGATCATCTCAAAAGATTCAGAAAGAATACTTGACAAATTTCAACATCTTTTCACGATAAAAATTCTCAGAACTAGGTATAGAAAAAAATGTACCTTAACATAATAAAGGCCACATATAATAAATCCACAGCTAAAATCATATTTAACAGTGAAAAATTGAAGCCTTTTCCTTTAAGATCAAGAAGATAGAAATGCCCACTCTTACCACTTCCTTTTAGTGCTAGAAGTTCTAGACAGAGCAATTAGGCAAGAAAAAGAAATAAATTTCATCCTACTTGATTTGGATGCCTTTTAATTATTTCTGTTCATAGAGGATATGATCTTACATATAGAAAATCCTAAATACACTACCCAAAACAAACAACAAAAAACTATTAGTACTAATCAACAGTCCAGTAAAATTGCAGGATAGAAAATCAACATACAAAACTCTTGCATTTGTATACATTAACAATTAACTACTTGAAAAAGAAATTAACAAAACAGCCCCATTTAAAATAGCATCACAAAGAAGAAATTATTTAGAAATAAACTTAAGCAAAGACATCAAAGACTAGTACACAGAAAACCAAATGCTTTCATGAAAGAAATTAAAGATGTTCATGGATTGGAAGACTTAATATTGTTTAAAATGTCCACAGTACCTAAAATAATCTAAAGATTTAATGAATTCCTTATCAACATTCCATTTTTTTGAACTGTTTAAAAAATCCTGAAAATCATTTGGAAACACAAAAGATCCCAAATAGCTAAAGTAATCTTGAGAAAGAAGAATACACCTGGAAGCATCATAGTTCCTTATTTAAAATATATTACAAAGCGACAGTAATCAAAACAGTTTAGTCTTGCTTTAAAACAGACATATTGACTAACAGAACAGAATAGACAGCTCAGAAATAAAACCACGTAGATACAGTCAACTGATCTTCATCAAGGATGTCAAAAATATATACTAGGGAAAGGATAGTTTCTTCAACAAACGGTGCTGGGAAAACTGTATATCCACATGGAAAATAATAAAAATTGAACCATATCCTACACCACAAACAAAAAATAAACTCAAAATGGATTAAAGATTTAAATCTAAGACCTAAATCTATAAATCTCTAGAAGAAAACAGAGGGAAATCTTTATGATATTAATCTAGGTAGTAATGAATGCCTGGATATGACAATAACAACACAGGCAACAAAAGCAAAAATTAAAAGTGGGACTGCATCAAACTAAGCTTCTGCACAGCAAAGAAAATAACCAACAGAGTGAAAAGGGAACCTGCAAGAATGGGCAAAAATATTTTCCAACTATTTATCTGATAAGGAATTAATTTTCAAAATATACAAGTACTCCTGCAACTCAATAGCAAGAAAACAATAACCCAATTAAAAATAGGCAATGAGGTTAATAAACATTTCTCCAAAGATTACATACAAATGGCCAACAGGGATATGAAAACATACTCACATACTAATTATCAGGGAAATGCAAATCAGCCACTTTAATTACAAAATACAGCAAAAATTTTACTTTGAAACTTTAATCCATCCATTTGTAAAATGAAGATACTATTTAAGAATAATCCTAAAGATAGGATAATCAAATGCAGGAACGTATGTGACAAGGTTTTTAACTATTATGTTTTAACAATATAAGGCATTGCCATAGCTACTCTAGTTTTGTTGGATAAAATTAGCATTTTTCAAGAATTTTCTCACTTGAAATTAAATAACTATGTTTAAATATCTGATCACAACAACAGTAGAAGGCCCCAGGAAACAGTTATTGCCTTATAATTATTCTTAATAGTCTAATTCTTTTGAATAGTTGGCATTAGTCTTTACCAAACAATTACCTAAATCTAACTTACATATATAATTAGCTCAGAATGGGCAAAAATATGAAACACATTCCATATTTTCAAGGGGAAATTATTTTGCTATGCACATTATTACAAGCCAAGTTGCTTGCTGGATACCCATTCAAACCCCTTTGGAAAATTGCAAGCTGAACTATTCTGAGGAATAAGAGTATTTAGGCCCAATAATTTTTTGTGAGAATTACTGTTATATCTATTTTTCAGCTCATAATGATAACAAAAAACCATATACTATTATAGCATGGTTTAATGATTCTAAAGAGGGAGGGAAAGTTTACGACAAACTTGATTTAAGCCAATATTTTGAAGAATATATTGAAAAGAGATGACTAATGTGTGTAAAGTTGATGAGAAAAAAACTACTAATGGTGGTGTTAATAAGGCTACAGACATCAGAGTGAGTCACTAGAGAGTGCAGTCAACGTACGTAGTGTAAATGAAGTCAGGATATAATCCTTCGAGTAACTTAGGTAAGAAGGCCATCAGTGAGCGAGGTCAATAGCTAAAGGAAGACACAGGGAGGAAGTGTGTTTTACTATGGGAAACATTTGAGCGTATTCATAAACACAAAATTAGGAAACTGATAGAGAGGCAGTGTTGAAGGCAGAATGAGGATGACTGATGAAGTGAAGTCTAGGGAAACAGGAGGGGAATAAGAATGTTGAAGACAATATCCGTTTCTCCCATGTTCTAGGCATTCTACCTCAGCAGGGATAATGATGAATCTAAAGCTCCTTTCTCGCTTACTTCTCCAGTAGTGGGGAGAGGCAATGCTCCTGTACAGCCCCATCTCAGGAAAGAGAAAATTCAAACTGTTTTTTCTCTAGAAAGATGAATCCCTGTGTCTAGGACTTTTCCTTAAACTCCTACTTTTCTTTGTGGAAACCTAGAAAATTAGTAATGGTAGCAGCATGTGAAAAACTAGTAAGTCCTGATGTGACTTGTCTGCTGGGTTCATTTTTAGTAGTTATCTTTAGCATATGGGGTGCTGCATGCCCATTTATTTTCAGTCACAAGGCCCTTCTCTGCAATTATGAGACAACATGAAAACTACCATTCATAACCCTATTAGATATTTCAATTTATAACTGCAGTTTAAAATGTTTGATGAGATTTAATTCATCAAATACATAGTCAATGTTTAAATGCTCAAGAGAAAACTGGCTTTCAAAGTGTGGTTCAATGAAACATGTTAATTTAATAAACTGAACATTCAACAATGGAAAAATAGCTTTGGATGTTCCTTTTCATGCACAAACATCTGTTTCAGATTTACAAGAATCTTTATAAACATACCTGAAGTCCAGGGCACCCCAGGAATCATGCTACCATTACACAGTGGTCTCTAGCCCTAATATTCTAAATCTACTTATCTTCTTAATCAGGTCTCTCTCCTCACTGATGTGTAAATCCCAATTAATAAATGTCTTTGCTTCATAAACTTTGTAGCCCAATCTTCTCTATTTCTTAGTATCTCACACATTCTGCCATGAACTTAAAACTTTGAAGTGT
Source organism: Camelus bactrianus (assembly GCF_048773025.1). Taxonomy (NCBI): domain Eukaryota; kingdom Metazoa; phylum Chordata; class Mammalia; order Artiodactyla; family Camelidae; genus Camelus; species Camelus bactrianus. The sequence continues at coordinate 16,967,202 of NC_133563.1, read as the reverse complement.
AAAGTTTTTTGAAATAATGAAGTTACATATTGATCCTTTAAATACTTGCCTTAGTACAACTATGAACTTTTATTTGAAACATAGTGGCCTCTAATTATTATCTCAGACATACTAGCATCTGAGACCATTGTTACAGCCATCTCTTTTTAAATTCAGACTCCTCATTCATGCCTGCTTTTGATTTTTTCTTTTTTTTCACTCATGGATTTTGTTTTACAAATATCAGATAGGGCATTCCAATTAGCTTTGTGATGGTGGTATTCAGACCCTACAGTTGGGTTAGTAGTTGGCCCAAAGTATCAGAGCTTTTCTGGAAGCCTTTTCAAAGAGAACAAGAAACAGGGCTTTAGTTCCCCAAAGATCAGATCTTAGAAGCTCGATTTAGTCATCTAGCTGATGACAGTTACTGAGTACTTGGAGCTGAGCAGAAGGAAAGCGAGTACTAGGGAACAAAAGAAAACTCCAGAGCTGCGGATGTGGGTGAGGCAGAGGGTACCTGTCTCCCACTCCATCTGCCCCAGGGAAGCCGTGAGAGTCTTATGGTTGCCACCAACCCCACCTTACTGGTCTGGCTCTGCATTGTTTTTTGGCTTCCTGGAATGTTTGGGGAAATTTCAGGAGATTGGGTTCCTGTGAGGAGAACTGGCTGTTCCATCTATCCTCAGACCTGCAAGGAAGCAGAGGACATCCAGACTGAAAGGTCACGACGTAGCTCTGCAGCACTGAGCAGCTGGCAGAGGATTTGAATTTTAGAACCTATTTTCCTACCAGGCCCAGTTCTAAAATAACCTCAGAGATATAAGGTACTCATCTCAGTTTCTAGAGAAAAACCATGTTCTGAATAAACAGACAAACAAGCAGGCAACAACTCTTACATGATCCTTAGAGTTTGGAGTCCATGTGAATTAGGCATCCTAACGGCTGGGAGTACGCCCAAAGAGAAGCAAGGAATCCTGTGAGGGAAACTGAGCCAAGACTCTGTGGGGCCCTCCAGGGTACAAAAGTCCCCAGTTTCTTGCTTGTAGAAAAAGGTTTTCATCTCCGAGACCTCCCCTGAATTCCCTGGGCAGATTCAAGCCGTTACTAATTAGTGAAGTGAGGGAATGAGAAACAAAGGAAAAGTTAGCCCATCATAATCTTTTCCATAATTGTTAGCTTAAACCAATACCTTGGTTTATTGGTTGAGATAATGTCCTGTGGCTTCAATCAGCTGGCCCCAAGTCGACTTGAAAATTTATGCTATCTCAAGAGTCAACTGAGAACTGAAACTCCTGAACCATCAGGTAAGCCCTAAACAAATGGTAGAATGCCTCAACTAGTGCTTTTACTCTCTTCAAGAGGGAAGTTGGAAGATCACCAGATCATCATTTAACAGCCTGTTTTGCAGGAAAATACAGAATAATCATAACCGCCGGGGTCAAAGGAGGTCACAAGGTAGTGCCAAAAGTCTGTAGCTGAAATCTTACTGGGAAGCTGGGATCACAGAGACTTCCTCCCATTTTCTCTTTTGTCTTTAAGAATCTTACACCCTGGCCAGTCAGGAAGATGGATTTGAGATGAGTCTGGGTCTCCAATCTCCCAGACTGGCACCTCCCCATGTAATAAACCTGTCTCTGCTCTGAACTTCTGTTTGTTTGGCCTCACTATGCATCAGGTACACAAACTTGGGTTCCACAACGTGAGCTGATATTAAGGGGTGAGAAACAAAAATACATGTTGTGAGTGATTAATCTGGTGACATGTTCAGGAAGACTTGGTACAAGAGAAACTGAGCCGGTCATACTATTTTGTTATTTTGAAACTTTATATAATATTAAAAATGTACAGGTTTTTTTTTTAATAGTAATTAAAGAGATCCTAAGGAAACTTAGACTTTTTGGTAAAGGGAAGATAGCTTTGTTTCTTCTCTGTTGTTGTCTGCTATGTGCTAGAGAATAAGGAGTCTAGAGACATGTCCGAAGATATAATAAGTATTATGGTAAGTGTTTAAGTAACATCCCATGGGAACACCTGGAAGAAGAGATTAGTCTAAGAGAAGTTTCAGAAAGATTGGCAAGGGAAATGTGGGAGCCCGGAATAACAAGTAGGTAAAATGTATAAATGCTTACATACCTGTTATCACAAATTGTCAATGAGCTTCTCAAGGGCAAGCATTTTCTTTCATTCAACAGCAACAGAAAAGCTTTAGTGCTTTATTGGGCTCCTAAAGCTAGGCCTTAAAGGAAGATTATCCAAGAGAATAAATGAAGGAAAAATGTAATATGCAAATGATTAATGTGAGAATAGATGTAAGTTTAAGGTAAGAAATAACACTGTGGAAATGGAAAAGCCAGGGTAGGCTTTTTAGAAGATTTAAAAATTGAGGTGATTTCTGACATCTGAATGAGTTTATCAGATGGAGTACAGGAGCTTGAGGATGGTGCTGAAGATACAGATTTTTAAAAATTTTAAATATGCATACATACATATATGAAAAGAAAATACTGGTAAATATCTTTGCATCTTAAAACCACACAAATTACATAACATCAATACTCTATGGCATTTTAGTTTAAGTGTGGGGATGAGAGTTCCTTTGCAAGAAATTAAATAATCTTGGGCAAGTTATTTATTCTCTTTCTGCCTCAGTTACCCATCTATAAAATAGACAGTAGTGCTGTCATTCCCTCTTAGGGTTACTGTGAAAACTAAATTTAAAGTCCTTAGATAATGACTAATACAGTGTTATCTTTTTATTAATGTAATTAATGTTGTAGACTGCAAAAACAGCCACAGATTCTTCCTGTCCCTGTCTAATACCCATGTTGCAACGTAAATTCGCAGCTTCTTCTATCCAAAGGTGGAGTCTATGAATTTTCAGTTTCTCCTGTTAAAATATTTCTTCCCCTGCTGAGTATGGAACTGACTGTGTGACTTGTTTGATTGATGGGATGGTAGCAAACACGAACACAAGCAAGAGGCTGGTAAAGTGCTCTATGCACTGGGGATTACTAGAGAAACTATCCCTTTGAGCCTGGCTCAAAGTGCCAACTTCTAAAACTGTGATCTAAATAAATGGTTGTTCTAAGCCATAACATTTTTGATGATTCAGTAAATAGCAAATGTTAACTGATATACCCAGCATTGGTAGGAGTACTGAGAAACAAATACTCCCATACAGTGAAAGTATTTAAGGTACTAAAATTTGCATTCATAAATTTGACTACATCTATCAAAATATGAAAGCGGGTTTACAGTAACTATTTCCAGAAAAGTATCCTACAGATAAACTCAGTTAAGAGTACAAGGAGATATAGACAATGATGTCTATATGAAACTTCCTTGCAATAGATAAAAAAGACAAATTAACTGTTTATCTAATGAACTGTTAAATTATGGTCATCTATAAAACAGAATATATCACACAGTCATGTAATATTAATCAATTAAAGCTTGGGGGAGTTGACAAGATGGCAACATAGGAAGGTCCTGAGCAATGACGCATCAAACATACAACACACTGAGCAATTTCCTCTGAAAGATATCCAGAAGGTGGATGACTGACTCCTACATGTGGAGTAAATGAGAAAATACCCACTAAAATGGATAGGATAGGCTGAGACACTCCCACCTTAAATCATTTCCATGGCACAATGTCATATAATCAGGAGCGAACTCAACTTTCAGCTTCTTCCTGAGTAACAAAGCATTTGGACCTCATATCTAGCATCCCAAATTTTAATACTCTTATCAGAGGAACAGGTTCCCCCAAATACCTAGCTCTGAAAACCAATGGGACTGGCATCCATGAGACCCACAAGACTCTAGCAAGCAAAGAAGCAGTTGTCAGTGGGCAAGTGAACATTTGCCATTGCTCTCTCTCCAGGGCTCAGTGCAAAGCAGACAGAAACACCCATCTCCATCGGTCTTTCCCTGACACGGGTTAATGTGCATACTTTAAAAGCTGCTGACTGAGGCCCAGGCTTCTAATTTTGCAGTCTCATGGGGTTGGCTGCAAACCTCCCCAGAGATCTGGGAAGACCTGGACTCTCACCTTCTCCCTCCAGTCTGCTCCAAGTCTCCAGTACCTCCCTGGGAAAAGCTTGTACACACAATGGTAATGGTAAATACATCGTTAAATTCAGAATACTCAATATTATAATGGTTTTGGATAAATCACTTATAATTCTAGTATAAAGGTTAAAGATAAAAGTACTAAAATAACTACAATCATTTGTTAATAGATGCACAAGAGAAAAAGATATAAATTGTGAAACAGAATGTGAGGTGGGAGTATAATATAGAATTTTTATGTATGTTTGAAATTGCTATCCATTTAAAAGAGACTGTAATAAATGTAAGATGTTTTAGGTAAGCCTCACGGTAACCACAAAGCAAAAGCCTATAGTAGATACACAAAAAATAAAGAGAAAGGAATCAAAGTATACCACTGTAAAAAAATTATCACAAGAGAAGAGAGCAAAAAGAAACCAAGAAATTTAAAATCTATCAGAAAAAACTGAGTAGCAATAGTAGCCCATACCTACCAGTAATTACTTCAAATGTAAATCAACTGAAATATCCAAACAAACAACATAGGTAGCTGAATGCATTAAAAACAGAACACCAGTACCAAATATGTGTTGCCTATTAGAGACTCATTCTAGTTTTAAGGACATACATATACTGAAAGTGAAAAGATGGAAAAAATATTCTATTCAAACGGAACTAAAGGAAGCAGAGGTAGCTATACTTACATCAGTCAAAACAGACTTTAAGCCAAAGCCCATAAAAAGAGACAAAGAAAGTCATTATATAATGATAAAGAGGTCAATTCATCAAGAAGATAAAACATTTGTAAATAGTTATGCACCCAATTTAGAAACATAAATATATAAATCAAGTATTAGCAGATCTGAAGAGAGAAAAAGACAGCAATGCAGTAATAGCAGAAGACTTCACTACTCCATTTTCAACAGTGGATAGATCATACAGACAGAAAAATCAATAAAGAAACATTGGACTTAAATGACATGTTAGACCAGAGGACCTAACAGACATTTACAGATCATTCCATCCAAAAGCAGAATATGCACTCTTCTGCAGTAACATGGAACATTTTCCAGGGTAGATCATATGTTAGACAAAATAAGTCTTAATAAATTTAAGAATGAAGTCACATGCAATTATACTAGTGAAATCAAGTGAAGAGGTAAGATAGGTATTTCTTCTAAGCCTTGTCTCATACTTGGCTACTGAGTGCTTGAAATGTGGCTAGCCTAAACTGAGATGTGCTGTAGGCATAAAATATACATCAGATTTACAAGCACAGAAAAAATGTAAAGTATCTCAATTTTAATATTGATCACACATTAAAAAAATGTTTTGGATATCTTGGGTTAAATAAAATATGTTATTAGAATTTAAAAAAAAAGAATGAAGTTATATGAAGACTCTTTTCTGACCACATTAGTATAAAACTAGAAATTAATTACAAGAATAAATATGGAAAGTTCACAAATATGTAAAAATTAAGCAACAGGCTCCTGAACAGCCATTGGCTGAAAAAGAAAAAAGAAAGAAATTTAAAAAAATCTTGAAACAAATGAAAAAGGAAGCAAAACATAGCAAAACTTGTGGGATGCAGCAAAAGGCATTCCAAAAGGGAAAGTTACAATGATAAACAGCTACATTTAAAAAAAAAAAAAAAAAGAAAGCTCAAATTAAAAACCCAACTTTACTCCTCAATGAACCAGAAAAGAATAAATTAAGCTTAAAGTTAGAAGAAGAAAAGATCAATGAAACTAAGAGCTGGTTCTTTGAAAAGATTAAAAAAAAAAAAAGAAAGAAAATTTTAGCTCTATTTACTAAGAGAAAAAGAGAGAGGACTCTAATAAATAAAATTATAAATGAGAGGAGACATTACAACTGTTATCACAAAATTACAAAAGATCATAAGAGACTCCTACAAACAATTATACACCAACAAATTGAACAACCTAGAAGATATGGACAAATTCCTAGAAACACAATCTACCAAGACTGAATCAAAAGCAAATAGAAAACCTGAACAGACCAATTACTAGAAAGGAAACTGACTCAGTGAACAAAAACTTCTCAACAAAGAAAAGCCCAAGACCAGATGGCTTTACTGGTGAATTACACAAACATTTAAAGAATAACTAATACCAATCCTTCCCAAATCTGCCAAACAGCAGAAGAGGAAGGTACACTTTCAAACTAGTTTAATAAGACCATCATTACTCTAATCCCAAAGCCAGACTAGGACACCACAAGAAAATTCCAGGCCAATATCCCTGATGAGCACAGATGTAAAAGTCTACAACATTCCCTTACCCCACTGGAGAGAGCTCTGAGGAATCTCTAGTAGGAATTACAAGACTGTTTAACGGGGATGGAATTTTATAAAATTAATCTGAAGGTCATTAAAAATGATCACTTTATCTGTGGAAAAGGCTGGTAAACTACCCCCTGCTCATAGTGTGTTTTTTCAGAGACTAATTTTGCCAGAATATGTAGTAGGTAATTATACACAAAAATACGGATTATTGCTTTTCTAATACATTATAGAGACCACTATCTTTTTCCATTAAAATACCTTATTATTCAAAAGGCTTAAATTGTATTTATTAAAATTTCACTTACTCCAGACATAGTGATGCTTTCTGATTTATGCCCATTTGACTATTCACTGTGTGAAGCGCTTTCTCATTATACTCTTTCATCTAAAAAATTCAACTAGCAAATTCTTAATTATCCTTAAATGCTACGGATATTTATACTTAAATAAGTGCAGGGAATGTATTAACATGAGACACTGTTAAATACTTGTATTAAATGCTTAAACTTCTTCAGTGGATTTCCAGAGTCTAAAGAAAAAAGTCAAAATTATTAAACCTAGCCTTTATATAGATCCATTCCCTCTGTCTAAACTTCAGCTTTACGACACTTTTCAAAGTCTTATTTCTTGGCTAATTCTACCTCGTAATTGAAGGCTTTGTATGTGGCTTACATGTTCCAGAAAGTCTTCTCTGGCATCTGTAACTCAATTGTGTTCATTTCTGCCACAGCCTGTCATATTGTCTCACTTTTGATTTTCCCCATATAAATCGAAGTTCCACAAGAGCAAGCTCTGGACTCTGTATTTAATCATTTAACATATGCATATCACATACCTAACCAGCTACCACGATAGGTATTGGAGAGAGTTCATAGAAGTCAGATATGGATTCTGTCTTCACAGAGCTTATACTTTAGAAGAAAGACAATAAACAACACATATAGATTTAGTTATTTAGTCATAATTTCAATTAGTGTTAGGAAGGGGAAATGTTAGGACTTATACATAGATATAAACTGGGTTAATAGAAAACAGCTTTGGTAATAGGGCTATGTATTATAGTGAAGAAGGAAACTCACCATTGTTTCACTGTTAAACATCTGCCAGATGCTATGAACTGGGTGAGGTCCTGGGGAAATGGAGACAAATGGCATATATTTTGTCTAATCCTGAAAACTTGTCTTGAGGTAAGTCATAGTAACTCATTCTTGACATAAGGTTAAACATGGTGTCCCAAATCATAAAGGTAAAAAGCAGCATGGCAGGATTTGAACAGAAGGCCCAGTGAATTCAGAAACCCAGCCCTTGACACCGTACAGGCTACTCTGCAGAAGACTACTATGCAGGTGCAGGAGAGGAGAGTCTCAGGTATCAATATTCCCTTGGGAGAGGCTTTCTTCCTGCCTGTTCACTAGATCTTTAAAAATTTTTTTTTAATTTTTAGTTATACACTCTGGCTCCAGTCTTTAGGCCCAGATAAACATCTACTTTCAACAGCCTTTATTTATTACAAAAAAAGACTAGTATTCATAAAATATAAGTAGCTTCATATCCAGACATCTTTTAATACAATTTATTATATCAATAACATGTTCAGTGGATTCCATGTCAGATTAAAGCTTTCCTTAAAATGAGCATTTTTTTTTTACTATCTTACTTTTTAAATGTACAGCTAATATTAAGTATGTTCATTGTTGTGCAATAAATCTCCAGAACTTTTTCACCTTGAAAACTGAAACTGTATACCATTGAATAACTCCTTTTTCCAGCCTCCCAGCCCCGGACAACCATCCTATTTTCTGTTCTTATAAATTTGACTACTTTGGAAACTTCATTTTCCAGACTGTTTTGAAATGTGAATTTCATGCAAGATACTGGTGGGCTGTAGCACAGTACCAAAAACATTTTTAAAAACGTGAAGAAAAGAAACCTTTCTTAAATTATTCTGAATTTTCTATTGCAAAGTAATACATGAAAGAGTAAAACAAAATTAAAATAGTAGAGAAAGTTAATTAGGTAAATACAACCTCAGATCTATCTTCCATTAAAAAATGAAACATTTACAAAGCTTAACTGTTTCAACTTAACTTTCCACTTCCTTGTCTGTTTCCTACCCTTACCTAGGAGTCCCTTGAAGATTGGTGATCAATAAATGGAATAGATTTGAATCTGCGAGGTCAAAGTAGGTAGAAATAATTTAATGCACTCTCCTCTTTGCTGCTGCATCTGATTTATTGTGATCCCATACTGGATATATTCTTCCCCAGTTAAGACGCAAAGGTACTTCCCCAAGTACCTTTGAGGACCTGAACTAAATCTGCAATATTCCTTCACTCCAGTACCTAGTTCTTTACGATTCAATGAATCATGGAAATGAGATTCATCATGTTTGGATCTGAGTATTTCTGAGCCTCAATTTCACAACTATACAGTCATAATGACGACTTCTGATTTCTATTTCTGATGTAAAGATTTTATTTTAATTAGGTGCAAAGGTAAATGGCTGCACTAGAGTCCATTAAGTTTGGTGATCTATATATTTTGACACATTCTGTGAAAGCTGATTCAATGTAGGATCAAAGACAGCAGCCAAATTATGTGGTAGGCTGAGGAGGGATGAGCAGTCATGAAATGAAGACAAAGAATGTAGACAATTTTATTCTGGTAGTTGAGAGGAAAGACAGAAAGAAAGTAGTACCTAGTAGGTGAAGTAAGTTAGTACATAGTAGGTGATGTAAGTTAACAGAGAATTTTTATTGTGGGGAAAGAATTATTTCCTTAATTGGGTATAAATGCAATCCCAGCTTGCGAAAAGTATCTTGACCTAGCAAGTTAAAGAAGGACTAGAGAATAAAATAATTTAAGAGTGGTGATCTGAAATAGTATATAAAGGAAAATAGGACCATCATTGTACCTGGGACAACCTTACTATAAATGTCTATTTCCTTAACACTCTTAAAGGCCAAGAGTTGACTAGAAGTGTCTCAGATTCCACGTGGAGTGATGTGACTCACATTTCATTTAGACAATTGACTTGAGTCACATACTATAGTGAAGGATATTTTTAAGGACAGGTTTGGTTTAATTTCAGGAACAGGAAAAAAGCAATGTTTCTTTTATCCAAGTTATCCAAAGTCCTCATAAGGAACCATCCATGGATTTGTTCATTTAACCAATTAAGATTAGAGAAAATTTGATAATTCATGTGGGTATATATATTTTTAGACTCCAAAGCCTTTGTTTTGACAGAAGTGTTAGGTACTCAGCGCATGGTTCTTAATTTAAAAATAAACTTTCCTTTGGACCTTGGCCCTGTCCCTTACCCCTGTGGTTTTCTTGCTTCTTTTCAAGACTTCTGATCTAAAAATAAAGTTTTATATTAGTATTTTTTTTCTTAAAGATCTGGGATTTGCTAGAATGAAACGTTTACTTTGAATTTTTTATTTGCTGACAAGAACAGGCACACTGACATTCTTCCTGTGTTTGGGTATTAGACTAGGTATAACTAAGCAGTTTGGCAACTCCATCAATGAGTGCCTAAGTTAACACCACCATGCTCTCCACAGAGCTACTGCTTCCCTCTTCAACCCCCATACCCCAATTTGGTCCTTGGGTGCAAAGAGGTAAGAGAATCACCTCCATTCTCAAGGTAGCATCATGACACAAATAGCTACTTCTTCTGGCATGATCAGATTTTAAGTTGCTTAAAAAACAAAACAAAGCAAAAACAAAAACAAACAAACAAAAAAGGGCTGAAGTACTCACCTCCCAGGTGAATCAGTATCTATTGTGCAGAATTTCTTAAAAGTTCTACACAAGTCTTCTGCAAATATCTTAGTGTCAAGACTAAGGTACACAGGTACAAATATTTGCTAAGTGCTGTTAATGTACTGAATACTGAAAGGCAATGTGCCTAGGCAAAATCTGGGGCTCTCTCACTGAGGGGGAAGTTTAGGACAGATACTGGAAAACAACTAATGGTCTCAATTACAGTCCCTGTGTTGACATACATTATTTTATAATTTTCTTCCTTATACTACCTCATTCTTATTCTTGAAAACATTATGTAATTTCTGTCCTTGTTTTTAATTTATGTATTTGAGTAAATTATCTCATTCCTTTTCTAATCAACAGTTTTGGTAAGATCGACCTTTGTCTCTAAAGACATTTCTGTAAGGGATCCATAGTGTTCCACTGTGTTTTATTCACATTTACTTTGCTCTTAAGGATAGACAACTAATTTTCACTCAGCTTTCAGCTCTAAGTGCTATGTAAGGAGCAATCTTATACAAGTTCCTTTTTCAAAGTATGCACATATTTATCTGGTTTATACACTTAGAGGAGTGTTTTCTTTGTTGTAGAAATTTCAAAGTATTTTGATACACTCTTGAATAGCTTAATTTATACTTCCTTCAGGAGTACATGAACACGCCTAGGCCCCTCTTTTCTACGTTTGATATATTACTTGATTTTTTTCATTTTTGCCCACCTGATGGTTTAAAGTAGAATCTCATTGTTTCTCTCTTATTGCTTTGTTTACTAGTAGTTTAAGCACCTCTTTCTATCTTTGTTGTTCAGCCTTCCTCTGTTGGCAATTTCCTACTTACAGTCTTTGTGCCTTTTTTTCTTCTTGTGTTCCTGACTTGCTGTAATTCATTTTTGCATGTGATCCATGCATAGTCTAAATAATAATGTACCCGTTTTTGATAGTTAATTTATATATTGATTTTGGAACAGTACCTTCAGTAATCATGTTATGATCACCAGAATGTAAATATTCTTTAATTTTCTCTTTCATATTTTCTGTGAAACAAAACAAAGATACCTGAATTCTAAAAGGATGTATGTCCAAGAATGATTACAAACTTTTTCAACAGGAGTACTATTTTTAAATTTTAACCAAGATTGTTGAAAGATGAAAGCATATTTTTGGATTATATTTATATAAAATATTGTGATATCTCAAGGAAAGAAAAAAATGAGAATTGATTGGATATAAGCAGAAAATTTTTATCTACAAACTTGGTCAGGTTGCAGTTCAATCATTTCAGCAAAGTCATTTTTAATAACATAAACACTAATCTGCTGACACAATCTTTTTCAAGTGTTATCTCAGATATCTCCTGGACTAGGAGCTAATATGTGAGCTGAGCGTATAATGTATATTGCACTGTGATTAAGTACCCATAAGTACAACTAACTCCTATTAGAATTTGAGGACAGTGAATCACTCAGTGGGTCACCTCCTAGATCACAAACCAAAATGACTAGCTACAACCATCTACTTTCTTCTCCCTTTTCAAATACCCCATCCCTGCCTATATTCACCACCTTCTTCCTACTTTCCCCCCAGCCATCACTTGCTCCTTGTGTTACTGCATCCTTACTCTACAACAGGCTTTTTCATCTGGATGTGACTCCAGAGCATATTTAAGAGTAAACGTGGAGAGATTCTTATTCATAGTAAATTCTAAAAGGTTTAACTGAATTGTACCAGGAAATAAATCAAACTGGGAAAAAGTTGGGGGGGTGGTTTGAAAAAATTAAATTTAGATTTAACCCTTTGCATAAAAAAGAAATCATATAAAAAGGTAATACAACCCAAGAAGGGAGAAGATATTTCAGATATATTATAGAGATATAATTTCTATCCTATTCACATATATGTAAGTAAACATATATTCCAAAATCAAAAGGAAAAAGACAGAATGGTTTGAAAATGATAAAGACTTTGAAACTCAAAATTAACAGCAGAAAACCATATGAACTATAAAGCATAAAAAGATTCTCAACTACCACAGTGACATATACAACACAAATTAAAATGAGAAAATTGCAATTCATCCTCATTAAGTCGGGAAATACTAGAGATTCTTACACTAATCAGTCTTGGTAATTACATGTGTTATCCTGAAATGTATTCCATACTGGTGAGATGAGATGCAAATTCTGACAAACATTTAGAAATCTATTTGATAATATTAAATTTTTCATAATTTTCATGCACTATGACTTGAGAATCCTCTTTCTATGGAAATACCCTAGAGAATATCTCAGACGTATGCACAAGGAAACAGGGACAAGTATATAGACTGAACCAGTGTTTGCAACAACAAGAACACTAAAAGAAATTTAAGTTTCATCAGCTGGAGAACTCACAAATAAGCTCTGGTACATTTCTACCATAAAATACTACACGCATGATAAAAATAAATGAACTTGAGCTACTTGGACTACTATCAATAACCTCAAAATCTTCACACTGGGGGGAAAGCAAAATGAAACGTATGCAACATTTGTTACATCATTTGCTAAATTACAAAACATCTAAATAATTGAGTAAATATATATATTTGAATTAAACAGATATTAATAGGGGAAAACAACAAAATTCATATTATCTCTAGTTTAGAAAAGAGGAAAATTGTATTACACAGGATTGTTGTGGTGAGTTGTCATATATAGTTTTAACTTTTTAAAAAATATCTGAAGCAAATATGGTGAAAAACTGATCACTTTGTTCTATTATGGAACTATTTCACATTAAATAATACAAAGAGAATAAAATGACAGTGAATATATACTTGTTAAGCTTAAGTAAGAACAAAGTGACAAAGAAAATACATTCATCCTGCAATGAATGCAATTTCAGGAGGCCAGTCTGACCTACTGTAAAATCTATCCTGAAGAATGTTCTGTGTGCAAATGAAGAATATGTATTCTGTTGCTGTTACATAGGAAGTTCTATATATGTCTGTTAGACCCATTTGGTCAAAAGTGTGTTTCAATTCCAATGTTTCTTGATGATTTTCTATCTGTATTATCTATTTATTGTTGAAAGTAGGTATACTTTGTGATGCTCTGTTGCAGGAAGAGTCCTTTTCATCCACTGCTTCCTTTTCTTTCTATCCTATGAAACTCGTCAGTGCTATGGCAATATATTCTTGTCTTTTACTTATTAAGTCTAGACAGATTGCAGAGAAAGAAAGTGGAAGGGGTAACACATGACATAAAGAAAAATATTTCTGTGCACATATTTTGGCAATACTTATAAAATTAACATTATTTGATCAATAACTATATTTGAAATTTGTTAGATTTTACAGGCATATAGAAAATGCAAATGCAAATACATTTCTTATACAACTGTATTAGAAAAGAATACAAAAGAAACCACCTAGAGTATAGAATACTAGACTCGTCTTTAAGAAGCATGAGGTAGATGGAGTGATAGCTCATGGCTGAATGAGTTGCTTCCTGTGTCTCTCCCCTTCAATCTACAGTAAAATTATCATAACTCAACAAGGGTGCTTCTGCCCAACACACATGGATGCTGGACAATTCCACAAATCTGTACCTCTACAGTGGGTGGACTGGAACACATAGAGAAGGAATAACTGGGTCAAGAGGGGAAGTAGTGCCTGGGATCCTGGACCCTCAGAAGTGGCAGCTGAGTCCACAGCCCCAGGGAACCTGGTAGAATCAGGAAAGGTAGCACACGCAACTCTGGTCTCCCAGCCACAGTGGCACCTGTGGCCATAGGAACCTGGGCAGCAGTGGCAGTGTAGTCTGACTCCAACCCTCCAGCCACGGAGGTGCCCATGACTCTAGCCTGCACCCCACAGGGGTGATGTCCATGAACTTGACAACCCTACACACAGCAGAGGGACACATAAACCCAGCTACCACTCCTCCCACAGTGGTGGAGCCAATGACCAAAAAGACCCTCAATGCAGTGGAGGCATGCACGATCCTTATGCACCAGTTGGCAATGCCAGCAGTAGCAAGGCACTGACAATCCCAGAGGCATAAGCAGTGACTATTAGGGCACTGGGCAACACCTCTGACAAAGGTGGCAGAGGGTGGAAAGGGCCAATTCACCCACTAGGATATAAGCAGAATTCTCAGCAAAAACTCCATAGGCCAGGAGAAAGTGGAAAGACCCTCAAATATTAAAAAGGTATAAACTGTCATGTGGGTTCTGGCCAGCAGAAGTCCCATGGAGATGGAATGAATTACTCGAGACTCTGTGGAAAAAGTCAAGAGAGGGAGAGGGAGTCGGGAGTCAACTCCATGAGCCTCTCAGTTGAGCCTCTCAACTCCATGAGCCTCTCAGACATTTACTGTGTACAATCAAAGGATGGAATGCAGGAACTTAGAGAAAAACAGAATGGGATCGAGATTGTAGAAATCACAATGAGTACAAAGGCTTTGTTTATCTTTAGGGAAGTCATGGGGAGAGGGGAACAAGATACATTCTTATAGATATGTTAAAGCAGACCACCAGACCAGCCAGTTCCTTGTTTTGGGGATCTAACAGCAGGCACACCCAGCGTTTATAGCTGAGGGCCTGGGTCATTGCTTTGCAAGGAGCAGAGTGCTATCTAAAACTTCAACTATGCAAGCAAGGTATTGTCTCTGCTCTTTACCGCAAGGAGACCTGAGTGTAGATGCACAGGCACCTGCTTGCAAGGCAGTTACTAAGCACGTTTGTTCTCCTTTAAGGAGACAAGCAGCTGGGGTCTGGTTATAATTTGTTAACCCAATCATGGGCTCCCACACTGTTAGCCAAGACTGCTCTATTCAGCAAAGCACCTTTCAGATATGGAGAAATAAAGACTTTACCAGATAAACAAAAGCTGAGAGAGTTCATTACCAGTAGATCTGCCTTGTAAGAAATATTGAAAGGACCTCTTCTATTTGAAATGAAAAGGCAAAAGTACACAAAACTATGAGTAGGGTAATAAACATACAGATTTAGAAAACTGCAGCTCTATATCAGAATAGACTGTTAAATAATTATAGCATGAAGGTTAAAGAGGAAAAAGTAGTAAAAATAACTATAGCTACTTCAATTTGGTAACTTACAATATATAAAGGAATAATTTGAGATAAAACGAAAAGAGGAAAAGGTTGGAACTGTATAGGCAAATGAAGTTAAAATAGTCCTTTTTATTTTATCTATGAGATATTTTATACAATCTCAGGGTAACCACAACACAAATCTAAAGCAGAGACACAAAACATAAAAAAGAAGAAATTAAGAAAATCATAGAAAACCACCAAACTAGCATGGTAGATAAAAATAAAAGGATAAAAAAAATGATGATCTATAGCAACAAGAAAACAAAAGATAAAATGCACTAGTAAACTTCACTTATCAGTAATTATCCTAAATGTAAATGGGTTGAATTGACCAATCAAAAGAATGCATGGATAAAAAAATAAGACCCAACTATAAGCTGCCTCCAAGAGACTCAGCTCTAAAGACAAATTTGGCTAAAAGTGAAGGAATGGAAGTTGATACTCCAAACAAATGGTAGTCAAAAAAAAAAAAAAAAAAAAAAAAAAAAAAAAAAGGAGTTGTAGCCATACTCAAAGCAAACAAAACAGACTTCAAGCCAAAAAAGTTAACAGGAGACAAAGACGGACTTTATATAATGATAAAGAGACCAATTAAAGATGACGTAACTATATTACATATGCACCTAACATAGGAGCACCAATTATACATAAAGCAATTATTAGCAGAACTAAAGGGAGAAATTGACAGTAACATAGTAATAGTTGAGAACTTTAACACCTCACTTATCTCAATGAATAGATCACCCAGATTGAAAATAAGAAAACAGAGATGTTAAAATAAAACACTAGATCAGATGAACTTAGATTAAGACAGATCATTCCATCCAAATGCAGCAGAATACATATTTTTTTCTTAAGAGCACATGGAACATTTTCAAGGATAAGCCATATGTTGGACTACAAAACAAGTATCAATAAATTTAAGAAGACTGAAATATCACACATCTTTGTTGATCACAATGGCATGAAACTAGCAATTAAGTACAAGAAAAAACTGGAAAAATCACAAATGTGTGGAGATTAAACACACTACTGAACAGCTAATGGGTCAATGAACAAATCAAAGGAGAAATCAAAAAACACCTGAAGACAAAATAAAAATACAACAAACCAAAATCTACAGGATACAGCAATAGTGGTGCTCAGAGAGAAGTTAACAGCAATACAGGCCTACCTCAAGAAACAAAAATCTCACATAAGGCAAGATACAATAAACCTCCTAGAAGAAAATATAACAAAAAACATTATCTGACATACATTTCAAAAGTGCTCTCCTAGGGCAGTCTACCCAAGCAATAGAAATAAAAGCAAGAATAAACAAATGGGACCTAATTAAACTTACAAGCTTCTGCACAGCAAAGGAAACCATAAGTAAAACAAAACGACAACCTATGGAATGGGAAAAAATTTTTGCAAATGAAACTGACAAAGGCTTAATCTCCAGAATATATAAGCAATTCATATGACTTAATAAGAAAAAAACAAACAACCCAATCCAAAAATGGGCAAAAGACCTAAACAAGCAATTCTCCAATGAAGAAATACAAATGATCAATAGGCACATGAAAAATGCCCAATATCACTAATTAGCAGAGAAATGTAAATCAAAACTACAATGAGGTATCACCTCACACCAGTCGGAATGGCCATCATTCAAAAGTCCACAGATGACAAATGCTGGAGAGGCTGTGGAGAAAAGGGAACTCTTCTACACTGCTGGTGGGACTGCAGTTTGGTGCAGCCACTGTGGAAAACAGTATGGAGATTCCTCAAAAGACTAGGAATAGACTTACCATATGACCTAGGAATCCCATTCCTGGGCATATATCCAGAAGCAACCCTATTTCAAAAAGACACCTGCACCCCAATGTTCATATCAGCACTATTTACAATAGCCAAGACATGGAAACAGTCTAAATGTCCATCAACAGATGACTGGATAAAGATGTGTTATATTTATACAATGGAATACTATTCAGCCATAAAAACCAACAACATAACGCCATTTGCAGCAACATAGATGTTCCTGGAGAATGTCATTCTAAGTGAAGTAAGTCAGAAAGAGAAAGAAAAATACCATATGAGATGGCTCATAGGTGGAATCTTAAAAAAAAACAAAAAACATAAATACAAAACAGAAACAGACTCATAGACATAGAATACAAACTTGTGGTTGCCAAGGGGGAGTGGGGTGGGAAGGGACAGACTGGGAGTTCAAAATTTGTGTATGCTGACAGGCATATGTAGAATAGATAAACAAGATTATACTGTATAGCAGGGAAATATATACAAGATCTTGTGGTAGCTCACAGCGAAAAAAAATGTGACAATGTTTATATTTATGTTCACGTATAACTGAAAATTGTGCTCTACACTGGAAATTGATACAACATTGTAAAATGACTATAACTCAATAAAAAAATGTTTAAAAAAGACAAATAAAAATTTCAAACAATATAAACTTACACATAAAGAAATTAGAAAAAGAACAAATAAAGCCCAAAGTCAGTGGAAGGAAGGAAGGAAACAATAAAAGATCAAAGTGAAAATAAGCACATTCATTGCAGCATTATTTAAAATAGCCAAGATATAGAAACAATCTTAGGACCCATTGATGAACACATGGACAAAGATGTAGTACATATTATTAGCAGAATACTTCTCAGTCATAAAAAAGATGAAATCTTTCTGTTTGTGACAATAGATGGACCTTGAATGTATTATGCTAAGTGAAATAAGTCAGATGGAGAAAGACAAATATTGTAAGATTTCATTCATACGTGCAATTTAAAAAACTAAATAAATAAGTAAATGAACAGACTAAACCAAACAAAACCAAACAGATACATATAAGGAACAGAGTAGTGGTTATCAGAGGGGGAAAGTGGGGGAGGGTGAAACAGATAAAAGGGGTCAACCGTATGACAAATGGAAATTAAACTTTGTTGATGAGAATGTTATAGTGTACACAGAAGTCAAAACATGTCGTACACGAAACATATAATGTTATAAACCAGTGTTACCTCAATTTAAAAAAACTACAATAAAGATTATGAGGTAAATACAGCTAAGATACAATTCTACAAGCATGTTTACATTTCATTTTAATGCACAAGTAGTCATGTCAAAAAATAGTTTAAGTAGTAAAATTTGGGAAATGGTATCCTGCACTTTCTATATTCTTAGTTTTATTTGTGCATATTATTCAGTAAACCTGAATCATGCTGTAAAATCATTGAGGTTTAATACAAATACATAGAAATGCAAAGTCATAATCATGCATTCAGCTGATAACCACAAAGCTTACTAACAAAACTACTAGCAGTACTTTAGAAACCTCCATCATACTGATGCCCAATTACTACCCCTCTTCTCATCCCAGAAGTAGTAATTCATAACATGTGTTTGCCTTCTTTCATTAGAGAAATTGAATCTTCATTATGTATCTTTTTGTGTCTAGCTACTTTTATACAGTTTTATTTGTGAGATAAATCCAATTTGCTATTTGGAGCTACAGGTCTTTTATTGCTGGGTAGTATCGCACTGCATGAGGAAATCTCAAATTATTGATCTGTTCTACTATTCAGCACTATTTGGACTGTTTCCACGGTTTGGCTTTTAGAAACATGCTGCTGTGCACATTCTTGTATGTACTATTTGCACACATACATACATATTTGGGGACTATGTATTTAGAAGTAAAATTGTTGGGTCATATTGTGTGCATAATGTTTAACCATTGAAATACTGCCGAAGCTTTCTCCAAAGCATGTTGTACATAAAAAATTATAGACCTATCAGCATTGCAAGAGTGTTCCCACTGCTCTACTTCCTACTGTCATTTGGTATTGTCCCTCTTCAATTTTTGGCAATACGATATGCATTTAGAGGTAGCTAACTGCTGTTTTGATGTGTATTTCCCTTATGAACTACTGAAGCTGGGCACCTTTTCACAAATGAATCACTTTTGGCTATGATCCTATGTAAAACTGTTATTCAAGTTCCATGCCAGTTTTTCTCTTGGGCTGCCTTTTTTATTTGTGGGAATTTGTTATATGTACTGCACATATATTTCCCCATATATGCATTGCTAATATAATTCTTATTGTTCATATTTCCTCAATTATTAAACATAATTACTTTAAGATTCATGTCTGAAAATTCAATTATTTGAATCCCTTACATAGGTCTGTTTCTATTGCCCATAAGAAACACTCAGAGGAAAGTAGGGAAAGGTTCAATAGTAAAGCTCTGATTCTGGATCCCAACGAGAGGCGAGTATTATAAAGAAATATAAACAAAGAGTAAAAAGATACAACAGTGGGATGCTTCTCACTTTTCAGATTGCAGATTTGAAAGGAAACAAAACATAACCAAAAGTATGACCAAGTGGAGTTGAGCTAAGAGAGCCTTTCACTGGGACAATCCCATTTTGAATTATCCCATCCACAGATCACACCCTCTTCCCCTGCCCCACATTGTGAAAATGAAATTACATTTCATTTTGATGGAATTGGGGTGAATAAGGTACTTAGACATATAGTAAACACATTTATGGCTTAGTTTGCTACATTTTATCAAAGATCTGTGGAGGAAATTGGCAGGGCCTTTTGGACAGAAACAAAAGAAGTTAAGAAAAGAATATTATAAATATTTTTCAGCCTTTTTTTTCCCGCAAGGGCTTCTGGACTTTGCTTGCCTATTGCATTTCCCATCGATCTGATCAAATAAGTGTGGTTAGAAATGAAGATAGATGTCTTACTTTTTTTTCCCCCTCTACTATTCATCAAAACAATTTTGGAGAAACGAATGCCTTGGAGAGCCTAGAAATGACTCATTTCCCTAGTGTAATTTTGCCTGGATTGAGATTTAGGCAGCCTAATTACAGACAACTCTCCCTGTCCTCATCATTCCTCTTGCTGATATGGCCTGTCCAATATAGAGATTACAAAGAAGCATTATCAAAAGACATAGGATTTAAACAATCTCACAATATCTACTGTAAATTATGTGTCATGTCCAACAAAGTGATCGTCTGTGAAATTTTAGTTGCTGTAGCTCAGAACAGTTGTGTCTCAGGGTGATGAGTATTAGTTTCCTGCAGAAATATCTTAGTGGGTGTAAAGGACAAGCTATAGAAATAACTGAGTTTTCTTTTCAGATTTTTATGGATTTCACAGAAAAATGTATATATACACAGTTAATTTAGAGAAGCTTGAGAATTATAGAAAGATTAAGACAGGAATTGACATATCCTGTACCAGTTCCCTCATTAATATCTCTATTATTAGAATAAATCAGTATTACAACATTATTAATTAAAGTCTACACTTTATTCATATTCCCTTAGTTTCAGCTAATATCCTTTTTCCCTTAGGATCTCATTTAGGATACCACATGACATACAGTAGTCTCCTCTTGACTATGACAGTTGCTGAGAATTTTCCTCTTTTCTGATGACCTTGATAGTTTGGTCAGATAGTTTGGACTAGAAGTCAGGTATTTTGTAGACTGTCTCTCCACTGGGGTGTGTCTCCTGATTTTCTCATGCTTAGACTGCAGTTTTATGTTCTTGACCACAGAAATACATTTCCATTTCCTTCACTGTATATCAACAGTATGTAGTAATAACCTGACTCAGCACTGTCGATGTTAACCTCAGTCACATGACTGAGGGGCCACATGACATGTTCCTCAGATTTCTCCACTGTAAAATGACTCTTCCTTCTGTCTACTTTGGAAGAAAGTCACTGTGTGTACTCCACATATAAGCAATGGAGAATTATGCTCTACCTTTTAAAGGATGAAATAGCTACATAAATAATTTAGAATTCTTCTGCATGAAGTTTCTTCTACCTCATGTATTTATTCACTCACTGATTTCATTCGAATTGACTCATGGATATTTCATAGTAAGAATTCACTTCTAAATTTATTGATCAAAATGTTCCATCTTTGGATATTAGGAGTATTTTCAGTTGGCTCCTGGATCCTTTGACATACTCCCACAATTGTGGGGGCAGGTGGTCTGTGTTCTGTGTGTGTTATTTTCTTTTGAGCACTTCATTATTTTCTCGTTCTTGCAAGATGCTTCAAGTTTCTATTATGTACTTCCTGTCCTAGTTCCAGAATCAGCTATTTCTCAGGAGCGCTGCTTCCTTTTATTAGAAACCAAGATCTGGGTTCTAGGAGCTAGGTATGCTAATTGTTACTGGAGTATTGTTGCTTCCAGGCCCTTTCAACTGATAACGAAAAGACATATGGGTAAACCAGCCATTGTATGTATGCATATCTGTAGACATTTCCACAGGTAAATGTCTATGTTATATAAAATATGAGTTCATACGACTAACTCCAACTCTAATTCATTGCCACAGGGGTCACTCTACTCTTGTTCCCTTACTTATCTGTAACTTCCCACTTCAACAATGAGAAATCTGCTCCCACCATTCACCTTGCATTTATTTAATTGTTCGGTTCCAGTATATATAGAAAGAGCAGAATCAGAATTATTTCCTGTAGGAGTATGGATTGGCATCTCTCAGGTATATTAAAGTGCTTATGCATAACATTCCATCGTTACCAGTTAATGAAGTTGTTTCACATCTGTAGGTTGTTTTGTCACATTCAGCATTCGATCCTGAAATATCCTAACCTTCTAGTTTGTATAATTTGCATTTATTAATGCTCACTCTTTGTGCTGTTAAGGACTATGGATTTTGACAAATCAAAGTATACAGAACAGTTTCACCACCCTAAAAAATCCCCCGTGCTTCACCTATTTTATTTTTCCCTACTGCAGCCTGTAACCACTCACCTTTTTATCATGTTTTTTTCCACAGAATATTATATTATTGGAATCATACAGTCCATACCCTCTTCTAACTGGCTTCTTTCACATAGCAATATGCATTAGGGATTCATCGGTCTCTTTTCATGGCTTGATAGCCATGAAAACAATATATTATATTGTTGAATAATATTCTGTTGTATGATGTACCATAGGTTATCAATTCACTTACCAAAGGGTATCTTAGCTGCTTTTAGTATTTGGTGATCATAAAGCAGCTGTAAGCATTAACATGCAGGTTTTCGTGTGGGTGCAAATCTTTAGATCAGTTGGGTTAATATATAGGAGCAAAACTGCTTTATCATATGCTAAGACTATGTTTAGACTTGTGAGAAATTGCCAAATATTCTTCCAAATTCATTTATCATTGTTTATTCCCACCAGCAACGAGTAAGACTTCGGTTGCTCTGCACCCTTGTCAGCAACAGTATTTACTGTGAGTTGAATTTTGTCCTCGCAAATGAGAGTAGCTGGTGGAACTAATAACAAAAAAAAACAAAAAAACAAAAAAACAAAAAACCATGTGCATTAGAATCTACGAACATGATTTACACTGTGCTTACTGACTGGGTGGTCTTGTACAAAAGTGAATATATTTGTCTTGATTTATAAGAAGGACATTGCAAGTATACTTATTAGTTCTTAGCCCATTATTGCTACATTTCTCATTCCTTGTTGCAGGGGAGGTGTGATTTAAACAGTTATCTTGATATTAAGGCACTCTGGAAAAAGACATTAGTTAACCTGATCTTAACTGACTTCACAAATTGAGTAAATCTGAACGTATTATCACAATTGGCATTGAAGCAAGGTTTGAGGAAAGTAAGTTTAGTTGGGGGATTTTATTTAAGGCAACAAAGATAGAGAAATCCTGCTCAAATAGCATCTCTAAATGAATTCAATTTGGATTACTGTAAAATACATTCACCAAATTATAAATGATGTCTTACTCTAACAGATTATCACAGGATTAGGAGCTTAAGAGAAGCAAATGTTCATTCCAAATTAGATATATGTAATGTGGGTAACTTTAGAGGTTTGTGTTATAAACTGATCAATGAAGCTTACTGAATCAGTGATTTCATAAAATAAGGAGAGTTTCGAGAAGTTCTTTTTCTTATTCTGTAATACATTCGGGTTGAAAGCAATTTAAAGTTGAACAGATGTACTGGTCAGTTTGGTTTACAGACAAGGACAGAGAAGAAAGTGTGTCGCTATTTCTGAAGCTGCCCTAAATATGGATTGGACTGTGGATGTATTTAAAGCACTTGCTTAAGTACAAGTCTGATATTAGTCCATCCAGGTGTAGGAAAGTATCCTCGACACTGTTATTACTTCTGCGTTTGCACTTCCAATCAAATTCCACCTGACTGATTTGTTTGGTCCTTGTATCATGGCCCTGATAAAATCTTTTTTGCTTCTTTTTTGTCTTTTGCCCTCTCTCTTATCTACGTAACTTTACTTTCTGTTTAACTTAAGATTTTGCAATTAATTATATAAAAAAAAAAAACTCTTGGAAACCCATGCAGTGATACGCTACAGTGACAATTCCAGTTAAAGGTTTGTTTTGCTAACTAGTACAGATAGATTGATATTGTTCTTGGACTTTGTAAGGCCAGCAGTTCCTGCTTTAGTACTCACTACAATGGCAAGTTTAATGCCTATACTTACAAACTATTTCATTAGTCTTTCCATTAGACAACAACAACCTTACCCCTTATCCATCATCAAGGTACATTAATGATTCAGGGCAGTTGCTGGAACTCTAGCCACGATGTCAAATTTTCATATTGCAAGAAAAAAATCAGTAAAGGCCAAGGTTAAGTTCAAAATGAATCATCTGCCTTTCAACACCCTTAAGGAAAGTGGCATACAACACTTACTGCTAAATCTTGTTAGAATTCTGTCACACGGCCACATCTAGTTCCAAAAAGAAGCTACAGAATTTACTTGTTTATTCTGGGTGGCAACACAACAAGCTAAAAATTAAACTTCAGTCAGTAAAAAGAAGGGATAGATAGCCCTTTGATGTGTTTAATTTTCTTACTCAAATTTATATACAAACATAAAGCTGCATAAAGTGATCTTGAAAGCTAAATGAATAGAGCACCATAAAAAAAACCTATCTATAAAATTTACACAGAGTATGTATTATATAGAATGTTGCAAATGTCCTCTCCCAAAGAAAATATTTACGTTCTGACTACTAAAATCCCTTGAAATCCATGACAGAAATACGAAAAAGCCAACAGACAAGAAGGGTAAAGCTATGAATTGACAAAAGATGACTAGGTGACCAAAATACATAAAGAGATGCTCAACATCACTGGTAGCCATAAAATGCAAATTAAAATAACATAGCCAAGATGGTATTTCTATAAAACTTATTTAGTGTTATTTATATATACGGTTGATTATGTAAGTGGTATTGTAATAAATATCTCATTTTTATGAACAGAGTCTATAGGCTTTATTTCTTTTAATCAAGATCATCTAGTTCATTGGTGCTGATTATTCCCTTGTCTCCCAGGTTGCTTCTGGATTAATGATTATAAATGATGCTGAAATTAAGTTATACATTTGTATAATTTCTGATAGTTTTGTACACAGCTGAGTGTTTGCTGCAACTATTCATGAATTTTATTTCAGTAAGTATATCTAGTTTGCTTATATATTCCCATCATTAATGCACAAAAATTCATTTTTCCCTGCATCCTTGATATTGCCTGATATCTCACTTCGTGTGAATAGCATCCATAATTGCTTTTTTCCCTACCCTACCCTTGCTTTTGATTTCCTGGTGACTCATTTCATTCCCTCAAACACCATTATTTGTAAGAGAACAGAGGTGAAAGT
The DNA here is from genome assembly GCF_048773025.1 of Camelus bactrianus. Classification (NCBI taxonomy): domain Eukaryota; kingdom Metazoa; phylum Chordata; class Mammalia; order Artiodactyla; family Camelidae; genus Camelus; species Camelus bactrianus. The sequence goes on along the minus strand of NC_133563.1, from coordinate 16,942,291 downwards.
GTTTGGACTTATGCTATCATATTTTTCTTCTCTCTAGGATCTTGACTCAAGTCCAGGCAACCTATTTTGCTGTGAGGTGCTATCAAAGAGCTATTTTTATATCCAGCCATTATAATTCAAGTGGGGGGGCCTTTGTAATACAAGCAATTTCACTGTAGCTGGAAGAAGTCAATAGTTTGGCATACTTCTTCCCTTTACATACTAGAAACTGATTTTGACTCTCTTAAACAAAGAGGGAAGTTGATACATGGAAAAGAATGAACAAAATAGGGAAGAAAAGAGAATTAAGGATAAGGAACAAAAGTAACTTGATAATCCTGAAGACTTCATCAGAGCGTGCACAGGGCTGGAGTATTTTGATTCTTGGAGAGCAAAACCTAATTTTTGCTAATTTAAGAAAGGTCTTTGTAAAAGGACTGGAGACATCATGGAATATGTAGAGAACTCAAGGGTCAGCAGAAATCACAGACACTGACGTGGAGAAAGCCCAGCTGGAGACTTGTCTTTCATTTCTCTATAGATGTTTCATTTCTCTATAGATGAGTTTTCAAAGGCTCAGAAAGGAATGCTATATGGGTCGAGCTTAATCCACAGACATCCAGCAGATATCCATTTATGAAAATGTACACGTATGTCCTTCACAATTTTAGATGTGCAAGCAATATAATTTTTAAAAATGTTCTACAACTTAAGTTATTCTATATTTCAAGCTTCCATTCAAAGTGACAAAAATATTCTGTCATGTTGAGTTTTCAACCACTCTTTTTTCTCCTATAATGTTTATGCTTCCAGTATAATTTGGTAGTAATGAGTTGTGAAGGAATTTCACTCATTCTCAGTTATATCTGGTCTACATTCATAGCCAATGAGGTGTGTTCTTCACATTTTACCTCTGGCCTTAATCTGACAAATTGTATAAGTGGGCTTTCTTTCTCCATTGGCAAACCTCCCCGAGTGCTACCATTGGCTCTGTCTCTTCCTTACTTACCCTTGGCTAAGTTTTCACTTGTATAGTCTTAGAAGTTTAGTGGTACTTAGATGCCCCCATTGTGAGCAAAGAAGCATTCTGTTCTTCATTGCTGTGAACTGGGAGCATCACTGTGAGTCTATTTCTTATATTGCCTTTGCAAACTGTACCTACCTCTTTTCTCTCCTGCCTCTTTGTGGGTTCTGTTCATAGTGTAAATAAAAAAGTTACTTCTGATCCTAGGTCCATTCTGAAAGTTTTGTCAAGACAAGACCTACTACATTAAGATAATGACAGTTATTGCAATTAACTTACCTAATAAAACATAATGGCTCAAACATGATAAAAACTAATTTTGATGATTATATTGAAGATTGATTTAAATCTTCTTGGATGAAATGTATTTCATCCAAGTAGGCACAAACTAGTAGGCAAAAGTAAATACAGGTTTCTCTGCACTTGTCAGTAAGATTTTAAATTCAAGAACTATACCGAAAAAGGCAGAGTCATGGAATATGACAAGGTATTATCTTAAAGTTATAATTTATCTAAAAGTTAACACTTATTAGAAAAAGAAGGGCATATCCAGTAACACTATTTCCTACAGACATGTTAGTAGGGATCTACCTTTTAACTAAACTAGTAAGTCTCTTAATCATGTAAATAACCTCAGGCATACGCAAAGACTAAGAGTACAGGGAAGAAATGATCCAACACATAACTAGAAACACCTGTAACACTACAGAGAAGAACAGTTTTAAATGACAAATACACCAAGACAGAAATTCTTTATCCATGTGCAAAAGTGGGCATGTGGGCAAAGAAGTGAAAAGAAAAAGTGTAACATCTGAAATATTAGTCAGCATGTTTGGCTCTTCTCTTCTCCATTCCCCAATTCCCCCCCTCAGCCAATCTCATGCTTCTGTCTCCATCTTTCTTTTCACATTTTTAGTGATCCAGAATTGCCTCTGACCTTGCCCTAGGAAAGCTGATTTCAGAAGGAAACTGACAAATTAAGTACTTTTCTGTCTTTTCTTTTTTAAATATTTAAGTACTAGAGGAAATATGAAGGGATTTGTTCCAAACATGTGAGGACATAGGTAATAATTATCTCCCTCCCTACCCAGGATAGACAAATCTGTCAGTGGAGGAATGAGACTTGGATAAGAGAAATACCTACTAGTGACAAGCAGATTCCAACACACTGATCCAGCAGCCTTCCCCATGTGAGAAACCAGTCCCAGCCCGGGGTTCGATGACACAGAAAAAGTTTCAGGAAGCGATCCAGAAACAGAGGTGTTTTTAGCTTACATTCTGAAGATAAATCACAAAAAAGAGCATGATCACAGAGACTTAAAAAAAAAATGTTGGCACAATGTGTCCAGGCAAAGTGGGTCATAGGTGGCCTCACAGTGTTAAGACTACCTGTTCAAAGTAATGTAGAGAATAATGCCTGTATTTAACAAAAGACATGTACTATTACTAGGAAACTTACCAAGATGCTCAGTATTCTTTTCAATATTTAATACTTACCAAGACGCTCAGTATTTTTTGACTATTTAATATCTTTAGTAAATGTGGCAGAGAATGACTAGCTATTCAGAAAAACACACTTATTTGTCCTGGGAATATGAATAGAATAACTTTCATAGCTTTTCTTATAAATATGAATTGCCAGGTATTTAGTTCTAGCTAGTGGAATATACATACAAGTGATAAACAACCCTGTTGGGCCTGGCCAATACAAAATTTCCCATATGATATTCTCTATTAACTCTTCCATTATACATGATAGTAAACTATATTTTTCCTAATAAAATAGCAGTGTACATTGGACAACACATGGAAAAGTTGTACGTTGGAAGGAACCCATACACTGAATAATTGCTTAGAAGAGAGTCACTTGCCAATTAGCAACTTCCTTTGTATAAGGATGGACGTGAATATGCATCACTTCATGCTCAGCACGTGATATTCTCTATGTCAGAATCCTGCACAGTATGCCCCCCTCTGCCAGTGTGTCAGAGGCCGCATGATGGAACTGATGCTATACATTGAAGATGGCGAAGACAAGAGCTTTTAATAACCACATCTTTCAGTCTTTGGAGGGATCACCACACAAATCAATTTTATCAATTTCAAGTTAATGTAAGGGAAAAATAAACTTCAAAAAAAGTTTTACCATTTACATTTTGGGGTATGTTTGTTAAAGAAAGAAGGAGTACCTTAACTAATATAAATGTCTTTTCCTTTAACAGAATTCATGTTAAAGTTAGAAAATTTATTTATTAGCAAACATTTTGTCCCCCTATTTCCTGCCAAATATCCTGTAAGTATCCAGGAAAAGTATGCCATTTCGTAGTAAAGTCCAAAACACAGAAAATTTACTCCAAGCTGGAAACAATCTCTGATGTATGAGGTACTATTTGATCCCTCCTCCACACACTTCTGCAACAAGAACACAACCTCAGGAATAACTGACAATCCAAAAGGGGTATGAATAGGAGCTATACCAGATTATTACAACCAAAATGGAATAAAACAAAGGAAACAAATGTTACATGGAAACATTCATCAGAAATCAATGTTGCAATAATCTAAATTTTGAAAGAAACTTTAAAAATCTGATCCTATGGCCATAAATGCAAACAAGTAAATAAATAAAAGAACTCAAAGCAGATATAGTGTCTCAGGCAGATTTTGGAAATAACAGACGGAAATGAAGTATGCATGGACAGGGATGAAATGAGAAATACAAAGTAAATCCTTCATAGAAGAAAACTAGAGAGAAAAACAACACAAAAATGCATAGCACTGCTTAAAGGGGGAAAAACTGGCATGAGAGACAGGGAGGGTAGGATAGCTATAATGATAAAGTAATAATAGTAACAGTTGCTTATCATAAACTGTGCATCATGTTTTCTATATCAATTCCCCCCAAAATTCTTAAAAACAATTGTGGCTAAAAACAGACTACCCAGGCAAACTGTCCTTCAAGCATAAGGATAATAAGCACAACTTAAACATAAAATAATTCAGCAAATGTAGTTTTCATAAACCCTTTTAAAAGAAACTTTAAGAGGCTGAATTCTATGTGATTGATATTTGAACAGAGAAAATTCAATTCTACAGTTTAGATTAAAACAATACTGGCAATTATTATCAAATAAAATGGTAATAATTATAAAGCTGTCAATATGAAAATTACATTACTAACCAAAACTGTCAGGAAAAATGAAATAGATTAAGAAAGTCACATAAGTACTCCAATTTCATCATCTTTTAAAGATAGAAATAATAAAGTCACATTAATTTAAGTAATAGATAAAGAATTACCAGGGTATAGAAGTAGACCCTTAGCAGGCATCAGTATAATGTTGGCTATCTGCTGTATTTAGTCTTCCTTTTTTCCTTCCTTCAAAACTTTTGAGTTTTTGCAGTTCTTACCCCACCTAAAGAATTTCAGGTTCAGTATTTCAACTTAAACTTAGATAAAATATTTTCAGGATTTTGGTTACAGCTATATATATCAATAAAATTCAGAAGATTAGTATTCCTATGATAACAAAGAATCTATCCATGAACATTTCAGTGGTCCTATTTATTCTAATTATAGCAAAAGACATGCCTACTATTGTGAATATAGGCGGACACCAGAACAGCAACATGGACATAATGATTATATTTGAATATGTCCCCATCAGCAGGCCCCACCAGCTGAGAGACACCTTGGGCCCCTCGGCCAGCTATGCTGAGATCTGGCCCCACTCCCCAGCAGGCTGACAGCTTCAGGACACCCCAGACCCTGCAGCCGGCTGTATCAGGAACAGGCCCGAAAGACCAGTGTTCTGACACCAGCTCTCAGACCACTAGGCACTATAGCCAGAATCTGCTCTGCTGAACTGTGGACTGGCACGTGCCCCAGGAGCCAGCGTTATCCACCAGTGGGTGGACACTGGCCCCGGAGTCTCTTGGAGCCTGATCCTGCCCACCAGCAGTGGACCCAGGAACACGGCAGCCCTGCAGCCTGCCTTGTCAGGACCCAACCAACACACCAGCGGGCCTAGGGATCACCCAGGTTCCAGCCCTGCCCACCAGAGGACAACACCAGCTTCAGGATACCTTAGACCCTCCAGCCCGCCACCCCAGAGTCTGATGAAACTCACCAGCTTTGGGACATTCCTGGAACCCACAGCCAGTAGTGTCAGGAACTAGCCCAATCCACCAGTAAATCAACACTATATCCAGGAACATTGGCCCCACAACCATGCACTCCAGAAACTGGCTCTGCCCACCAGTCAGCCAACACTAGCCCCAGGACCTGCTGGGATTCTGCAGCTAGCCATGACATGACCTGGCCCTACCAACCACTGGCTGGTAGCCTCTGCAAAACTGTATTTCTCTCAACACAAACACAGCAAACAACTCTGATTCTTTTTCAGTATTTTGTTTACTGCCACATTAAATAAATGCAGTGTTCACACTGTCACAAGATTTTCACTGCAGCTTTGCCATCTGAAACCAGGTATTATATTGTCATCACCTCCTCTCCCAGCTATTACTTTTGTTGCAATAAACTAGAGTTGAGGATGAAAAGGTAAGGGGTGATATTCATGATACGTATCAATTGAGGAGCCTGATGTCAGAGCCAGTAATTAAACTGATTTCTTAGGGTCAGATGAATACATACAGTCAGAGGGCACATGTATAAGAGTTTGTTTCCATACACAAAGTTGGTGACTCCCCCGCTCTTCAACCTCAAGATTCTATTCTTTGTCTAAGACAACTTCACACATACAGACAAACAACACAGTCTAGTGGGCAATAATCCTTCTGTGGTTGTGTCATCCAAATAAGGAGACATGATTCTAAAATACAGTGATTTCTTACCTTTTCTCGTATACCTTCCTATACTGTGGTCAATCAGCACACAAGAAAATTGGGGAGGATGAGGAGGATGAGGGTGGGGTTAATTAAATTTGCAGCTGGAGCTCAGTCTGGGTGTTTTTAGATGTATGATTAGGGAAGTACTTGAGTATGAGTTTGTTTCTGTGTGTATGTGGTAGATACGTCCTTCAAACCTCTGACTCATTTTATTCTGCAGCATCACTTATATCTCTCCTTGAAAACATAATTTTTTTTTACCTTTCTTCATATTGACAACTTTCTGCTTATCTCCTCAGACCTTCCTATTGGGCTTCTTATTCATCTTCTAACATTCAAAAGATCTTATTTCTATCTAAAAGCTTCCTTTGACTCTTCTAATTTGGTAGATGATCCTCTCTGTATCTTCAGGTTTAAATAGGTATATTTTATAATTATTCTACTTAATAAGGTATGTTATAATAATCTCTTCATGCATCTACATATGCAGCATGTCATACTCCAAGATTATATTTAGGCCACGGTTATTTAATTTAGATTCCCCACTACTTAGAGCTGGAAGTACCAATGCACTTGACATTTAACTGAACACTTACATTTCTAGATATTGTGCTCCATGCCTTATTATCTCATGTAATGTTTAAACACAATTATGAAGTAGATAGTCTTATTACTTCATTTCATAGGTGAGGAAGTTGATTCATAGTTTAACATTATACCCATGAAAATACAATAAAGAAACGTCCACTAATTTTTCAGTGTTGCAGTATCTGCAACTCCAATGTATGGTCAAGTTTTTCTTTTGCAGTGTTAGTGAATGAGAATGAGTTAGAGTTAGCATATGACAATCAAATACTAATCTAGAAATATGGCAGAATATCTGTATCTCCCCATCCTCAGCAAAGTATTATATTTGAAAAGAAAACCTAAGCTGTGCATCATAAAAAAAATCAAATTGGGAAGTACTAAAATTATGAGCTCAAGATCAAGAATTATTTTCCAAAAATCAATGCAATTCAGCATCTAAAAGCCATCACAGGCTATTTGAAACTATTTTCAAAAATTTGTATTTCTGTTGGTTTTGATTCTTTGATGTTCTGACACTTCAAAACATGAAATAAGTAGTTGTGCATGTCTTGACATCTTAAAATTAATAGTATCTTTGTTTGTTAAGTGCCATTTTATTTCATTGGTTGTCTTAAGGGTTCTCTGCTAGTTATGCTCCCATTTCTTTCATTGCAAATTCTAAAAATAATGTTGGGAAATATAATTAAAAACAAAAATCACCTTTCATCTCATAAAATCTCTCCACAAACATAAGAGAATGAAACAATTCTGTTACTGAATAGCATTGAAGCAGATTGCGATGTACATCCCAGGTCAGCTGATAAGAGATTTTAAAGACAAAGAAATCTCATCTTTTTACTTAGCCAAGACGACACAACCCATTACATACACATAAACAGTAGCTAGTCCTTAAGAGGACTTGACAGCACCATTTGTCACAACTTACTCCAAACTGATTTGGTAATTGAGGTGACCATTCATGTCAATTATTTGGTTTTACACCAAGAAAAAAAATAACTTCTCATACATTTATGTCAAGAAGTAGTTCTGCAACTTGGCATCCACTGAAGTTAGGCTCCTATCCTCCCAAAGACATTAGGAAATAGGGGTGCTTATCTATCTCAGAGATGGTTTACAGGTCTTTGAGAAAGGAGATTCTGGGTCTTAAAGCTGGCAAGAAAACTGGCTTTTAAAAGACTGCATACATTTCAAGGAGATGAGAAAATTAACAATAAGTTTTCTAAAGTAAAGGCTCTAAGAAAAAAGGGAAGTCTCTCTTATTTTCAACAAGGAGAATTTAGATTTTTCAATTTGTATATTCCCTTACATTGTCTTAACATACATTCAAACATAGTAAAGTCAGCAGCAGTACTAAGGCAATATGCCAGATGAAGCCAATTACATAGTTAACACCGAAGAAAAACTAGCTTGCATCTTCGATTCACCTGATTGCTATTATCACTTAATGAGGACCCTAGAAAAGACACTTAACTCTTCAATTAAGTCGGCCTGTGCAAGTGAAAAACCACTAAAATAAACTCTTGTATGATTTTTGATGAGTATTTGGTGAATTTTTTTTCAGAAGTAGTAAAACTTGTTTTGAAATTTTGTTTGTAAAAATGCTCTGTCAATACTATTTCAGTACTGACTGTACTATAATTACCTAATTAAAACATCTAAGTTAATTGACCATATCAAATGCCTAAAACACGGTAACTCTAAGCAGACTAGAAAATGAAGCATGTTGTTGATACGGCCAATAAAATTAATCTTCACACAGAAGAAAACAATATTCACTGAGCCTTAAATTAAGTAATCATTTGAAAGGGTCTTTAATTTCTGTATGGTTTATATTTCATGGTTAATTTAGCTTAATTTATTATTTTAAACCAGGTTTATTTTCCTGTTCATGTGTTCCTACTTGATAAAATGCTGTAGTATGACCATGGCAATAAAAATAAAGCCCATGATTTCCTTTTATAACCTTCAAATTAGCAAAGCAGCTCATAAACTCACTGTATAGTGAGTAATATTTCAGTTAACAGTATCGATTTGCCTTTCAGTTGGTATTCAGCCAGTAAGGAAAAAGGCTGCCTGGGTCTGTCATCAGGAAATTAAAAAAAACCCAAACACTAGGCCTAGTATTACACTGATACAAGGACAGGAAGCATGCGATAGGTAGTCTAGGCAATCAGGCATTTAATACAAGAGAGGTTTAACAGTACACAACGCAGATGGTTTCCAACAGTGAGTAAAGCTTATGGATTTCCAGTTCCCAATCCACTGTAAGGAGCTTGGAATTCACCATTCCCTCCCAAGAAGTAAAAACCTGAACAGACTGAGAAGTCAACAAACCCTTCTAGGATCCACAAGAGGTGAAAACACAGGGCAAACTGAAGAGACAGGCGAATAACACGAAGTCATGGCTTACCTTCCTGGAGCAAAGATCCACGAGCAGAAACCTCTGTGGAACCAGCGCCAAGGTGGGAAAAGCTGAACTGTACTGGAAGAATTGCTGCACGCTCGGTGTGAACAATTCTGAGAGAGAAAAACTTCCAGGCGACGAGGCGATAGAAGAATCTCCACAGTTCCGTCCGCTTTACCTCCGGAGGCGCAAGCACAATAAACACCGGAGAAAAAAGCCCCTCCTCTTCCGGCAGCGGGAGGCGGCGAAACGGAACTCCTCTGCGGTAGGACAGAGCGCTGCGGCCTCACCCAGGCCTGTGCTCGGGACTAATTAACCAGAGCCTAGCCTGCTGCAGTGCTTTCAGAGCCTAACCGGCCTGCGGGAGGGAACATGCCCGATTCCAGCCCACTCTAGCCGTCTTCTCCCACCGGAGGGGAAAGGAAAAAAAAAGACCTGAAAAACATTTGTGAAGTTCGCTGCACAGAGGGGCAAAGGCTCAGTAAAGAACTATGACCTAATGGTTGGACTACAGAATGCTTTCCCTCCCCTCACACACCAACACATTACTGTAGACTGATTTATAGCAGTTCCTTTTACCCAGTGCATCATTTCTACCTATCAAGAAAAAGTACTGAGGCATATCAAAAAGAGAAAAACATAATCTGAAGAGATAGAGCAAGCATCAGAACCGAAAATGGCAGGGATGTTGGAATTATTGTACTGGGTAATTTAAAACAACTGTGATAAATCTGCTAAGGGCTCTAAGGGATAAAGTAAACAGCGTGAGTGAACAAACACGCAAAAACATCAGAGATGGAATATCTAAGAAAGAACCAAAAGATACACTCGGGATAAAAAACATCGTGACAGAAGTAAGATTGACTTTGATGGGCTTATTAGTAAACTGAGCACAGCTGAGGAAACAATACTGTGCTCAGGAACGTCTCCTTAGAAACCCTCAAAGCTAAAAAGCAAAGAGAACAGACTGAAGAAAATAGAACAGCATATCCCAGGGCTGTGAGACAACTGCAAAAGAGTAACATGTGCCTAATGGGAATACCAAAAGGAGAAAAAAGAAAAGAAGAAAATATTTGAAATAATAATAACTGAGAATTTCCCAAATTAACGCCAGCTACCAAACCACAGATCCAGGAAGCACAGAGAATACCAAACAGGAAAATTGCCAAAAACTATACCTAGGTTTATCACTGTCAAACTACAGAAAATAAAGGATAAGGGGAAAAAACCCTCACCTGCAGAGGAATAAAGGTTAGAATTATATCCAACATATCCTCAGAAACCATGCAGACAAGAAGAGAGTGAAGTGGAATATTCAGTGTTGACAGAAAATAAAAATTCCAACATAAAATTCTGTACCCTGCAAAATCATCCTTCAAAAATGAAGAAAAATAGAGATTTTCTCAAACAAAAATTGAAGGAATTTGTTGCCAGTGAATCTGTCTTTCAAGAAATATTAGAAATTCTTTAGGGAAAAAAAGAAAAGAAAAAAATAATAAAAAGTTCTTTAGAGAGAAGAAAAATTATATAGGTCAGAAACTCCAGTCTGCACAAAGAAAGAAAGAGTATTGAAGAAGGAATAAGTGAGGTAAATTTAAAAACATATATGTTTTTCTTACTCTTAATTGATCTAATAAATAACAGTTTGTTCTATAATAATATCAACAATGTAATTACTTATATATGCTTATGTGTGCTTAAAGTGAAATGAATGATAGTAATGATATAAGGCAGAGAAACTAGCATTATTTTAACTCATGTTACCTGTGAAGTGGCATAATGTTATTTCAAAGTGGACTTGGATTAGAGGTAAATATATATTCAAATTCTAGGCCAATCACAAAAAAGGATTATGCTAAGAAAGAAGAGACAATGGAATCAAAAAATGTTCAATTAAAACCACAAAAGGCAGAAAAAAATATGGAAGACAAAGACAGGAACAAAGAATAAGGGCAACAAATAGAAAACAGTAACAAATATGGTAGATATTAACCCAACCATATCAATGATCCCTTTGAATGTCGATAGCCTAAAAGCACCAATCAAAAGGCAGAGATTGCTAAAGTGGATCAAAAGCACTACTCAACTGCGTTGCCTACAAGAAACCCACTTTAAAGACACATACAGATTAAAAGGAAAAGATGGAGAAAAACATAGCCATGTTAACACTAATTAAAATAAAGCAAGAACAGCTATATTAATTTCAGACAGAACAGACTTCATAGTTGTCTAGCGGACAATGAGCAAATATTTGTCATATTCTGAAGATTGTTGAGTGATTGTTCAGGAGGGTGGCACTGCAGAATAAGGGAGGTTGCTTTATCAGAGAGGGCTAAAAATACACAAGACTTGGGAGTTCTGCATATTTCTAACAAAACTTTCACTTTTACTACCCATCAACTACTAAGTTTCATTATCTTGCCCCCATTATGGAACTGTTCTGAATTACTTTTTAACTTATTACTTGAGTGTCCAAGGAACTCAAGAATCTCAAGAGATCCAAGTCATTCCTCAGCAAAGGCTTGCCCCCACTAAGTTCTAGAAATCCTCTAACCTGACTCCATTTCCCAACTCCTGCAATTCTTCCACTTTGTCCCCATAAGCCAAATTCCCTTTGTCCTCAAGTACTTTTTTTGCTGTTCTATTTCCTTCTTGCTCTTAGGAATACAAGATCTTTCCATTCAACATTCCTTCTTCTTACCTCTCTTCAGTGGTGACTGGTTACTCTCTCACACTGTTCATATCACTGGGCCAGAATGTGAAGTAGGGTAGGTGCCCTCTGCCACTGGCTCCTCACTTCTGCTTCCAGACCACATTCCTTCCTTACTTCAACCCCTTTCCCAAATGCTTTAGGTTCATTTCATTGGATAATATCACCCATTGCCCCTCTCTGAATACTACTTTAGTATAATGTTCTATATAAGTCAATTTATGTATTATCATGAGATACAGATAGACGATGATGATAGATAAATACTTAGAGATGATAGATACATTAGATCATTTTAGTTAATCAGCTTGTTCAAATCTTCTACTTCCTTACTGACTTACTGCTCCTTTTCTTATCATTTACTGAAAGAGAGCTATTGTACATCTTCCACAAGTGGATAGTGGATTTTTCTAATATTCCTTTTAGTCCTGTCAATTTGTCAATCAGGCAATATTATTAAATGCATGCAAGCTTAGACATGTTGTGGCTTTTGGCAAATTAAAGCATATGTCCACACAAAGATTCATATAAAAATATTCATAGCATCTTTTTTAATACCCAAATCATAGCAGCTTTTCTTAATACCTCCAAACTGAAGAGAGCCCAAATTTTTGTCAAGTAAATACATGACCACATTATAACAGTATAAGCATACATGGGATACTAATAGTAAAATGTAACAAAGTATTGATAGATACAACAACTTGACTGAATTTCAAAATTATTCTAAGTGAAAAAAATCCAGACAAGAAAGAGTACACACTATTTTGATCCTGTTTATATAAAATTATAGAAAAGGCTACTAATATATAGTCATAAAACACACATAATATATTGCTTGGGTTTAAGGAGGAGAGGATTGCTAATATGAAAAATGGAAATTTTAGAGATAAATATGTTAATCATCTTGACTGTGGTGATGACATCAAGGTGTGTGTATATCTGTGTCAAACTCACCAAATAGTTCCCTTAAAAAAAAAAAAATTACTTCAATGTCAGATTTATTGAATGTCAGATATACCTCAATAAAACTGTAAAATTAATTAATAATTACTGCTTTTCTTTTAATCTTATAATAGTGTCTTCTATAGGATAAATTCCAAGCTCTTTAGCACCATATCTAAGACTTTCAAGCCTTTCCTCTTACTAATTTACTACACAGATGCTAAGCTTCAGTGTCACTGAACAACTTTCCATTCCCCGATAAAATAATTTTTTTCTAATGCCAAAGAAAATTTATCTAAGGAAGTAAATATCTCTTTTGGAGTATTAGAACCTACCATTGTACATCTAGTAGTTTTGGGGGTTTTGTTTTTCGTTAGGTGAAGCAAAGGAGGGTGCTTTAATAAAATCTTACAGATAGAGAGGGCAGTAGGTTTAAAAAGCATGACGCCTTGAAGAAGATGGTGATATGTTAAGGAGCAGTACTGGGTAATCAAAGAACCTAATTTATTTTGATATCTCCGTCAGTGAGAAAATATCAACCTGAAGGAGTAATACTCACATATTACATATAATTCCTGTTCTATTATATCTTCAGATTTGCTATTTCACTAACTTTGATTTGAAAAACCAAAGACCTTGTTTTCCAATAACTTATAAACTATGAAAGTACAGGTAAAATATTATAGACTTAGCAAAAATAAAAACATATAATTAAATGAAGTCCTTTCCTAAAATGATATTTTGTTAAACATTAGGATTTATCTCAAATTGTAGTATAGAAGATATATTTGATTACTGAGTAGTAATCACAAATATTTCAAAGAACTTATTAGCATGCTTTATGGGTACGATTACAAGTTGTTTAAAAATAGCCTGTTTTTAGGAGTTAAATTTTATTCCAACTAAGTAATTAGAAATTCGACTTCATTTGTGCTGAACAGGCAATCTTCTTTGAAAGAAATACAAAACCACGCCTCTGACCCTTTAACAATTCTTCAGTACTTTTCACCCAGCAGAATTATTACCATAGTGTCATCACAAATTTGATTAATTGCACTCTGTAAACCCAAAATTCTCCTACAAGTCCAATTGGTGACATTATTTTTTTTTCCACCACCTCGTTATATAAATAGGCTGCTAATGATAAGTAATGAAACAGTTCATTCTCCCATATAGAAAAATGAATAAATGCTGTCATAAGAATACATTCTCATTTTATGTTTGAATATGTGAGAAATGAACAATGATTCAGCTCATTTCACAATTTATTAGAGAAAACAAATATAGAAGCTGGTTGTTTAAGTAGTTCAATAGCTCAAGTCTTACACAAAGAGCTATAGAATAGCATGCCCATTGCCTAATTGTTCAAACAGGAGTTCAGGCAGTCATGGGATGAGTCAACCCAGAGAATGTCAGGACCCTAATTACAGTTATCTTGGCATTGGCTGGAAGTCTGAGAAACGTAAATATGCTGGGTCAGTTATACTGATCCAATGAGAATTTGAGAATTAATTTGTTATTTATCTTTTGTCTCTCAAGTTAAGCTCTGTAAAAGCATGATCAATTTTTGTTCATTCCCATAGTCCAGTGGCCAGAACAGCTCCTGACACAGAGTAGGTGCTCAGTAAATATTTGCTGAAAGAATGGATAACTATATGAGTGAAGTTTTGGAATTAATCCATAAAGATAAAAAAGAGTTGGTATAGTATATCTGTTAAAGGCTCGAGCTGGATTTCTAAAGTGTATCTATCCAAACAGAAGTGGAAAAGATAATCAGAAGCAATCTAAGATTCAGGGAATTTGCAGAAGTTCATATGAGCAGGCAGAGCAAGCCAATGTAGATCTTGGCTCACAAAGATAATATAAGCATTCCATGGCTATTTCTACAGGAGCAAAGTCAGTACATTAATTATCACAGTACTGGGTGCATAATGAAAATTCAGACAGGCATACATGCAGTTTTGCATGTGAGGTGTTCAGACAGCCTCTGCTTTTCTTCGCTGCTATACCATTTAAGACTGCAGATAAACTACAAGAATCAATGAATGAACACATGAGATCAATTTGGAAAAATCAATTGTATTTTTATATACTAATAACAGAAAAAAATTTAAAATTTTAAATGTCATTTAAAATGGCATTAAAAATTCATAACGAATGATGTGAAAGAACTCTATCAAATAAACTATAACATATTATCTACATAAATTGAAGAACTTAATGGAGGGTTATGTCATATCCTGGTTTTGACAAACGTTATAATATTAAAAAATTTCCAAAGCTAATCCATAGATATAATACTATTTCATTCTAAATATTAGCAAGTTTTTATTGTAGGTAAACAAGATGATTATAAAGTTTATATGGAAATACAATAGTCCAAGAGAGCCAATAAAATCTCAAGAAAAAGTAGGTGACCTCCTGACATCCATACATATGGTTTGTTCATAGGTTATCATAATTGAGATAGTATGGTTCACACAAAAGGAGACAAAACTAGTTCATTGAAGTAAATGGAAAAATCCAGAAATAGATATAACGTCTTAGGTTTTGTTCCCCAAAGGCAGACCTTGAGACAAGAACTCAAGTGGAAGTTATATATTTAGGAACTGCAGGAAACCAGTGAACCAATAAAACAACAGGGACATGACAAACTGATGATGGCCTATGTAGAATGACTTTCAAACAAGATTCCGCAGGATGTTTAAACAATTGTCCCTTCTAGAACAGACAATGAGAGTGCTCTTCTGTCTGCAGGATTCATCCTACCCTAATTATCTCAAGCAGGAAGTCCTAGCTACAATGGAAGTTCTAAAATAGGAACTTAGAAAGCCACATTCTACTGTTCTCTGTTTTCAATATATTACAGAGTATTTGAATCATAATAGGTGCTCTTTGAACAATGTTTTAATCAAATGAGCTAATTGTAGACCTATTTCTATCATTGTTATACATACCCTGGGCAAACCACTTCCTTTTCTAAACTTCAATTGGACCATCTTAAATTTATAAGTAATCACAATAATTACTGTGTTAGTATTAATCTGTCCGTGATACAAAGTAAATCCAAGTCCATAGGGCCCAAGTTCCTTCTAATTTATTATTCCACCATTCCACCCTTAGGATCCCAACAGGAAACACAGAGATAATTCAAATTAGGATAACATAGGAAGAATCTATATAATCATTTTGTGAAAGGATATGGTTGAGATACACTAATAACCCAAGGCTAGTAGCAGCAGAATCATTAAAAACGTTAGATCAGAAGAGTTAGAGTTGGAGGAACAGTTACTCAAACTCTAAAGAAGAGAGCCTTGTGCAGAAGACAACCTTGAGAGGAGCTGTGACTTTTAGTTGAGGGGCACTCGTGCACACCACGATATAGCTCAGAGTGAGCCAGTAGGAAATGGTACCCTGAGCTTCTTCATCTAATCTACTGACGGTTTCCCATTGCCTAAACCTAACTGGAGCATGAGGGCAAGTGAGTCTGTTAATGTAGCCCTCCATTAGGATCAGCTTCCTAGGGTATCAAACAATATAGAGAAGGATGGAGACTCAATCTGGTGGAGTAAAGGGAAGACACTAGCACAGCCATCTTCAACATAATATAATGCTGCCACAAAGAGAGCTGCTGGAGTTGTGGTCCTGTATTTACATTCTACCCAGCAGGAAGTATTCCAAGAATGAAGGAGGGACTTCCCACCTCCTTTAAGGACACATCCTAGACCACTTCTACTTTTGTCACATTGCTCAGAACTTAGTTATAGAACCAACTAATTGCAAGGGAGGTGGAGGGATTTCTTCTTCTTCTTCTTTTTTTTTCCTGTAGCAATGGACTGAGCTAAAATTCAGAGACTTATTACTAATGAACAATGGGAGAATGCCTAGGTATTTACTTTCTGCTTTTTCCCTCCTTGAGCCACATTTCTAGAAGTGTCTGAATTCCTCAATGACCACAGTGCCTATCAGGGAGGATCTTCTCCAGGCTTTCATTTCTCACTGGTCTTTGAACACATTACCCACCCTATTTCCCTTCAGGGCCCTAGTGATCAGAATGGCTTCTTGATGTTGCTGATCTCTGGGTGATGTGGCACCCACTGCTATTTCCTTAATCTCCCCACACCTCTAGTATAGTCCCTTCATTAAAACAACATGAAACTTTTGAGTTGAGTATTTTACTTTTCTGATGAGAAAGAACCCAAATCTTGTGTTTATTTTCTGAGTATACACTCACATGAGATGTATGACTATATCCTGTGAATTCTAAAATACTATACAGATGTAAGAGGTAAAATATTATAAAGCTACTTGTAAGTAACCTCAAATATTAATGTTTTAATGATTATAAACTAGCATTTTTTTCTGTGGAAGTGTTCTATTAAAAAAGGTAATCTAGCTTTCTATATTTTCATTGTCCTCAAGGAACTATATAAGTGTATTATTTTAAAAAATTACCATGAGTATAATTCTTCCATGACCTTTTTTTCCCCAATATTTTGCTTACCACTGAACTGTATCTGTGCTTATTTTACAGGTGCCACAGTGAATGAGTCAGGCATCTTTTCAATTTGGACAAGAGTAAATGAAATAATTTTCTTTAAGTAGAAAAAATGCTATTTTATAGTAAAAACTAGGAATTAGAATGTTTACAGGTATTGTAATAACCTAAGGGTGTAAATATAGTTTAAAATTTTTATATTGTTTTTGAAGATATCTAACTTATTTCAAGTGTTGAATTTGCAGTGGAAATCTGATAAAAATGTACAATTAATTATATCTCTTAATTTTAGAATATTTTTGTGCACAGTTTATGAAAAAAGATGGCTATCACCTATCCAATAGAAAAATACATATTAAGAGACAGAATTACAGAAAGAAATATAACTAGCCCAGTGATAGAAAAAATTCTGATATAAAGAAAATCAAATTTCATACATATATGAATACTCACATATATACATATGCACATCTATTTTCATATATGAAATTTACATTATACATATCTAAATGTAGAGAGATATACAATGAAAAGTTATTTTTATCTACAGGACCCTCAAAATATGTAATTTCAGAATTAGGCAATAGATACCCATAACGAAAAAAAGTCTTTTATTTATACAATTAAAATATAATTAAAATTATTAATATTTAACATTAATCAAGTATTGTTGTTTAGGTGTTCTTTCAACTCATGACAATGTATTCTCTTCAATTGCATATTTAAGTTCCAAAGCTAAATATCAGAGGTGATGTGACAGCCTCCACTCTTCCCTATCTAGGTCTTGCTTCCTGTACTTGTGAACTGGACAATTTCCAACTCTAGTGTTTACTTCACTTTCACACTTAGGCAACTCTATCCTTCCCATGCCCTAACATGCTATAAAGTAACTGCATTAAGATAATTGCCGTTGTCTTAACTCCCTGTAACCTACAAAACCATGCTGCCTTGAGTTCTTACTGTCTTACAGAGATTTTAGTGAAAAATTATACTTTTCTAATTTTTCCTGTCTAATCTCCTTCAAGCCTGCATCATAGGTCATTTTGAGTGACAGCCATCATTATGTGCACAAAAACACCTTTTCTCTACTGTCTCATTTTCTTTAAAGTGGGTACATTTCTTTCCATACTCCTTTATACTTCAGGCCACTAGGACCCTGCCTCACACATACCAAGATTAATGGTAAATATAAAGTTGAGGCCCCCTCACCTCCAAGTCCAACCCATAAAAAAAGTGTTTTCTTTTTTTCCTGACTTTAAGGCAACTTTTAAAAATACATAGTTGTTTTAATTCAGAAACATATCTATTTAAGTTCTTCTTCAGCTATGATCTATGAATGTAAATAGTAACTCCTAAGAAGTCATTTTCTGATATCATTGGGGTGGATGATATGCAAAGGAAAATTCTGTATCTATTCAACTGAGTGAGATGTAAAACAAGTTGAACTCATTTAGTAATTCAGGAGTTTCACTGCTTCTGAGAGCAAAAGGGAGTTGCAACAAGAGTTTATTTGCAAATTTTAATTAAATTTTATCTGATAAAGAAAAGTTAGTTTTGATTTATAAACAAAGAAACTTTTATATTAAAGCCTTGAAGATGTAATAAATATTGAGCTACACAATGCCATTTTTATATTAATTTCTCTGGTTCTATAGTGCCATACTTGAGCAAGCAAGATTAAGAATTGTTACATGATGGATTATTCAATTTTATTATTTAATTGGATATATTAGATAAATTACAAACTAACAAAGTTGATGAATTGATTGATAACACTTAAGTAGGTAACATTATCATTCATCAAATCACTACAATTTGTAATCAACAAAACTATACTTAAAATATTCCAACATTTTGATAGTTGCTATAAAACCATAACCTAAAAGAATAATTTGTCCAGTAAGTATGTATGTTTCTGTGGATATGTGTAAACACCTAATCTGGAAGAGTGAATTAAAACTTAATGAGGGGGAAGTTACACACTCAAAATAAATTTAATTGTGGAATGGTCACTGTTTATTAATTTTCTCCAGGAAGTAAAAATTTTCTTGTCTTTGAAATAATGTATTATTTCTTGATATTGCCAGTTCCTGCTATAAAGACTGATAGTAGTGCAAATTTTAGTTCAATTCCATACATATGTATTGAACTTCAATTATGTTAAACTACATTAGGTGAGAGATTTAAGGCTGAGCTTCTCAAATTTGGCACTATTGATATTTTGGGCCAGATAATTCTTTCTTGTGGGACTGTCCTGCACATTATAGGATGTTTAGCAGTATTCCTGGCCTCTACCCACTACATTCCAGTAGCTCTCTCCTCCCAGTTTGGCAGCCAAAAATGTCCTCAGATATTGCCAAACGTCCCCTTGAAAGAAATCAACCCGCATTAAGAACTACTGATTTTAGGTAATAAATTATCCATTAAATCTGCACTTAACAAAGTCTGGTGAATAACAATCACGATTACTCAACAAAATAGGAAACCTACTTTAAGAAGTCAAATCTGAAAAAAAATCAAAACCATAAATCAAATGGGGCTTCTTTACAACCATAAGCTCCCAGAAATGAAGCTTCACACACACACATACACACACAACTAAGAATCACTGTCACAGTGAGAAACTAAATATGATATGAAAGTGTCATGTATTTTGGGATGAAAAGACATGAACATCCACTACTTTAGTATTACATTAATTAACTACCCCTAATGTACAATATACAATATACAACAGAAAAACAATATGATTTTTGCATTTTTTTTTTCTTAGTATATAGTGGGAAAGCTCCACAGGTCAGGTAAGATTTAACTTGAGCTTTAAAAGATGAGTAGAATTTTAATATATTAGTAAAGATGAAAGGGCACTCTGAGTATAGATATAAGGAAAATCTTGAGTAAGACTTCTGATATGTGTGACTATGTAAAGTAGTGTAAGATGATCGAGAATGTTAGTGAATTCAGAACATGATCCGAGATGGAACAGCAGAGGGGGTGAGGTTGAACATACCTTAAAGGAAGGAATTAAATATCAGATTACAGAGTTGGAATTTCCTTTAGTAGCAAATAGGTAACCAAATTTTTTTATGCGAAGTGTGACATGCTCAGATTTATGGTTTGTTTTTTTGTTTTGTTTTGTTTTGTTTTTGGCTAATATGAAAACATTGTGTACTTGCAAAAAAAATATTGTGGAGTTTAGAACTGAGGTGTATTGGCAAAGCAAGGACACTAGAAGCAGTGAAGAGATTATTTCAATTGTATAAAGAACAAAAATGAATAATACTGGAATAAAAAAAATGGAGAGCAGTGGTTTATTTAGGAGGCATTTCAGATTCAGAAGAAACAGAATTTTGTGATAAATTTAGAAACTTTAGATTGAGTAACTAGAGAAATTGAGAGATGGTGATGCAAACATTTGAAACTGGAAACGGCACTGACACCGAAAATTCCAGAAGTGGAAACAATGCGTTTTGAGAATGTGAAGTTTAATACCTTACACAGTTGTTTTTCTTGTCCCAGAAATAGTGGGGTGTTCTAGAGCTCAGGAGATTGTTGTGGCTGAAGTTGCTGATACGGTTGCTGCCAACATGCAAGGCAGTAATTGGGAAGCAGATTAGATGAAATATAAAATAGTGTGAAAAATGAAATGGCTAAGGAAAAATGCTGGAGAATAGCTACACATCTTTAAAGGGTGCATGATGTTAGGCTTTTTTGTGTGTTTTCACTTGACTGGGATCGAGAGTAATCTATAATTTTACATACAGCTTAAATAGGGGACAAATAAATAAAAAGTATATATGAAATAATGAAGAAAGTACCTTGTAATAGACTATAATGAAGACTATGAAAAGGCATATATATGTATAACTGAATCACTATGCTGTACACCAGGAGTTAACACAACAGTGTAAATCAACTATAATTCAGTATAAATAAAAAATAAATAAATGAATAGAATAGAAAAAAGACATAGTATACGGAGAAACTTTATTTATTCAAGACATTAAATATATCCAGGGTGAATTAGAAGAGCAGTGCAAATACTTGATCTAAGTGAAGGCTCATCAGATAACTACTCTTTTTTGAGCTTTCAATGTGTGTCAAGCATTGTGCAAAATTCCTCCTCTACATATAGAGAAACATATATGTGGGTATACATCCATTTGTGTGTTTATATAATCTGTGTGTAGTATGCACATTTCTTAATAATTATTTGTATTCTCATTTCACATTAATGTTTTAAGGATTAATTGGCTCCTTTAAAATTTGTAAAGGAGGTACAAAAGCTAATCTCTTTATACTCTATGCTTCTACTTACAAACCTTGCAATGCCATATTACCCAACTAGAAAGAAATAAATTATTTTCTTTAACAATAAATTGCTGATTAGCGCAATAAAATTTAACTTTTAAAATTTATTTTAAAATAAACATATATTTAAGAGAGTTTTGTTTCCTGTGCATGAAGAGGAAATTAATAACAAATAAAATCACCAGCATTAATTTACCCATAATAATTCAACATTTAGAAAATATTACTTGAGTTTCTACAATGCCAATCTACAGTACAATGCCAATCTACAGAGGGTAAAATGAACTAGACAAGGTCTTTGCTATCACAATATTACAATCTAACATAAAACAAGGCAACTATAGTAACATTACTATAATATATGTTAACACTCTAATAAATGCCAATAGATATTTAATTAAATTGCTACAGTTAATCAAAATAAGACCAATAGTGGCAGGGAAAAAAAAAGTGTTCTCTTTATCATTCAGGGTTTTAGAAGAAAGAGATGGTGCACACAGATTAATTTGAAAATAATTTAATAATGGCTCTTTTAACAAAGGTATGAAGAAACTCAAGAGAGACTGGGCCATGGGGCTAGCATGAATGGTGCATCACTGGCCTGCTTAGGACTAAAGGGGTGAGAGGAGAGTCACTTACCACGCCAGAAAAGGAAGAGAGAGGCAAGTGGTCGAACTTCTGGCTTTGGGTGGTGTGAAAAAAAAATCCTTCATGACATTACAGAGAGAAGGAGCCAAGGGAATATATAGCCCCATTTCAGTCTCCCCTCTTCTGATATCTTGCTAGTGTTCAGCATTAGTTAAAACCAAGGCAAAGCTAGTGGGTAAGACTGCCCAAGGGGTGGGCCAGTTATCCCAAGCTCTCAGCAGGGTGGAGAAGAGTAGGGAATGGATTGAAAATGGCAAGAAAAAGTATTCTACACATTCTCATATCTTTAATTAATAATATTATATTTGGCCTAGGTATTTTTTTCTCTTAAAGCAGAAACAAAATCACCCCATTACAAAAAAACCAGGCGATTTCCAGAACAAATACTAAAATATTAACTAAAACAGGAATCAACAAATGTTTTCTATAGAAGATATTTCAGAGTAACTCTTTAGATCAAGATGGAATGGGGGTGAGGGGAATGTCTTAACAAAATCAAGTTAATCTGAGGGAAAAGATAGATATGTGACGGAATATTTAAATACACATGAGAATATTTATATGAGATTTCCTATTAAAATAATAGCTGTAACCTTGACAATGAATGGGTATTTATTGGTTTCCCTAATGTAACAAAGCCTCTCTTTCAAAAATTGGATATGAATTATCCCAGGCTGTTAAGGCAGGATGTCAATGTCATTTTTCTAAAAGAGAAAAATATTTGTTCAGAAACAGTTCTCATTGGGATAAAGCTCTGTGAGCAGAACCTGCATTACTGAAATGAATGTAAAATTGAGTGGGAACAAATGGCAATGAAGTTTGGATTATGTGTATTTGTTTGTTTCAGCAATTTTCTAGAATTAAGTAATCAGAATGAGGAAGTGGATCATTTCTCTCTCATTTCTACCCGCCCTTACAGCTCCAGGGACATTAATTAGCCACACTGGTCCTGTGAAAAACAAACTGCCAATTAACACCAGGAGAGTTTCCTCCAAGCCACTGTGGAGCATTGCCCAGGAAGCCCAGCTGGTTTCTGATAAATCTTGCCCTGCATTTATTTGAACACAACTATGAAAATTATAACTATTCTGAGATTTTTTTAAAGGGTTTATTTACAATTTTTAAAATAATTAGATAGATAAATTGATTTATTACATTGAAGTGTTCTGTACTATTACAATGGTTCATAAATGCATAATACCTTGATTATGAAAAAAAATTTAATTTAAGCTAATATTCAAATCACTGTGTAACATCTCTTAAATCCCAATAAGCCACTTTCCAAGTAAAATGGAAGACTTAATTTGACATTACAATATTATAATTTTTGTTTCAAAACATCACAAAATATTTCTCTTTTGCTATTTTTTCAGTGAAATATCTTAATGGATAGCTTTTTCATTAAAATATCTCATATCATCCAGATATAAACATCAATAATTTAACATATTAATATGATAAGTGTAACTACGGATACAGCTTTCAACAATAACATATAGTTTTCCTAAATGTGTAGCTATTGTACATAACTGTTTATATTATCAGCCCACTACAGAGCCTCACACAGTGTATTTAGTTTAATGACATCATTTATTTGAAATCCCAAGTGGTATTTATCAACAATACTGTGTATAATAAAAATTATGAATCTGACATCCATAAATTAAGAACTATTTCTTTCAGTTCTCCTGGTATGATTTTTAACATCCTAATTTATATAGGAAAGATGAACTGTCAAGGTAAATGTCTTCAGCCAGTTTGATTTGTTCCAGGACTTAAATTACCACAGTTATATTGAGTCCCTGGTTATAGTGCTATTATATTGCTCATGTTGCTTGTGTGATTTTTTTTATGGCACTGGTTACCTGTACTGCAAGGAAAATATTAATTATAATCTTAATTTTGTATCTGAGGATAGTAGATAATGAATATTCATGATGTTCATACATTTCTTGATATGTATTGTTCTCTCCTTTTTTATTCTACCTCTATTTGTTTGACCCTTTCCATTAAGATGTAAGTTGAAATAAGAAATGTTCAGTATAACCCTAGTTCTTAGAACTGTGCGGCTAACATTGTAGAGACTCAATAATGTGTGTTACGTGAAAGAATGCTATCAATTTATTGACTGTTTTAAGCAATATTAAGTCATACATGGAGTACATTGTATTCTCAGATACTATCTACCAACAATCAATCAATGTTCTATCCATCATCAAAGCCACAAGCATATATAATTTCATTTAAAAAGCTATCTCTGATTCTTTTTCAACTCTTTCAGACCACCTGACATTAATCATCTTGCCTTTCCCTCTGGAATACTTCACTAGAATATTTCATATGGTTATCATTATCTATGAGATTTTCATCATAATTATATACATGTACATAAAATCTTCCCCAACAGGGTTCAAATCCTTGAAGATAAAGACCAGGTCATTTTATTCCTTGCATTTTCAATATAAGGTTTGAAATATAGCAAGTATTTCAATGATCAGTTTAAGTTTTTATTTTTTCACTCATCTATACCCTCAACACATTCATTCAAGTCCTATTTCTGAACATTTCTCAGCCACATAATTTATATCTTCCAGTTTCTATCAGTGAAACCTCTTTTTTTTTTTTTTCATTCTCATAACAGTACAAACCCTAACATTCAGGCCAGGTCCATCTCTTTTACCTTTTCACTTAAGCTATAAATACAAAAATTATTTTCTTTCTAAATACCAGGTATAGGCATCTACTTTCATTAGCTTACCATCTCTTGCTTTGGAAAACAGCCTTTCCTGCCATATGTCAACTTGTTTCACCTCCCTTGCTACAGGTGTGGGGATATAGGTTAGCCAATAAGTATCATTTTTAGAGATTCATTTGGATGCTGAAAGAGAGATACTTAACCTTTTTTCTTCTAGAAGGAAGAGCTGGTGGTAAGGGTAACAAAATCCTAAACCACAGTCACCTCCACTGATAACACAGAGAAAGAATGCTCGATAGTAAAACAAAGGATAATAAGTGAAAATGGAAAGACTTGTTAAAAAAATAATAAGTGCAGCTAATTAGTAACCAGGGGAAAATAAATGCCCATTCTTCAAAGGTTGTACTTTTTTAGTGCACCACACTATATAATTGCACATAAGCTCACCCATGTTCTTGTATAGTTTATTTAAAAGACTTGATCCTTCCTTCTAAACTTAATAAATTTTCAGTATTCTGCCAAAGGTCATTTTACAATTCATATTATATCTTACATCAAATCTAAAGTTCCTGCTTGTTTTAAAAAATTCTTATTGGAATCTTGGACATCTGTTACTCATTGTTAGCATATTAGCTCAATGACAGGAAATACCTTATTTTTATCCTCTTTTAGCTCATTGGTACTTTAAAGAATAGCTATTTGGACAATATTTTGGGAAAATACATGTCAATTTTATTTGATTAATGCACTGAAAGATATTCAGAGTACCAGAAGGACAATCTCTATGAACACAGCACCCTACATACTGGCTTATTTCCTTGGCCCATACAAAGACTGAATTACAGATGTTACTAAATCATTGATGGCAAGTGATTGACATTGGTTTCAGCGAGCTGTACTGTAACATATATTCGGATCCTATCATTATGCTTTAGGGCAGTTAGTATACATACATATTTTTAGTCTCTTCAGTCTGTAGGAGAGAAACTGTTAGCTGCCTACTACCATTCTTTTCTTCTCTCTTCCTTGTAGAACCTAAACTGTTCATTTCTACGACTCTCCCCTTACAGCTCTGCATTAAGGGGAAACTGAAAACCCAGCCACTATCATATCAGGCCTAAGGGGAGTCCCATTTATCTTTTTAGAAATGAGAACATTCCATCCTGGTCAATGAAATTTGAGGGGAAATTTGATGAGAGGGTCTCTTGATGTTATCAAATTCCCTAGGAAGACACAGGCCTACTTCTTTGTCTTGGTGTGATAAGGCTTTGTTTGGTTAAACTCACTTTACTACCAGTGTGAGAATGAAGCCGGCACAGAGGACGGATGAGAAGAGACTTGGAAGAAAAAGAAAACAAACCACGTAGGCCTTTGATTGCAGTTCTGTGCATAAGAACATCCTGTAATAAAATTCCACCTAAAATATAGCATGCTTTGTAGGTGCCTTTATAGAATTTATATTCATTAAGTGACAGCATAAACCAAATTTATCTCTGGCTTAAAGTGAAGATAAAAGAAACGTAAACATCAACTAGATTGCAAAAGCTTCTAACTCATGATGCCTTCCCATAAGAACATGACTTATTTTTTAAAAAAATAGTTCCCTAATCACTCTCTTCTCAATGAAAACATGTTTTGCTGATTTGCATGGGCAACAGAGACTCGTAACATTCCTGCTGACTAGAGCCATGTGAACATAACTGTCAGTAGACAACTGTTCCTTCTGTTTTATTTGCTAAAAGTAACATTTCTATAAAGTATGATAGCTTTGGGAAATCTCTTCATTCTCTAAGTATCTAGATTGAGCTTATATTTATGATTCCTCTAATACCTGAATTCTTGGCTTTTAAAAAAAATATTTTGATTTAAATGATTAAGGACTTCTTTTTTTAAGAATGCATACCTTATATAATAAAGTCTAAGAATGTGGCTAATAGATACCTTAATTTTTCTTCAGAGATTCATAAAATCTTTCCTAAACTCTTTATGATTCACAATAGGATGCAATGCCTTATGGTACAGAAAAGAATGATACAATCTTATGATAGAAATGTGAATGAAAATATCTGCTAAACGTTATAATTTAATAGCTTTTCTTGGATATATTTAGAAAAATAGACAAATGCATGTAAAACATAATGAACTATGTATTGAAGATATTAACCAAAGATTACAACCAAATCTGGTTTGCTAGGCAAACAGAACATTAACTCTTTCTCATACAGACTGCAGATTTATTTTGTAAATTTACTTTCATCTTCCCTAAGAGGGATTTCTAATACAGAAGCATAATTAAGCTATTTCTGAAAATTCTTTAGAATTCCAAATAATTTTGATTTATCTATAAAGGCACATCTCACATCTATCATTTTGTCTTTGAATTGCTGGGTCCACTACTCTTTATGACTAGTTTAAAGAATTGTATAAAATGGAATGAATCAAGTCTTTATATTTTTTTAAATTAGACATAGCGTTAAGCAAGGCTTTTGTTCTAAGAATAAGCATGGGCTTGGATGCACAGGTTTCCATTAGTATATTTTCATCAATAAATAACTAAGCACATAGAATATACTTAAAGGGATACCCTGGCTAGTTCTATGTTTCAGTTTTTATATTTGGCTTCCTTAAATGTAAAGACCTAGTCTTTTTTTTTTTTTTTTGAGTATGTAATTAGAGTAATAGCTGCTATAAAATCCCTTAAATGAGATTGTTTTTAAGCATGATGGATTTGAATGGGTTTATAAAAGGTAAAATATGTATTTTATGCTCCTATTAGCAGTAATAGTTTAATGAAATGACAGTAAAATTTTACGTAATTTTTTCTTTGAATTATATGTATTAAAATAAAAAATATTACCTGCCTAAACATCAGCAGAGAACATTCATTTATTGTGAAAATCTTACATCTAGAGCTAGTATCTCTACCATCAATTAGCATTCCATAGTATTAAAGCCAATAATCTACCATCTTATAAATCATTTGGTCTGAAACAGCTTTTTTTGCACTATTTTTCTAGGGCGGTTCAGAGAGTCAAATAGATGATTCATGCGTTCCTATGAGAATGATTTACAAAAGTCTGTCTCAGGGCAATAATGCAGCTGGAGTGAAAGTATAGTCTATGTTTTTCTTTTAAATATATATCATGTCACATACAATTACATGTTTAATTACTTTTCTTTCTGTTCAATGTTCCTAGTGTTATGTGTCTGAAGAATCAGGAATAATTCAATAAGCAGTATTATTAAACCATTCAATCTAATAGATCACAAAATGCTATTTGATATGCCTTAAATTCTTATTAAACATTTTAATTAAAGTAAAAATGAACAACAGTGGTGATCTAAAATAAAATACATTCTTACTCTTGTGTTTACAAAATTGAATGGTTGTTTTAAAAAAGGGTTTCCTTTTCGATAACTATTTACTTGTTAATTAAGGCATACTATGAAACAATTTTAAAAGTTCTTATGATGCCTGAAGATGATATATAGACATGCTACATAGCAGTGAACTAAAATTAGTGAATAACAATGCATAAATAATAATATTCTTGACATCACCAGGAAATCTAAACATATGAAATACTATCAAAGCTTTCTAATGGTTGTTTAATTATTGCACTGCTTCATTATTAAGGATGGTTACTGAAATCCTTACAATTTGGGAGGGCTAGGCTGGGATAGCAGGTGGCCCAGTGCTGGTAGCTTCTGGCTTGAGAAACCTTGGTCCTGTAGGAAAACAAAATGTCATTTTCTCTATATGCTAAAAAAGAGAAATTTGCTGGGATACCTGGATCTAACAGCAATGAAAAATAGTCAAAATCTTAATATTAATCCCTCATCAGTTTAGGGGAATTTCTTTACTTCTCCAAGTGTCTATTTTTCTGTTACATACTAATAGCAATACTTCATAGTACCTGAAGAATTTGTACAATGAAAATGCTAGTTCACTGATGTGAAATTGTTTCAAAGGGTATAACGTTCCACATTGTACACTGTGAGAATCTCAGGTCAGATATGAATGATTTTGCTAATATGTTTGAATATATTCTATTAATTTAGGATACATTCAAGATCTAGCATAATTTTTATGCCACTCACTTTTGAATCATGGTCTAGAGTCATCAAAATGTTATAATTAAGAGGTAGCTTTATGCCAAAAAGAGTTATAATTTTTTTCTAAATACAAACTCCTTTTTGCTAGTTAATGCCTAAATGCCTATGCCCATCTCCTACTTCCCTGTAATAACCTAAGATAATAGAACTCTTAATAAACAAGCTGGGGATCAAAATGCTTATTTGAATATGTGTATTTTCTTTGAAAGATAGTAAAATATATGATTTGTTAGAATCTGCTTCTTTATTTAAGCACTAAAAGTATAATAATTACCTTTATTTTATTATTTAAATCATGTATCTCTCCAATCCTATTCTGAAATTTTTGCTCCAATAAAACATTTTCTACTATAATGGGGATGATTTTGGGAGGCTATGATGTTTATAGGTCTATAATCATTTTCAAAAACAAACTATGTTAGCATGCAGTCTAACTCATGCCCTGAATTGGAAAATCATTTATACTTACGTACTGTGTTATTAGTTAAAATGATACACAAGGGCCATATAAGCTCTTTTGAGCCTCACTGTACTTCAGTTAGTTCTTAAAAATGTTTAGACTTTTTGAAAAATATTAAGAATTATAATAACTAACATTTAACATGTCATACCCATTTCTAAGCTCTTTTACATGGATAATCCTTTTTCCCTCAAAATTGTGCCATGAGACAGATAAACATTACTGTGTTCAAATAGGACTCAATAATCAATACCCCTCTATTTAAATGTAGTTTTGAACTAATTGAGATAGAAAACAAAAGAGACATCATACAGGAAATGCATTTTTTTTTTAGTAATAAAGATGAAGTTAAGTGTTTTGGCTCATGTGTGAGAATAAGCTTGCTTATCCCCAAACCTACACGTGAGGGGAACGTGAAAGTTTAAGTTTACAGGGAAGGACAAGAGAATTAATATGACAGATTTAGGATATTTGATAGAGTAGCAACACTTAAAGTGAGGATTTTTGATCAATGTTTGTACTTCATCAATTAAGGTAATGTCCTATGCACTAGTTAAGTATAGGTCCAATGGCCAGAATTGTAGAGAAAAATAACTTTTCCTAGAAACAGTGTAATGGAGAAAAAAGTTTTTCCTCTACGATAACAAGAAAAGCTAACAATAATTCAGATCTATAATATCCCAGGATCTGTGTAAAGTATTCTATTTGTTTTATTCCATTTCATCTTAAAAACACCCTATTGTAGATGGGAAACTGAAATGTATAAAGTTAACTTCATCCTGAACAAATGAATAACAAATTACTGATCTATGATTCAAACCTAGTTTTCTTATTTTAAATTTGTACTTTGCTATATGATAAGTAGTAATTTAGTAGTTGGTCGCTACAAAGCTCCTTTAATAGGTTAACCTATTACTTCAACATAATTTGTGCTTTGAGAGAATCAGTATCTTTTTGGGGGGACTTTATTCTGTTTTTTTGCTCACATTTGCCATTATATTGATAATCATCAGAGATACTAGAACTGTTTACCAGCTGCTCATATTATAGTTTTGGCTCAAATTTGAGAATCTGAACTGGAAATTCAAAACAAATGTAGATAATCCTTCCAATATGATTCCTGCAATGAACAGATTTATGGCTCATTTACCATCTAATATTCAAAGAATTCAAAGTCAAACCATAAGCCATGAGTCCTCTATTCAAAATACAAGACAAAGAGAACAGTGGTGACCCACATCTTACCTCAGCAAAACTGAGAAACTCTTTATAAAATAAATTTGTTATAGACTTAAAAACTTAAAAAGACAATTAACGAAAAATCTTCTCTAGATAAAAAGACAAAATTCCTGAAACCAAGAAATTATAAGATAAAAATCTTACATTTGCTTGCTTTTTAAAATTTATGTATTTCAGATTCAAGCTATGAACACAAAATATCATCTTAGAATTTTGTGTGACAATTCCATTAGTGAACGATAGGTGAAATTCCACATGGAATCTTTATTGCTTCTTTATGTAATGCTCCTTTTTGTTTTTCTGCTACTAGTTGATGACACTGTATTTATATAGTATACCAGCCTGGTGGTGTAGGTTTGTGTGTGTTTTAAATCTGAAGACTTATGAAACGCCTAAGGAAGGATGATATGGATGGGCTGGCATTAGATTTAGGTTGGGTCATGTATTCACAGAGACTTGCTTCATAATCTTTCATCAAAATTCAAGTATAGCAAAAGGAAAAATAGAAAAAAATGAACTAAAACAGTATATTTTGTATTAGTCATAGATTATATTCAAAACTTTTAAAGGCAAAATTATTTTATGTACTCTGATAATAATAGTATCTTACTAATTAGCCATGATGTGTCAGGAATTCATTTCATTAAATAACATTTTTCTCTCCTTAGGAGAATAAGAACAGAATCAATTTTTGTGTAAATTTTTAAAAAGATGCCATTTCTTTCTATATAACAGAAAGAAATGGCATCTTTTGTTATATAGCTCCAGGCCAGGGTTCATGGCTTGGGAAATGGAGCTCTGGAGTTTGTAAAATTGTAAACCTGTATTTGCTAATGAGTATAAAGGCCAGTATTAAAACATCAGAATCATTCACGGGATACTGAAGCAAGACTGTACTTAGTTTGGTCAGCTATAAACTGTTCTATGTAAGAATATCCCAGTTCGATACGCAAAAATCCAAAGATAGCAAAGAATCAAAATTCTGCCACACAGATTATATGTTCCAAGCTTTGCACCACTGAACCACTGTTTTATTACTCATGCTCCTTTACACCTGGACAGTGCCCTGGGGGTTTGATGAAGATAAAATTGATCCTGCAGTTCTCCAACCCAAACCAAAGTATTTAGGCTCATGCCATCGTCTGGATCACTTGCAGAAAGTCATGTTCTAGTCATCAGGAGGGATGAGGCATATATGCTGATATGTGTCATTTATTACTCAGAACACCAAACTCTACTAGAAAACCACATAGAGACACCTACTAGATGGGAACAAGTGGTTTAAAACAACAATGGTTTAATACTTGTCACACTTCTTTTGTGCAAATTTGATGGGTCCTTTGTTCCATGTAGGTCAGCTGGGTCATTCATACAGCTACACGTGAATAGGGGAGAGAGGAGTTGGATTCTCAATTTTCTTCCACATACACTCTCTCTCCATATGATGTCTTACACTCCAGGGATTCTACATGCAGCCTTTCTACAGAGGAGGATAGTCCGGACTTCCATAACAGTGTGGCTGGGTACCAGGTTCCTCATTCCAAATCATGTGAAAGTGCATGTCTTAGCTTGGATTACCCTAACAAAATACCACACACTGGGTAGCTTAAACAACGCAAATTTACTTCTTACAGCTCTGGAGGCTGTAAGTCTAAGATCAAGGTTCCAGCCAATTCAGTTTCCTTTGAGGGCCATCTGCTCTCCCCAGGTCCTCATGTGGCCTTTCCTGGGTGAGCGCATTCACAGAGAGACAGAGTGAACTCTCTCCTGTCTCTTCTTATATGGACACTAATCCTGTCAGATGAGTGCCCCACCCTGTGACCTCATTTAACTTTTAATTACTTCTGTTAAAGGCCCTGTCTCCAAAGACAGTCACATTGTGGTTTAGGGCTTCAACATAAGAATTTGTGCACAGACACAAACATTCAGTTTAAAACAGTGTATATGAACCTCTGCTTACATTACATTGCCAAGATCTCATTGGCTACAGTTAGAAGTCAAGTAGCTAAGCTCAGATCAACATGGCAGGATGGCACAAGGAAGAATAAAGGAGGGTATGTCTGGCTCATTGTGGGTCGCTAATGCGACATCTCAGTTTAATGCCTTTGAAAATACAACCAGGATTTCTTTGCCCAGTTTACTACTGTTTTTCTAGAATACTTACCTTGTCACCTCCATGAGGAAACTTCCTTTAATCAGTGCTGCTAAAGACCCCTCTTCCTTAGCTGGTGTTCTAGACTAGCACAAAGCCTGGTGCACAGGAGTCTCTGGAATGAATAAATAACTCCAAAAACAACATTTTCATTCTTAGGAGGAATAAATACAGAGATTGAAAGCAGTATTTCATGCTTTTGTGTTTCTTCTGTTCATACCTTGCTAATATGTCTGTGTATATAAAAAGGGTGACAGCAAATTCAATAATCCTCGCAAAGGTATTATTCTGCTCATTTGGGGAAGACACATCAGAACCAGTTTATTCTACACATTTAAAAAACTATTCTTAAAAATACCGAAAGGTATCCTGTGACTGGACAATGCATAAGGACAACAGATAAATGTGTTCAGAAATATACATGTAATATAAAAGACAGTGTGAGCCTGATGCTGACCTCTGATCTCTCTTCATGAAAGTGCAGTGATACTTCTATATAGCATCAGAAAAATTGTCTACTCTTCTTTTCAAGAACATTTTATTGTGGGGGGAGGGTATAGCTCTAGTGGTAGAGTGCATGCTTAGCATGCACAAGGTCCTGGGTTCAATCCTCAGCACCTCCATTAAGTAAATAAATATATGAACCTAATTACCCCTCCCAAATAAAAACTAAAACAAATTTAAAAAAAAAGAACATTTTATTATTTTTATTTTTAAGCCTCTTACTCTATTTTATACACTGTCTTAATTTCCCATATTTCATTCTAATCTGGTATTTTCTGCTATTGTGCTTGACAACCTAATTACACTGGTTTTTTCCTTTTACTTCCCATCAGTCTTAAGATGTAGAAATTTTCTGATTTACTTGCTGAGAACTCAGCAACAGCAGAGGGTTTTTTTTCCCTCTTATCTTAAGGGTTGCTACTTATATCTGTATATTAGTCAGAATTTGAGGTGATGTGATTTTCTGTGTGCTACTTTGGAATACAAATGTGTTTTTCAGATGCCCTCTGCCTGTGAATGCCCTTGGCAAGTTGTCTGGTGTTACTGTAGATGGGACATTTGGGGAGGGAGGTGGGGTTCATAAACACGGCAACATTTAAGTGACTAAAAGAAATCATCTGACAGATGGATTACTGCATGCAGAAGAAGATGACTCAAAAGCCTTCTCATCTTTGGTTGTTTTCTAAATTTCAAAATTGAAATACTCCTCTCTTCATATCACTCTCTCCCTATTGTCTTTTATCTTGTGCCTGCCCGTCACCCTCAGTAAAAACCTGCAGCCCCAAGGTTACCTAATTTAAAGTTCACATCATGTGGATTATAACATACTGTGATGGTCCTCATTTAAATAAAGTTCTGTTTGGAAGCATTCTAAATAACACAGTAGAAGGTTTTGTTTTTTTTTTTTTAATTTCAACTGCGCTGTATCAATACAGATAAAATTTTCTAGAATAATTAAATCATCCTCCATCTGCAAGGAAGTGGTTACATCACTGTAATCCAGATGTTGGCTTCCCCTTTTCTAAACTCACTTCCCTCTAATGTATTTGAGAAAAGGAGGCTGGCCCGCCTGATGTCCTAAAATTACTCCTAAATTGCAGCTTAACTGCAACTCTTTAGCTCAGTGGTAGATAAATTTCACCTTAGTGATGGTCATAAACTGAACCTTTAGGATGTACTTGCCCTCTAGAAAAAAAAGGTGCCCATCAACACAGGCATCAGAAATAGAGGGCTGGACGCAAAACCATTAATGTGTCCTCTTGCTGCATTATTCCTTTATGCTCTAAGTCACTACAGTTATGAGTATCAGACTTATTGAGGGTTCAGAGAATCAGACTTTACATTACAGAAAATGCAGCAAGTTAAAATTGCATATTAGACATCTCCATTCTTGCAATACTGTGCCATACCATCTCTGAGAAGTGAATTTTGTCAATGCCTTCTGCCTGCTGGTTCTTGCCTACTGTCATGTTACCCTCTCTCAAATCCACCCTACCCACACACATATACACATACACACACATTTCTGCGCTCCTCTGTTTTTCATCCAAGTGTAAATTCCTCATGCAGAGCTAACTCCTTTGGTTCATATTTTTGTTAGTCAGTAGTCTCAGGGCCTCATCTTCCACCTCCATATATCTTACAAACATATTGTCCTAAATAATAGCAATTACTCTCCTGAAGTAGTTCTATTTTTCATCTATTAAAATAATGCACTTTCCAACCTCTTGCTTCACTAATACTGTCCCAGTTGTCATTATTCAGTATGATTATTACTGTCTGTTCATATGAAAGTTTACAAGTGTATGTAAGAACTGGGCCATACAAAATAGAAGGATGCAAACTCTGGGCACACCTAGATTAGTGATGATTTAAGCACAATTACAATATTTGTTGATGATCTGTTACATCTGTATAACTTCTGTCACAATTTACACCTTTCTCTATTACATAAAATTATTTTAAATATAGTTATTTTTAATAACTTTATAATTTTCTTTTTAATAACTTTCCTATTGGAGTTGAAAGTGATATATATATACCACCATTACAGTATTGGAGTATTCTGAATTTGACTGTATAATCATTTTTACCCATGAGTTTTATTTTCATTTGTTTTCATGTTGCTAATTTCAATTTCTTGTTCTTGCATTTCTTGTAAGGTAGGCCTAGTGGTGATAACTCCTTCAGCCTTTTTGTCTTGGAAAGTCTCTATGTCTCATTCATTTCCTAAGGACAGCTTTGCTGGGCAAGCTGTTTGGCAGGTTTTTTTCTTTCAGCAGTTTGAATATATTATTTCATTCTCTTCTGGTTAGTTTTTCCTCTAAAATGGGAGAAATTTGACCTGGGTAGAGTACATATTTTGATAGGAAAGGAACCACTTAGAACAGTTTAACATATGCCCAAGAAAGAACATACGAGGCAAAGAGCTGGAGGTATAGAAGTGAAACAGGTTAATCATAGACTGGAAATAGGGAAATACGCTCAGACTGAAGGGAAAGAAGCAACCTTCAGCAGCACGGATGCAGATAAGTCTGAAGAAAACTGGATTTGGAGAGAGGCAAAAAAGTTGAAGTTCTTCTAGTCTCATATCTGTTTTCTTTGTGATTCAGGAGCCACAGACTTCTGCTGAATTGTTCTAGCTTCCTCTCTCTGAGCATAAATTTAGTAGAACTTTCATCAACTTGCACTGGCTTTTGCCTTTGTAGTCCCTTTATATCAAACCCATGAACAATTCTCCCTCCATAAAAATTCTGATGTTGAAGTTATCTGCAGTATCTTAACCATTAACCTGCCTTGATATTAGCTCTACATCCCTAAAATTAATCCTAAACGTTGTTGAAGATATCATTTTCTCACCATTTCCCCTCTATTTCCCATCAGTTATCCAGTTGATTGTTCAATTTAAAATAACCTGAAGTCTGCATTCCGTTTGGACTTCCAATACATGGGACAATAAGTTTTCTTACTTTATAGGCCAGTTGAAATAAAGTTTGTATTATCTGAATGTAAAAACAGATTAAATGATACAGACTAGAAGTAGAAAAAAAAGACAGTCTTTGTTAAGAACTGGAGGAAGAATAATAGCATTAGAGGAAACAGTATGCAAAAAAGTCTCGGCATGTTCAAAGGAAAGAGACTCTCCCAGTGTTAGGATAGCAGCAAATAGAGTATTACATGAGGTTGGCGAGCAAGGCAGGACTGCATCATGCAAACAAGGTCTTATCATTCATGATAAAGCGTTTGGATTTTAATCAGTGATAAGCCACTGACACGTGATTAATGGTGAAGGTTTATAGTGTGTTTTTGTTTTGATAGATTACTCTTATTGTTCTTTGAAGAATCTATTTGAAAAACATAAAATAACTTGGAAGAAGGAAGATAAACTTGGAGAAATAACAGAATAGTGACTTGGGCTACAATTAATGTCAGTAGAAATAAACAGTGATGGTCAGAATCAAAATATATGCTAAAGGCAGAAGAAATAGAACTATAAAGAAGTAGAAGTCGGGGGGGAAGGAATGGAAATAATCTACTTATGAACTGAGTCAGGAAGGTTGGTGGTGCAATTTTCAACTGTGGGAATCAGGAGCATTGTTTTGGACATACTGCTTTTGAGATTTTCTTCACAATTCGAAGTAGAAATATATTACCAAATGGGTAGTTGGAAGAAAAAGTATGCAACTAAAAATGAGAGATACTGCTTCAAGATACACTATCAGTTTTTAACAGTATTTCAAGCAATAGTATTTGTAGTAATCACATAGAGAAAGATTTTAGACAAAAAAAAAAGGAATTATTCCCAAGAGAAATCCTTAAAAAGATTCAATATACAGAAATAAGAATAGAAGAAAGATTTAATAATGGAAGCAAAAAATGAAAGGGCATTGTGAGAGAATAATATCAAAAGGGTATGGTTCCAAATGAAGAAGGACTTTCAATAAAATGGAGTAGCAACTAATATTAAAAGCTGAAGAAACTTATATACACACACACACACACACACACACACACACACATATATATATATATATACACACACACATACACACATATATATAGCACTGTGGTAGTTGCTAGGTATCTAAAATAAAGAATTTTAGTGATAAGAAGTGGAAAAAAGGACCAGTTTGTTGTTTTTTTGAAACAGTGGCTATATGTGAAGAAGTAGAGACACAGAAAGTTTATTTGAAAACTTGTCTGGAATGGGAGCCAAATTAGTGAGTGAGTAACAGGAGCTATGTGGGATAAATTTTTTCTGTTTTGTTTTCCAGGATGAGATTTAATAGAGCACGATGACATATTTATAAGAGTACTGGTGTATAAAAGAAGAGATTGGCTATGTGTGGGGACAGAGAGGATAACTGAGGGAGGAGGTCTTTGAGAGAACAAGAGTGGGTGGGATCGAGCTCAAGGAGAAAAATTCATAATTTATAGGAATACGAAAATATTCTATTGCAACAAGAGAAGAGGTAGAGAAACTAAGTAAGAAAACAAGTAGATTTTTTGTGATTGATGTGATTTAGGAATATGCAGATAAGTCCATCTAATAGCTTTCATTTTGTTAATGAAATATGAGTAGAGGTTATTGGCAAAATATACACAATTGGAAGTTTTAGGAGAAAGGAGAAGTTACAACATAGACATACCAGATAATAGGGAAGTCAGTTTATCAGGAAACCAACATATATTAGATATTGTTGAAATAATGAATTCAAAATAAAATCACTGGACCCTAATTGTGAGATTTACTTCAGCAAAGGTCAGTCCCTAAAGTGAATTCATGGAGAATGTATAAAAAATTTAACTTAGGATCAGAGTTT
The DNA here is from genome assembly GCF_048773025.1 of Camelus bactrianus. Taxonomy (NCBI): domain Eukaryota; kingdom Metazoa; phylum Chordata; class Mammalia; order Artiodactyla; family Camelidae; genus Camelus; species Camelus bactrianus. The sequence continues at coordinate 16,904,347 of NC_133563.1, read as the reverse complement.
CCTCCTGTGAATAAAATGAGAAAGATGAGAGATGAGAGCAAGAAAGAGAGGAAAGAGAAGAGAAGAGAGGAGACAAGAAGACATAATTGAGGATATTTGTAAGGGCATGTCTATAATTATGTGCCCTGAAATCTAAACTTGATGAAGAAGAAGATAAAAACAAAAATAAAGTGGTGGATACTAAGAGAGATGTAACCAATGGAACTGAAGTCCCATGGAGGCTAGTTATTTGTCATGGAGGTACTTACTGTAGAGAGTAGTGTGAAGATAGTCAGAGAATGGGAACTTGAAGACCAGTGCAGTTTCTGGGGAAAAAAGCAAGGTCTTAGGTGTTATAACAAAGTGACGAACATATTTGTACGGTTAAGGAATCTTTTTCCTTCTCTTGCCTTTTCTCCATATTAGCAAAAGCAGTCACTCCTTTTTATTGTATAATATTCCATCATATGATTCTACCGTAATTTATTTCACAAATACACTATTTTGTTGCTTCCAGTTTCTTTTAATAAAAATAATATAACTCTTGTTTAAATATCATGACATTTTTGCTATTTTGTCTAAAGGATGTATTTTAGTACTACATTTGGTTTAAAAGAGTAAATGTCCTCTAGAAAGTTGAACAAAATTAAACTCCCCAAAATATTATGTTAGACTTTAACTTTCCCAAGATCTTCACCAACAAGGAGTATCACAACATTTTAAATTTTTTAAATTAAAAAGTGATGTATCATTTTGTGTCAATTTGCATATCTTCAACCATGAACAATTTGCGGGCATTTACTCTCATTAACATATTTTTTCTATAGTGACCTTGCTTGTAATCTTTCCCTGTTTATTCTTTTGAATTATACTTAGATTTCTTATTGATTTTTAAGTGTATTAGGATAATTTTCACTTGTAATATATATGTTGACAACATTGAAAGAATGCTAGAAATTTATGCCATGGTTTAGGATTTAGAAGAGCATCCATTTCTGCACACCATCACTTCCACTGGATAATTTCAATCTTTATGTTTTCCTATCTGATTGCTAAATATATTCTATCATCAGTGTTTAAAGCTTATCTCAGGGGTATTTAAAGTTCCCAGAGAATACACATTCTCCTCCATCTGAATGATTACCAAATAAAAACACTATTTTTTTTTGTAATGACCCTACCTCTGACTACATTTTCTTGGCATGGGCCCAGAAATACAGTAAAATTAAGGCAGACAGAGCTCTTTTCAGAGATTTTGTTTTTCTCCAAATAATCGTTTCAGCTTCAAGTCAGTGACTGGAGCTCAGAAACCAGTCATTTCAAATATATAGACATGTCTGAATCACACAGAAAATCAGAGGAGAGAGAAGAAACTGTGCTGAGAACTTTCAAATCTCTTATTCCAATCTTACTAAAGTCCAGCATTACTGATGCCCTTTCCTTAGTAGAACGTCCTTTGAGAAAAACCGGCAACTTCTTAGACATTCCCTGATTTACTGAAGTTATCTCCATATTCAATAAAATAATACTAACATAGAAATAGAAATATCCTTTTAATACATACACTGTAAACTGAATTTGCCTGGGCACTCTGACTTGACAAACTGGTAGTCAGGTGGAATAGGTGATCTGTGATGATTGAAAAGGTGTTTTATGAGGTGGTAAACTTAAAAGGTTAAGGTCTCCTATGAAAAGTCTTCTCTTTCCTAAATCGTGCAAGATACATCTATGATACTTGAGTTTACCGATGCTTTTCTAGAGTCTAATTATATTTTACATTCTGTAAAACAGGAGTCATGAAATTTATTTCTCCTCACTTTCATTTAAGTTACAATTTATGCCCTCTTTATTTTACTAGAATTTCCTTAAGTAACATACCTATTTATTTTGTTATGTAATAACCTTCAAACTTGTCCTCCGTTGGTTTTGCCCTCGTACATTTAAGTTCTGTCTAATGATATCTCTTCACAAAAATAAACTCTTCTATGTGTTTTCCTACCTTCTTTGACTATCTGATTTTCACACCTCCATATTTCTCAGGAAAGGCCTATCATAAAGTATACTCTTTATCCTATTACTGTCAATATTTTTGCTTTGGTTTTCAAAACTGTTTGGCTAAGAAACAAATAAGCATTCACATCCTCAGAGCTAACATGAGCACTTAAATAGAATACGTACAGGAAGGATATAGTCCTATACAAATACACGAACGTTTACACAATGGGCTCTATGACAAGTGAAAGCCTGTTGTTTTATGTGTTCATACCACAGAGCAAAACATACAAGAGGAAAAATCAAAATAATTTGATTATACCATCCTAGAACTTCATAAATGTTTGGACCATTAGGGGTGATACCTTCTGAGAGTATCAATAATAATTTAGAACTTTGTATCTAATTGATACTAGGGATCTAGTGCTATAACCATGACCTGCAATTTAAGTAAATTAACCTCAGTGCTGTAGTCAAGCATCCTTTTAAGATTAAAAACCTCCTCTCTGGAAGTTTTTACTGAGCATGGTTAATACGAAAAGGGTAGCATGGCCCGTGCAGCTGTTCTCTTTGCAATACTTGGATTCATAGGAGGACAAGTTAAAGCAATGAGCTACAATTTGGCCACAGCTGGATATAAACCTTTTTTTGTTTTTTGTTTTTGCTTTGAATTTGTATTAAGCATGATGCTGGCTGAGTTATAGGAGTCCTACAGAGGCTCTATGGATGAAACTTCACAGATCACTGTTCAGAATGAATAGAGATTTTAAAGATTACTTACTCCAAGCCAGTAACTAGCAAGAAATCCACGTTAAACAGATGGTGGAATGATGAATTAGACACAATCCAGAGCTTTGCTTACTGTTAGGAAATTTGCATGTTCTAGTATGAGGCTCATGATTTCCCAGCACGTGAACTTTTATAGAACGACAGCTACAAACAACGTATTAAATCAGTGAATATGCCTAGGGGATGCTTATGTAACTGTCATCATTGGTGCTTAGAAAACTGTCCACCCCGAAATCTTAATTCATTTTTGCCATCTCAAAATTTTGATTTGCAAGCAGTTCAGCTGCCATCTGGTAAACACACTTAGAACTACTTTTCAAAATTTATCTTTTCCCCCCCAAGAAGCCCCATAGCTACTTCATGGGGCTACTGACACAAAATAGCAGCCAGCTGCTTCTCTAAACACAGACTAGGGGAGGCTGCTTGAAAAAAAAAATGGAAGGGCAAAAGTAATACAGACATGGATCTGAGGAGAGAAAAAAGGAAAGCTCCATATTTTGAATTCCAAACTTGATTCTCCTCTATCAGCAGTGGAGAAACTAACTGGCTTATTTCCTGAGAGTTTATACTAAACCATATGCTGTAATGCTAAGCGTGTATTAAAACATCCCACTTGCCTTCTATGATAACTTAAAATCCTGAAATCCTAAAATTCTTAAAATTCTGAAATCAAGTGACACATTCATTGTCATGAAATATGTGTATGTGTGCAAAGTGTACTGAACCTTTTATGCTGAGGAGCTTTTTCTGCTTAACTTCGGAAAGTTGTTATTGTATTTTAAGCTGCTCTCATAAAGCTGATAATTGGAGGTAACACTGTGTTAACTGAATTTAGAGTCCAAGAAATTACTACTACTGTTTTTCTCCAAAAAATTATTTTGAGAGGTAAGGAAGCTACTGAGGAAAACGGAAAAACATTAATATCTTAAAACAAAAGTGATATATTATGTGTTCTTTAGACATGAGTTGAAACGTCCACTGGAAATATACGAGTGTAGCAAGAAAATTAATAATAAGGAAGTTACTTAACAATTCCCCAAATTAAGGGTAGTTAGTGGAACTACTGATTATCTTCAAATACAGTATTTTAGAGCTTGTGCTCCTCAAGCAAAAATAAGTAACAGGGTATTTTGGGGGTTGGGGGCAGGACTGACATAGGTTTAGAGTTGGGATTTACAAAAGTAGCAAATAAACGTCATTCTAGTATCTGAATTATTAGAAATGAGGTGTTAAATTATAGCTTTGTTAATATGTTTCTCTAATTTTGTAACGTGGAAACTAGGGTTATTGATTTTAGATTTTTTTTCTAATGTATGCATTTAACGTTATAATTTCCCCCAAAGAACTGCTTTGGCAGCACCCGTCACAGTTTGACGTGTTCCATTTTAATTTTTATTTAGTTCAAAACATTTTTAAAATTTCCTTTGCATTTTCCCTTGAACCCAGAGATTATTTAGAAATGTACTGTTTAATTTCTAGAAACTTGTAGATTCTCTATATTACCTAACTTTTTGTTACTGATTCCTAGTTTAATTCCATTGCAGTCTGAGAACATACTTTTTGTTACATCTCTTCTTTTAAATGTCTTAGGATTTTATTTATGGCTCAGAATATGGTTAATATTCTATTTGCACTTGACGAAAATAGGTATCTGCTAATGACGGATTGAAAGGCCTATAAGTGTCCGTTAGGTCAAAGTGGTTGATAGTGCAATTTAGGTTATCTATCTCCTTGAATAATTGACCTCTTTCTCATTATATTATGTCACTCTTAATCACTAATAGTTCTTTTTCATCATATATTCTGTTAGAAAATAGCATAACCATTCCAGCTACCTTTTGACCAGCTGGCATCCTATAGGAAAAAAGCACTCGACTTATTTAAAAGGGTGGAGTAGATGATTTTATTCATTTTCTCTCTTCTGGGCTGAACTGTTCGAATTTTTGGAGAAAATACTTATATAAAATATCCATAACTTTTAACCTGGGTCCTTTAGGCAACAAACAAGGTCATTAGACCCTGGTAATCCTAATTTTTGGGGGGGGAAATTGTCCAGTTTATTGCAGTGCAATGATGAAAACTCAAAGATACAACTCTGAATAAGTAAGACTGAGTTATGCTTAATATCTTACATTTCAAAGGAATTTAAGTTATATAGTATATTTTAAAGCATTTTATTACTCATGTAAGAAGAAGTTTTGTTTTTGTTTCCTGAGAAAAAGCAAGCTACAATTCTTAGCATACTTATTCTGACAAAAATTCTTTCTTTGACCAAATTCTAGTCAGGCTCCTCTGAGTCATTTTTCAACTAAGCCCCATCACTGGCTTGTCCTTAAGAACCCAATTTTAGTGAGAATCCTGCTCAGTTGGTTTAGTCAGAATCCTCCATCCTTACTATCTAATCACTCTCACTATCCAACCAAATTCCTCATCCCCCACCATGTGCCAGATGAAATCTAATCACCCTGCCCTGCCTCCAGCAAGAATTCTGTTAGGTTGGTTTGGCCAAAATCCCCTCTTACCATATATTTCCGCTTAGTAATTTTTCATCCACTGATCCTTCCCACTCTACTCTGTGGCTGGAAATTCCCACTTGCCTTTGTTGTATTCAGAGTTGAGCCAATTCCCTCTCTCTTATGCAAAACCCCACTGTGGTAGTCCCCATACCTATGGCCATAGTCCTGAATAAAGTCTGCCTTGCCATTCTTCAACGAGTATATGAATAAGTGTTTTCCTTTAACAATGTAAAACCATTTCATACTATGATAGACATAGTAGATACTTATATTTTGGCTGGTTTCATCCTGCCATAGTATATAAGCAGAGGCAAGTAATCTAAATGCAAGGAGCTGAAAGCTGCCTACTACAACATGCTAAGTGCACGAGCTGGGAAATTCATCTAGCATGCAGTCTCAGTTTCATCATCTCTGAAATATGGATGATTATAATAATAATCTCCTCATATAGTTTAACTGATACTCAAATGAGTTTATTCAGTGAAGACAGAGTTTAATATATCTAAGGAATAAAGAACAGAGGAGGAAGCACAGTAAGTGCCATCTAGGTGTTACTTTTATTCTAATCTTCCCCTTTGGACCTTGATTTCCTTACACAGCTTGGTCAATGAAGGTAATAGCAACCGAATTTTAAGGCTAGTGATACCACCAGGTTTTAATAACCTTAAAATGATTGAGAGTGATTTCTGCATAAGAATAATATATAATGTTGAGAGCAGTTAAGTGTGTGTGTGTGTGTTTTCTGATATCCAGGATCAGGAGAAAAATTTAGATAGTCAATAATACTGAATTTTTATATAGATAACTAAAAATTTATGACACAATAAGCAGATAGAAGCTAGCTTTCTTTCTTTTCTGAAGATTAAATCAATTAATACAAGTAAAATAGTTAGAAGAGTAACTGGCATGCAGTAAATACTCAATAAATGTTAGCTCTTATTTTTACACATTATTCACCATTATACTACTCCAGTGTCTAATAAAACACCTCATATTAGGCACTTAATATAAATTTGTTAGGTTGTGTTAGAAGGATGTAACATTAAGGCTACCTGGGGATAAATAAATCAATGCCCACATCTTTATATTTTCCAATGTAACGTAAAAGAGTGAAAAATCTACCCAGGATAATTATTTTAATTTGAAGTTTGTCACAGATAATGGGCATCTTCTGACAGTAGACGATAAACTGAAACACAGATGTTGCCAAGAAATTAGAATTCGTGGAGCAGCAGGGCTCCAATGACTATCATGATATGCACCTTTGCTTTCAGGGAGGTAAATCTCAATATTTACAGCCACTAAATTATTATTTTACAAATAATTATCAATATAGTGTTTTATATTCAATGTTGCTAAAGCCTTTATGACAGTAAGCATTAAAAATTTAACAGGAAAATACAGTTGGCTGCACTCAAAAAGATTAGTTTCTTGTGGGATATGAAGTTATCTTAGAGTACTGATTTTTATCTATTATAAAGGGGGTTAGCAGATTAATGATAACTATTTTTTTTAGTTTCAACTTAGACAAGAAGTTTATTTTTCCATCAAAAACAGGGACTATAAAAACATCTCAATTTCTTCAAGAGTACAGATAATCACAAGATGCTCAGCATGAGAGGCAGAGACGATGTGAAAGTGAGAATAAACATATTGTGTCAGAATGTGTCTGGGTTCTTTTCAAAATGAAATATATATTTTTTGGCTAAAAAGCATTTGACAAATCACATTAGAGGAAAGAAAATTTTCCTTCCTTCCTTCCTTCTGTCCTTCTTTCCTTCCCTCTTAACTGCCTAACTTTCTTTTTTTCTTTTTTCAACAATTTGTTTCAACAATTTTTTGAACAGCTATTACTTTCTAGACACTCATTAGCACGAAGAGTACTGTGAAGAACAGAACACAAAAACCCCTGTCCCATGGCGCTTACACTCTGGTGGGAGAGGAAAACAAATACAGAATAGTTAACAAAAATCATAATGTCTGTTTGTGATACGTGATGCAAATAAATAAATATCAGAAAAATAAGACAGAGAAAGATAGGGGGAAACAATAGTAGTCAGGGAGCATGGTCTGAAAAAAAAGCCCTTACAGATAACACCTGCGCAGAGGAACATGAGGGATAACAACCTGAACATCCGGGGCAAAATTACGCTACAAGGAGGGGAAAGGGACGTGTGAAAGCCCTCGGGTCAGCATATCTGATATTTTGTGGGAACAATAAAGAAGCCAGTATTGCTGGAGAAGTGCTGGAAGAGAGGGACTGGCAAAGTCAGCAGGGCTTGCTAGGTAATATTAAGGAGTATAGACTTCATTCCAAACTTTAGAAGAAGCCACTAAAGATCTGAGCAAAGAGTCTTGTTATCTGGTGTGTAATTTTAGAGTGAACAAGCAAAGGTTTGTTACTCATTTAGGATGATTCATCTTCTCTAAGTCCTGCTTAGTTTCCGGAAGGCTGGGAGTCTTCCTTTCTTGGAGTGGATCCAAACTCTTGAGTGGCAAATTATTCTTAAAGCTGCTCTGTGTCATTTTTAAAATTTAAATTTGATTCCTCTATATTGAATTGAATCTTGAAATACTATTTTTAATAACCCAACTTAATGGACATAAATATTTCAGTCACTGTTTCAGTCAATGTTCTCTGGTTTCAAGTACATCTAAAGTCATCTTTTGCTATCTTTTCTGAATAGTTTCATTTCTCAAATGATTGATAGTCCAAAGAAGATGCACTTAACTCTTTGATTTAAACACTTTATTACCCCATATAAAGGCTGTATATCAGTTTTTAATTAATGGGTAATATTTACTTAAATATATGTGACTTTTTAATTTATAGGAAATGTTTTTTAAAAAAAGTTTAAAAATATCTCTCTCATTCAGTGATGTGCTGGTAAATGTTTCCCCTCTAAGGAAAAAAATACAGGTGTGTATAAACTTACATAAATTTATTATAAAGTTTACTGATATAAGGGGTATGCAGTACACAATTTATAAATAAGGATAAAATATACAATACTTCTCATTGTAAATTCCATATAGCCATTGATTCCACAGAATGCTTTCATTGATTTTTTTTTTTTGTTATACTCGTATCTGTAGCCACCTCATGGCTGAAACTTAATCATGATTTGACAATGCTGCTGTAATCGAATCCACTGACTCTTTTCTTAGTAGATTTATCGTCATTAAGTCTGATATATGATCTACTATTTATCTGTTTTTCACCATCATAAATATTTTATTAATTAAACTAAAACTTCTTTCAGCATTCTACATACGCAGAAAATTTACACATCCATCAATGAAGTGAGCGATTTTTTTTTGGTTCAATCACGTAATATCAGAAGAATATTGCCTCATTTTTTGTGCTATAGATCATGTAACTGCTACAGACACAACATAATTTATCTTCAATCTACATTGCTAATGTTTTCTCCATCATTTTGTTAACTCTGTACCAGAAATTGGTAAACATATTCTGTAAAGGGCCAGAGAGTAAATATTTTATGACTTACAGACCATCGAGTTACAACTGCTTAACTCCATCTTTGTATTTCTAAAGCAACCCTAGATAATATGTAAATAAATGGGTATCACTGTGTTAGAAAGAAATGTACAGGAAGAGGCTCTGGACTAACTAGGTTTGACCCACAGGATGCCTTTTGTGAGCCTCTGTTCTAGACAATCAATAAAATAATAAATCAAGTTTTTGATTTATAGTTTTTGCAAATTTCTGACGTATAAATTCTCTCACCATAGCCAAGTTCAATCTATCAGTCTGACATTGCTGAACACAGATTTGGGAAGAGCTATTCAGTAGCACATCATTTATAATAATTCTACTATGCAGATATAATGGGAATAATTACCTCAAAAAACATAATTGCAAAAGTCAGTGAAATAGCAAGTAATGAGTTCTGAGTATTTATCATATTTGTTTTTAATATAATTTATTTAATTGCAAGTTTATATAATTTAAGCATTAATAATGGCTGAATTTAACATGTCCTGAGAGTTTTCTGAAAATTTAGCAGTCATATCTTGTAAGCCAGCACAAGATGATTCTAGCATACTATTGTGTAAGTAAGCATGTTTGTATATTAAATGAATTGATAACTTACATACCTCATCTGATTAAATAAATAGGAAACTAAAACTGGTAACAAAAGACACAATTTCAACTATTTAATTTTTATGTTCTATGAAATAAAAAAATTGTAATGCCCTACTTTAGGCAAATTACATAACTTTCCAAGACTTAAATGTGTTATTGATTAAAATGGAGATACAATATATGTCCTTCCTGAAAGTAGTAGACAGGACCAGATTTGTTCTCAAAAATTCTTTCAGGCTTGTGAATAATGATTCCATACATTAGACAATGATCAAAGTAATAAGCCACTTGTAGGCTTGGTGAGGCCAGCTTAACCTACTTAACAACTGCCACACAATTCAGAATGGAGCCTTCAGGATTAGTACGGAGAGCAGATGAAATAGAAATGACCTCTTAGGAAAACCTATTTTGTCGACTCTCCTGAGATATTCTGTAGAGCTCACATTATTTCAATATTTTATCTTTGGATTATTTCCTTATAGCCTAGAAAATTTAGATATAGTCTCAGATTCTGAGCAGGTGAGGTGGATTGAGTTCCACAATTTGACATGTTCTTCACATAATGTGTACTGACCAAAATTCCAGAGTCTGTTCTCCTTCCATTAATATATAGGAAAGTCAAGACCCTTCAGTATCTGCAGAAAAAATGGTAAATTCTTGGCCTTAATCTGTTTTCTTTGTGCATGAGTCATTTAGATTGTTATGGTATATTGGATATTAAATTATGGTTTCTCAGATCTAAAGACATCCTTCTACACTCATCTTGAGAGGCTGCACCCAGGACTCTGCAAACCACTTTTCTGCCTTGTTAGCTGCTTTCTACTAAACTGTGCCAATAGTGATGCTAATGAAACCAAAAAGCTGAGCAAAGAAAGTACCTTCTTTTTCTGGCTTGCTTCTTGTTGACTTCCTGTTTGTTTCCTGTTCCCAGAAGCATTACTGTGGCAATGCTTCTTCACCCTGGCACTGGCTGTTCGTACCCACCACAATAGTTGAATCTAGTTTGTATTAAAACCAATTTCATGACCTCTCCAAGACAGCAGCCCCAGTCAACCGGCACATTCTCAACAGAGTTCAGCATCCTAGTCTGACAGGATCCCTTCTTTAAACTTGGAGACACTGTCAATAGCTGAGCTCTGTACTATTCTCAGCTGCCCTAACCTTCTCTCTGTGAAATTCCCCCAAACCTGTAAGGTATCTCTCAGTTCAGTGCAATCTCTAACAAAATCCCATAGCATCTTCTACAGAAATAGAAAAAACAACCCTAAAATGTATATGGACTACAGAGGACCCCAAACAGTCAAAACAATCTTGAGAAAGAAAAAAAAAATAGCTGGAGATATCACAGTTCCTAATTTTAAAATATATTACAAAGCTACTGGATGGTACTGGCATGTAAACAGATACACAGACCAATGAAAGAGAACAGAGAGCCCAGAAATAATTCCACACATAAAACACTGAACAAATCTCTAAAGACATCAAGAATACACAATGGGAACAGGATGCTGTCTTCAATAAATCGTGCTGGGAAACCTGGATGTCCATATCAAAAGAATGAATCTGAAGCTCTGTCATACAGCACTCGTAAGAATTAATCCAAAATGGCTTAAAAACTTACACATAAGCCCTGAAGCTATAAAATTTCTAGAAGAAAACCCAAGGGGAAAGCTCCTTTTCATTGACCTTGGCAATGATTTCTTGACCATAATAACAAAAGCATAGGCAATGAAAGCAAAAATAAACAATTTGGACTACAACAAACTAAAAAGTTTCTACACAGCAAAGGAAATACTGGCAAATCATATATCTAACAAGGAGTTCATATCTAAAGTATATTAAATATTCATATACATGAACTCATACAATTCAATAGCAAAAAACATATAATCCAATGAAAAAATGGGCAAAGGATCTGACTAGACTTCTTCCAAAGAAGATGCAAATAGCCAACAAGTGCACGAAAGGATGCTCAACATCACCAATCATCAGGGAAATGCAAATCAAAACCACAATGAGGTATCATCTCAAATTTATTAAGATAGTGATTATCAAAAAGATGTGGTGTAATAAGGAGTATAATCTATAAAGGTATTGATCACTATGTTGTACACTTGAAACTTTACAACATTGTAAATCAACTACACTTCAAAAAAAGAAAAGTTGGTGAGTTTGTGGAGAAAATGAAAGCCTTGTACACTGTTGGTGGGAATGTAAATTCGTATGGCCAATATGGAAAACAACATTGAGTTTCCTCAAGAAAGTATAAACAGAACTACCATATGATCCCACTTTTCATTATATATTTGAAGGGAACAAAAATCAGCATCTTGAAGAAATATCTGCACTCCCAAAATCATCGTGGCATTACTTACATAAGCTGACATACGAAAACAATAATCTAGGCATTCAACTACAGATGAATGGATAAAGAAAATGTGATGTAAATATAGAGAATAGTTCTCAGCCATAAGGAATAAGGAAATTCTGCCACTTGTGACAGCATGAACGTGGAAGAGAATACGCTAAGTGAAATAAGCCAGACAGGGAAAGACAAATATTGTATATTACTGACATATAGAATCTAAAAGGACAAACATAGTTGAACTCAATGAAACAAGGAGTAGAATGGTGCCTGGTAGGGCCTGTGGGGTGTGAGAAATGGGGCCATGCTATTCAAAGGGTATAAACTTTCAGTTATTAGATGAGTAAGTTTGGGGGATCTAACATACATCATGGTGACTATAGTTAATGATACTGTTTTATGCACTTGAAATTTGCTAAGAGTGTATGGCAAGCATTCTCACCACACACACAAATGGTATGTGATGGATGTATTAACTGTGATAAACATTTCAGAATGTATAAGCATATCAAAGCACCACTTTCTACCCTTTAAATATGTACAATTTTATTTGTTAATTACATTTCAGTACAGTAGGAAAGTTACTGTTTAATCAATATTATGTGTCTCTATTTTTATCATGGTGCATTTGAACAATATTTAAGCAGCCCCTCCAAAATCTTTCAAGGATTGGTATGTATTCCTTCTGATGACTTCAAGAAACTTGCAGTGCTATTGGTGAAGCCTTCTATGGTTAGCATCCTAGGAATAAATTTGAAATTGGAAAATTTCAGGTGAAATCAAAATGTACTCTGACTTTGTTAAAATAGAAGACAACATTAAGAATTGCATCTAAAATAAATAAATATATGCCTTTATTTTTGCCTCAAACTTCAGGATAATTACATCACTCTAGTTTTTCTTAAAATAGCATAGATGACTTTCACATTCTCCACTTTGCCTAAATTATTAGTCTGAATTATAATTCTACTCTTGACATTGAGAACACATCCTGTTTTTTGTTATTTATTTATTTATTGTTAATAGGGCCCTTACTCTACATTTTAAAATATTTTAATTTTTATTTCTCTTTTTAAGTTTCCAATCTTAATCATTATTTAGTTAGTTGGCTCCCAGTCACTGACACCATATGTTCTGTGAAGCACTAATTATATTGTCAGATTATACAAATGTTTCACAAAAATGTGACAATAATTTCAGGAAAATTGCTATTTTCAAGTTTAAGTAGGAAAATGATTAATGCACAGGAAAATTGGATCTTTAGATTTAGATTTTTTGACACTTTAGCTACGTAAATATATTTTGGGCACCAGGGATATTGGACTCTCATTGGTACAAGAACACTCAAAAAGCAAACAAGCCTACTTACTTATTTACATAAGGTATTCACATTTTGTCTCTAACATTTGGACTTTTGTTTTAATGTACTGTATTTTAATCCATCTTGCAAAGTACTACAAATGGTCACTTATATTCCAGTTTTTGTTTGTCGTACATTGTCATGAACTTGGTACTGTTGTAACATCAGCAGACATAGTAAAGTTATTGATAAAATAATCATTATATGTATTGAAGCAGAAATCATATAAAACCTGAAAGTTTATTTTCTCAGTGAACATTACTTAACCTAAGTCTTTTTTTTTTTTCTGACTATAGGGCTTGTCTTAAACAGAAGGTGTGCTTTCCATAAACCTGTGCTCGGTATGTTTTATTAGAAGATTCGTATCTGCATGTCATTGAGTTTTGTGCTTGTCATGTTAATTTAGGAATACATGCAATACCCCAATGCTACTGGCTAACAAAGATACATGCACTATCATCTAGTAATCAAGGTTTTTTTTATGTGCCTTATTGCAGTAGAGACAAAGTATTAATAGAACTCAGGTCAGAATGTATATGACTTAACAGTAATAAAAAGCTTTTAAGTGAATGAATGTAAAAATAAACTTCTAAGATTCTTGAAATACACAGACTTATATCAATAGCCTTATGTTTTAAACTGATCTATTTTTGATACCTTCATTGACATCCTGTATTTATGCATCATCATTCACTTTTAAAAAAAAATACTTTTTATTTTTTTAGCATTTTAGGTTCAGAGTAAAATGGAGACGAAGGTACAGAGATTGCCCATTTATCCCCTGGCATAGCCTCTCCTACTATCAACATCCCCAAGCAGAGCAGTACATTTGTTACAACTGATAAACCTACACTGAAAAATCACCATCACTCAAAATCCATAGTTTACACTAGAGTTTACTCTTGGTGTTGTACACACTATGAGTTTGGATAAATTTATGATACTTATCACCATTATAGTATCATACAGAATACTGTCACTGCCTTGAAAATCCTCTGTTCTCTAGCATCTATTCTTTTCCATCATTAGCTATGGTCACATTTCTCTGACTTGACTTCTTGAAATTTTGGTACAAATACAAAGTTTTTAGCCTTCCATGTATTTATTGAGTACCCTGGAGAATCTCTACAAGCTTCCCTTGTGATTCAACATTTCTTCTTCTGAAAATGTAATATACTAATTATACAATTTTGGAGAAATATAGAAAAGATAAAGAAGACTATCATGCATATTTCTGGAACAGAGAACTATTACTAACGTATTGGTACCATGCAATGTCCTGTTAAATGCTACTGAATATTCTTTCTAAGCATTAATTTTGATAATGGTAATTCATTGTTAAACTATCCATTTCCTGTTTCTAGCATTATTGTAATGATTACTTTGGACATAAATCTTCAACATATATTTTTTAAAAAAACTTGGAGCTGATTCCTACAAGTGGGATTTCTAAATCACAGGTCTGAACCAATTTTAAGCTTCTGGATGCATATTTCTGAATTCTGTAGTATTTCTGAATTTAGGATAGTGCCTCAGTAGAAGGAGAGAGAGCCGTTTATAATAATTGACTCTGGGACATGATTTTATTTTTATTCTTGCCTCACAGACTACTGTGAAGGGCCAAGGTTACCTTAAGGCCCTCTCAGATTCTCTGACAGACTCATATATCTAAAATTGATCCCTTCCGGAGACACTCTCCATTTTCTTCAGAGAAATAGATTGAAATTTTAGTCAGTGTTATGTTACGTATGAATAAAGTAGGTTATGAAAGGGTAAGGAAAGACTACTCTGCTGTTCTTAATGGATTTAGTGACTGCTGTTTATTTCATGACCTATACTTCAATAAAATTTTGGATATTTAAAACTTTCCTCCAAACTGGTTCTCCTCTGTGAATTCTGTGAGGAGGATTTCTCTTTCGTCTGGTATTTTAGGCTACAGGCCTCTTGGCTCTTACATGTCAACCCATGCAAAATCTGTTTGGTGTGTTCCAAGATTTCTTTAAATTTTGGGTTCCCTTGCTATACTCTCATTTTCTTTTCAGCACTACTATGGGTTTAGTGTTGTCTTAGTCCATTTGGACTACTATGGCAAAATACCAGCAACTGGGTGGCTTGTAAACAAGCATTTATTTCTCACAGTTCTGGAGGCTGGAAATCCACCCTAAAATCTTGAACCAGAAATCACTACATATTTCAACAGTTAAGTATTTAACATATTTTTATCTATTTAGAATTATTTTTATGTTTATTTTTCCCATGCTTATCTTATTTTTACTTACTACTGCGATGCATAATAAGGATATTATTCTTTTTGACAAACCTACAAGAGAGCCGTAATAGCCTGTATGTTCTCTTTACCTTGGCAAAGCCATGTTTATTTATACTGTTGGCTACAATAAATAACCAGACCATGCGAAACAGCACAATCTATGATGTTGTAGCTTACTACTCTGAGTAACTTAAATTCATTAGTCATATTTTTCTATATGGGTGTATGTGCATTTGTGTGTGTTGATTCAGTTACAGATGCACCTTACATTTGGCCTCTATTAATCACATACAATTAGCTATGAGGCTATCAGTCAAGTATTGGAATAAAATTAAAATGTATGATGCCATGAATTCTTAATTTCCAAACATACGGGGATTTTTTTTTTTTTTTTTTTAGTTATCTCATTTGTTTTTAACATAATTATCCGAGGGTCAGAGAAATTAATACACATAATTTCTGTCACCTGAAATTTACTGAAACTTCCCTTGTGGCCCAGAATTTGGTATTTTTAATAGAATTTCTCCGTACATTTTTAAAAGAATGAATATTATAAGAGTTAAATGTTCTATATATGTCAACTGATTATTTATTAGTCAAATTGTTCACTCTATAAATTTACTTTTTTTGTTAATTTGTTTATCAGATACTGAGAGAGATATGTTAAAATATACCATTATGCTTTAAGATTTTTCTATTTCTCCTTTTATTTCTGATGTTTGTTTTATGTATTTTAACATATATCCATATTTGTCATGACTGTAGCACTCCCCAGATAAGCAAATCTATTAAAAGAAAATTGAATTAGTCTGTCATGATTCATTTTTCTTGCAGAGGTGCTCAGAAATGATAATTTATCAATAAAAAGAAAATTCTAATACAGTTTTATAATTGTCAACAAGGCAGTTTTAGATGTCTCTGATTTTCTTTTTGTTTCCATATTTACTTGATTATTTCTAAATATTTATCTACTGTCAACTTTTCTCCTGAAATTCTTGACTATTTATAAAAGGACATGTCATTTCTGTTTTTTATTTTCCTATCTAGCTCTATCCTTCATTCCAAAGACATCACGCTAGGAAATTGAGACAGATAAATCAGAAAGTTCAGGGGTTTTTTGTCCTAATATTAGCAAGTTCCAACACAAATCTGGTATGGAATCAGTTATGCCCAAGGTCCAAGTACCAAATGAGCTCTAGGTATTGCTTCGTCTACTTTTGAAATCCTTTTAACACTTAGTTTTCTGAATGCATGCTTACTTGAACCTGTCTTAGGAATTTACAAAACATTTTTGGAATAATCTGTAACCATATTTACTAGAGAAAGTAAATTATTGTAGGGTATCTTATTTGAAACTTTCTTTATGAACAAAAATAACTAAATTTCATCTGTCTTAATTATACTATGCCACACTATGATGAAAGAACATGGCAGCCTATGGAGCTATTTCAAGTCTGGATTTCTACAGATATAGGGATTCAACCATATAGGGGTAGTGGATTAAGAGGTACAAACCATTAGGTGTAAAATAAGCTACAAGGATATACTGTACAACATGGGGAATATAGCCAATATTTTATAATATCTATAAATGGAGAATAACCTTTAAAAATTGTGAATTACTATATTCTATACTGGGAATGTATATAATATTATACATCAATTATACTTCAATTAAAAATAAATAAATAAATAAATAAATAAATAAATAAATAAATAAAAGGTTAAAAAAAAAGAATTAATTGCAGACATTACCACCACTCCCTCTTTGCCCACCTCGGTGACCCCACAGTCAGTGTGTCAAAAAAAAAACTGAGTAAGTGTTAAGTTTTCTATGTACCAAATGGGATAGGGATACTTATTACATCAAGGAGTTGTTATATTAATGAAATAAGGTCATTTTTAACTATATAGACTTATGTTACCCGTTTCTCAAAATAAACAAATGACATCTTTAACTCAATGATAAGGATTGTTCAGCTCATAATACATATAAATCAATTAAATTAAAAATCAAATTTATCTGCATTCCTTTCACTAGAAAATTATATTTTTCCTTGAGTTTTCATGTCAGAAGTATATGCTTATTATAAATATATAAAAGAATTTTCCATTTGTGGTATTTTAATATTTACTAGGAATCCAATCAAATTTAAAACAAGCTTATTGTGCTAATTATAATTTTTAACAGAAAGGAGTTTAGGACCCAACACAATTTTAATACACTGAAAGAGAGTCGATTCTAGTGGAATGTCAAGTGTTTCCTAATGCCTACTGCCAAGATGATAAGACATCTAATTTTGCAAGGCTTAATTCCCTAGGATAAATATTTGGGATATCTGTCTTGAAGTTAAAATATTTATTTTTCTACTTTAATTTTAAAACCACATTAGATGTGTTCAATAACTATCTGAGAGACTTTCTTTAGGCACACAAAGGAAAATCCATCAATTAATGTATCTCATTTGCAGTAAATGAAACTGGAAGAAAGTCCTAATTACTGTATATTGTACAAAAACTTTCAAACCACAGCTGCATCCTACCAATGATTCATTTAAAAAATCTCAAAGTACCCAAATATGTTCTTGCTAGTATTTCAAAACTCTCATACACACAACATGTGCCTCCCTCTAATCTGTAAACATAGAGATTACTCTACATTAAATCATCACTGGAATTATCAGAGATATCTATGGATTGCTGATCTGTGAAAGATAAAATTTTCATATGATACCATACATATAACAAAATAATAGGTCACTTTACTGAATTTTAACTCTATGCCAGGTGATTATAATCCTTTATACGATACCTCATTTACTCCTTATAAGAACATTTTGAGATAGTCACCCTCACTGTCACTATTTTACAGATGATGAAATTACAGAAGAAATAAATAAGGTAACTTGCCCCAAATCCCAGAGCTATCCCACAGTACAGATTTCCAGCCTGCTGTTCTGACTCCACAAACCCAAGACTTGACTATTCACTTTATTAATTAATATTTAAAGAATATAGAATTTTAGAGAATTATTTAAATACTGAATTGCTCTCAACAAGCTTAGGGCAAGAGAGTATGGTACTTGGAAGAGAACTCAATCATCAACTTCACAGGGGAAAGGTTGTGATCCTTGAACAAAGAAATATTAAAAGAAGGAATGAACAGCAGAGTTGATCTAATACACCTGGACAATATGACTGGGGCAACTTCTTTTTCTTTCTTTTTTTTTTTAATTGAAGTATAGCCAGTTACAATGTGTCAATTTCTGGTGTACAGCATAATGTCCCAGTCATGTATATATATACATATATTCATTTTCATATTTTTCATTAATGGTTATTGTAAGAGATTGTCATCTAAGGGAAGTAAGCAGAAAGAGAAAGAAAAATACTAATATGATATCAGTCATATGTGGAATCTAAAAAGAAAAAGGAAAAGAAAAAAGAGGACACTAATGAACTCATCTACAAAATAGAAACAGACTCACAGACATAGTAAACAATCTTATGGTTAATTTGGGAATTTGAGATTTGCAAATGTTAATCACTATATATAAAAGTAGATAAAAAAACAAATTTCTTCTGTGTAGTGCAACTTCTTTTTGTGGAGACAATAGATGTTAAAAAAATGGTATGTACTTCCAACTGAGCAATTTGGCCTTATGATCTTTAAAATCTTGATGGGAATTATAGAAATGGGGTGTGGGGGTGAATGTTACAAAGTCACAAAGTAGAGATCACAGCTTCATTGCCCAAGGGACCATGAAGTGAAGTAAATAATTGAACTAGTGTATGAAATGATAGTGATGCCTTTAAGGAGAAAAACTGTTCTCTTTGATTATTTCAAAAGCCAAGTACATACAGCAAAATTGAAACTCTGCTAACAACATGTTCTTCAGATTTTTTTCTATAAATAAATATATGTATATATATGAAATGCATATATAGATATACATATATGTATATCTTGCTTATTCTTGGTGAAGTGTGTGTGTGCATGCATACAGTTACTGTAACAAAGGACAGGGAATAATCTTTAATGCTTAAAAAAACATCTAAATGGAACTGGATTGGCCTTGTCAGAGCTACATTGTGTCTCTGGTTAGTGATCTAGTTGGAGTTGTTGAAAACTGAACAACTGAAACTTGGATGGTAGGGGGGAAATGGCTACATTTGTAAGAATACAGGCTAGGAGCTAGATACAAAAATAGCCATGTTTAAAAGGAGGGCAACACATAAGGGAACCCAGAGGGAAGGATCAGGGCAGTGGGCTCAATGAAAAGCCATGCTCAGCATTTTTTCTGTTTTATTTCTTTATTTTTTGTTAGTTTTATTGAGTTATTGTTAAAATCTACGGAAAAGTTTTATCTGTCCTTTGTTGTTGTTTTTTGGTTTGGGGTGGGGTTTTTTTTGGTCCAATTTGACTTGGGAGTATTGTCCATTGGCAGTATCATTATACATATTATTGTGCAGTAAACTTGGGGGGTGGGGGGCACAAGTCCTTGGTACGGAGCTAAGTATCAGTGCAACCTAAGCCATTTTCCAAGACTGACACAAGAGTAAGTGTGAGGCAACCTGCGAGGAGAGGTGGCACCATGCTGTCTCACGGGAATACACTCTATTTCCTGCAGAGAGGAGGATTATCTGTTAGATTTATCATCTGTAAAACACAAGCTGCTGTGATGTGGAAGGAATTCATGTAACATAAATATATAAATATATTATATACAATCTATAGCTAAGAAGGAAAAAGAGCTGACATTTAGGAACTGCTTAATGAAATGCAATAATCTAACTAGGTAACAATTTTCAAAAGGAATAAGAATCTTCCAGATTTCAGACAGAAAGCTGACAGAGTGCTAAGTTCCCATCATAATATGTATCTGGAAAAGTGATAACCTTATCCTTGTAAATGTATTTTTCCATGATAAATCTGACAATGAACCCAGAATTCTTTGTTGTTGTTGTTGTTGCAAGAAGTTAAACACACCCTTATATCTAAAGCTTTTATTGAAATGATCTATCACTCCTTTACTCTGTTGCTTAGTGTTTGTGATAAATACTTGATAAAAGTTTTGAGTCAATATGAGGGAAAAGTTGAAGAGATTCTTGGGCCATTCTAACATGGGTCAGGACATACTATTAGCTCATTTATTAAAAACCTATTTATTGATCCATGTGCTAGACCACATGGATCTGGTTCTAGGAACACGAAGAATAAGCAAAGTTGATTTTAAAAAATACCCATGGAAAAAGAAATAAGAAATTTCTTTGTAAGTATAAAAATAAAAGTAAACTAATATTAAGATATGGGATGTTAATGAGAGCATAAAGAAAACCAGTTAAAATGGTGACAGGGAACATTCCTCAATGAAGGAATCTTCCTAATGTACGTTATAAAGGACAAAGAGAAGCTAACTGCCTAGAAATCTAGGTTCAGAGGACATAAGATAAGACATTAAAGGCAGAAAGAATGGCTCATGAATATATTTAAAGATGAGAGAATATTGCCAAGAACTGGAAGGAGTTTGAGATTTTACCCTACTTGCAAGATAACAAGTTAGCCTTCCACAGTTTCATGGATGTGGGTATAAGACTCCAGAGTCAGAGACAAAGACCTGCTTATCACTCACAGTATTATCAGTAGCCAGAGTACTAACATGTTTGCACTGGATCGCCAAGCCCCAATCTCCACAGGAAGAAGTAAAGCGGGCCTGATGACACCTGTAAACACGATGGGTTGCATTAGAGGAAAGACAACACTCTGGGGGAACGTGAATCTTTTACAATGAATAATGATCATGCTATCCTCTGCTCCAAAGGGAGACACTACCTCCATCTTCTAGCACCACAAAAAACTTTTTGTCCTCTACTCCTGAGGGAGATACTAGCTCTAAATTACACGATATTGAAAAGATTTCCCCTGCAGAGTATTCGCACACTCTGATGGTTCAAGTGTCCCCAAATAGAGATTTTTCCCATTCTTTTTTGTCCGGGCCCTACAACAGTTTTCAATAGTAGTGATCAATTTCAATAATTTCTGAATTTTGAAATTGGGCAACTTGCAGGAAGTATTAATTCAACCCCAATAGTCTCATATGGTAGGGGTCTTGAATTTTTACTGCTCCTGGGTTATTTTTCCCTAATCAAGAGATAAGGCAGATGGCATATCATCTTGCTCTATTGCAGGAAACATGAACAGTTTTCCTAGTTCCTCTTTCACAGATGGAGATTTCTCAGAATAACCAAGTTTTATACAGGAGTTCAGTTCCAACTGCCTCAACTCTGAGCACCTAGGAACCCATTTAATGTTCATGTGTGGATGTTACATACTCAGCCTCCAACTCTTAGAGCCTATATCAGGATCTGCAACTCCAACTGGCTGTTTCAGCATTAAATCATGCTTACAGGTCTTTTTTCTCTTTTTATAGTTATCTCCTTTTACTTCTGGTAATTAGAGCACTCAATCCCATTCTACAAGCCCAGATATATTTGCTGTTGGTGGTATTATGATAGTTTATTTTATGTGTTCATTTCCTAGATGATGTTATCCAATTTTATGAATTCAAATGCTATGCATATGTTGCTAAGTCCCTAATTTACATACCTAGTCCAAATGTCATCTCTGAATTCTACTCATGTACCCAGATGCTCTTCTGAGATAACTATGTAGATGCCTAAGAGATTTCTCAAAATTATCTCAAATAAATCGTCTTAATCTACACTTCCACTCTTAAAGGCACATTTGCCCTCTTGCGTTTTCCCCCATATTAGTAAACAATTCTTCCATTCTTCAGTTTGCTCAGACAGAAGGTGTTGGAGGAATACTTGACATCTTTCTTCCTCTCAAATTCATGTTAAACTGTCTAAAAATATGGTTGACAATTCCTCTTAATATATCCAGAATTAACTACTTCTCAGCACATATACAGCACCCAAACTGGGTCAAAGTCCAAGGAGTTTTACTGTTATCATTTACAAATCTGTCTTCCTACTTTCACTTTACTCCTCTACCAACCTAGATTCAACAGGGTAGTTTCAGTGACCCTTTCAAAATCTAAATCGTGTGATGTGACTCCTCTCCTCCAAATTCTCTAATAGCTTTCCAATTCTCTCAAGAGTGGCCCCAAATACATGTCTCAGGATTTACACCGTGCTAAATGATCTTTTCCATGACGTCATCTTTCTGAACACTTTACTTACCATTCTTCACAGACACTGGCCTCTCCATAGTTCCTTGACATATAAAGTTGGATCATATGAAATGGATGCTTTGGCCACTGAAAATGGTTGATTTTTGGCTATTTTACATGACTTAAATTAATAAGAAAACTCTAGGGCATTTGTACTGGATGCTCTGTCTTTTTTCCTAATAACCACTTGAATCCCTTATTCTCATCTTCCAAGTCTAGATTAAATAACATTTTAAAAGATAGGCGTTCATTGATCTTTTTTTACAATAGAGTTGTAATGCCTAACTTTCTTTACTCTTACCCTGTTTTATTTTTCATCATCATATGTACCACCTACTGACACTTTGTTTATTTACTGTCCTTTTTGTGTTGAATATAAGCTCCTTGAGAAAACATCTGTTTACCACACCAACTGTAGTGCTTGTAAAAGTGCTTACGTTAATAACATCAACAAGATGACCAAGTAAGACATCCCTCATCCTACTTCCCCCACCTAAAAACAACTTGGCATCCATCTATGGAAAAAAGCGCCTCTGTAGGAGCTGTGGGATCCAACACCATACACCAAGGGACCAGAGAGGATTCTCACCCACTTGCTTAAATGTAACACTAAATGTCTAACCAGTTAAAAAAATTGATAAGTCAGCCTTCATTATAATTTAAAACTTCTGTTCTTTGAAAGACATTGTTTAGAGAATGAACAGATAAGCCAGTCAGCCAATAAATTTGCAAATAATATACCTGATAAAGGTATAGTACCCACACCATATAAATGACTCAAAATCCAATAGTACCACTACAAATAACATATTTTATAAACACGCAAAATATTTGAAAAGGCTCTTCAACAAAGAAGAGTTGTACAGTTAGCAAACATGTACATGAAAATATATCCAGCATTATTTGCCATTAATAAAATGAAAAAATAAAACAATAATGTAATACCAAAGACTGACCATACCAAGTATTAGCAAGGATATAGTGTAACTGGAATTCTCATTAACTTTTGGTGAGAATGTAAAATGGTACAACCATATATAACACCTACCTGGCAGCTGCTTATAACTTAAACAAATACCTACCATATGATACCTCATATCACTGATAGGTATATAACCAAGAGATATAAAAGCATGTGTCCACACAAAGACTTTTATATGTATGTTTATAGTAGTTTTATTTGTAATAGTATACAACCAGAAAAAACTCCAAATATTCATCAGCAGGTAAACGGGAAAACAAATATGGTATACCCATACAATGCAATCTTACTCATCAATAAAAAAGCATTAATTATTGATATCTACCACAAGGGTGAATCTTAAAATTATTATTTTGAATGAAAGAAACCAGACTAAAAAGGCTATATAGTATAGGATTATATTAATAATAAATGGTAGAAAATTCACACTAATCTAATGGGATAAAATTCATCAATGTTTGTTTAAGGCTGAAGTAGTGGGTGGTGCCAGGAGTGACCAAAAGAGGGGCATGACAAATAAGTGGAAGAAAACTTTTTCTGGTGATGGATATGTTCTTTACCTTCATTGTGGTGATGCTTTCATACATATATACATATATCAAAATTTTAACTGTTTTAACTGTGCACTAAGTCAATTCTACCTCATTAAAACTCTACTTAAAAAGAAAACTAAACAAATAAAAAATAAAAGGAGTTGCAGAGAGCAAGATGGCAAAGTAGAAGGATGCTTGTAGCTCACCCTCTCCCACAAAAACATCAAAACTCACATCTATGGACCTACTCAGCCAAGCAGAGAACCTGCCGAACTCGGACGGAATATCGCCCTCTTCGAAAGACAAACACAGCTGGTGTGACCTGGGGGAAGGGGCGCCGTAGCCTTTGTCTCCTCAGACCTGCGCCGCCGTTACTGGTGCATCTCTCAAGAAGAGAAGCGGGGCTCAGCCACAGCCGCCATTTCCTCCTGTGTGCAGCACTCGGGCGGGGGCGGGGCTGAGACCTGGGTCCACACCCAGGGGCTCCAAAACCTCCTAGGCAGGACTGAGACTTGTTTACAGCCTGAGG
Organism: Camelus bactrianus; assembly: GCF_048773025.1. NCBI lineage: Eukaryota > Metazoa > Chordata > Mammalia > Artiodactyla > Camelidae > Camelus > Camelus bactrianus. The sequence goes on along the minus strand of NC_133563.1, from coordinate 16,879,729 downwards.
CAGATAGGATCCTTCTGCCCTGGCACCTCAGAGAACTTGCGCCGCCAAGACAAACAAGGAGCTGAGATTTAATACAGAGGAGCGGCAAGGCCATTCCACGGTCTTCCCCGAGCCCGCCTTTGGAGAGCTGACCAGAGGCGGAGCAGGCAGCTGCACAGAGCAGCAGAGCGACCGGCGCTGGGAAAGGGCGGGTGGCCAGCCCCCTTCCTGGCAGGAACACAGCACCTGACCAGGTGCTGGGTGGGGGCATGATCCACCCACCTGCCTCCCCCTGAGCGCAGCATCTGACTGCAGCAGCTGGAGGGGGAGTGACCCGCCACCCACTGGGTAAGAGCTCAGCTCCTGACCCAGTGTTAGAAGGGGGCGCAATCTGCTAGCCAACAGCCACTGGGAGCAGCGCAGACAAGGATGCCAACAGAGGGCCTCTGGAAACAGCAAGCTGAGTTTGCGAAACAGGGCAAAGACACAAAGACCTCTCGATAAAATCATTGAGAGCACACCATCTCCAGGAGAACTAGATAACTGATACTCCTTAAGCCACAGTGCCAGAGAGATATGAGCAATATGAAGAAGCAGAGGAACCACTCCCAAGTAAAAGATCAAGAGAAATCCCCTGAAAGCACGATCAAGGCAATAGACATTCATGGCCTACTAGATCAAGATTTCAAAAAAGGACTGATCAAAGTACAGAAGGAACTAAAAGAAATAGTGTTTAGAGATATAAAATATGTCAAAAATGAAACAGAAGCTATAAAGAAGAACCAAATAAAATTAGTAAACTCGTTTGCTGAGATGAGAGCTGACCTAAAGGCTGTACAAAGCAGGCTAGATAATGCAGAGGAACGAATAAGTGACCTAGAAGACAGGACAACAGAAAGCACCCAATCAGAACAGCTGAAAGAAAAACAAATAAAGAACAATGAAAACAATGTAAGGGACCTATGGGATAATATAAAGCGTGCCAATCTACGCATGATAGGGGTTCCCGAAGGGGAAGAAAGAACAAAGGGGATTGAAAAGGTATTTGAAGAAATCATGACTGAAAACTTCCCAAACCTAAAGAAAGAATCAGATATCCAAGTACAGAAAGCTCAGAGGGTCCCAAACAGGAAGAACCCAAACGAACCCACACCAAGACATATTATAATCAAGATGGCCAGAGACAAGGATAAAGAAATGATCCTAAAGGCAGCAAGAGAAAAATAAAGAATGAGTTAGAAGGAAACCCCCATAAGGCTCTCAGCTGATTTTCTCTACACAAACACTACAGGCCAGAAGGGAGTGGCAAGATACATTCAAAGTCCTGAATGAAAAAAAGATGCAGCCTCGGATACTCTATCCAGCAAGGTTATCCATTAGAATAGAAGGAGAGATAAAGAACTTCACAGACAAGCAAAAACTAAAAGAGTTTAGCAACACTAAACCCATGCTAAAATAAATATTGACAGGTCTACTCTAAATAGAAAAGAAGCAGGATGCTACACAAATGAGAAATGCATAACTGGAAAGGAGATAACTGCCAGGAATTACAAAAAGAATAAACACAAAACTTTAAAAGAAGACATCTAAATCATTAAGAGTGGAAGAGGGAAGCAAGGAAAGCCATTGTGGAAAACAGTATGGAGATTCCTCAAAAGACTAGGAATAGACTTACCACAGGACCCAGAAATCCCGCTCCTGGGCATATTCAGAAGGAATCCTACTTCAAAATGACACCTGCACCCCAATGTTCATAGCAGCACTATTTACAATAGCCAACACATGGAAGCAGCCTACATGTCCATCAACAGATGACTGGCTAAAGAAGAAGAAGTATATTTATATGATGGAATACTATTCAGCCACAAAAACTGACAACATAATGCCATTTGCAGCAACATGGATGTCCCTGGAAAATGTCATTCAAAGTGAAGTAAGCCAGAAAGAGAAAGAAAAATACCATATGAGATCACTTATATGAGGAATCTAAAAAAAAAAAACAAAAAAACAACCCCCCTCCCCCAAAACCCCAAAACATAAATACAAAACAGAAACAGACTCATAGACATAGAATGCAGACTTGTGGTTGTCAGGGGGGCAGGGGGTGGGAAGGGTCAGACTGGGATTTTAAAATTCAGAATAGATAAAACAAGATTATACTATATAGCACAGGGAAAAATATTCAGGATCATGTGGTAGCTCATAGCAAAAAAAAATAAAAGTAACCATGAATATATACATGTACATGTATGACTGAAAAATTGTGCTCTGCACTGGAATTTGACACAACATTGTAAAAATAACTATTACTCAACAAAAAAAAAAAAGAAAAAAGAAAAAAAAGAAAAAGTAAAAGGAATAAGACATAGATGAAATTGTCACCTGAATTCTTATTTGGTTGTTAATATTATTATCAACCCTATTACAATAATATAATAAGGTTATTATTTTATTATACTGATATATAATTATGTAATACTTATAATTATTCAATTATACAATAATTATATTATTATTATACTATTATTATCTTGTTAATATTAGTGTTAAATAAAAAGTTAATGCTGCATCTTCTGGCAAAAAACACTTAATGGAAACATGTAACATTGTAAGTTGTCTGTATCTGATGAAAGTAAATATGCTTATCTGAATGGACAAATTTTTTTTCACTCACAATTGAAAGTGCAATTTATTATGTGGACTCTTATCTAAATGCTAATGTCTTCAACAGATGTGCAACAGACTCAGAAGTAACTTTTTTTCAATCTAAAATTCTTATGTTAGCTTTCTATTAAAGCTAAATACTTAGGAACCTGGTAAAGAAATTTCTGCAGGAAACTGAATTAGGTATATCATTTCTAGATATTCTTATTAAAAGAAAATTTAGTAAAGGAACTTAGGAGAGCAAGACAAATGAATACTTAGCATGTCCAACAAATCAATCATCTCAAAAATGAAATGTCTTAGGCAATCATCTGCCAAATGTTGCACTATAATCACTTTCTACTTATAACTTCTCACAATTGCTGGGAGTGTGAAGATTTTCTGGTATTGCTCAAAAAAATCTACATACTATAAATATCAAAGTTAGAGTAGGAAAGTATTTAGAAATGCTACTTGCATTCTTGTGCAACTGTATGCTACTATATATGTGTATGTATATGATACACATACTTATTTGTTGTGGATACAACTTCAGACAGGTGTCAAGACCTTTGATCATGAAAGAATTTCTGTGAAGTATAGATAGATTGGATTTAACATGAGACAATACTGTTATATGGAGTAAAATACAATATAAAATCATCTTATATAGAAGAAATCAAGTTTCTACTGAAAAGCAGAATGAAAAGTACTAATGTACATTAAAATTAGAAGATTGACAACATATATTAAAAGATTGTAAAGTAAAATAAACCTCTGCTTCTATATATTAAAATGGCTTAATAATGTACTGTTACTAACTCTGGAAGTTTTTAAGGATAAGGGAACTATTAAGTTCCTCTGATTTATAACATGTTAGAACTAAGCTTTATAAATGTAGGACCTTCATTTTGTCCACTTAAATATCTGAAGTACCTAGAAAAGAGTCTGATTTATAATAAGTGCTTAATTAAAATACCAATTTATCTATCATCTATTTATCTCTCTCTTTGCTCATTATCCTGGTTTCACAAAATATTATCAATCAAAAAGATGATTTCTTTTTACAGAAATGATTGACCCAGTGACCTGGAATTCATAAAATCTTTTTAAAAACTGTAATGGTAAGAAAATTTTATTAACTATTTGCAATGCCTAAGAATAACAACGATAAATCATTAGCAACAAGAAGATATTTTCAGGGAACCAAGCTTTAATGTCATTTTCAAATGGCAGCAATGAACTAGAAAATTATCATACCATTGAAAAGACTGTGCATTAGATATTATAATAAATCATTTACTGAAGACTATTAGAGTTTAAATTAAATTCATTTATAATTAAGTTCAAAGAAACTTTGAAAATACTGCTTGATTTAAAAAATTGCTTGATATAAATTCCAGTATCAAAAATATCTTAAAATGACACATAAAGATTGCTGCTGTATAAAAGACTGCTGTATAAAAACTGAATACATTTAGCTGACTTTCCTGGGTTAAACAGCTTGACAGAGTTGGAAAATGACAGTTTTGCCTTTCTTTTACATAGGAAGAATAGAAATGTAAACAAACTACAATGATGAATTTAAGGATTATGGAGAGCTTTGCTTTGCAATAACATTAAATAATCGAAGAACATTTGCCCAATAATCATTTAGCTAAGCCCTTGTTTTACAAAAGAGAAGATTTGATTGGTACCCCCATTTCTGACATGGAAACATTTTTCTTACAGAGGTACACAGTAGTGGAAATAGCATCACAAGGTAATGAGCTAATATATGGTATTAAAGGCAATAAGAACACACAGTTGCCCCATGTGGTCATTGATGCATGGAATTCTTCTAACCATGGAACAAGCCTTCCATCCAGCGACCTTTGAGAGCACCAGTCATCCATAATGGAAGAGTTGATCATTGCTATCTATTTTGATATATTATAAATAATCAGTGTCTAACTTTATCCTGAAGCAAATTTTGATGAGAAAAGAGGTCTGGGTACTTTAAGTAGACGATGCTAACTTAGGAGATGGGCTGAGAAAAGAGGTTGCAAACACCTTGGGAAAACAACTTACTTGAACTCTGTGACTGAATTAAGAGAATAGTTGAAAACTTCAGGCTTGTATTTGGTCAATAACAAAAAAAGAAAAAATCACAAATGTTGTGTGGAACAAGGAAGAAACTTGGGTAGGTATGCTTTATTTATTTAATTTTAAGGAAAGATTAAGTAAGACAAATTTGAACAGTTGCTTACAAATTTGAAGAGAATGAAAATACAAAAGGATTTAGTTGAGGTCAAACACTTAAAAAGTATGAAGGAGTGCTTACTCTGAGATTAATATATGTAGAAATTTTTCTAGGGATTATTAAACAAACTGAAATGAGCACATGCTGTGAAGCAGATAGATCTGGTATCAAATCTTAGAACTATCATTTAGTTGTGAAACTTCGGAAAGTTGCATACATGTAGAAACCCTGCTTGCCTTACCTAAATGCTGGGGAGCATGAAAATCAGAAATACTGTATGAAAGTGTCTATGAGCATCTATGATGTGGTAATTTTATGAATTACTTTACAATTACCATTACTACTGCTACTGGTGCTGTTACTACTACTATTACTTGTATTCACCAACACTGACCCAAGAAAAATAAAAAACTGAATAGTTTTATAGCTATTAAGAAATTGTATTTTCTCACTACAAAAACACCAAGCTCAAATTGCTTCACAGGTGAATTAGTCAAATATTTGCGGAACATATAAAGTCATATTTTCTCCCAAGTTCTAGAATGAAGGAAAGAGAGAACCTTTGCCACCTGTTCACGTAGCCAACAAACGTTTATAAGAACACCTAAAAGGACATCTCCAGAAGGAAAACAACAGGTCAATCTTCTCATAATACTGATACAAAGGTGCATTAGACAAGCTATCTCTGCAGTTCATTATCTCTCTACTTCTATTACTGAAAGTGTAATATGATAAAACTTTAAAAACGGCTCAGATCAGAAAAAAAGTAATCCAATTATTTACTGATATGTTTGTATACAGAGAAAATCAAAATGCATCTACAAATACATTATTAGAAATATTTAATAAATTTAGCATAGTTGCCAATTTAGCATCAAAGAAGTGGCAAAAAAGTCATTAGGGATACAATTTGTAAATATTCTTTAAATCAGAAAAAAAATTAAATCCAGGAAATAAAATATTTAAAACATAGTTTAAGAAAATTATAAACTATTTTGAGAGACTTTAAAATAGATCCAGTACATGGAGAGTATTATCATACATTGGAAAACTTTCACTATAAGAGGTAAATTTTTCACAAATGTTGCACAAATTTATGTATGCATCTGAACATGTAATCCTTTGCATCTAGACTGAGAAGTAAAAGATATAGATTACATATATTTATATGTGTTCAATATACTATATATTCAATAAAAATTTTCTTCAAGTTTCATACTTTATGAAAAAGGCAAGCTAATTCCAGAATTTATATTAAAAAATCAAAGAAAGAAAAATTATTAACAAATGTCATAGAAAAATAAAACAATATAAGATTTTTTTTTCCTACCATCTGTCAAGATGTCATAAATTTTTTCTAATTAAAGCAGTATGGTGTTATTAGAGCAGGCAGATAGCCAGATATGAGCAGAGAAAGGGGAATGCAGGCCAAATGGCAGGAACTGGGCAGAAAGGAAGGGGAGAGGCCAAATACAGGAAACCATACATTATGTAAGCACCAGGGAGGGGTCCTTGGGCAGAGAAAGAAAAGTAGGAACCTTTGGGCTGATAAGTGGTCACACCTTTTGGGGTGATAAGTGGCCTGCAGGCCAACAAAGAACAGTTAGGAATCTCCAGTGTCTGAACATAACCTTTTGCTCATTATGCTCTCATTTCAATAAAATTAGACTTGCAGATTAGAAGTACCCATTATGCACTGACACCATGACACTTCCAATTCAGACTAAATAAGGACAAAAATCCCTCCTCCATTCAGGAAGGTGGAGTTGGTTTGAAAATCAGAGAATTCCAAACACCCCTCCCCAATGAATATTCTGCACATACATTTTTACACTCTGTGTAACCAACCTGCCAAAAAGACTCGGGGCAGCTGCTCACCTAAGCCGATCCTTTTCTCCCCTTGGGAGTGTACTAACCATCCCTTAATAAATCCTCACTTTACTTTCTTAATCTATGCATCTTGTCTCTGAGTTCTTTTAGGAACGGGACAAGAACCTGGACACCAGCTACATCTACCAGCAACAGTGCTATATGAATGAAGATAAGTATGGACTGAAAAGGCTGAAACAAATAGCTTTAAAAAAAAAAAAAAAAGACTCACATTACATTACAAAGATGGCACTATACTACAGTGAGTAAAGATGTTTTTTGGAACATTGTGCTGGTTGAGTTACATAAGCACATGATAAAAAATAAAACTTTATCCCTATTTCAATGATAAGTACATAAAATTTATTGCAGACTGTTAATATAATTCTGTACAGGAGAACAATAAGCATTATACAAGATCATTTTTGAGAATAGTTTGATCATGTTGAGGTAAGGAAACCCTTTTTATGTAGGCCACAGACAAGAAGACCCATACATAAAAACATTGATAAAATGGACCAAATGAAAATTTAAAATTCTGTTCATTAGAAGACACTATTTAGTTGGAAAGTCTGAGAAGACAATATGCAAAACACAAAGGTACAAAGAATTCAGGATATATGAAGAACTTCCATAAATCTGTAAGAACACAAACAATATAACAGAAAAGTGAACATGAGATTTGAATAAGCATTTCAGAAAGCTAACATTCACTAAACAAACTGAAAGATATCAGATATTATTAATATCTAGGAAAATATAAATAAAACCAAAGTGCAAATTAAATCACACCGGGGGACGGAATTTGAAAAAAAAAGAAAGAAAGAAAGAAAAGAACCTGGTGGAAAAAAAAAAAAAAGAAAAGAAAAGAACCTGGTAATACCAGCTGTGGAAAGAACTGTGGCATATTTCTGATGTGTGATGAATAAATAAACCTACTTGACACACAATGTATGAGAGGGTGAAGGCAAATACAAAACATTTGTAATGAATGATTCCATTCAAATAAAAATTGGCCAAAATGAATGTATCAAAGCTATACAAAATCAATAAAATGAAAGATTACAGGCATTGGACACCAACCAAGTGGAAACTGCCAGACTTGAGAGAAGGAAGCCATAGGGTCAGAGCCTCATATTCACCTCAGCCTTCCCTTCAGAGAACTTTCCCAACTATGGCAGAGGGATATAGAACCCAAGCATGAGTGCCAGCATCACTGGGAAGGAAAAAAGGCTAAGATATTTCAGGAAGGACAATAAAGTAAAGGCAGATGCATACAAGAAGCCCAAAATTCTGTGTAAAAACTGACTTCAGATATTTGGCTGGCTTCTGAGCTGTCCATGTATGAGATGAAACAATGCAATTCTAGCAGAGATTAACAGCTAGGAGGAAGAGCACTAAATAAAGAGAAAATTAAAGAAAATATGGATAAATGAGTTAAAATTATGGAGAATTTCAACAGATGATTAACATCCACCCCAAAAAGTCAAATAAATATTTTGTTAAATAAATACAATAACTAAAATTAAGAACTTATTAGATGTAATTAACAGCAGACTAAGTAAAGAGGATGAAAATTTATAAACAAAAAGATGAACAACTGAAAATGTTTAAACAGAAATACAGAGAAAAAAGAGAAAAAAGAGAAATGACATTGTCAACAAGTCAAGACATGTGCAATCAGAAGACAGAGATAATGGAGTTATGGGAAAGATCTATGTGTCCATCTGGATGACAGTGTACAGGGGTGTTTCTATGGGTAATATTTCATTGAATTGTACCCTTGAGATTTGTGCACTTCATTAAATATAATTTATAACCAATTAAAATAAACACAATGAAACTTTATAAGTATCAAGTTATTTGTAATATTTGAGCCAATCATACCTTTTAATGGGGTACAGTTGAGGGCAGCAACTATACAGGTTCTCAGATAAAAGCTGAAAGGGATATAGAGAAAAGTAAGGTCAAATTTCTAGAGTAAAAAAAGTAAAGTAGGACTGTGAAATTGACAAATTTAAGATTTGCTATGTCCAGTAATTACAAGCAAACCTATTGGCTGATGACATAGAGCAATTTATATGATTAATGAAGTCTGCATTTGAATTGCAAAATACTTAAGTTTATTTGGTGGACCAACTCACTGAACCAAAGAATAAGTCTAACCACAGACATTAATATTTCATCTGGCTATTGTTCTCTTCTTGTATATGCATAAATTCTCATGAAGAAGCATGCCTATTATTTATGTTTGAAAATGTTCATAGAGTTAAAAGTAAACTTGTAACAGATGATGTAATGGCAAGTATTCATAAAGTGAAGGGAGACACAGAAAAAGCTGCATGATTTCAACAAAATTCTGACAGAAAAAAATAACTTGATCCTACTCAAGCATATTATATTTGTACACTGAGGAAAATGTAAAGATCTTAGAATATGGGTCTCCTGGAAGGCAACAGTCTGTTGACAAAAGAAAACAAAGCAATGAATACATTAAGAATCTGAAAGAAGAGCATATTGACAGAGGATGATTAGAAAAGACTTCATAGAGGTGATAATACTCAATTTGAATACAGGAGGTCCGAGGTGGAGGCTGGTATGTAAGTAAAAAATAGAAGATTAATTTGAAGGACAATGGTGAGCATTAGCTTACAAAGTAGCTTGGATGGTACAGATAGCAGCAAATTTATTATCTAGAAATTATGGCAATGAAAAAAAAACCTTTGAGATATTTATAATGAGAGATTTAGTAGTACTGGACATAACTTACTGGAAGTATTTATTTTCCTTAAGGCCTCAAAATATGGAACATTAATTTGTGTTTTATGTTTTGTTTTATTTTGGTTTTTTTTTTTTCTGTGTGTAAATCTTAAGTGTTCTTTTTGCATCAGATGTAAATATTTGTGAGTTTTATGCAAGTGACTTTATGCATGTGCATTTGGCTGGCTCTGTCTCAAACCAAAATACTTTATAGGAATATTGACACTTTTTTCCAATAATGCTTAATTTCCCCTTGCATCTGAGAATTTTAGAGTTGGTTTTGTGTTTATTTGCTTAGACAGACAGAACAAATACACTAATCAGCTTTGAATGTGAATTGTGAATGTGTTTAATGCTGGAGGATTTTTCATGATATTATTTCTAAAGATAATCAGTTTTCCTCAGGTGAATGGCTATTCATTAACTTAATTAGCTTATGTAGGAAGTGCAAAAGACGGAAAAGTGGGTGGCCAGTGGAAAGTACTTCACATAAAGCAAGGGAAAGCTTTTTACTGTAAAATAAAATAAAATAATTTTTTTAAAAAACTTTGAGTTTATAAGACCATTTATTTCACCATTGGGAAACCAATTATCCCCAGACTAGAACTCTTACCTTGGAGGAAAGAAAGGAAACCAAAACAAAAGAAACAGATGTGTTGAACTCTTATTATGTGCCAGGAATTGACCTAGGAGGTTATAATACACTACAATGCTGTAAAACATTTCACTTAGTTCTCATTATCACTTTGGGAAATAGTACTGTCATTCCCATTTTACACATGGGAAGAAAGTTCAGTAGGAGTAAAGCTGCTTGGACAAGTAGCAGGGTTTAAATGTTAAAGTGGCCAAGTGTCAGAATTCCTCTGGGAGAAGTCTGCAGTCACTTAAGTCAGTAGCCCTGCCCAGAAGCTCTCCTGTGTGTCCTAGAGACAGGAGAGTCTGAGACTTACACTTCTTTTGTCACCCCTCCATCCTGCAGATACTTTCAAAACACTTGGAGTAAGTGGAAAAATCACTAAAACACAATCTATTTCTGTGCCATCTTTACCTTTGAGTAATTCACACAAGTGTGACTACTTCCAGCTGATTTGTCTTCCACTTCACTAATTTCCCCCATTTTCTTGTGACTGTGGATGCCTAATATGATATCAGATTGATCTACTGAATTATTATTTTCAGTTCTAGAATATCCTATTGATTCCTATGTTATCAGTCCTGGTTTCCCCTGTAATTTTCTATGTTTATCTCTGTTTTCCTTGATATACAAACCATACCTATCGTAACATCCCTGCATAAAACTTCCATACTTAAACCCTCTTTGGATTTACTTCTATTTTCTTTTAGTCATTTGGATCATTTTTAAGCATGCCATATAAGTTTAAATTGCATACAGCATATTGAGTCTGAAATTTCATTAAGTTTCCAGAAGATACTGTCTTCTCCCATGGAGGATTAATTTTTTCTTTTGCCATGCAGAAAGGACATAGGTAGGTCATTTCTTCCTGCCAAAGGTTGGTTTTATGCTTTTTCAAAGGATACAGTATCTCATCTTAACCCTTTCTTCTAGGTCTTGGCAATTCTAAGATGTGGCCCTTCCTAGGTATCAACTGACAAAATGGGATTTTATAATCCTCCATTTTTGCAGGGTTTGAACTCAACCTCTGCCCTTTAGCATCATGCACCCGCTAAAATTTCTACTCAGAACTTCAGCCCCTCAAATGCCACTTTCTACTAGGTTTCCACCAGTATAGTCCTGCACATTTCCACTTCAGGATCAGTAAAATGCTAGAGGGGAGTTTGCACACACAGCCTGAGGCTCGTGTTGGTGAATTCCCTCCTCCCCCAGTGTTAAAACATAAACTAGGAAGAAAGTGGTAGAATATTTGTAGAAAGGTAAATATTATGATGTGATTTATGTAAAAAATGAATAAAGATAAATAAAATAAAATCACCCTCACTACTGCTGTGTAGAAAAGGGATGGTATGTTGTTAGTGTGAACAAGAATGGAGGAAGGAGAATCATTAGAAAAATGTAATCACTCTGTGAGATCTGATCCTGGCTTAGTTTTAGGCTGAAGAGATTAAAGATGGAAAAATACAGATACTTGTATATTTTGAAATTATAACCCAGCTTGGCTGTGGTATTGAATGTAAGGGATAGGGGAAAAGGGGAAACCAAGAGTAGTATTTAGCTTTTACTCATAAAATTATATTTGAATACCACAAAATTACATTTAAAATACAGCAATTTAATAAGACTTCTAAGTATTGATAAAAATTAATTTGAAAGTATCTTTATACTTGTGCCACTGAACTGTAGATATAATCTAATGCTGTATTTATTTACTGTTGCCTTCAATACTATTTTCATTAAATACTCTAATAAAAAAGTATGCAAGCATTTCCATTTGAGAGGTTAACTGCTGGTCAATAAAGCCAAGCAAAATTGATTCAAATGTACAACATGAAATGAAAAGCATAGAACATAAATTATGCAGCAATCATGTATAATTAATCATCAAGTGTAATTTTCAACAGTCCTCCAAGGTAAGATTCCACTGATGATAGTTGCAACTGCTGAGATCTGTGTCTTTGTTTGGAAAAATAAAAAGATAAAGTGTTTATGATGCAATATTCTAAAGTGTAAATCAGATAGTGTTTGAATAATTAAAGAATTTCTTTCTTCCTAATTCAAGGTATTTTAATAATTGTGAGAACTTTAAGTTTTGAAAAGTTCAGAACGAATTACATAAACTTGATCTATTTTTAAACTGATCCATATAATGGCAAATAACTTAATTATTAGGTTCAAAACCAAACCAATAATAAATGCAATATTTCCTATGAATTTTTTGGGAACTTCTCTTCCTCCCTTGTTCTCATATACTCCTTTGATTCTAAATTATCTTTTCCTCTCTAGTTCTCTTATACGCCTTTGATTCTAAATTAATAAGAGAATGTCACAGATTCTCCTCAATAATTTGGATACACCATTGCTGGCAATATGTTCTGAATAATCTTTTTCATGCAGAACTCGTTGCTCACAGGACAAGGAGACTGTCAGAAAGGCTTGCTTCCAGGCAGAGAGCCAGGTAGGTGAGGGGCAGACAGCAGGCCATCACTAGAAGTGCCCTAGAAATCTAGAAATCATGGCCAGGATCCAGGTGGCAGGATACCAGTTACAGTCCAGGGGAATCAGAGTACTGGTCAAATTAGCAAAACCAAGACAGGAACAAACAGAGGGATCCAGTTCCCATAACAAAAGCATGGAGAACGTATCTTGGCATCTAGAATAAAACCCAGCTATAATAATTAGAAAACCATCAGGCCCAAAGAGAAAAAAAGAGAAATTAAGAGCTAAAGAGTTGTGTAAGATGTGCCTAACTAAACTTTTGGTGTAGACTTAGGCCCAGAGACAAGTTTATGACTTGCAGGTGAAAATTAAACTTTTCCAGTTATGAGGCAAAAAAGGGATTCCAGATAGATTCTTCCATGTTATATTTCAATGAGCAAATGATACTCAGGAATAATGTCAAAAACACATATTCACAAATAAGTAAATAAATATTTAAATTGGCGATAAAATATTTACAAAAATAATAAAAGAATTCTTCACTGTTTACAACCTGTAAAGAGTCAGATAATTTTGTTTCTAGTAATATGCCTGGCTAGATGTCTTAACACATTCTGTCTCTGAAAAATCACTCAAAATATTTTATGTAATTTTGGGTAACACATGAAAGAACTGGCTTGAGAATAAGTGAAAGTTGGAACACAAGCAGGAAAGGACAGCAGTGAGCATAGAGATGAGCAGAGAACTGAAGTTACTATTGCTCAGACGGTGGTGGCAAAACTTGTTAACGTTGACTTTTGAGAGTTGGTTTGCAGAACACAGTGCCCGGACACTACTCTAGTTGGGGACTCTCACAGGAAGCCATCTTCCATATAGCTGAGACTTCCATAAATTGGGACTCACCATCAATGTGAGGTTCACCCAGGAGTAAATGCATCATCCTGGAGGTTATACCTTCAAAGAACTAAAAGGTTAAATGTCAAGCTGGAATCCTGTACTCAATGAATATGTATTTCAAGAACAAGTATAAAATAAAGACAACTTCAGGTTTAAAAAAAAAAAAAAAGGAGACTACAGTAGTAGACCTTACTGAAGAAGTTCTGCACATGTACTTTAGGCAGAAAGTAATCCAAGCAGGAAGATCTGAGATACAAATGGGAAGAAATAGCTAAAAATGAGGTAAACATTTTGATATATCTGAATGCATATTAACTATATACAACAAAATTAACAATTGCTTCCTTGATCATGGACATAAATTATACTTTCTTAAAAGTAAAATTAAAAATAAATGAGATAAAAGAAACAAAAATAAAACAATCAAGCAGAGACATAGACATAGATTATGAAACAAAGATTGTGAGTAATCAAGTTCTCTGCTCCAGAATGAAAATAATGAAAATTAACAAGTTTTACAATAAAAAAACCATGATAAAGTGAAAGTACACAATATACTATTGACAGTAGCACACAAATGTGATATGTGAATAATAAAATCAATAATTACATAATTATACAATATAAATTATTATATATAATGAATAGATAAAGAATTAAGAAGGAATAAATAAATGAAGAGATATATCATGTTACAGACCGGAAGAATAATAAAGAGGGTAATTTCTCCATAATTAGTTTCCATACCATGTGTTGTACTGATACAACTCCAATCATAATCACTTCAGGTGATCTTGTGGACACTGACAAGGAGATTCTAAAATTCTTCTCTAATAAAAATAAGATAGTAGCACTATCTCTAATAGATATGAAGACATTATAAAACCTACAATAAATTCTTAGACACAGTAAACAGAGCACTGGGACAGAACAGAGAATTCAAAAACAGACACAGGCATAACGTGAACACACTATTTACACAGATAAATGAGTAAAGGGTTAATTTCTCAGTGGATGCAAAAACAAGTAGGTGGAAAGAAAAAATGAGAAAAAAAAATGGTGCTGGACACCTACTTCATTCCCACATATAGAGTCAATTTCAGATGAAATAAAGATGTAACATGTAAAGGGAAACCTTTGGAAGATAATAATGGAAAAAATATTCATTCAAGTTAAGGATGTATTTTAAAAGACACACATGCACTAACAAAAAGGAAAATTTTGATAACTTTGAGGACATTAAGATAAGGACTTCTGCTCATCAAATGACATCAAAACAACTATAAAACACATTACAGATCAGAGAAGATATTTGCTCTAAAAAGCCTAATAAAAGACTGGTATACATCATACATAAGAACTCCTATAAAGCAGCATTTTGCTATACACCAGAAATTGACACAACATTGTAAACTGACTATACTTCAATAAAAATTTAAAAAAAGAACTTCTATAAAGCATAATAAAAAAAAATGATACTATTTATAAAAAATAGTATACAGGAACGTAAATTGATGAAGTGGAACTACATATGTCAACATGGATGAATCCCAAATGGAATATTTAGTGAGAAAAGCAGGTTATAAAAGAATTCATACAGTGTGTTTTTAATTGGCTAACACTAAAAAAGGTCACAGTTAAACTATTTGTTTAAGGTTGAATACATGGGTTCTAAAACTCTAAAGTAATGGTATAATCATTACAAAAATGAGGATATTGGCTAACTCAGAGACAAAAGAAAATGTTCTGAGCTAGGAAATATAGGAAGGTTTCTGGGATATACTTGATAGAGTTATTAGATTTATATTTTTGTCTTTAATTGTCCCTTTTATATATTTTAATTTAAATTATCATTTATAAATTATGAATTCATTGTTCTTTAAAAAGAAAATGGACGAATTAAAATAATATTCATCCCTTTATTTATTCAATAATTCTTCTATTAAAACAGATATGCCATATAGATTCCACGAAGTCAGCATAAGTGAATTTTGGCATGTTCTTGTTACACCAAGAGTAGCACATATTAACAATTACCTGAGATATATTTAAATATATTATAACAAATGATAACCATATGTACATATTAAATGCTATTCCATGTTAGCTTGTGTTGTTTTTAATTATTCAATTCCTTCTGCCTTGTGACAGAGGATGGGCACAATATTTCCTTGTATTAAATTGATATTGGTCGTGGTCATGACTTGTTTTGGCCAAAGGAATATGGAAAGAAGTGACAGTATAATAGTTATGAGCCAAAGTCATAATAGATATTATGTCTTTTATCACAACTACTTTGTGGTACTGTAATCTGCTATGAAAGGGCGTGTCTCAGATTTCTACCTGGTTTAAGGAGATATATCTACAGTCCAGACCAGACCAGCCCGATAGGTTCATGAATAAGAAATAAATACCAATTGTTAAAAGCCACCAAGTGTGGGGTGACTTGTTTCACAACATCATTGCAGGAACAGCTGACTAGGATATATTGGTAAAATCAGATGGAAAAGATTAATTCTGCCATTAGTGAAAAGTGTTAATTTAAGCAAGGCATGACAAAGGGGATGGCACTTCACCTGAACCTTCAATGACAAGTTGACTTCGGACTGAATTGCCTAGCTCCTTATCTTACATTTACCAATTTAATCAGTGTAATGGAGTATGAATATTTATTGACTGGTACCTTAAATTACACTGATAGCAAGTTTAGAGAAAAAACTTCGGGGAAAGTCCTTCCAAAACAATTCTCAGTGAGGTGACGGCTGATACAACAAAGTTTACTGTGTGTTTCTTAAAAATAGCAAAGCCATTTTGTAAAATAGTTATTTCCAATAATGTAGCAGCTCCCTAAATCAGTTTGGAATTTATGATGCAACTCTCTGGAACACTATGGTCTTATGTGTTTTCATATCAGTTTGTCTCAATAACCACCAACTACCCCAACTGTCACCCACTAGGCTACATCCCTCTAACACATTCTCAAAGCCCTGTCCACCTCTTTATCTCTGCAGTCACAGGTGTAATACAAAGTGATTTGCATAAATATTTGTGTAGTGTTTTTCTTTCCTTCTCTAATGAGTTCTAAAATGGGTACAGAGACTAAATCTGACTTGATCCCTACTATAAAATGCCTGGAGTATGAATGGCATTCAATAAATATTTATTTAAGAAGTCCATCAATAAATAAAAGAGCACAGGCTTTTACTGCAGATAATCTGGGTATGAAAATCTATTATGTATTTCACTAAATTTGGATCTTAGAGAATTTATTTATTTATATCTTCAGTAGTCTCAGTTTTGTCCTATGCAAATTCAATTTAATGAGAATTGCAGAAACAGATGTAAGCACACCATATAAATGTTAGTTCTCATTACTATTTAACTGATTTGTAGTACATGTAGGAATTTAGGAAAGAGGAGAGATTTATACAGTCTTTTGCCAATTCAATTTACTGTTAAAGCTCAGAGGAAAACACTCCTTACGCAGGTATAACGACATTTGAATGAACAATATGTCTTCTGCTGCATAAATAATTGGTTTCTGTATGACCATTGCAAGTGTAGCTCTAACAGTAGGTTTCTATAATTGGTCTATGTATTCATTGTTTGTATTACCTAAACATTACTTTTCTGTGGTTATTTTGCTTACCTGAAGCATTAACAAAGGACACAAATGGAAGTAAAAGAGTTCAGAAAGAACTTTCTTTCAAACAATTAAATTTCTCTTAAGAAATATGTTTTTGCATTTCATTCTATAATTAACAGCACTTAGTTTGTCCTGAGAATTAGATATTTGGCTGCCTCTTCCCATCTATCTTCTAGAAAGTGAGTTTTCCCACATTTTCACCTCTGCCCTCTCATGATCACCCTTCATTATAAAATAGTTTTCTCATCATCTTCAACCTGCCCGACAATTTAGGAAGCAGTAATAAGAAGGCTGGAGTTTATTTGTTAAATTGTTTGCTTGAATTATGCAGCAGTGCCTTGCTGTGCTTTAATTTAAACTAATAGTATTTCTTCTAATGCTATTACACAAATAGAACACTAATAATTTAGCCTTTGTCTGCCCCCCACTTGTTTTCAAAGTATGAGGTTATATATTTGAGGTGGAAAAAAGCAGAAATTTACATGTTTTCTTTAGCTATGGAAAGAATTGCCGTTCTTCCCTAATATCTTCAGGCTACTTTATGTGCAAGAAATCTCTAAACTCTATAAACTTTGTCTTTTCTGTTCATGGAGAATACAGCTAGGGAGTTATATGAATGAGACATAAAGATAGCTATGGCTTTACTCCTACAAGTGAAGGCAATTCAAAGACAGTTTTTTTCCCTAAAACAGAATTACATTCATTTATCTATCTATTCATTATTTATAAACCATACATTTACTCATGTTGACTGTTACAGTTCAATATATTCTGACAAATACCTAAAGAGTATGTTACACCACAACCACAAACTATATGAGAATTACTCTATTACCCCAAACAATTCCTTCATGCTGCCTTTTCTAGTCAACCACTTATTCCGCAACCTCTGAAAAACATTGAGATGTTCTCCATAATTCAAACTTAAGAAGAAACATTTTTAAAAGAATATGGATACTTATTACAAGACTTTGCTATTGCCAGTCTGTTTAAAATTTGTAGATTTTTCACTTCTTTTGCATCTAATCCAAAGCCAGTAATTTTATGAGACTTACATTTAATCAGCATTCCCAGACTGAGGATCCACATAACATATTTCTGCAGGGTATGACTAGGTGTGCTATGAAAAAAAAGTGTTTCTTGTTCGAGTAGGTTTAGAAATCTTCGAATTAAACAATCTTTTTCTTAGGATCTCTCCTTCATATATTCACAATAAAATGTGTACAGCATGGTTTCTGTTGATCATTTGGATGCAGAAGCAAACAACAGGCAGATGTGAGATACATAGATTTATTCCATTTAGAAATACAGTAGATAAAAACCAAGGAAGAAAACACATTGAGTTTTGTGCATCAAAAAATACTGAGGATCTATAGAAATTCAACCAGAAATTCAAAGTCATATATAACATAAACAGATGTAAAGCAGTCTATATTAAAGTGTGTGGAAGGAAAGAACTTCCTGTACGTCCTTAGGATTATGGAGACTCAGACCAGAAGCATTAACCCAGTGTCTGAAGCTGGGATTCAAAATTAGTAATCTGTAATGTCCTTGTGCACATCAGCACAACACAGGCAACAGAAAGTGTCACTGGTATAGACTGAACTGAATGGAGTCTCATACCCATAATGAAATGTTGGAAATTGATAGTTATTTTTATTTGGCATGAGTGAATATTTGTTTCTCTGTTATAAATTAGTAAATTTACACTTATATGATGTCAGTGAGTAAAGTTCTTTAAAATGTATTTTCTCAGAGTGGTAATAAGATTTTGCAAATGTAATTACCAGTTTCAAGTTAGTACTATTTTTCCCAATTTGAGGTGGAGGGGACAAAGGAGGGACTGACAGTACATTCTGATGCTGTACTTTTGATAAATTGATATTACTTATCTTTTATATGAATATCTTTGATAAAAATGAAAAACATTTACATCAGCTTTAATATTATAGAAATTCATAGTTGTTTTTAAAATTGAGCATAACAGGTCAACTACAAGTCTAGTCAATTTTATGATTTGTAAATAAAGGATTAATTGCTATGAGAACTGCTTTCCTACTATGTATAATAAGAAACAGGGCTTATATGAAACAGTAATTTTCAGACATTGAACTACAGGTATTGGAGGACTTTTTCTGCCTGATTGAAAAGATAAAAAGAAAATGAGGTAAATCTAGGATTTCCATTGCTTAATCACTGAGTCATTTTGGGGGCCACAGAGCATGAAGTTGAGGAGATCAAGATGAGATCTTGGGAAAGCCAAGCCAGATAGAATTTATAGGTCATAATACTGTATAAGAGGAGTTTCACAGAGAGGGCAGAAGGGAGGGAAGGAGAGAGAGAGAGAGAGAGAGAGAAGGGGAAGAAGAGAAGAAGGAGTAGGAGGAGTAAGAGAAAGAGAAGGACGAGGATAAGGACAAGGAGGAGAAGGAAAAAACAAGAAGAAGGAGGAGAAAGGGAAGGGAAGGGAAGGGAAGGAAAAGGAAGATGAGGGAAAGGGAAGAGAGAAGGGAAGAGAGGGAGAGAGAACACGATGTTTAGCTGTGCCTGGATGGGAGGAAATACTCTGAGGCTGGTCAAAAGAAAACTAGGACTAAAAGATGTCACAAAGGATGGGAAATGTTTCATGATCACTGCACTTGGTGTGGAGAGATCTCTTAATACATGAGTCTTTGGACAGAACCAAAACAAAGTTTAAACAAGTCTCCAAAAGATAAAACTGATCTGCAAATTACTGAATTGTATTCTGGAACAAATTTCAGCACTGTTTAATAGAATACTAACTTATTTAGCACCCAATAATGTTAAATCCACAATATTTGCAATGAAATCAATAAAATTACCAGGCACACAAAGAGGCTGAAAATATGACTATAATGGGGATTTTAATAAACCAATATAAACTGAGCCAAGATTCAATATTGTTAAGTGATCAGTTCTCTTCCCCTTGAAGATTTACTGGGGTTAAGAGGACTGTAGCACCCTGTAAAATGCCCTGATTGTTATGACCTTTTCTGTTCCAACCAGTTTTTCTATAAAACCTCAAGACCCCAAGATGGGCCCATAGTCTTTAAGGCACTAACCTCTTGTGACTCCCTTTGCTGGGCAAAGCAATAAAGCTGCTCTTTTCTTTGCTCCCAAAATTCTGCCTCCAAGTCTGAATTCGCTTTTTGGTAACTAAAATAATTTAGCAGTTTCTCTTAATGTTAAACACAAATTCACTACACGACCCAGCAACAGTACCTCTAGGTGGTTTGCCCATAAAAACGGAAATATATCCACAAACTAGAAGCATCCCTGAATGTCTGCAAACTTCTAAATAAAAAGGTTAAAAACTGTGATAAATATATTTGATGGAATAATTCTCACCAATAAAATACATAAGCTACGTATACAAACACTATAATCAATCTCCAAAAGATAAGCTAAGAGAAATTAGTCAGACTCATATTACATAGAGTATGATTTCATTTATATGAAATTCCAAAAAATGAAAAACAAAACTACAAAGACAGAAAGTAGATCAGTGGTTGCCAGGTTCCAGAACTGAGGGCTGAGGATTAAATGCAAAGCAGTTTGGGTGAAATTTTTGTTGTGACATAAATATCATGACTGTGTAGCGGTTATGTGACTATACAGATTTATAAAACTTATTAAATTATATACTTAAAAGGAGTGATTTTTACGTATCCAATTTTTTTTGAAGTTTATTTTTTAGAGCTATTTTAAGTTCATGGAAAAATTGGGGCTAAGGCACAGAAAT
The DNA here is from genome assembly GCF_048773025.1 of Camelus bactrianus. NCBI lineage: Eukaryota > Metazoa > Chordata > Mammalia > Artiodactyla > Camelidae > Camelus > Camelus bactrianus. Next base: position 16,858,857 of record NC_133563.1, on the reverse strand, counting down.
TTTCCATATATCCCCTGACACCGTACATGCAAAACCTCCCTCATTAACAAATGTACCAATGAGAATGGTACATTTGTTATCACCGATGACCCTACATTGACACATCATCATCATTCAAAGTCCATAGTTGACATTACTCTTCACTTTTGGTGGTGTACGTTCTGTGGGTTTGTGGGACAAATGTATAATGACACGTATCCATCCCTAAGGCATCATACAGGGTAGTTTCACTGTCCTAAAAATCCTCTGTGCTCTGCTTATTCATCCTTCTCACCATCCCCAAACTCTGGTAACCACTGGGATTGATCTTTTTACTGATTTCATAGTTTTATCTTTTCCAGAATGTCACAGAGTTGGAATCATATAAAATGTAGTCTTTTCAGATTGGTATCTCTTCCTAAGACAGATGAGCATGACTGAAGTTTACCAGAAAGCTCTTGGGATCAACTCCCCCAGAGGGCAAGAAATAAAGCAAGACTGGGCAGAGGGAAGCTTGAACTACCTAGAAGGAACTCTGGGCATAGGACGTCCTTCAGGCTTGTCCTGAGTTTAGACAATGGGCTGGATTGGCAACCGACACGGAGCAATCAGATGTGGCCCAGCCTAGGAAAGCATCTCCAGGCACCTTGATCTTGGGCTTCCCCAGCCTCCAGAACTGTGAGAAATTAATGTCTGTATGATTAAGCCGCCCAGTCTATGGTATTTAGTCATAGGAACCCAAGTTGATTAAGACAAAGTATTATTTGTGACATAATGTTTTTGTTCACAAGCAGAAAAGAATATATATTTTTACAGAAATAAAAATTATTTTCTAGTTTATCAAATTCTCTCTCAATTTTACTAAAATTAAGTCAGATTCTTATAAGTTATCCTGTCTTACGAACAAGACAATATAGTATATAATATATATGATTAATTATATTTTTCAAATTGTTCATAACCTTATTTTTTATCTGCTTGAAAGAGACTTAAATCTTCTTGACATAGTTTATGTCAGATTCCCTTTATTTTTATACTTTGCCTTTTATACTTCATTGCAGGTGCCGTTAGGTATATAAGTTTATAATTGTTATAGCCTATTAGTGAACTATGCTTTTATCCTTAAAATTATTCTCTTTACCTCAAGATTTAAATAAAGGATAAGTCATGGATTGGGGGAAAATATTTGCAAATCATATATTTTTAAAAATGTGTATGCAGAGTATATTAAAAAGTTTACAACTCAATAATAAGATAAACAACTTTAAAATGGACAAAATAATTAAATAAACATTTAAAGAGAGAAAATATATGAATAGCTAAAAATGCAGGAAAACATTCAATATCATTAATTATTAGGAAAATGCATATTAAAACCACAATGAAATATTCTTGCACACAAGTATACACACATGGATGACGATAATTTAAAAAGATATTTTAGTTAATATGTAACCAATTTTGCTCACATATTTATATAGCTATTATAATTAAGCCTTTATTACATGCCTGATGCCCACCTTTGATCAACATAAAGCATATTTCTTTTCCAGGCCCCAAAGATTCTAGAATATCTGACAGGCCGCAAAGCCAAATTTAATCTCCACAAACCATCGACTGCTCAGCTTCGAATATTTTGGGGGACAAGAGTATTACATCGTGGAAGACAGTTAAGCACAAATTGAACCAAAGTGGTCTCTTTATAACTCACATTTTGCACCAAAGAGCTTTTGCTTTCTCATCATTTAACACTGGAAAGCACTATTTGTCCATATTTTTCAAGACTACATGCAATACATAATATTCTAGAATACGGTGACAGGTTTATGTGGTTAGAATTCTCTCTCAGGCATTACCATATCGAATTCTTCCCAAGGGTCTGATACTTTCAGGACTTTTATTCTTATTCAAATACGCCCTGGAAGTCTACTCTAAGCTGATTCTGTGAAAAGTGAATATGACTACAAAAGGCAACACGATTCTATGTTGAACGGAACAGTAGCTGATACCTCTGAAATGCAGTACGTATCTTCCCCAAGCAAGGAGTTTTTTTCTTTCCTTTGCTATATATACAAATCTGATGCACATGGTTAACATTTTTATATATCAAAATGGCTCTGAGGGTACAACACAGGAGACTACCAAGTACAGAGAATTCAGTTCTTACCCTGGGCATATAAAATGCTCAACTTAAGGCATTTTCTGAAAGAAAAGAAAGAGCAAGATCAACTCATGCCCAGAAAGGAGATTTTACATAATCAGGAGTTAGGAGTGAGCATGTGGAAATAAAGCAAGAGAATACGTCTCTGAAAAAGAGTCCCCGTATTGCCAGCTACCCTGTGATCACTGGGCTAAATCCAGAAGAGAGAGCAGATAGTCTGGTATAGTGGGGTGATTAATATTCTCTCCAAAGATGTCCACATCCTAATCCCTGGAGCCCGTGAATGTGTTATTTCCCATTGTAAAAGGAGCTTTGCAGATGTGATTAAGGATTCTTCAGATGGAGATATTATCTTAGATTATCTGGAGGGGCCTAATGTAATCACAAGGGTCCTCATAAGAGTGAGGCAGAAGGATCAGAGTCAGTGGTAATAGATGTGACTATGGAAATAAGAGGTTGGGGGATTTGAGAAATAGGCCATAAGCCAAGGAATGAAGGTGATATTTAAGAAGCTGAAAAAAGCAACCAAAAAAAGGTTCTCCTCTGAAGTCTCTAGAGATAACTCAGCCCTGCTAACACCTTGGCTTTTGATTTCTGATCTCCAGAACTAAGAGAATAAATCTGTGTTGTTTTAAGCCACTAAATTTATCATAATGTATTACATCATTAACAGGAACTAACTGATTCAACAAAAACAAGCTGTACCATGATTCCAAGTAGAATCTGTTGAGGAAACAAGCACATAGAGAACCTCCATGAGCTGACCTGGAGTGGGAAAAGTATAGCAGAAAACAGAATTACAGAAAAACAATGTTCTGAGATTATGTTTTCTGCTACCTAGCTGAATGGATGCTAATAAAAGAAATGAAGTTTAATTATAGATAAAGAAAGGGTTTTGCATTAAGTAGCCAAGCTTTATTCTGACTAGTCTGTTTTATTCTTTGGCCTGGTTAATTTAAGTTACAATTTGGAGAAAACAGATACTTTAGCTTTGTCTTAAATAGCTCATTATCAGTTTTCTTTCAGACATTTAAAAAAAAGAATATGTTGAAATATTTAAACTGAAACAGGTGTTTCTAACTGAAAGTTTCATCTTTTACTGGTAGACTAGAGTAAAAGAGTATTTTGGGAAATAAGACACTTAACTTGTCGTTCAATTTCCATTATGAGAAGAATCTTGATGAGTTCCTTGAATGTCTTATTAAGATTAAATATTCAGTGGTTGTTGTATTTGCTCCTCATTGTATTATGGAATGCATAAGATTGTTTGCTATAGTGAAGTGGCAATATCTAGAATGACTTAAGTAACAATCTTCCTTGATTCAGGATCAGAAGCCAATCAATATACATAAACAATATTAAGTAATGAATACTGCTTATCTATCTTTAATTTAGCTTTTGTAAAATCTATATGAAATAATTTACGGACTATTCATTTGCAAATGCCCCAATGTCCTTTTTATTCCATTCAGTAAAAAGATATGATACTCATTCATCAGAAACTTACACCTATTAGCACTGTTTATATTTTAAGCTTTAATTTCAGTTTTCTGTGTAAATATTTTAGTTCTTGTTAAATAAATCAGAGGCAGACAGATGAAGGTAGAAAAAAAGCAAATATGAATAAGGGAGGTTCTGAGCACTTCTGAAACAGTAATCCGCTATTGTTATTAAACTCTTCCTTGTAAATTCATCCCCCATACACTCATACAAACATACAATCCATTGTCTACAGAAGAAATGAGATTAATATGTTAAAAACGAAGTTATAAATCTCCAATGGTTTTCTAGTCAATAAGATACAGATTACTTGCTCCCTGCCTGAAAACCTCATCATCTTGTAGTACTTGACTAGTTTTCTAAACTTTCGCCACAGTGACCTTCAATCTGCTCATATTTAACTCATGGTTACATTTGTCAAATTTCCTATATTTAGAGTATTAAGCTCTTTTGGTATATACGAACCTTTTAAATACTTTTTTAAAGTATTAGTTGATTAATTTTGTATGTACATTATATAGAACAGTAAGTTCTTTGTATACTGAGAGACATTTTAGAGCATTTAAATATGCACTTGCAATTTTTTATTTCATTTTGCTTAACATTATAAAACAACATTGTGTCTGAATTTGGTAGTATTCTTTCACTGAGGGTAGTCTCATCAAAATAACACAATCAGATTCCTGTGGAGGGGAATAATAAAAAAAAATCAAGAGTCTGTTCTTTATGTAGAAATACATATTTCTACATTTGTTATAATAATATAGTCTGTTAAGTGATAGCAGGCATTCCTTATGGAATCAAAACTTTCTGTAATTTCAGATATAATTATTTTGCCCAGATTTGTAGTCAGTATGCCAGAAAAATCTGAATAAGATTGTATCTTATAATTTCTTTAGGTATCTGTTAACAAACTTCCAGAAATTTACCAATTTATAGCTCATAATTAAAAACAGAACATTGAGATGAACCTTTTTTCAGATATTTCAATAATTTTATTAAAATTATAAAATTTAATAAAATTATATTAAAATAAACAACTTAACCTTACACCTAAAACAAACAAAACCAAAGTTAGTAGAAGGAAAAAAAATCATAAAGATCAGACAGAAATAAATGAACAGATGTAAACATTCAAGACTTCAAAAGAACAGTATAAAAGATAAATGAAACTAAGAGATGGTTCTTTGAAAAGATAAAGAAAATTGATAAACCTTTAGCCAGACTTATCAAGAAAAAAAGGGAGAAGGCCCAAATCAATTAAATCAGAAATGAATAAGGGAAGTTATAACCACTACCACAGAAATACAAAGGATCATAAGAGACTACTACAAATAACTCTATGCCAGTAAAATGGACAACATAGAAAAAATGAACAAATTCTTAGAAATTGACCTATGACCTAATCAGGATGAAATAGAAAATATGAACAGACCAATTACCAGTAATGAAATTGAATCAGTTATTTAAAAACTCAACAAACAAAAGTCCAAGACCAGATGGCTTCACAGGTAAATTCTACAAAACACTTAGAGAAGAGTTAACACCTATCCTTCTGAAACTAATCCAAAAAATTTCAGAGGAAGGAACATTTCCAAACTGATTCTATGAGGCCATTAACACCTTATGACAAAGCCAGAAAAAAGACATCACCTAAAAAGAAAATTACAGGCCAATTTCATTGATAAACATCAATTCAAAAATCCCCATCAAAATATTAGCAAACTGAATCCAACAATACATTAAAAGAATCATACACTATGATTAAGTGGAATTTATCCCAGTGATGCAAGGATTTTTCAGTATCAGTAAATTAGTCAATGCAATATATCATATTATCAAAATGAAGAATAAAACCATATGATCATCTCAATAGATGCAGAAAAAGCTTTTGACAAAATTCAGCATCGCATTTATGACAAAAAACTCTCCAGAATGTAGGCATAGAGGGAACATACCTCAACATAATAAAGGCCATATATGACAAACCTACAGCTAACATCATACTCAACAGTGAAAAGTTGAAAGCATTTCCTCTAAGATCAAGATCAAAACAAGGATATCCACTCTTGCCACTTTTATTCAACATAATTTTGGGAGTCCTAGCCACAGCAATCAGAGAAGAAAAACAAATAAAAGGAATCCAAATTGGAAAAGAAGAAGTAAAACCGTAACTGTTTACAGATAAGACGATACTACACATAGAAAATCCTAAACATGTCACCAGAACACTATTAGAGCTCACCAATGAATTTGGTACAGTTGCAAGACATAAAAATGAACACATAGAAATCTGTTGCATTTCTATACACTAAAAATGAACCAACAGAAAGATAAATTAAGGAAACAATCCCATTTATCGTCACATCAAAAAGAATAAAATATCTAATAATAAACCTCCCTAAGGAAGTAAAGGATCTGTACTCTGAAAACTATGACACTGATGAAAGAAATTGAAGATGATGCAGACAAATGGAAATATATACCATGTTCTTAGACTAGAAGAATTAATATTATTAAAATGCCCATACTACCCAGTGCAATCCACAGATTCAAAGCAATCCCTATCAAAATACCAATGGCCTTTTTTTTTTTTATAGAATTACAACCAATAATTTTTAAATTTGCATGGAAACACAAAAGACACCGAATATCCAAAGCAATCTTGAGAAAGAAGAACAAAGCTGGAGAAATCATGATCCCTGACTTCCAACTACTACAAAGTTACAGTAATCAAAACATTATGATATTAGCACCAAAACAGACACATAGATAAATGGAACAGAATAGAGAGCCCAGAAATAAATCCACACACTTAATGGCTAACTAATTTACAACAAATGAGGCAAGAATACACAATGGAGAAAAGATAATGAGCAGTGCTGGGAAAACTAGTCAGCTACATGTTAAAAAGAAAAAAAAAAAAGAAATTAAAACATTCCTTAACACCATGTACAAAAAGAAGCTCAACATAGATTAAAGACCTAAATATAAGACAAGAAACTATAAGCTCCTAGTGGAAAACATAGGCAGAACATTCTTTGACATAAATCACAGCAACATTTTTTTTGGATCTGTCTCCTAAAGCAAAGGAAATGAAAGCAAAAATAAACAAATGGGACCTAATTAAACTTAAAAGCTTTTGCACAGCAAAGGAAACCATCGACAAAATGAAAAGACAACTCACTGAATGGCAGAAAATTTTCTGAAATGATATACTCAACAAGGCGTTAATATCCAAAATATATGAATAGCTCATGCAACTCAACATCAAAAACACAAACAACTCAATTAAAAAATGGGCAGAAGTCCTGAATAGACATTTTTCTAAAGTGGAAATGCAGTGGCCAATTGGCAAAGGAAAGATGCTTAACATCACTAATCATTAGGGAAATGCAAATCAAAACCACAAGGAAATATCACTTCATGCCTGTCAGAATGGTTATTATCAAAAAGAACACAAATAACAAATGTTGGTGAGGATATGGAGAAAATGGGCCCTCATACCTGCTAGTGGGAATGTAAATTGATGCAGCCATTTTGGAGGTTTCTCAAAAAACTATAAATGGAACTATAATATGACCCAACAATTCCACTCTGGTGTATATATCCAAAAGAAGCAGAAACACTAATCTGAAAAGATATGTGTATCCCAATGTTAATAGCAACCTTATTTACAAGATATGGAAGCAACCTAGGTATCCATCAACAGATACAAGAATACAGAAGATGTATATATACACAATGGAATACTACTTGGCCATAAAAAGGCAATTTTGTCATTTGGAACAAGATAGATGGACTTGGAGGGTATTTTGCTAAGTGAAATAAGTCAGATAGAGGAAGAAGAACAGTGCATGATATCATTTATATGTGGAATCTAAAAAAACAATAAACTAGTGATTATAATAAAAAAAATAAAAGCAATAGACTCACAGATAGGGAGAACAAATTAATATTTACCAGTGGGGTAAGGGAAGAGCATCAATACGGGGGTAGGGGATCAAGAGGTACAAACTATTATGTATAAAATAACCTACAAGGATACACTGTACAACACAGGGAATATAGCCAATGTTCTATAACAAATATAAATGGAGTATAAACTTTAGAAGTTGTGAAACACTATATTGTTCACTTGTAACTTTCAAAATATTGTACATCAACTACATTTCAATAAAAAAGAGATAATACAACACTTTGAGGAAGAGGGAGCACTCATTGAGGAAAAAATGTCAGAATTTTGATCAAATGTAAATTCATGAAAAAGAATCGTGGCCATATTCATAAATCAGAACAAGGATATACAGCCAAAATGTCTTTCTAGTAACTCTTTGTAAATAAATTTGTGTAGAGGAATCTAAACAATTTGCTTCAATTTTCAGCTTAAAACTTTCTAAGACTTCAGAGTACTTAGTCAAGTATTTTTAATATATATTGGTCTAAATTTGTGACAGGTTTAGAAGCTTTATAATTCATAAAGATAAATGTTGGAGAACATTACAGGAAGCATCAACAGAAATAAAAGAACTAATAATCCTTCAAGAAATAGGAATTTTAATAAAACTTCTATTTAAGTACACAATCTATATCAAGTCAGGTTCACAATTAATAGTCAAATTTGTTTCATTGTCCATTCAAAATATATTTGTATGGCTGTCCTGATAGATTCTTAGTTAACATTTAGACCACTCTAATACTATCCACACATCTTATCCTTTATAAGTGTGTTTGTTTTAACCATATGCCACATGAAAGGAAAGAAAAATATAAGGGGCAACCCAATTTTAAGTATCCTTCACTGTTGCTTCTTTGATACTATGGTCTTCGTGGAAATTATAACCTTTGTGTAAGTGGGATTTTATTTGAGCACAATTCTTTGAACATAGGAAATAATAATAAAGTCATGAACAATTCTCATGTGGGTGAACTGTAATTGTTTTTTCCAATATATTTAAAGTACTAACTTAATAACAGGTACTTCTTATCATGGAATATATGATGTTATAAATGAGAGATTAAAAAATAAAAATAAAGTATGTAAAGCAGTAAAATAAAATGTCTGTAAGTAATCATCTGTTAATTCCAAATGTAAAGTCAGCACTCATATAAGAAATACGGCAGACTATTTATCACAAACCTACTCAAAAGTCAAAATTAAAAACAATCACAAATTGTATTCTTAACGTAATCATCGTTGTATCATATATAATTCAGTAAAAGTAATTTTAAACCATATAATTTAATTGTAAGGGATCCCTGGATACAAATTAAGGCAAGCAAAATCTATGTTTGAGGTCATAATAGATTCCAGATGGCCTTATTAAGTGACAAAAATGTTAACTGAATGAAGGATAATAACTGTAATAAGAAGCTGGATTCTAACTTCAGATTTAAATTTCTATTGGATGTGCAATCTTCCCTGTGGTTTTCTACTTGGAAGTCACAATTAGTTTATTATTGCTTAACAGCAGGAAGCTTTCTGAAAGTCCAATTTTGTGAAGGTTTGAAACTCTCTTTGATTGTCCTCTAGGGCTATTTTATAAAATTCTGAGTTTTATTATTTTTTACTTGATTCAGTTCTACCAATTAAACTATATATTAAGTGCACTAAGGAAGTTCACTATTTAAGCAACTCTTTACAAGATCCTTTTGGAAGATATGTATTTTTCTGTATCAATTTACATGGTTCCATGCCAAGCTGCAGGTGATAAATATGTCTGCTTTTTAAAATCTCTATATCAAATAGTGTTTAAAATGGCACAAAACCCATATTCAGAGTCTGAACTGCAAACACTAATGGTGCTTGCTCTTATTACCCCTTAACATATAATATAAATAATTGGCTTTAACAAGAGTCAAAATATTTCATATGAATCATATGACTTTTCGGTTTGTGCTCACGCACTATATTCTCATGTGATAGTCTGATGTGTCAACTTGGGCAGTTTATAGTACTGCTTTTAATGTATTTTGTAGACGTGGTTAACATCTATAATCAGTGACTTGAGGTAAAGATTACCCTTGATAATGTGAGTGAGCTTTATCAAATCAGTTGAAAACCTTAAGAGTAAAACCTGAGGTTTCCCAGGGAAGAAATCCTGCCTGAGCTTCCAGCTTACCTGCCAGCCCTGCATTTTTAAATCCAATACTGAAACATCAACTCAGTCTGGGTTTTAGGCTTGCCAGGCTGCCCTACAGATGTGGGACTTGCCATCCTTCAAAACTGCATGAACCAATTCCTAAAAATAAATCTCTGTTCTAATTCTCTCACCCATTCTCTCTCTCAAGATCTCTCTCTTGATAAACAGATATAGATATACAGTATAGATATATCTATTATATTAATACATATAATATACATTATAATTGTTTATATATAGTTACAATGACATTATGCTCATGATAAAATATAATCTATAATTCTAAAATATACATGTATTATATATATTTATAGTCACATATAATCTGATACATATATACATATATATGTTTTTCTGGAAAACCCTAACATACTCTGGCAACCACTGATCTGTTCTCCATTTCCACAGTTTTATAACTTTATCATTTCAAGGTTATATGAATAAAATTATACAGTGTATAACCTTTGAGTTTTTTTTACTTAGCATAATTTTGAGATTCATCCAATTTTGTCTATCAATACTATGTTCCTGTTTATTGCTGAGTAGTATTCCATGGTACTGATGTACCATAGTTTGTTTATTAATTCTCCCACTTAAGGACATCTGGGTTGTTTCGAGCTTGAGCTATTAATAAAATAGCTATAAAAATTACTGTACCAGTATCTGTGTGAACATAAATCATTATGTGTCTGAGACAAAGAGTTTGCTCAAGAGTTCAACTACTGGTTTATATGGTAGTTGCATATTTAGTTGAGTAATACACTGCCCGCTTGTTTTCCAGAGTAGCTTTATTGCTTTATATAACCACTTTTACATTAAAGTGAACCAGGTCCTCAATATCCTCACAAGTGCTTGGTTTGTCACTATTTTTTTTAAATTCAATTTTAGCCATTCTGATTGGCTTGTAGTACTATCTGAATGCATATTTAATTTTCATTTTCTCTAATGGCTAATGACGCAGCATCTCTTCATGTTCTTATTTCTCATCTCTCTGCCTTCACAAAATGAGGTAGACTGATGCCATCCACTTTATTTTTCTTTTTCAAAATTATTTTAGCTATTCTAGTTCCTTTACTCTCCATATAAATTTAGAATGATCTTGTCTATCTACAAAGTATCTGCCTGGGATTTTGATGGTAATTACACAAAATTTACATGTGAATTTGGGGAGAATTGACATATTTACTATATTGAAATTTCCAATCCTTGAACACAGTATGTGTTTACATTTATTAAATTTTCTTGGATTTCTTTCATCAGAATGTTTCACATCAGCATGCAAGCCTACATATATGTTGTTAGATTTACAACTAAGTAGTTCTTTTTTTGCCTTAAATGATAGTAATAATTGAATGAATGCATGTTGATCTTGTGCCCCGAGACATTGCTAAACACACATTATTTTAGAATTTTTAAAATAGATTCCTTGAGATTTTCTACATTTAAAAAATCATTTCAACTGCAAATGTACTCACTTTACTTCTTCCTTTCTAATCTGTACACCTCTTATATCATTTTCTCTTTTTCTTTCATTCTAGCACTATGTGGAATGAAAGTGATGAGAGTGGAAATCCTTGCCTTGTTTCTGTTCTTAAAGGAGAAAACTTCAGTCTTTCACTCTTAAGTATAATGTTAGCTATAGTTTTTTCCTGGATGTTCTTTATTAAGTTGAAGAAGTTCATTGTGTTCCTAACTTGCTTATTATTTCATCATGAATGGGTGTTGAATTTTGCCAAATTCACATATAAGTTCCTTGTCTGGCTACTTTCAAGATTTTGTGCTGCCTCTATTTTTTTTTAAGTAATTTGATTATGATGTGTCTGTGTGTGGATATATTTCATTTTGTTCTACTTCAAGTTCACTAACCTGGGTGTTGTTTTAACTGCTGGTTTGGTAATCAAAGTGTTTGGAATGCTGATTAGGTGAGATTCACATTATGTGCAGCTCATGGTTAAACTCAACAGTTTATTTAAAAACAAAACAAAACAAAACTTAATGGGGCTATTTTCCAAGTTCTTTTCTCTGCGATCTCCAAGGCACTTTCTGTTTACCTGTGGACCCCTTTTCAATTATATGACTAGAAAGCTGAGTCTTTAGTTACCTCACTCTACGTGAAATTATGTGACCTGGCTCTCATCTAAGGCCAAGCAGTGTGAGAACCAGATGAAATTCACTGCATTATCACCATCAAATAAATTATTCTGATTACACTGTAAACAAACCAAACACCTGAGAACAGTTCATTTTTTCCACCCTTTCTATTTCGAATATACTCTTAGTTATCTCTCCTTGAAGAATATCTCTAAAAACTTGGAATTTATTTAGCCCTTAATCCAATATTTGTTTGCCCAAAAATCTATATCCTGGAAGATCTATGGCAACTTACTATATATTAAATATACAAAGTGACATTTCTATTTTTATATAAACGGAAACTAAGAATTACTTTGAATTAATGTAACCCTAAACAACTTTGAAACTGATAAAGATTATACAATTCTGAAATCTTTAGGAAAATAATTAAGCTACATGTAAGACAAATTATTTGGAAAGAGTTGATTTGGAACTTGAGCTGCCTTTTTAAATATAAGAAGTTTTGAAGACTATATTAATGGAGAGTGGATAAAAGGAGACAGCAAATAAAATATTCTAAGAATAAGCAGCATATTCAAAAGTAGAGACTTGAGAGAAAGCCAAGGGCTTGCAATCATTGGAGTAAGTTGGTCCTCAGTGACTTTGAGGGGATTATAGCAGAAACTGCACAGGACTGTTTTCCACACTGCAGCCTAGGCCTGATTTATATTCTTTCAATAAATAACCACCTTTTAACCTCAAAGCCTTTTAACTTTTTGTTTCTTCTGCTTTGACCACTACTAACTTCTCTGAGATTTAGGGCTAATTTCTTCTCATCATTCAAGTATTCAAGTTTCAAGCCAATTATCAATCACTGAGAGGAGTCTTCCCTGACCACTTTATCTAAAGGAATTTTCATTCCCATCACTTTGTTTTAATGTACTACTTTTAGAACACTTCCACTTATTTTAAATCAACGTAGTGATTTATTAATAGGTTTCTTATCACTCCTCACTTATAAAATGTGCACAATATGGGAGGAGGGCTCTCGTCTAACTTAAGTTCTAGATCCCTAATCCCCTAAAAAAAATTCCACAACAGTATAGTCCATGAAAAAAAGAAATGGATAAAATGAATGTAGTATAAATAAATAAATAATGAGGTGCTTTGTATATTTTATTAAGGACTCCTGAATATTCCCTTTTGCTCAATGACAAATGAGCGAAATAATTGAAATAATGTTGTTCAAATATAAAATTGTTTTGTAGATAATCAGGTTAGCAGTGTGGAGCATGCAATATAAAGAGCAAGGATATGGTCAGGGAAAGGTAAGAGCTGTTGCTTACAAATATTTTGCACCATACCTGATACACAGTAAGTCCTCCATAACTATTAGTTATTTTTAATAATATTTCCAGGTAGCATAATTGACTTTGCTTGAGCATTTATAAGGGTAGAATTTTCTCTGGAGACATAATAACATTTTTAATAGCTACTTATTTGTCTTTAATTAAATTGCCTTTAAGTTTGGTTCCCAAACTGATGTGCTTTGAGACACTGAAGCTGGGGGACAAAAACAGAGTTTAAATCAATTTTTAAAAATTTCTGTGGTTGAAAATATTTCTAAAATGTTGGTTTGAACAAAAATAATTTGCTTTCTTAAAACTGGACCACTATGAGTACTTTATATGCTAATATTTAATGTATATCTTCAAAAAGTGGTATTTCATGGAGAATTTTTAAAATTCATTTGGCCATTAATTCTTCCTTGTTCCCTGACCTGTTATGAGATTATCATTCTGAGGGACACAAGTAGTTGTTTGGCAAATGCTGCTTTTGAATTTTAACTGTTTGCATTCAGCTAACATAAACCTTGGTTTCATCTTTCAGGGAAAAAACATGCCTTCTAAAATACTGCGAATTTTGATTTCAGGTTTATTATATCTTCTTCAGTCTTGAGGTGATTTCATCACTGTTTTATAGACTTTTTTTTTTTTCACTCAAATAGCTAACATAACATGTTATTGTAGTAGTATACTAGAACACTTCATGAAATATAATTTAAAAAACTGAATTTCTTTGCTTTTAAAAGTATTGACTTGAAACGTTTGTAGTATTTTTAAAATTTAATTAGATAGCCTTTTGTTTTATTGCTAAGCAACAATACCCAACATGCGTTTTTCCTTTTACAACTTCTTTTTAATCTAGGAAATATACTTTAATGTACAGCATTGAAATCATACTGATTTATGTTGAAAATAGAGAGAAATTTTAATACCAGTGAAAATCAAGTATAAGAAATAATCAGGTAATTTAAAACTTCTAAAACTATTGTTGAAGAATCTTCTATTTAAATAAAATGAAATAATTAATAAGCCTATTCATGGAAATATAATACAATGTACAAGGATGTTTTGTTCTTCCCGGTTTCAAGCAGTAAAAATTATTAAAACAGATGCAAGTGAATTCAGGTATGTAACTTTAAAGATATCTTTGTGATTATTCCTTAATGAGAAAGATTCTCAACAGCTGACAGTTAATCTGTCTATTAAATATTTCTTCAGAGAGTAGATTTATTCATTTTACACACTTTACTTAACAATTAGAGTAAGTTAGGCTGTAACAGATTGCAGCCCATTAAATATCAAGCTCAAAGCTTCCCCTCTCTTTGTGAGATAATATTGAGAACATTAAAAACAAAGAGTAAAATTCTCCATATTTAATACAATTAAATGTACGTTGCTCAGTTATTAATATACTTAAATAACTAAATGTAAATTAGAAAGTGACTACTATGGCAAGTAATTGTTAATGAAGTGTAAGATAATTCAGAGGATGAATAAATTACTGTTTTCTCACTAGATCTCATAAGACATCATGGAGGAAATGATGCGTATGTAGTTAACATTACAAAAAAATAATAATTTATTCTTTTAAATTTTCCCTCTACCTACTTTCCTGCCTTTTTACCTAATGAGAAGTAACGTTCAAAAGTAGAACTGTACTCCGTATTCACTAATTTAGTAAAAAAGAGTGATACATTTGTTAAACTGTCAAGGCTCGAGTGATTTTCTTAAAAATCTTTTGATTGAAAACTAAAAGCTGATGTGATAAACCCAGATTTACCTTAATCACTAACATTTTTGAAGACAGATTTTTTTTTTAAGTTGAAAATGACATACTGGGGGCAGATAATGTCTTCTAAACTGAGGATTTGAGCCTTTAAGTAGTGTAAAATATACTGTAAACTCAGATATTGTAACATGAAAATGAAATAGCGACACAATATATCTTTCACCAAATGACACTCATGAAGAAAACTTGGCTTAGGTAAGATTTTCACCAAAAACTGGTTTTTCTCTATGTGTTAAGAATATCCTCTTCGCATAGTAGACATTTTCCAGAAAGCACAGTGGTATATTAAAGAAAGAAAACTGTAAGTCAAACACCAGGTCAACAGATGTAAAATTACTGATTAATAAAGCTGAACAGTGACAATGTTATCTTCTACATATCCTAATAACACATTTACCCTATATGTTAAATGACACAATTTGAAATAACTGAATATTCATTACCTCTTTGCTTCAGTTTTAATTACCAGATAGGAACTAGGTTAAAGTGTTACTTTGCATTATATATTTAAATATCTACTGAATAAACTGATAGTTTAAAAATGACTATTAGAGAATTATATTATAGTATGGCTTAATAGTTTTAATTTCAGTTATAAATGATAAATCCTTGTGTCCTTAGTATGAGTAGTTTAAATTAATTGAAATGTATTTAAATAATGATTTGAATAGATTATAATTCATATCTTACAGTAATTCTAATTGATCTCCTGCATCATTTAACCATTTTTATTTTCCTTCATTAGGCTGAAGACTGGTCTGGTTATCTTAAGTTTAACCAGGACATATGAATACCTATTTATGACTTTTTCTTGACTTTTCTTATAAAATGTTCATGTCAAATAACTATATTACATTATACTTTTTCTTGCAAATATTCGTTCTAAATTACAGAAGCTATTCATTGGGAGAAATCTGCATGTCAGAGAACAATGCTTTTCCCAAAATAATAACTAAGAAAAACTACAAAGGAGAAAGTTTATGGAACTGAATTCTTCAAGAGTGATACATTAAAACAAACTGCCTGACCTAATATGCAAATATTTCTGAGAAAGCAAGATGTGTTCAGGATATCCTGAGCTCAGTTTTATTCTGACTAATAAAGGAGTTTCGGTTATTAAAACATCTGAATGTGAATTTAAGATTCTTTAGGAGATTGAAAATATTTTGCATATTAAGTCAAGTAGTTATGTCAAACAGTGCTTACTAAGGGATTGACGGACATAATTTTATTCCATTATGCAATATATTCTATATTTTGGAAACATCTGCCATAAATTTGTGACTCTGGAGAAAAATTCTATAATTTACAAAATCCATGAAAGTAACAGTATATTTCTGGTTGTTTGCTTAAGAAATAAATTTACTTTTCAGTTGAAGCTGTTTAGTAGTAGAAGAGGCTGGAATAACAATTATAATTTTATGAATTTATTTCAAGCCATAGTATATCTGTGTGTAAGATATATATAAATACATATAAAGCATACGTTCTATCTACATATACATACACACATCTGTTTTTGTGTGTGTTCATTATTTATATTAAATGTAATATATTACACACTATAGTTATATAAGTAAAAAATTTTAAGCTTTCAGGTAAAAGTTTTACATCCTTGCAGAAGTCATACTTTCGTAAATTTTATGATTGACATGATTAATATATGATTAAAAACCCGTATTTTATCAGAGGCTTTTTTCCTCTTTTTCCTTTAAATCTTTTAAATAAGATTTAAGCTTGCTCTCTATATATTATTCAATTTTTATGCAAATTCCTCCATTACTAACAGTTTATCTACTTGAAATGACATGACCATGGGATCCAAGACAGTTTGCCATTATAAAGGCAAAATTGGCTTCAGTGTCACATCCCTGATTTTACAAATACACAAATGAATGACAAATGGCCGTATATTCTGATACTTGTAGCTACAAATAAAAGAAAATCCAACTCCAAATGATCTTTTTATCATCACATATTTATAATGGTACATGTAGTGATGGCTCTCAGATTGTCTGATTTAACAGATCAACTGTGTTATTCAGGTCCCAATTTCATTCTTTCTCTTCATTTTGCCATCTTAAGTTCTGGCTTCATATCAAGATGGCTACAGCAGAAATCATAACACTATCCAGAGGAGGAACAGAAAATGTCTTTTTCTTTGAGACTCTCTTGCATCTCATTGGCCAGAACTTAATTACCTGCCCATCTCTGAACTAATTACTGTCATTGTAAATGAAAATATTATTGGACAAATGAAACACATTGCTGAAACTGGGTTAGAACTTGCCCTGAGGCACAAGGCTAAAGAGGGAAAGATGAGCTATCCGAACAGAAATCAGTTTCTATTGTGGGAAAGGGGAGAATAGGTGCTGTGTAGACCCCAATGTCCACTACTGAAAGATACTTGTGATACAATTGCTAATGGGTTCAGTTATTAATGTATTTTAAGACACAGGTAATTTGAAGATATTGCTGTCACAATCTATTGAATAAATTTAACTGTAGGATATAAGCCAATTTATTTTTTAGGAAATAAATTAGCAATCTAATTTTTCAGCAAATTTACTCACTCTTTTGTATTCAATTCCTATGCACATCGTTCATATTTACTATGGATTCAGAATTACTGGACCTTATAGGTCAACTGTCCTGGTTTTATTTTTTATCAAATGACCTCTGAGGGTACAATGTAATGTCTTCAGTATAAAATCCAGTGATTTGCACAAATCTGACACAATGTGCATAGATTTCTGTATAGTTTTAATGTTTCCTTTGGGTGACTGTTTTGAATTTTCTGATCACATTACAGTTCACTGCTAGTGAGACAATGATTATGATAGACTCTTCAGATATCTATCCTAACAGTTACTGTCATTAAATGTCAGGCACAACACGTCTGTTGATATCTTGCTACTCCTGGTTGTATCTAGAACTGAGAAAATGATGCAAAGCATTCTTGTAAAAGAATGTACTTTGTACACTAATTGGTTGAAATATTTCTTTGGATAGTCTTAGTCTAGCAGTTTTTAAAATATATACTCTTTCTCACCCAGACTCTCATTTTTTAAACCAAAATATAATGACCATTAAATTTCACACAATAAAATATTATTGGGATAGCATGTAGTTCATTCTCTTAAGATTTAATATCAACATAGTATTTTTCTTCACTAACCAGAAATTGAGATTTACCTAAAACCTCTACCCATCATTAGCACAGATAAGGTTCCAGGGAGATATATTTCCAGAAACCAGTCAAAGAAAAATCACATAAAACTTCATTATAAGGTGGAAATTTAACTTCAAAACTAAGCAAAATCCTGGTAAGTTTTATTGGGCCTCATAGTAGAAATTTATCTTCCTACACAAAATGGGCCTAAACATCAAAAGAAAATGTAAGCCATCAGATTATACTCTCTGTTCATCTAAAATGCTTAAATTTGGTCATTTAGTCAGACCCAAGACCATACTTAATGAGCTCCAGGAAAAAAAAACAAAAACAAAAAATTGCAGGCATACTAATTTAAAGCAGTTGGAGGAAGAAAGTCAGGCAAGGTAAACCAAAACCCTGCTACTTGAGTGAACAGAGACAAGAAAGGAAAAGGGGATGGTGAATATAACTTTATCTTGAATGTGCTTTTGGTTTCACAGATGTATTCAATGGTCAAAACCCATTTGTACCCTTTAGGTAGTATACTTATGTAAATTAGTTCTCAATAAAGTTGATCAAGGAAATAACAGAGTGACCACTCATGGATGGCTTCCTGAGAAATGGTTTTCCTATCACGCCAGCACTAGGACATAAGCCACGATTCAGTCATGTACCAACCCTTAAATTTTGATTAACCTTGGAAGTAGAAGTAGGAGAAAGCTGAGGAAAAAAAAAAAAGAGAGAGAGAGAAATTATCTCCTGCCTATGTTTGCCAACATGACTGAAATAAAAAATAATTTCTACAATTTATATGTATTCTTTTCTACCACAGTGGTACTAATATTGATTAATACACAGAAAATACTCTGATCAACAAATACTCTAAGAAACCAAGAGAAATTAAGTTCTTGGCAAACAATTCATCTCAACTTTCTGTTATTCACACAAATTGCCAATTCTTATTTGGTTGTTTGCTCGATTTTTTGGAGATTTTTTCCTCAGGAGATACAATAATTCCCCATTCCTTGAGTTTTTTATGTCATAGTGTCTACAGCATGCCCCAACTACACCACAGGGGTAGAAGATGACACATATTGCATCAATTAGACTCACATGTTCCCTTAATCATAGGGGTTGCATCATCAGGGCCATTGAGAGTTCACCTGTGAAATCTGATAGGTAACCTTTAGGGTTGATGAGGGATTTCTTACTTTTTGATAATGACACAAAATTTTGCAGCCTTTTGATTGTCAGAGGCCACCATGTGGAAGATGAAGCTAATTGTAGAGACTGAGAGTGAAGCTAATTATAAAGAAATGGGGGAGAGGTGGAGAAGAAGAGGAAGAGAGAGAAGATTCAGATGTTCTGATGTTGATCTCATAGATCTTTCTGTGCCCCAAGCTCAAGGACATTTTAGTTATGATAGCCAAAATACTCCTTATTGCTTAAGCTGATTTTAATTAGTTTTCTGTCATTTACAAACAAGTATATTCTAATACACCAAACCATACTAGGTAACCTAACATCATGTGTTATTTAAAAGTGTCTATTTCATACAAAATAGTAATAGTATGTTCATTCTGCTAAGTTTTCATAATTGGTTCCAAAGTTACAAAAAAGGGTAGCTTAAATTTTGAATTTTTATCTTCTAATACCTCAAATGTCTCACAGGACAAAATAAGAATGTTTTTCACACTTTATGTGTTTTATAGTTTCAGGACACAAGCAAAATGAATGTATTTAAAAGGCATAGCTCAGTTATGAAAAACTGACATGTAAAACTTTCATACTGATTATCAGAGAATAGATCATTAGAAAAGAGCTAAAAAAGAGAGACTACTTTTATAACTATGTCATTAAAATGCCATGTATTAAAGTAATGACAGTGATAATAAAAATGTCTAGAAATAATTTAATTTTAATCTACATATACTCTTTACATGTTTCTTTGAAAAGATCATGGATCTTTTTATCTGTAGCATCTAGAATAAAGCTTGATAATATAGAGACTGCTCTGGAAGCAATAAATGAATGTCCAAAATAGATTATTTACAATTAGAGAAAAAAAAAAAAGAAGAATGTTGTCATATTACCAGTATTTATACTCACTTGAGAATTGTTTCTTTACTTTTTTATTTATTTATTTTGTGTAGAGACTTGGGTAACACATTCTGCTTCAATATATAGTCACTCTATTATTCTACTGAGTATAAATTAAATACAAACAAGAGTATAGCACTTTTATGGGCCACCATTCTTGTAAGAAGAACAGATTCTCCTAATTTTTCACTCTCAAGGGAGTACATTCATTCCAAGAAGTCACAATATGTCTCTAGGACATTTGAATTATGTTTCTGGAATCTATCCCATATTTACTATGTAGTTAATATATAAAGCAACAAACAGACCAAATATATATATACCCCAAATATAACTTAGCTGTCTGCTAAATACCAAAAATAGTTTTGGCTTTATATATTGGTCAATAAATATATTAACTAGAATGGTTATTTAAATAAAACAGAATTTACCATGAAGGAATTACTATCCAAAATTCTATTAGTATAATTCATTACAACATGTGCTTGATATTTTCATTGGAACAACAAACATATATATTGGATATCAGGCTTTTGAGTGAGTGGAGTATATAAATATTAATCAAGATAATTTGGGTGTAACATCCATAAGTCTACCACCTAGAGACATTGATTTTATATAATTTAAATTTCATTAATTACACCACTCACTGGTTTTCAGAAGTTTTTGCTTATCGCATTATACATCCATTAAAATTTTCAGACAGGTTACTGGATCCTTAATCAATAAAATCATCAATCAGGGTTTCTGCCTCCAGTATATCAGTTTAATTCCCTACAGTCCAGGTTATCCATTGATAACAATTTACACTCAAGATAAAATATAGAAAACCAGCATATTAGAATTTAGAATATTAATAAAAAATAATACAATAAATAAAAGAAAATAAAGTAAATAATAAAAAATAACAAATAAAGGCAGATTGTTGGAAGGAGCCAAAAATTGGAATTTTTCATCTTTTCATGGCTTTTCCCTAATGATCATTCAGAGCTTCAAATTAGCAAGGTGCAAATGGCTAAAATTCTGAAAATTTGTGATCTCTCTGGCTAGAGGAATCAAGGAAAGGAGTTGCGTAAGTCCAATTACAGAGAGAGAAAGGGGCATTACATAGGGCAGAGATCAGAGTAGGGAGTTTCTTAATTCTGTGTATGAATTAAATCTCTCAACATCCAGGAAACATCCCAACTTTACTCAACATTCAAAACTTAGGACATATATACTATCTTCATTGAAAAAAGTGCATCAACAGATGCCAATGCCAAAGTAACTCAGTTGCTGAAATGATAAGACAACAACTTTAAAGCAACTATTAAACTATGCTTCATCATGTAAATGACAACGTATTTAAAATAAATGAAAACAGGGAATAGTACCAAAGAACTTGAAAATACAAAATAAATCAAATTGAAATTGTAGGACTGATATATAATAAACTAAAAAAAAAAAAAATGGAGAGCTTTAATCACAGATTGACTATGACAAAGCAAAGATCCAGAAAACTTGAACATTTCTAAGTATAAATTAACAAATGAAAAGGAGGGAAAATAAAAAAGTAAATAGAATTTAAGGAACATCTTAGAAAACAAAATTTTAGTAAATCTAGTACAAAAAATATTAAAAGTGGTATTGAAAGCAGCTCTTTTGCTCCTTTCCTGTTTGCCCATTTCTGTCCCCCTCTAACCTTAAAAAAAACTTAATTATAGGAATGAGCTCACTAAGCGATTGAAAATAATTCCTGACTTACGTTCTCCTGAATGCACACCATGTCTTGCCTAACCTGTTGATTCTTTTCCTAGATAAAAAGAAGTAAGAATAAAGAATTAAGTAGTTAAAGAATAATTAGCTCTCGATCACCAACAGCCTCCTTAGCAATCCTGAAGACAGATCATGTGGGCAACATAATTTCTGGAGAGTCAGCCAGTCTGCATGCAATGCAGAATGATGCAGAACCCAACCTCTTGCCTCGATAATTAACTGAGATTCTTCTCTCCATTTTTCCCATTAAAAACTCTCACAGCTAAGCAGAATCTTTGGAGTTGGTCTCTGGAGATGAGTCCACCTTCTCAGATTGTCAGCTTTTCTAATTAAAGCACCTTTCCTTTCTACTGACCCTTGCCTCTCGAATTATTGGCTTTCGAGTGACAAGCAGCCAAGCCTGAGTTTGGTAACAGCAATACCTTATGAACAAGTAGC
The DNA here is from genome assembly GCF_048773025.1 of Camelus bactrianus. NCBI lineage: Eukaryota > Metazoa > Chordata > Mammalia > Artiodactyla > Camelidae > Camelus > Camelus bactrianus. The sequence goes on along the minus strand of NC_133563.1, from coordinate 16,836,419 downwards.
TTATTTCAGAAATAAAAGAGTAAAAGAATGAGCTGGCATTTGAAAATCAATCAAGGTGATCTGCCATATTAACATATGAAAGGAGAATCCCAGAGCTAGGAAAACTTCACAGGTTAAGGACACAGTCTTTCACAAGACTTCCCGCACTTCAAATAGCCTCAATTTGAGGTGGTCCCTGGCCACCCTCACTTCTAAACTAATTTAGTAGTTCCCACCACCCTCTCAGGTCTGATAAATCACTAGATTTACTTACAGGACTCAAGAAGGTGCGAGATTACAACTAGTTTTATTATAGCAAAAGGATACAAACTAAAAGTAGCCAAATGGAGAGACACAGACACTGAGGTCTGGGAGGGTACCAAATCACTTGGCAAATTCCAAGAATTTGGAAGTTAATTCCCAGGGACTGGGGCAAAGGCTAGTAAAATTCATTATTACACAAGAAATAAAGAGATCATTCAATAGACGGTGATGAAAGTATTTGACAAAATGCAACATTAATTGATTATTAACCACTTACCCCTACTCCCATCTATCTACAAAATAGGAATAGAATGGAATATCTCCTACCTGATACAGCTAAATCATATATAATGATGAGAGACATCACTTTCCTGATAAGGATGACCACTCTCAAAACTGCTGTTCCACACTGTACTCAAAGTTTGTGCCATAACAACCAGGAAAGAAAAAAAAATTAAGATCAGAAACCAAAACCTAAAACTCCCTATTACCAGATTCGGTAATGAAGCAGCTCAATTCAATGGGGGAAAACAAAGTCCTTTTGAATACTGAATTTCCAGATGGAAAAAAAATAAGAGTATTAACTTCTATCACATACCACACACAAAGCTGACTAAAAGTGTTCTTACAGAAACACAAAACAGCATATGGAAAAAGTTGGTAAATTGAAATTTATAAAAATTAAAACTTTATGCATTGAAAAACATTGTTGCAAAAATTTAAAAAGCTTTCCAACTCTTGGCTGTTATGAATAATGCTGCTATAAACATTTATGTACAAGTTCTTGTGTGGGCACATATTTTCATTTCAGAATGTTTGTCTATTTAACAGTTCATAATGGAACAAATTAACTCAAAATGTGTCAAACTTTGCTTCAATTTAGGGCAAGTTATAGTTACCATGGTTTGTAACTAAGCAGAATTACTTAGCTGTTAGTCAGTGAATCTGAGTGTGAAATGCAAGGACACAATTTAGAATCATGGAATTTTAGCTCTTTTCACTGACACTCACTACTCAGGGAAATTGTAATTTGATTTGAGTATCCACAAGCTATTCATTTTAAAATGTATATATGGAGTACCTCCTATGACCAGATACTACCTTAGTAGTTAAAGATTTTAAAATGAAAATTCATTATTCCTGTTCTCATGAAGTTTGCGTTCCTAAGAAAAGAAAATAATAAAAATTTCAAATACAATAAAATAATTGTTTAACAAATGTTTCTAAAAACTGAAGTGAAAGCATAAGAAAAAGAATAAGTGAATTTGTTTAGAGGAATTAATGTTTTTCTGAGACTTAAATAACAAATATGAATTTGCTAAGTTGGCAATGAACTGGAGACTTTTCTGATAGGCTGAATAACATAAATGCAACAAGGGAAAAAAGAACACTGTTCTAAAGACTATCGGCAGTTTCTTATTGTTGAAGTATAACTAAGGGTCTAAAGCATGAAGGTTCTAGAAAATGATACAGAGATACATACATTTTATTTTGTAGGTGATGGGGAATATGCAGATAGCCACATACAGATCTTGAGATTTTATTCCATATTTACAGAACTGACTTGTGTAGCTAAAAATACCACTCTGGCAACATGTTAAACAGAGGAAAGGAACTGGGGTTAGGTGCCATGAGAATAAAAAGGTCATCATTTAGTTGAAGAAGCAAGATATCCAAGTAAGATAGCAGCAGTGGAGATAGTGGAAGGAATGAATATAAAATATATTTAAAAATCTAACTTAAAATGATTTAAGAATCAACTGTACCTTGGAAATAGGGAATACAAAAATCTTTTGATCACTTTATAAACAAGAAACTTCACTGTCATGAATATACAGATGGAAAAGCAATTTCACAGAAAGAAGACAGGTTTATTTGAAGATACTTAATTTTTCCTTCATAACTGTCATCAGGGTGAATGCATATGAGGTAATGAAATTTATGGATCTGGAGCTCAGAAGTGGTCTAGTTTACAGAAATACAAATGGGAGTCATAACCATTTAGGCAACCAGAGAAATATTATAAACACTGTAGAAACTATTTCAAGCTACTCCTAAAAGCCACATTCCTGCTTCTTTAAAGTCAAATTTAAGTCCTATGAGAATAATAGAGTGTCTAGCAGCAGATTGATTTACTCTAAACAGTGTTACTTTAAAATATATTTTATAGTTCAAAGTATCAGAAAAAGAATAAGTTTTTCAATAAGATTATTTGGAAAAGATACTTTTTAAAAGGTACTAAATGATTTGGAATTCTACCTTAGTATAAAAATGCAATTATTAAAAAACTAGAGTAATAATGGTAGTATAGATGACTTTCTATTTTGGGAGCCTACTTAATCCTATAAACAAAAGAATAAATCATAAAATAAAATATTATTTGTATATATTTTTAAAAGTCTAGAGATTAAAATCATCATAAACAACATTTAAAATGAAGTATGGGCCTAGTTAAAAATAAATTCAATAATGATTAGAAATAAGAAAAAGACTGACATTCTAATATAACATTTTTATGTATTAAGAAAAATGGGTACTACAATGTAAAAAACAATTGGCTCTCGTCAATAATTTAAATAAATACCAGAATAGCAATAAGATGCTTATATATCTTTAAATACAATGGCACCATTTCATTATTACAATAAAATAAACTTTGAAAACATAAACAATAGTAATTAAGAAAGCATGTAATAGTATATTCATAAAATGGAATATTATGTAGCAAATATAGTAAACACACAATGTTTTGACAGTAAAACATCCATAATATATTGTTAAAAGAAGAAAAAAGCAAAACAATATAGATACCTTGGTTCTAAGAAATGTATAGGTAGTGGAGATATTAATTTTTTAATGTTTATTTATTTCTAAGTTCTTTCTACAAAAAAAATAGAGATTTTTGCTATCAAAATGTATTAAAATAATTTCTAAAATCAAAGAAAGTGTTATCTGTATGATGGAAAAGCACCAGGAGAAAGTAGATAACATTAAAGAAAGCCCAGTAATAACTGCAAATACTATTATAATCTGGAAGATGATGAGTAATATGTTAACATTTAGTTTGTCAAATATGACTGATCTATAAAATCTACTAAGTGCTGCCCTGAGGTGACTGAGGTTTATACAGGTTAAGATGGTAGATCTAGTGGCTACAACCTTAGTTCACTGATGAAATCTCAGAGCTTAAAACAGGTCTAGCACAAAGTAAGCATATAGCAAACACTGGTCAAATTAATGAAATGTTTGAACAAATAAATTAATATATTGTTATAAATTTTCCTGGAAAAATAATAAATGAGAATAGCAAAAAGCTACTATATTCAAAATTGAATATATCATCTTAGTTTGAATTTCCTGGAAAGCAGACTTCGATGCTAAGATGTAAATGTAAAAGTTTATTTAGGAAATCTTCCCAGGAAATATAAAAGGAGGATGTATGGAAAAAAGGCAGGAAGTAGTAGGCAGATACATTTGATGGCCCCTTGATCTCTGCACTTTAGTGCTACTACACCCTATGTAACCCCTTCCCTTGAACACTTGCAACTTGCTTCTGAACAACAGAATATGGCAAAGCAGATGAGATATCATACCCATAATTACACTGTTAAATGGCAAAATAAACTAGGCTTCATCTTCATTAATCTATTCATTCATTCATTTATCTATCCTCTAAACTGTTGTGAAATGTGTACGATGTGCCAGGAAGGGAAAGCTGTGATAAGGGCTAAAATGAGTGTGCGTTATAGAAACTCAGGGAGCTGTAGCTCAAGCTCCAGGATCTCACAGCTCTCACAAGAAACGGGAACTTTTTTCTTCTTGGAGGGGAAAAGAATGCTTTTGTAATGATATTTCTGTCCCCCTAACTCACAGCTACCATCCACAATCATCCCCTGTTCTCACCCACTTCAGATCTTTCCTTTTTCTTTCTTGCCAGGCACACCTGGATCTCAAAAAGATATCTGCACTTCAGTGTTCACTGAAACATTACTCACAATAGCATAGACATGGAAACAACCAAACAACTGTTGATAGATGAATGATAAAGAAAATGTAGTAGATAGATAGGTAGAGAGAAAGATATAAAATCCTTTAAAAATTCACAAAAATATTAGAATTAATAAACTAATTCAACAAGGTTGTAAGATACAAGATCAATATTCGGGTATTATTCCTATGCCCTTGTAATAAATAATCTGTAAAGAAAATTAAGTTTCATTTATAGTAGCTACAAAAATAATACGATATATAGCAGTAAATGTAACCAAGAAGATGCAAGACACATGCACCGAAAACTACAAAATAGTGCTGAAAGTAACTAAAGTATTTAGTAAAGTGCTAAATAAATGAAAAGATATTTGTGTTCAAAGATGTTAAGGTAACAGTACTTCTCAGAGCAATCTACAAATTCAATGTAATCCTATCAAAATCCCAATGGCGTTTTTTCCAGAAATGTAAAGCTAATTCTAACATATATATGGAATTGCAAGTAACCCTAAATAGTACAAAATATCCTTGAAAAAAGAACAAAGTTGGAAGACCCATGCTTTCAAAACTTATTACAAAGCTGCAGTAATCAAAACAATGTGGTACTGCCATGAAGACAGACATAAATTGAGCGTCTAGAAGAAAACCCAAAGATCTTTGATCAAGTGGCTTTCTAAAGTGGTGCCAACACTATTTTGTGACAGAAAGAATCATCTCTTCCACAAATGCAGCTGGAACACCAGGATATCTATTTGCAAAAGAATGAAGTTGTACTTTACTTCACACTGCATATAAAACTTTAAATGGATCAAAGACCTAAACATAAGAGTTCAAAATATAAAACTATTAGAAGAAAACACAGGGATAAATCTTTATGACCTTGGATTTGGCAATTGTTTCTTAGATATGATAACAAAAACACAAGCAACAATAAACTTTATACAAATGAAAGATATATGTGCATCAAATGACACTATTGATAGAGTGAAAAAAAACCTACAAATGAGACAAAATATTGTAAAGCATGTATCTGATAAGTGTCTGATGTCTAGAATATCTAGAACTCATGCACCTCAACAATAAAAAGACAAACTACTCAATTAAAAACTGAGCAAAGGACTCCTTTCCCCTAAGAATATAAACAAATGGTCAAAAGGCATCTGAAAATATACTCAACATAATTAGTTACTTGTGAATCACAAGTCAAATCACAGTAAAATATGCTTCACACCCACTTGCAAACCTAAATCAATGCAACAAGTGGTGACAATGTCAAGAATTTAAGCCCCTGTATATTATTACTAGAGGAAATATAAAACGGTCCAGCCACTATGAAAATAGTTTTGTCGGCTTCAGAATAAATTAGACTCAGAATTGCCATGTCTCAGTAATTCCACTTGTAAGTATATACTCGAGATATTGGAATACAGGTGTTCAAACAAAAATGTGCACAAAAATTTTCATGGCAAAACTAATCATAATAGCTGTAACCAAATCAAGCATCCATCAACTGATGAAAAGATAAACAAAATGTGGTGTATCCATACAATTAAATATTTTTCAGCCAAAAAGTAATCAAGTATTCAAACATGCCCAGCATGATGAATTTTGAAAACATCATGCTTAATGGGAAAAAAAAAAAAGACACAAAAGGGCACATATTGTATGATTACTTTTTCAATAGTTCCACAATAGGAAAATCAATACAAAGATAAAATAGGTTAGGGGCTTGATACAAGGTTTCCTTTTGTGGTGACGAAAATTTTCTAGAATTATACATGGTGGTGAAGACACGATATTGTGAATATACTAAATGCCACATAATTATACACTTTAAAACGGTTAAAAAGTTTAATTTTGTGTGTATTTTATCACAATAAAAAAATATAAATATAACTATGCCTTACCCCACCAAAAAAATCATACATTTTGCATCTTTAAAAAAATATGTGACACCAAATAAAGAAGATAGTTTATGAAGAAAACAATTTCCTAAAAGAATATAATAAGTAATAAAAGAAAAAGACAATCAGATCACGTGGTATGGCAGAACAATTGAGAAAGTATTTTCAACAGAACAGAAACAAAAAGTATTTTATGAATTTTGCACTGGACCAGCAGTGGACATATGACTTGCACATGTAAATAAGTGGGTACACACAGTCAATCCAGAGAGAACAGCATAAAACCAGGTTGTTGTTTGAATAAATAAAAATTATTGCACCACACAAAGCCCCAAACTTAGCATATCTAAAACTTGAACTCACTAACTTATTCAAGTAATTTCTGCTATTGTATTCTTTGGTCCATTTAGGGAACAATCAAGAGATTTTTGAGCAGAAACTCAGTCATATCTTCCATGTATACTCTTACCTGATTTCTACCTTTACAAAGTCTGGTCAAGTTTTGCATCTTGACCCTGGTTCTAAGAGCTCTGAGGTTCAGAGTTAACATGTGAAGATCTAAGAGATGCATGAATTCTTCACTTAAACATAAAGAGACGTTTTTGTTATGGACTATCTGCTTACATCACATTAATTACATAGTTTACATGTTTCTCAATGATCCCTGCTCCATAAATATATAAATGCAGATTTATTTATAATGAGTCCCAAAATCAGACTAAGCACACTGTATTCTGTATACAGAGCTCTCCTCCTAATATATGTCACTAGTGTTTTTGTGTGTAACCCTGTCAAATCACCATGTTTATAAGTGTGTTTGGCCTGATAATATCCTCCTTCTTTCCTCTCTTTTTCAGGTGTCCCTGGCCACAAAAGAAAATAGATTACAGGAATACTGTTAAACAAGTCGTCTTCACAACCATTTAAATATTTTTCATCCCTTGCACTTTGTTTTATATTATTTGTGAAGACTTCCTCCGTTATCTGAAGCAAAACTATCCTCTCTCCTTTCACTCCAATTTAATACATGTGCATATATTTTAAGCATTCTAAGTCTAGACTGTAAACCCATCATGACATGAGCTATGTATTATTTTTCTAAGTACACAGCACTGGGTTAGCTTACCATATTGCCTGGCACTTACTAATCAATTTATAAATGGTTGCAAAATGGCAGGAGAAATGACTTCATGAGAAATATTATTTAATCAAGATTCATTGTAACTTTATAAAAATTAAAATCATATTATAATATAGTAGGCTTTGATGACAGTACCTGAGTAGCAGCAAATTACAAACTGTTTCTCTTTACAAGTTCAATTTCTACTTCAATGTAAATTTAGAGAATTTATGACCAGGAAATAAATCTTGTAATTGGAAATTTTATAGAGGTAATTGTAGATTTACATCTCATTATAAAAAATAATATGGAGAAATTCTAAATGCCCTTACTCAATTTCCCCCAATGGTAACTTTTGCAAAACTATAGTACAGTATCACACCAGATTTGACATTTACACAATACACTGATTTTATGCAGATTTCTCTAGTGTTACTTGCACTGATTTTTGTGTGATTGTGTATGTTTAGTTCTACACAATTGTGTCACATGTGTAGATTTGTGTATGCGACACCATAGTCAAGTAGAGAACAGTTCCATCACTACAAGAATCCCTCTTGGAAAATAGCTACTCTTTTTCAAAACGTAGTTAACTAAAGAAGGATTCATACCAAAGGAATGTATAAAGAAGCCATTTTACAATTACCTATTACATGTTTCATTTTTTGTTGGTATCAAGTATGGACTAAAAAAAGACACCACACTACTTAAGAGATTTGTACACACACATACACACACACATTAAAAATAATCTAAAGAAAGCATCCCACAAATTATTCACTGCCTTTAACTCTAGTATGAGAAATGTAACCAATATCTTGGGATAAAAATGCTTGAATAATAAATTTAGTCGTAACAAATTATGTACTACTTTCTCTTTGATTCTCTGACTGAGAACATCAACTTAAAGTGTGATCAAATAAAACTGCCTACTTTTCTCTGAAGCTTTTGTAATTTTAACAACACTGGTTTTCAAACCTGGTGTTCCCAGCAATAGTTTTCATTAGCATAACACACTGAAAGCTGGGAGGAGAGCTGAGCTGCGATTCAATGTAAAACGTACCTTATGAGCAGGCTTCCATAATTGTTACTTACACATTACATGACACAAGAGGCAGGTTCATGATGTGATTGGGAAAATGAAATAAAGAAAACAGAAAAGAACAAATCTGTCAAACATTTTTTTGTTGTTTTATTGCTTAATTTACCCTCCTAGAAAAAGACAATGTAGAACTCTATGATCTTACAAAGACAGTTTTAAGGATTAAAAAAGAAAATTAACTGCTGGAGTTTCCTAATGTAGTAGTGAAAATTGTTAATCAATATTATTTTCAATAAATATGGTTCTAAAGAAATATGAGAATGTCAGATATTATGCTTTTTATTACCAATTTAGGATTTCCCAAATATACTAAGAAAAAGATAGATTTGCTCAAAATTAAGGTACAATATCTGGCATTTTTATAGTTACTTTTATCTTTGTTACTCAAAAAAAATCTTTTTTACATGATACATATCTAGGATGTAGCTGAATCATTGCCATGGTTGTAATTAAGAGTGGAGAAACAAACTGTGAAAAGTCTTACATTTAGTAACAGTCATAGAAAAGGATCAGAAGTCTGATAACTGAAACATACACTAAATAATTTTAAAAATATCTATCTGTCCATAGAAAATGCTTGAAAGAAGAATCATATGCTTATTATTATTTTATTAGGAACTAATCAATCATTTTGGACTTTTCTCCTGAAAATAAAATTAGTTTATATAAATAATATTACTTCCTAGCTCTCAATACATAATAAAATCTATGGTGGGTGTAAGTATGGGGCCATGGCAACATTTTCTTAGGATAGTTTTCGTTGTGAGTTCTGTGGGTTAACTGGGCTTAGCTCTGTGCTGCAGGCTGCTACCTGCTAGAGATGCACTAATCTAAAGATTCTATAGAACTAAGATGGTTCATCCACATGGTCATATTTGATGTTCACTGAGGGCTTTGAGCTCAGCTGTCAACGTTGATCAGACATGGCTCTATTTGGGCTTCTTAGAGCACGATGGATGGGTTCCAACAGGAACGTCTTGGGAATGAATTGTCCAAGAGTGAGCATATATGTACTGAAAAGGGAAGAAAACCTAGGATGGGGCTCTTAAGAATATCTATATATTTTTTAAAGCACATAAAAAAGGAGTCTGCAAAAGAGAGATAAACAAGAGATATAGGAAAATAAGAACTTACTTTGCCATGGAAGAACACTGACAAACACCATTAAGAGGTCATGTGAAATAAGCATTAAATTCTATGTTTAGTGTTTAGCAACAGGCAGGTAATTGCAGACTTGTGAAAGCAACTGAATCACATTCACAAGAGTGAGGAATAAATGGGAAGCTGTAGAAAAGCAGAGATGACTTTAAAACAGAGGAGAGGGATAAGATAACAATCATGGAGGATATACAGAATTCCTTCAGTGTTTGGTTTCGCTTTATTTTTGTTTTGTTCATAGATTTTGTTTTATTTGTTTCAAGAAAGAAGTGCCAGGCTTATACTATTGATAAGAGGAAATCAATAACCAGAAATATTTATGAAAGAAGAGAGAAAAAGGAAAATCTATGATTTAAAATCTTCATAATATTTTTCACATTATGCTGTGAAAACACTGTTATGATAGTGACTTGCAAGGATTTTTTGTTCAGGAACCACCCACTGTGGTTAAACTCTCCACTCTTACAGGTTACAAGAGGGAATTTCCTATTTTATATATTTTTTCTCTTTTCTTTAGGGTCAAATATAATTCTTCATTATTTCCACTTAGAAATTAGTCCCTGCTGTTTATTTCTTCTACTTCAAGTTTATATACACATTCTCATATTTTTTTCTAAAAGGCTCTATCCAAAATCAAGGGATTATTTGGAAGAAAACCAGAACCCCTACAAGATAAATTATATCCAAAAAATTCATGAATAAATTTCCTGAATGTCACTGATGGTAAATGTCATGAAATACCATTTAGTTTAAAAAATAAATATAGAGAGTAGTAGTAAGATGTTTTCCATGTCAAAGATATAAATTGCAAATAATTTATAATATTAAATATTAAATAACAATAATTAGCTTATATGGCCTTTCATTTTAAGACACATGAACATTAATCAAGGTGACACTTTACATTTTGCTTATACTGTTGAGATAGATGATGATATTGGACTGTTTCCATTGATTAGCCTACATTCAGTCATCAACATTCATACAAATTTTCACTGATTCTTACTACATTCAGGCAGTAGGCACATTTTCATTAATCAAACAAAAGTAAATTAGTTGTGAAATGGGATATCCACTACAAAATGAGGACATCAGAGTCAATGAGTTCTTAGTTGAACTTTTGACAGCACCCCTTGATTTACTTCTAAGTAGATTATAAATACTTCGTGTATATTATTTGCCCAGATTGAAAGATTATGATCTCAATGAACTTCCTCCAAGGATGAGTTAACAAGATTGATTTAGAGATCTGTCAAACAGGAACTGTAAAGCTTGTGTCAAAATGTATTCATGATTGTGAATAATTTATTAATATAAACATTTCACATGAAGCAGAGTTCACATTTTCTCATTTTAATACTGTGCTGTAAAATAAGTAATCAGTAATTATTGTATCATCTATTTCATAACATAAATATTTTAGTTTAACTGTACTCATAAAAATTAGTTCATTAAAAAGAAAACAGCATAAAGCAAAAAACTACATAAACACTGATTATAAGAATGGAATAAATGTGGCAATAAATACATTTCAATTGCTAAATTAAAAGGATACTGTTAAATAATAAGACAAAAGAATGTGTGAAGAGAATTAATGTCCATTTTGTATTTCTTGTAAACATAATTTATTGATATCAAGATTTGGATCACTGTATAGACAGAAAGATAGATATATACACAATGTATAAAATCTTATCTCGAAATAAATACACACACATACATACTGTTTTCTCATGTTGCTCATAGATTTCTGTCAGAACTTAATAATAAAAGAAAAACTATTAGGCAGAAGTATTTTATTTTTTCTCTTTTATATTCCCATATCCTTCTACCCTTATGATTTACTGTATGATACATTCTGGATCTTTGCATAATATGTGTGTATTTTTTTTTACTTTTTCATTTCTTTCTGTTTCAAATCATTCATAAAGTTATAGTTTTTACTCAAAAGTCTTATAAATACCATCATCCTCTCTAATACTCTGATGCAATCACTTTGATGATGCATCATGGCAATATATCATTAGCTTGCACTACTACTGTATTACTGTAGTACTTCAAAAAACATACCAATATTCTGATTTATGGTACAATACTTAATCACAAGAATAGTTCCAGTAGATTTGTAATAATGGCTTTACTTTTTTTAAGTGTTCTCTTAGAACTGAAGCAATAGAATTAACTTAAAATGTGGATAAAGTAAAAACTGGGTACATATGCTACTGGTTTAGCAATAATTTATACACTTAATTTCATGTCACAATGAAGGGGGGAGTTGAAGCATGTATGTTGGAGTGACTGAGCTCTCATAAGTTAAGAAATCTCAGTGTTTATTGGATTAATTACCCATTTCTTTAACAACACTCCACAACCAAAGAAAATATTGAAGAAGACACTAACAGCTACTTGTGTACTTTAAAAAAAAAAAAGCCGCTCTTGCTATTGCAAACTTTAGGGTTTTTTGGTGCAGTTTTCCTGATATAGTGTCATTAAGAGCAAACTATAAAAGTTTACTGATATGATTGTAACTGAATGTAAATCTGAATTTTAATATTCATTTACTGGTGCTCTTTATTTGGATAGATGTGATTTAAGTTAATAATCTGAAGGATGAAGACAAATTATAAGTGGATTCAGGGTATTATATTATCAAGTGTAAAGCTGAAACGGGAAATGGATACTTTAATCCCAGCAAACAAACTGAACTCTTGCAACTTCACTGCAATGGAATTTAACAAAAAATGGCAGGTGACTGCATTTGTTGAAGTCACTTATTTTATGTAACTGTTAGGAAAGAGTCTGACATTTTTCTAAGTTTGGCCAGGAAGTCCTGATAGGAAGATCTAGAGAGATACATGAATGTAAAGAATCATTATGTTACAAATAATATGACCAAATTAAAAAATAATAATAAAGATATATGTAATATAAGATTTCAGCTAAGGTTTTAATTTTGCCTTTCGATTTTTATGGCTTGGATTTTTGCAGAACTGACTCCAAATGATTCCCTCCTCCCTGTGGCCATTTACACAAGGCCTTTGAGCTTGGCCATATGCCTCGCTTTAGCTAATGGAACAAAAGGTAGTATGAACAGAGGTTGAAAACTGCTCATGCATTGGCTTTGCCACCTCTTGCTTCTTGGATTTCTTCTGCCACCACGTGAACAAATCCAGATTTATCTCACAGAGAATAAGAGGCCATGTGCAGAGAGGCCTCAGCAGTGCCACTGTGCCCGTCATCAGAGCTGAGGTTCCAGACATGTGAATTCGTCTGTCCTAGACCACAGAGCCGCAGCTAGTCCAGCCCCAAGCAAATCAATCAACCAGGGAATCCACAAAATAGTGAGATATAGTAACTTATTGTTTTAATCAAGAAATCTTAGGGTTGTTTGTCATGCAGCAAAAGCCAGCTGGTACTTTGGACAGAGATACACTGGGCTACATATATGTACTAATTATAACTTCAGTTTGAATTATTTGAAAGTTTAATTGCAATGTATGTTCATTTCTGATCATTTGTATTAATTAAATTAATTTTATATTATTACAGTTATTTTCTTGCAGCTTGGAGGAGGGTCCCGATGCACTGTGAAAGTTTAGCTGAACTAAATGTGTTAATAAATGATATGCCAAGTTTTTCTTTTTTATAAAGTGCATTCACATTTTTTTCTCCCCCTGAGTAACTACGCAAATAAAAATGAAAATCTAGCATTAAGAAAGAAAAAGGAAAATAGTTTTTTTGTTAAGCTTTGACAATCATTGTCTGGAATTAAGCAAAGTTGGTTCATTTAATTCAAGCACTAGTTTAATGAGAATGAGAGATACTGAAGGAAATAGTAATATAATAATACAGAGGGAAACATATAGGAAGATGGGTAGGTTGATTAAACATTAAAAGTCTCCCTCTCAGTGAACACATATACATACATATCTATTTAATATTATGTATATATATATATATATATATATATATATATATATATATTCAATTACTTACTCTACTTAGTATAAATATCCTTATAAAATAACTGACACCTAGAATAGGTTGGGTACACTTCATTTGAAATGTTTATTATGGTCTATTCAATGTACTCAATGTCATTTTCTGCTATGTGATGAATTATAGGAGCAAACATGTGAATAAAACTATAGCAACAGACACTTAATGTGATAAGAATGGCAAGTTTTATAAGTTTCATGGTAACAGAAAAGAAAAGCAGGTATGAAACACTGTATTTTTTGAGATGTCAATTCTAATGAAATGCAAAATATGTGGCATGAAAAATATTACTTCTCAGATCATATATAACAGAACCATGACTTTAATGCAGAAAACTATACCAGAAGAGTAATATGAGAGAAAACAGATTTTTTTTAATGATTCTGTATATTTGCTGGAAAATATGAGTGTAATAATAGAGAGTGGCAGGAAGATAATAATAGTGTAATAATAGTGGAGGAGCAGGAAGACTCTGAACTCTTCTGCTTTCACAGGCACAACAAAATTACAACTAGTGATGGAGCAACTATGGATGAGAAAGACTGGAAGACTGGTAAAAAAAAAAAGATCTTACTTCTATCTTCTACAAGACATAAAGAAAGAATCACAATGAGACAAGTAGGAGGGTGGAGACATGGTACAGTCAAGACCCATACTTCCAGAAAGTCCACACAACAAAGGACAATCACAATGGCAGATTGTGGAACCACACAAGTTCTCCCCAAGGAGCAAAAGATCAGAGCCTTACATTCGGGCTCCACAGACCAGGGGTTCTATACCAGAAAGACAAGCCCCCAGAAGATTTGGCTTTGAAGGCCAATGGGGTTTATTCTGGGGAGAGCCAGAGGGCTGTGGGAAATAAAGAGACTCCACTCTTAAAGGTGCACACAGAATCTCACAAGCTTTAGGACCCAGGGCAGAAGCAGTAATTTGAAAGGTTCCTGGGTCAGACCCACCTGCTGATTTTGGAGATCCTCCCAGAGAAGCAGAAGCCAACTGGAACTCACCTGGGACATAGCAGTAGTGGCAGCCACTTTTGGAAGCTCATTCTACTGCATGGACACTGCTGCTGGCAAATGCCATTTTAGAATCCTTCCTGGTACTTACTAGTGCAGAGACCTGGTCATGTCCACCAGCCTGTCTGTAACAGTACTGGATACATCAGACCAAGCACCTAGTGGGGCAGGGAGACAGCTCCACCCACCAGCACGCCTGCTGCTTTAAGACCTTCAGAGACCAGAGCTGCCCCAGTACCAGCCCTGTCCACCAGAGGACATAGGACCTGTCTCTCCACAAAAGCATGCCAGCACTAGACCTGGGAACCCCAGGGCTCCACATCCAGAGACCCTCTGGAACCCAGTTCCACACACCAGTGGGGCAGCACTGGCCCTGGAACCACCCTAACCCACCAGTGTGAAGGAACAAGCCCAAGGACCCCCTGGGCCTTGGTTCTGCTGACCAGCAGGTCAAAACACCAACTCTGGCACCCACAGAGACCTGTACTCAAAGACTCTGGGACCCAACTCTGCCCACTACTGAGCCAGCACTAGCTCTGGGAACCCCCCAGGCCTTGGGCCCACCCACCAGCAAGCTAACACCAGCTCCAAGAATCATAGGTCCTGCAGCCAGAGACCTCAGATCTCTGCTCTGTCCACCGGTGGGTGGATACTAACCCCAGGAATATCACAGCTCAGTGGCATCCTGTACCAGGACCCAGTCCACTCACCAGCAGGCTGACACCAGCCCCAGGGCCCTCAAAGCCCTGGTGCTGGAGACCTGGGAACCAAGCTCTACCTACCAGTAGGACAGCCCTAGCTCCAGGATCCCCTGCCATCAAGGGGATGGGCCCCAGCTCCACCCACCATCAGGCCAAAACCAGCTCCAAGACACCTTGGACCCCTCAGCCAGCTGCCCTGGGTTCCAGGCCTACTTACTAGCAGGCCAACACCAGCTTTGGGGTACCCCAGACTCCATAGCCAGCATGTCAGGAACTGGCCCCATCTACCAGTGGGCCTACACTATATCTTGGATCCCTGGTCCCACAACCACCTACTACATAACCCAGCTCCACCCACCACTGAGCTGGCCTTAGCCCCAGGACTCCCCGAGTCCCTAGGGCCAGCAGCCTCATAACTGGACCCCACCAATCAGTGGCCTGCAACCTCCACACAAAGTAAGACCTGGCAACCAACAGGACCTGGCATCAGCCACACATACTGGACCACCCACATTAGTCATCCAGCCACAACAGAAGGACCCACACAGCCCAAATAAAGGGTGCCCCTAAAGCATATAGCTCTGGTGACCAGAGGAAGGAGAGCTACTGAGATGCATAGGACCTCTCCTATGAAAGGCCTCTTCCCCAAGGTAGGGAAGTGTAAGCAACCTATCAGATACATAGAAATAAAAAAAGAAATTAGGCAAAATGGTGTGACAGAGGAATACCTTCCAAATTAAGGAACAAGATAAAAACCCCAGAAGATCAACTAAGTGAAATGGAGAAAGGCAATCAATCTACCCTATAGGGGTCAAGGGAATGATCATAAAGATATTCAAAGAACTTGGGATAAAATTAAATAAACAGAGTGAGAAGTTAGAAGGTCAAATCATGTTATCTTGCCATGCATAACAGTAAGAAAATGGCAGGAACAGCATAGTCAGATTCTATGATTGGAAAAATAAAATTTCAAATGAATATTTGCTACAATGTTGCATTTATGGATAGGCAGAATATATTTTTTTTTAGGTTAATAAGAAATCACCCATAAAAATAAATAACTCATAAAAAATAAAAATAAATAAATAACTCTTTAACATCTGCTTAATTAGATAAGAAAATTCTTCTGTAACTGAACATTTCAAGCACTATACTGGAGAAATAGGATATAAATTACTTTATTCCTTTTTTTAACAGATGGGGAAAATGGTATCCTAAGAGGATAAATTTCTCAAAGCATCTCAATATATTAGAGGGATATTATACATAATATGGTTTCCAGAACGTCAAATGTCCAGCATGTCTTGATGTCAAGGAAAGGGGAAGTCTTGGTAGTTATAAATTAAATATCTGTCTTAATATATATTCTATGTTTATTTTTTTGCTGCTGTGTTGGTGGTGTTGTTGAGAATGATATTGAGAAGAGGCTGAACTAGTTAAACATGCTATTATTTGGGACAATTTTATAGATTTAAGTTTAGATTGTTGTTTTAAGTATAACAAAAAATGGTGCAACTACACTATATAATACAATACATAGTTTGCGGGTTTTTAAGTTTTTCCTACAACATAAGACCCATTGTACTTTTGCACCTCTCTTAATTCATGTAGGAATGAAGCCAAAAATTATTCATGTTGAATTTGAAGATGTAATATGCTGGGTTGCTCTGCTTTATTGTGAGATAAGAAAGACAAGGATATGAATGTGAATAATGATATACATTTGTGCACAATGTATGTGAACTCTGTTATTTTTTGATGTGCTGGCTTCAAGAAGTATGTAGCACAATGATATAACACATGGCAAGGGAGGATTGGCCTTTGAAGATGGAATTTCTCTGAAAAGCAGGCAGAAGAGAGAAACTGAGAAAAGAAAGGATAGACAATTATGTGAATGGACCATATTGGATCTGAAATTGTCTTTTACTCATAAATATAACATCCATTCTTATATGAGGATCTAGACACTAAATAATGATGTTGACAAAATATGTCCTTAAAACCCTTAGACATATACATATAACAAATTAAAAATACATAATTTATATAATTTTAATTGATGTCCATTTACGTATTTCCTATTGTAACCAGAGACCAAGGTCATCCCTGGTTCTACATTCAACAAAAATGATTTTTCTGCTGTGCCTCAGTTCTATATTGTGTTCAAAGTTACTCTTAAATGTTCTTTAATCTTGTAGAATTTTAATATTATATTGAAATCTTTATACGAATACACTAATTTATGTACATAATAAACAATGTCAAATCCTTTTAATAAATAATGCCACAGCTGTAGAACCATTCATCAACTAAGAAAGCTAATATGATAAATAGGTGGGAAATCAGTAATTTATCCTTGTAAGTATATTCCAAGAGCCTGAAATAAATAGATTTCTGTTGACAAATTAAAAAATTAAAGGATGTCTATTCTTATGAAAGATTATCTGCTTAAACAGACTGTACATTCAATCACAAAGTGTTACACTTTGAATTACAACTGATATCCTTGGTGGCATCTATTATACTGCCTTGAGTAAAGAGAAAGAACATTTGAAAGCAACAAGAGAAAATGAAAGAAATCCAATCAGACCACATTAGTAATTTCTCCTCAGGTTGCCACTTTTCTTGGTAATTCTATTGGTGTCAGAGGCTAGTATTATTAGTCTATTATTATTTGCCTGTAACTATGATGAATATGTCTAATCATATTCGAAGAGCTTATACCACAAAAAGACAAATACTAATGTTACATCAAGTGGAATTAAAATATTCAAGTACTTCTGAAATGTTACTAGAGTTATTTTCAAATTCATTCTTCTGAATTACAGTCAGATATTTTTAAATTGTTTCTTTTTTTCTAATAATACATAGTCAACTACTTTTACGGTAATTTTAGAATTGTAATAGTATTTACTTCTTAGTACAGTCTCTATAATTGTTACATGTTTTTATGATCATGAAAGTCATCCTGCCATGAACAATGGAATATTTTCATCTCTCTCTGGGCTTCAATAGATGATTTTGTCAATAATTTTAATTGAATTCATGAATCAAGAGCATGTAAAATACAGAAATGAACATGCTCTATTTCAATATGTTCACTAATATGTTGGTAAAATACATGTGTTGAGATATCTTATGTATCACACAGATATGTTGAGGAAATGATGAGTCTTCTCACATATAGGTATGTTTGGATATATACATTTGAGAACTGAAGCACTCTATGATAAAAGATTCCAGTAATGAAAAGAAAAAATTAAAAATTCAGCATTATAGTTTTCTTGAGTCAATGAAAAAGAAAATGACTTCTTGATTTTATCAAATTTCAAAGGCAAGTATTAGAAAATTTAAGAACAAAGTAGTTATCACTTGTGTTCCCTTATTTTAAATTTATAATATGCCACATGGAGTTAGTTTATTTATTTCTACATTTAGTATTTACCTCTTCAGTTCTCCTATGCAATAGACCATAGTCATAGCATATTTAACGTTAAAGATTTTAACCAATCTAGAATCCCATTAAAGTTTCACAGCAAAAGAGTTTTACATTTGCTGAGGGAGAGAATTCAGTTCACATACTTAGAAATTGGGGAGTTGTGATTGCGCCTAACAAAGTACACATCTTAGGCACTGCAATGAGGCTTTGCTGGCCTACTGCATTTCCAGCAACTTCAAGAAGTCATAAAAATGGTTGTTTCAAGAATAAAATCACCCGGAAAAGAAATCAACCAATTGTTTGGCTGATGAAATTGATAATAAAATGAAAAGCCCAGTGCAAGTAACTTTTTGCCCATAAACTAAGGGTGGGGTATATAAATGAGTGACTATACAATTGAGTAACTTCATCAGTATGGTTATAAATGAATGACTGTACGCCTCCATGGATTTTTTAAAAAAGGAATTATGAAACTATTACAATCAGTATTCCTGCCACTGCATAAATCCCTCTCTCAATAAGCATATCATTTGATTAAGAATTAAGTTAATACGAGTTAAGCACTTGTGTTAGAAAACTCTCAGGAGATACAATGTTCTTGATGGAAACTTTCTATGAACTAACAGACTGTAGGAAAACTAATTTGATCAACAAATCTAAACTTCAAAAAGAGCAAGTATTGCTTTAAATATTTTTAAAGACAATCTTCTATTTATAATTGTATACTAACTGGAGAGGACAGTGTCTAAATTTTTACAAAGTAGGGTTCTTATACTGAAGAATTATACAAAAATAATAGATTTGAGTCTAATTTTAGAAAAATACCTTCATAAATCCATACCCCTGAGAGAAAAAAAAAATGTGTCTAATTTAAGAAAAAGGATGATCGTCTGATTCACTGCAAGGTTAGCTAACAGAATTTATGATCGTACTATGTTTGTTCTATCATTATGAACCATATATGAAAGGGTGAAAAATAAGAATCTCTTTTCATGCATTTCAGGTTGTATAAAAAATTCCTACTTCTGATGCAACACTTTTGAGACTCATTTTATATATGCTGAAAATAGAGAAACATGTTTCTTCAGAGGCATTTAGATAAGTCTCTATTCATCACATAACTTACTGGACAATCCAGAAAACCTGTCACTGTATATTAGATTATTAAGCAAATGTTACTTATTTCTATGAATCTCATGGATTTTGGTTCCGTTGACACAAAATTTAAGATACTTCTAAATTTGAACAGATGGTGTTTGGCAAAAACTTCATGAAATGGCTGAAAGCAGTATGAAAGAGCTAACTAAACCTTACGGAAATTTAGGGGATTGTATTTTTAGAAGTGTGAAAAATAATAATGGTAGTACTAACTGGTTTTTTGGGGTTTGTACTGTGTGCAAGATCCTCCAAGCATTTAACATGAAGTTTCTCAAAGAAACTCACATTTATGCTTACACATTGTTGTAAATTATCAAAACTTTTCCAAAACTGTTTTTGGGTAGAACTTAGTATATTTTCAATGTTTTTATTCAATTTTTCATATTTATTCTGCTTAGTTTAAAGTAAACAAATAAACACTTGTAAGCAGTACATATGTATATAAATATATAATTCAAAATACTTAGAATTTTCAAAACAAATCTCTTAAATTATATATAAAGATTTTAATTGCAAGAAAAGTATGTCTTCAAATTTTTTTCTGCTGTTTTATCCTTTTTCTTCTTCCCAAAAATCTCAAATCTCAAAAGATCCTAAGAATATTATCTCATTAATCTGTGAAACTTTTTGGTGACCTTAGTGACAAATGTTTCAGTCTCTATTTCACAGATGGAGAAACTTGGATAGATAAAGGTTAATTTGTTTTTGTAAGTTGACATGTCATGTCAATTGCTATGTTCTTAGAATAATTTAGGTTTCTTGCCTTGTGGGCTACCATATTATCCACTATATCATTATGAAAGATAAAGTAACTCAGAACTAAATAAAATAAAGACTAAATAAAATACGTTATAATTACTTGGCCTCAACCACACTTTAGGCCTGTGGCTGCTTCACCCCAACGTATTCTGTTGCTGATTCTAATATTCTTCTTTTATTCCACTCATCTTTAAAATCATACAACAAAAGGAGGGAAGTAAGCAAAGAAACAAAGCATGATAAAAGAAATACTGCCTAGTTATTGTCTTAGTTGGTATAATCACTTTCTCAGTAGGAAAAAGTCTAAATAAGGAGGTCAGAGACTCAAAAATAATTCTCTCTCTTAATAAAGAGTAGCAAAATTGAGTAAGATTAATTCTATTTTGCTTTGAAATAAGACTAAGTGGATCACAGTGCATAAAATAAAGTATTTCTTCTTTTCTGCAACCAAATTGACCATATGGAGTTCCCTATAAACAAAGAAAAACATTATTTTTATATACGTATACTACTTGGGAATAAAACTTTAAAATGTAAAATCTTTCAAAATTTTCAGAACATCCTGTTCATCTCTGACAAAGCAGAGTTAAAAGAAGTGTCAATGCTGTCAAGTGCGGCCTATGCAGACATGTTAAAATACGCTTTTCCATCTAGAAAATCTAAGATGAAATGTACAGAACTTGTCATAAACTCAATTATCAATTCCTAATTTAACTGACATATCAAATAAAACCATCAATAATTTCATTTCTAAAGTAATCAATTTTTCCTGCTTGGCAAAAATATTTATTCATGTTATATTCAAAGAAGTCGTGTTGCATAAACTTCCTCTGGGATTCTGATTGGGAATTAGGGCTACATGTCAGTTAAGAGATTCCCATGTATGTTGTTTGTTATATATATATGTCTTGTTTTCCACATTTTCTCTGTGAAATGGAAATGGAGACAGTATGGGTAGCTGGCTGTCAGATACCATCCCCCAGTCTTCAGCATGGCTTCAGTGTTAAAGTGGATGAGAGTGAGGCAACAAGGCTCAGGTAGTGCATGAGCCTAGTGCCTGGGAAGATGAGAAAGATGGAAGTTAGCTAATGTATAGGGGTCACTGTCAAAGACTATGCCCCATTTTCTCCACTATCATCCAAGAAGCTCTAGTCACTTTGCATAATTTCATTTGTGCTTTTGCCACCACCATACTGAAGATATATGCCTGGGTGAGGGAATGAACAGACAGAGCACAGAGGATTTTTACAGCAGCTAAAATATCCTGTATGATAACATAATAATAGATACAGGTTTTGATACATTTGTCCAAACCACAGAATGTACAATGTCAAGAGTATACCAAGAGTGTAAACTACTAACTTTGGATGATTACAATGTGTCAGTGTAGGCTCATCAATTGTAACAAATGTGGGAGATGTTTATAATGGGGGAAACTATCCATGTGTGATGACAGGGGGTATATGAGAAATCTCTGTACCTTCCCCTCATTTTTCCTATGAATCTTAAGCTGGTCTTAAAAGACTTTAATTTAAAATATTGGAAAGAGAAAAAAAAAAAGCAAGAAAGAAAATGGAAGGAGGGAAGGAGGGAGGGACAAATGATATGTGTGAGATAACCTTCACTGGCCTCCAAAGGAGGTGAGAAATACACAGAAAAGAGCTCTTAGCTGACTCTCACACACAAGAGCAAGAAAAGCCAAAATCACCAAGCCCAGACCATATCAGCTGACATCCAGTTAATTCATAAATGCATAAACTATAATGACAAATTTGGAATATTATTTAAAAAAATTAATTAAACTATCCCATTCTCTGTTCCGCAACCCTGTGATGTGTTTGCAACTCCTTTTATTAAGAAGAGTTGTCTAGCTCCCCACTCCTTAAGCACTTGCTTTGGGTGATAGTGTGTGGTATGTGGTGGTAGTAACTTGTGCCTATTGTTTGCCTAGGCCATTTATTTTTATTCTCTTGGAATCCTGCCACATCATGTGACAAGCAAAACGTAGCTGGCTGGAGAAGAAGCCACGCGCTTCTGAATACAGTTAGTGGAGTCATTCCAGCAGAGGCCCTTGAGATGCATAAAGCCCAACCAAGATCACTGCTTCCATCTATCTGGTATGGATTCAACCTCAGACTCCTGGGGAAGCCCAGATGAGGCCAGCAGAACCACGCAGAGAGAATAGCCTAAATTGCTGACCCACATATTCACAACATGATTATAAGTCACTAAGTTCTTGGTGGGATGGTTTGTCACAGTTGCTACATTATATAATAAATAACTTGTTTTTAGTGCTTGGGTTTGGGTTAGTTTCTTTTGCTTCAAAGGTAACTATTATGCCACGCTTGTTAATGGATTTTCACGTTGATTTAGAATAAATAGAGAAAAATTCTATACATCTATATGAAAATACTGTCTATCTGGGAAAAGAGCATCACACTTATAAAATCCAGAGAGAGAAAATGCCTCTTAATATCTGCAATGGGACCGAAAAGAAAATTTCAGGAAATGATGGCATCCTTAGGACACAGGAAAGCATAATCTTAAAGTAAGGAGAGTAAACAATAAATGACAAAAAAAAAAAAAATGAAGTTAAAGAGGGAAGATAAAAATGAAGATAAAGAGGTTTATGATGGATAACCCCAGTTAAGATAATCAAGGTAACACTGCCATAAAAACATTAAAATTGTGGTTTCTATTAAAAGGAAAGTTTTATTTCTTCCTTTCAATACAGAGCCACTGCAGGTTAGTATGACAGGAGATATCTTTTCTATGTTTGCCTTCCAGGTTTCTACTTCATAGAACAGAAACAGTAATTTGCTGGGGTAGGGAACTGGAGAAAATCATGCACTCTCCATGGAAGAGGTGAGAAGCATATGAGATATATTTATTCACACATTAATATATATATTTTATATATACAGTCTTGGATGGGAAGAGAGAGAGAACTAATACAATGTTGACTTCATTCTGGGATCTGAATTTTGCTGTGTGTTTTTTATTTTGTGGTCTGCAACACATTAATCATCATATGAATCACTAATATATAAACATGTACTTTCTACACTTCCCTCAAAAGAAAATGTCAGGTTTGAAGATCAGGTGAAATATGGTAGGTAAATATATTGAACTTCCACTGAAGTCCAATATTTACTGAAGTTAGGATGGAAAGAAAACTGATGGTGATCACAGTAGTGTGTTTGAAATGGCATTGGACATTATGGTAATGACAAATTTGAGTATCTGACCACAAGGAGGGGCCTCAGGTGAGGTAAAGACAAAATCATAGAAGATGAAGTGATGGAATAAAGAGGTCAGGTTCTGGAAGGATCACCTTTGTGGATACTGAATCACAAAGCATGACAGGAGTTAATATAGACGGGAATGTCAACATTTCAAGAGTTAGTCTCCAAGTTTCAAAGGATGAGAGTGTTCTTAAGGAGAGGTAGACTGGATGATATAATCTGATTTCATGAGATAAAAAGCTTGGAGAAATGGGAAATAGATGGAAGCAGCAAAGAAGACAGAGTATATCTGACCTTCTCCAGGCTGCTGGTATGAATATTAATGCCTTACTTAAAAGTCTACAGGACCACTTAGTGTGATTTGGGTAAAGCCAGATTTAATTTAGAGTAAGAAAGAGAACTCAGCCTTCACAGAAGAGTTTGAGAATATAAGGATCTGCTGAAGATTGAAATCTTAGTTCTCGAGGATAAAGTGAGAAACTTTAAGGAGTGCTCTGACAAATGTAAACGTAGGGGAAAGAAGTGTAAGGATTAGAGGTGGATGAAGAGAGATGCCTTGGAAGTTTGGGAGTTTTCTTACAATTTATGTGCAAGAAATGAATGACACAGACTGAGGCACAGGCTCCCAAGGCAGATCTAGTAGAGGAGAGCCTGTGATTATTGGTGCGGGAGAGGATAGGAGAGTCTTGCCAGGAACACTCAGTGTTGTGAGATTTCAACTTGATTCTCACTATTGGAAGGATGGGTTTCTTCATGAGAGTAGCTACTCCTACCTTTCATCTATTCTACAGATATTTTTGAAGACTTTTATATTGTGCCTCGCATGATGCTATGTGATGGGTAGACAGTAGTAAACAAATCATTTTTGGTCTTTATAAATGGTGAAAGAGAAAGAGAAAATGCATGAGGATTGAGAATAAAAAAATCTTGAAGAAAACAATCACTAAGTAGTTTTTCTTGATACCGGATTTTTAAAAATAGATTCAAAGTAAAGAGGATATCATCTAATCCTCCTTCATCATTAAAATAAAGAATATTTTGATCTTAAACACTAGGTTCAAAAATCCCAGCTTCATCTTTCAGGTAGTGTGTAAGTTTTAATTTGGGAATGATATGACAAAAGCATCCAATTCAGGAAACTTAAACTGGCAGTGATATCTAGAATGGATTGAAGGAGAAAGAGACCAGTAGCAGGATGGAGGCTGTGGATAGTCTACGTATCAAATAAATTAAGTGGTTGCAGTGGGAATGGAAAAGAGAAATCACTAGAAAATTATTGCAGAGAGATGCAATACACGGTACATGATGAGAAAATTTTATATGGACATGAAATTATGAGAGCTGTGAGCTACAGTGTTCTATAATCTCCAGTCATTTGGAATGCAGTTGTTTAACAATAAAGGGAAATTTATATATGTACTCAGAATAGACTAAATTACTTTTTAATTGACTAAGGCTTTGCCTTTGATCTTAAAAATTTGGGAAACACTTATTTTATTTAAAATAAAAGTTGTAGTAAGGTTTAGTCAGACATACGATGGCTTTTGTGAAATATGGTATTGTTGCCATTTAGCAGTTTGTTAGATGATAATTCTCAAAATGAAAAAAAATTCAGGTTTGGGGTGCATTATGGATATTTTACTAGGAAAAATATGATATTGTGCTGTTCAAATAGAATTTTTTAATGAGTTCTTTTTATTTTACATTGGTTTTATAGTTACTAAAAACACTGATTTTATGGGGGTTTCAAAAATTATTATTCCTGCTGCTACATTATAAATAGAAAGTGCATTAGCCTGTCACAGAGCTAATTTTGTTAAAATGGTTAATTGTGATCTAGTATGCACAGCTTGAATGTGAAACTAATTATAATTTGTTATACAAAATATAAACCCAACAATTTGTAGTAGCTGAGGGAAAATGTATTTATTATGGTTCATCTATACAAGATTTATTCTAACATAGAAATTGGTAATTCTACATATACAATTTTCAACCCAATTTTTTCTTCTGAACTACAGACATGGTAAATGTATTTCTAAGTTAATACTTGCTAAGCAAAATCTAAAGAGTATAAGTCAATCTTGGGGGGATTATTAACTTTTTTTTTTTGAAATTAGGACTGTCTCAGCTAATCTTTGCATATATTTCTAGTATAGCAGAAAGTATTTTGAAAGAGGGTGGTTTTATAAGTCAATTCAAAATATGATTCCACTATTTTCTAACTATTAGACCTCTTGCAAGTTATTTCTTTATTCTAGTCGCCTCATTTGTAAAATAAAGATAAGCTACATGTCCTACAAAGTCACTCTGAAAATTAGTAGTGACAGTTATAAAAGAGATCATAGAGCCTGGGAGACTGTAAGTGATTGATAATGATAATATTAATTGATACAATGGGTAATATTTACTGAGCATTTCTACGTTAGTAACAATAAAAAGTTTTTTATATACATTTTTTGTCAAAATTTCCTTTAAACAACTCTATGTGGAAAGTATTATTTTTGTTCTCATTTTACAGATGAGGAAATTAAGCCTTAAAAACTTTCATGATAAGTTTAAACTCACACAAACTAAAAGCAAAACAAAGCAAAAAGTGAAGCTAGGATACAAAAATCATGCCTGAATCAATTGAACAAAGTTGATAGGCTGCCATGCTTATAAAATACATCCTCTCCATCTTCCATCTCTCTAAATTTTATATTCTAATTTTAGGTAAGACTTGTATTTCACTTACCATCGTTAGATATAAATATACTCTGAAAGTCAATTGTTAGAAGTGGCAGAGTTGAGATCTTACTCAAGCAGTTTTAAATGCTAAGTGTTAGGCTGAGTCCCCATGGAATCATTAGTTTCATTTTGTTCATACTTTTAAGTAACTTGTTAATGTTTCAGTTTTCAGTATTTCATCTTCTGCCTTCTGAAATATTTTCTCTTTTTTCTTTCTATATTTCCTTTAATTAAAATGCATATTCCTTTTTATAAAATGTAAATACCGTCCGTCACACCCTAGTATCAACCTCAAAAGTCCCATGTCAAATATTGCAGCTACCATGGAGTTAAATTAAACTACCTGTAATTTCTTTAATATGCTTGTTGTTTTATGTTTATATGTTATATATTCATTATCTTGTCACTTAACTTGTTAAATACTTCTTGAATGAACTGAAAGAATAAAAATGAGAAAACTGTATAAAATTTCTGACATCATGCCTAGTACATATTAACTGCTTCATATGTATTCATACTTCAGTTTGTACCAAATTGAGGCCAAAATTGTGGTGTCATCTTTGTCTCCTTGCTTTCTCTTATCTGAAAACATGTCCTGAATCTGGTCACTAATCACCATTTTCATTGCTACTACATTAGTACAAGCCAAGATGTCATCATCTTCTATCTGGATTAAAGTAGTTGTCTCTCATGTAATCTCCCATATCCTATATTTACTGTCTTTCGGTCTTTTTTCAAATAATGCCAAGAATGATTCTGTTAAAACTCACAGATATGTAACTCCCTTACTCAAAACACTAGTACTCTCATGACTTCCCATCTCTTGTGTATCATATTCTTTCTCTCTCTCATCCTGTTCCTCCTTCACCTACGCTAACCTTCCTTACAGTTACCTGCATATACCTGGCATGATCCTAATTCAAGATGAGTGTACAGGCAACTCTATCTTCCTGAATCACTCTTCCCCTGATACCTGTGTGGCTCATTTTTCCATCTCTCTTTAGTCTTTTCCAAAAATTCAGGTTCAATGAGGTTTCCATTGTTATTGTGGTTTATCCTATTTAAAATTAAAACTCTCAACATCCTCTCCTATATTTCATGTCTAATTTATGTTTCTCCATACAACTTATCATCTAATGTATACACATTCACTTACTCACTTTTGTATTAACTTCCCCTAGTAGATCATAAAGGACTGGAATTTTATATCAACACCTAGAACAGAACTGGACACATAAAAAGTACTCAAAAATATTTGTTGAATGAATATATTAACCTACTATTTTTACTGAAATTAACATGAGCAATCCCCCAGATTATTGTAACCTCTTCCCAAACATAATGTGTAATGAAGGCAAATGATATTCAGATTATGTTGGTGGCAATTAACAGAAGTTCAATTTACACTATCCTAGGTAAAAATAAATCTATATTAGTATTTGCTTAATTAACCTGCAAAACCAGGGCTCTACAGTATGGGACTCTGAACCACCAAGAATCTTTACTTTTCTTTGTAGATTAGTTGTATTCTTTCTACTGTCAGAGTCTATCTCTAAATGGGAAAAACAGAATCAGCTCCATGGGCATGAAAGCTGTGCCGTGGTATAGGGCTCTATGTTTGGTTTAATACCCTCCTGCTGCTGTCTGGAAATCTGAACAATAAGCCCTCCATTTCAATCTTGTCCTAGCCCCTTAACATTATGTAGCTGGCCCAGGGTAGAGGCAATAGTACAATAAGCTTTCGACTCTTTATTTACACAATTTATCTACTCCCAAGAAAAATGTTTCTTCTTCCTCTTTTGCTGACCACTAGTGACAGCTGAAGATACACTGGAGATTCCACTGGCCCACATTGTTCTTCCCAATGTTCTACAAAGTACTATGTTTGGAAAGAGAGAAACATTTAAGTAAATGAGAGTTTCTCCTGGACAAGGGGCAGCCCAGATATGAATAAGAATATGTTCACAAGAATAAAATTGGGGAAGTGATGCTAATTAAAAACAGCAGATTTCCACTGCTTTGTATAATTGGAATTTAGGGATGTATAATATTGTTAATGATTTCTCTGTTGTTTGCTTTTTTTCATTTTCAATATTATGAATTTAACCACTGCAAAGTTTTATTATATAAATCTTTTCCCATATTTCTTATCTTTTTCTTAGATGAGAAGTCCTAGAAATTGAATTTACAGTTTATAAATATGAATAAATTTAGCCTTTTGATTTATATTTTCACATTGATTCTAAGAAAGATTATGATGATTTATATTCTCATCAGTCAATCATGGAGGTGCCACACTCTCAGCACATTTACCAGAATTCAGTATTATCTTAACATTGCCTAATAATTTGATAACTTAAAAACAGACTCTATGATTGAAGCATATTGATTTGCCTTTCTTTGATTCCTCGTAAGAAGCAGAGTTGTTATATATTTATTAACTGCTTCTGTCATATATTTTAAACTGTCTACTTACGTCTTTGTTCATTTCTCTTTTGTTTCTCTTATTTGTTTACAGGGGTGGTTTTAATCTTGTCTCTTTCATCATTGTGGCAAATAGTTTTTCATAGTGATTTATGTTTACTTTCCTTATGTCTAATTTACAATGAATTTGTGATGTCACTTTGGGGAGAAGAAGTGAAAATGTGATTGGCTGTGTAACATTGTGACTTTTTAA
Source organism: Camelus bactrianus (assembly GCF_048773025.1). Lineage (NCBI taxonomy): Eukaryota > Metazoa > Chordata > Mammalia > Artiodactyla > Camelidae > Camelus > Camelus bactrianus. The sequence continues at coordinate 16,807,181 of NC_133563.1, read as the reverse complement.
AATACTCCAAGTATATAATTTCAAACTTGAGTATATAAAATAATTCTAATAAGTCAATTTCATTAAAAACCGTCAACTACTGACCCAAATCCTCACCGCCAACTCACACAGAGTTGTACATCAATCTCATGAATTGATAAAGCAATGGACTGACTACATCATGATTCTAATCCAGGCTTTCTGTGCACAAGGCACACAATAATCATTTCTTTCTTTAGTTCCTCTCTTTTTACTCTTTTCTAAGTAAAGTTATTTAGAGATCACAGACACATCTTGCCACTTCACAACAATCCAAGGAATGCCTATTAAAATACCTCAATTGAGATCCATTTTTCCCTGTTAAAATGTTCCCCAAAGGTCTGCAAATATGACTTGAGATATGGCATTTTCTTTTATTAAAATGAATGCCTTAGCAAGTAGTTATCTATGGCTCAGGTGAAGACAGTCAGAACTATGATAAAAATAAACATGTATGAAGAGATGGGAATTTTTTTTACATTTACACTCTCTTTGAATTTTAATGTAAATTGAAAAAAAAGTGCTCTGTCATTATTCTTTACTGAGTGAAGGGAATAAAATATGTTTCTAATACTTTCAAATTATTTTCATTATCCTCCCCAATTGGGGGCTGTAATTTATTATAAATAGCATGGCATTTTGTACATGCCTAGCAATATTCTAAGTATTTCATACATATATGTACACATTTAATCCACACAACAAATCTGGGAAGTAGGTACTATTATTAATCCTATTTTTCACATTTGAAAAATTCAGGTTCAAAAGATTAGGTAATGGAAGCAGAGGTTGGACTTTGATACAAAGTGGTTTGAATTAGAGAGCAAACTCCCAGAGAGGACAAATCCACAGATACCTCCATGATTGCCTTCAAATTCTTGTGGAATCTGAGTCATTGGCTGTCTCCTAAATTGCATACATACTTTTCGTGACTACAAGAAACCCCTCAAAGACAGTAAGTCAGGGTAAGATCTACTATTTCTACATTTAACATTTACTTAACATCCTGGTTGGTTCAAGATACAGGACTAGCATAGTCCTAGCATAAGAAAGAGGAGCAGGTAGAATAAGACTGGAAAAGAAGAAATAAAATATTCATTATCTACAGGTTATGATTGTACAGCTGGAAAATAACAAAGTTTCATAAATTATCAGAAATAGTAAGTGAATAATTTGTAAGGTTGGTAGAAGAAAAGTCAGTACACAAAAATTAATTGTATAGTACAATACACTAGCAATAAACAAATGGAAAATACATTTTTAAAAAACTTTAGAGAAATGCAAATTAAAACTCAATAAGAAACAATTAAACATTCACCAGAATGGCTAAAATTAAGAGAATTTCAAAGTGAAGTATTGCTGATGATATGCAGCAACTAGAATCCGCTTATATTTCTGATGGAAGTCAAAAATGGTATAGTATCTTTGAAATATTGATTGACCTTTTTAAAGCTAAGTATATACACAATAGCTCAGCAGTTCCTTATCTGAATCAGAAATGAGTACTTATGTCTACCAAAAACAGTCAAGAATTTTTATAATGGCTTCATTTGCAATAGTCACAATTTAGAAATAACTACCCATCAATAATAGAAGAGATAAATATTGTGACATATTTATACACTGGATTATTATAGAGCAATGGAAAAGAATGAAATTCTGACATTCAGCTTGGAGAAATCTCATAGACATAACTTGTAGGGAAAAAAATTCATAAAAGAGTTTGTAATTTCATATTAAATACAAAAACAGACTAAAGTAACCTGTGGTGGCAGTGAGAACAATCACTCTTGTGGAATTTACTGTTTGGTAGCCTTGTGGTGCTGGAGTTACTCTATATCTTTATCTGGGTGGTTGTTACACATGTATATACATACGTAAAAATTTTCCACTGTGCACTAGGATTTGTAAATTTATTATTTTAACTTTTATCACAATAAAAATTGTTTATATCCAAAGAAAAAAGTTATGTAACAATTCTTTCTCTCTTCCTTAAGCAATATATATTTACTTACACTCTCATTTGGAGGAAACACCCAGGAGGGAAGAATCCTGTTATCACATTATAGTGCCACACTGGTTTTATCACAGCTATGAAGGGGAAAATGGTGTTCCAAACCAACAAATAAACATTTACTAGAACAATCCTTGGAATCCTTGAACTCCAGCCTACTCATAGGTCACTGATTTTCAGCTGATTCCCTGGACTCTTCAGTGTGACTCCTCAAGAAGATTTTTTTGACCCTCTCCCCCTTCCAGATAATGGAGCACCCAAGGGCTTCTCCCAGACCCTCCTAAAAGTGGGCAAGTGAATTATGTTGTAAATATCAAATTATGAATACAAACAACTCATTTTGCTTATATTCTTCCCCAAAAGTAATGAAGGAATGCATCTACATAAATTTTCCTTTAACTCTGAAAAGGTCATTGCATTTTTATAGTCCCCCAAAGATTTTAACTGAAATATTTAGGACTGTTCAACTGAATAAAACGTATGCATATTAAATAGGAAAGAAAAAGTATGATTACTTTCCAAACAGCTTTTTATTAGAAAGGAATAGACAAAGAGTGCTAGTGAAAGGTGATCAAAATTGATCAAAAACATAAGAAACTATAAACAATCTTAGTCATGCACCAAGAATTTGCACTCTATATCTTTGCATTTTTTCCATTTATATTATAGGTCTTCTTGGTAAGTTCTGTCACTTTTTTTAAATATACGAAAACATTATTCCTGTCGTTGACATGGCTGGCATTGGTGGTGGTGTCTGTGGCCATGGCAAAGAGCAACTGACTAGGGCTTGAACACATTTTAACCCAACCTCATTACCACTGTACTATCACTCACCAAACAGCTCACAGCCATCAAGATGATACCAACTTCAGCCAAGAGATATTCACAATGTAAGTTCTTACTATGGGAGAACTATAGCACTCAGTTATTACAGATGGAAGATACTACATAGAAACAGATTATTCATTTGATTGAGAAAGAAACTGAGGCTCCTATAGATTAAGTATGTAGAGGAAGGAATGAAGTGAAAAACATAGTATGATGATAAAATAGAGACCTAATTAAGTGGGGATTAGTATAATTTTTTTCCCCTTGGGGAGAAAATGAGATTTAAGCGTAATCCTGAAGACTATTAATAATAGATTTGGTAGTAACAGTAAGGAAGATATTTCAAAATGGCAGCAAGTCAAGACTGATGGTTAAGGGGGGAGAAATTCACATTTACTGACCACCTTCTATGGGATAAATATGATAAAAACATTAAGCACGTAGAGAAGAGTATTTCATACAAAAATTGGCGATAAAAATACAAACTCACTGGAGTAAAAATGTAAACCTCTAATGTCAAGATAGAATATTTTTTTCTAGATGGAAGTATTAATTTACTAATAAGCTGACAATATTTCATTCAAAGCACAATATACCTTCTTTTCTTTCTTGAGAGTAACCCTTGCCACATTATTCACTTGGTTTCATTTGTTAGGAAAATACCAAAATTTAATCAGAAAATTTAAATCTAAAATAAGAAAGCATCTAAATCAAATAATTAATGCCCCAAAATATAGCCAGTTTCTCCATAACTTAAAAATTAATATATTCCTTGAACAATCCTATGAGTTACATTTCAGTTAATAAAAATATAACAGTTGGGAGGTAATGACTGAGAGCATTTTATGAGCTAAGATACTGTGTGTACTTAACATGCATTATTCTATACAGAAATTTCTTGAGGTAATTACTTGTCATAAATGTGTTTTCCAGGAAAATAGTACATAGGAAGTTCTCTTGGGAAAAACACCTATAAGAAGACAGGAAGTAGGAATGAGTAAAGGACATCGAGCTGAGGTGCTCAGTATTTTCTCTGGAGAGCTCTAAAGTTGCAACGGCATTTCAAAATTGTCTTCTTCGGTTGAGGGGTGGGGCCTTTGTATCACCACAGGGACAAATCATGGGAAGTCTCTGGAAGGGGCATGATTTGGGCAAGATGGGTCCTTTCAACCGAGAAAATTCCCAGTACCTGAGAGAAACGAAAGAGCCGAAATGTACACTAAGTTCACAGTGACCCTTTACAAACATTTCCTGACAGTGTCACAGGGAGGTAGAGTCCAAACTGAACACTGAGTGAAGGAGGCAACAATTCTGCACTTGCTGATGCAACTGAAACTTGCAGGGTAGCATTTCAGTGGAGAGATAACCTCAGAAAAGGAACCCAGAAGTCTGGAAGGTGGGTTTCCCATGATTTATCAGGTTGAGAGTTGAACTGCATGTGAGCAGGATACAAACAACTCCATTAGGCTTCTAAAGTGATGAACATGGAAATAGGTACTTAATATCACATAGTGCTGGAATTCTGGCCCCACTAGAGTAAAGAAACTTTATTAATACCCAAGACATTCAGAAGAGACACCAAAAATACCATACAGTAAAAATTATAACATTATAATGTGTGATTTTTAAGTATAGACAAGTAAAATATATGACAATAAAACCAAATGATAGAGAAAATGAAATTACACTCTTGTAATATCCTTACATTTGTGAAGTGTGACTTGTGAAGAATAGTGTGAACTAGTAACACAGTAATTCTAATTCCTAAGAATGAACATTTTAATACCTATTTCAACCACCAAAAATGCAATTAAAAGGAAATTTAGCTAAAAAGTCAATTATATATAAAATAGAATAAAAAGCCAATTTGTAAGATGAAATGGAATAAAACAAAAAAATAAAAATAATACGGAAAAGAGAAATAAACCAATTTGAGCAAATAGGAAAAAATAGCAAGTGGTAAATTAAAATCTAAATGTATCAAAGACCAAATTAAATGATATAAAGCAAGTAACCCAATTAAAGTGCCATTAAAATAACTCAATATAAAATGCAGTACAAACATTTTGGAAACCTTTAGGCAGTTTCTAAACACTTCAAACACAGACCTATCCCATCACCCAGAAAGTCTACTCCTGTGTGTATACTCAAGATAATTGAATTCATGTCCACAAAATGATTTAAATAAGAATGTTTATGGCAGCTTTATTTATAATAGCCTAAAACTCGAAACAGTCTGAATCTCTCAATAAACTAATTGTGTTATATTCATATAATGTATTAGCACAGAGTAATAAATCAAAAGAATGAGCTGCTGACACATAAATTAATGTGGATGGATTTTAGAGCATTATATTGAATGAAAGAAATGATAAACAAAAGAATACATAACTTACAATTCTATTTATATGAATTTCAGTAATGGACATGTAACCTACAGTAATAAAATTAAGAAGAATAGTACTTCTGGGGAGGGTATGTTCATTAATTAGGAAGTGGCATGGAACACTCTGGAGTTATCTGGGTGGTGGCATGTGTATAATTTGTTTGGTTGAATTTTTCCTATCAAATTGCAGATGATTTATATTTAGTCATTAGCAGTAAGTGTTATTAACCTCTTCCCTGTCATAGATGTTTGTTCTTCTATTTTGTTGGACTACTTTTTTTTTTACAAATAGAAACAACACACTGTTATTAAATCAAATTTGCTATTTTCTATCCTATTTCTATATTGCATAATATTTCTCAAACACTTTGGTTCTACAACACATTCTAAAGTTTTAATATGTTTAATTTAGATTTTAAGGCATTTAATTTTTAAAATATGGTATTAGGTCACAATATGATGTTTATGATTTTTCGATTCACTACTTTGATGGCTTACTTCTTGGTTTTTCATATTATAAGAGAGGTGGCCTTATCTGGAGTGATCAATATCCAACTGACAATGCTATCAGACTAGCTTAGATCCTGATCATTATTCTGAATGAAAAAAGGAACTGATAGTTTATTATGATTTAATGTTTTAATAACTTCATTAATGTCTTAGACAACAATCATATTTCTCACATTTCCAAGTAACTATGAACAAAATATTGAATAATGATGTCTTTATTTAAACAATGATTGCCTGTTTACCAGGAGCTTTGTACCCTACATGCGTTGAGAAATAACAGGCATGAGGAATTGTTTTGCAGTTAGATCTTCACCACTGAAATAAGTGGAGTTATTTCAGGAAAATATTTTAGGGACATAAAACAGGCCCTTGCAATTTTCTTGTAAGGGAACAGTTGTTTTTAATGGGGGAGACTTCCTGCTGTGGCTATTTGACCTCCTACAGAGTTCCTGTGACACTTCAGTGCTGCATTCACTATGAGGAAGATATGGAGACTGAAGCTACAGAGAAACCATTTCCAAGTTAACCACTTTTGGTCAATAAAACAACAGTTGGGCTCTAAAGTACTGTAATGCAGTTTTAGAAAACTGAATTGTCATGAAATAAATTTCTAAGAATAATGAAAACATATTTTTCTTTAAACATCACCCAAAACTGTATTTTTAAAGAATCATGGTATTGAAGTTTAGAACCCAACATGAGGCAGCCATCACATTCATGGTGTGATCCCTGTGGCAGTGCACTCTAAACATCTGTTGATTAAACTCCATTAACATGCACTTAATGCACTGGCACTAACATTGGTTTGTAAACATAAATATCCTGTATTATTAGGACTTAATTCTGTAACACATTTGTATAAAATTTCACAACTAGGTATCATCAAATGGAGGATTTTTTTTTTCTAATTTCAGGAGGCAAAATACTAGATTCTACCCCCACATTAAAGTGATGATGGGAAAATATGCCTATGATTCATAAAACTAGAAAAAATAGTTATTGAACATAGGTAAATATAAATAGTAATCATTTACTCTATGTAGTTTCTGTGAAATATTTTAGAAATATGAGAAAACCATGGAGTAGAATTAAAAAGTTGAATAATTAGAAAAGATTCCGGTTAAATATTTCATTATATAAACTTTAGAATATACAAAAAGAAACATTTTCTAAAGACTCATAGTTGTAGACTGAAAGTCATTTATAGCAGTTACAACACTATTTGAAGTACTTTGGAATCTACATGGTACACATATTTGCACAACCACCCATACCACCCTCAAAACCTTGAGCTAAATGATTTTCAGACAATGTATGGTCCTAACTCTATTTCAAAATTGCTATGAAGAGATAAGGTTGGCACTTGGAAGATTTTGAAGTATCAGAGATTACCGCTGGACCTGAGACAAAATATTAGGAGAACAGCAAAAGGAAGGAATAAAAAGCAAAATCAGTCTTGTTAGAATTCACTGGTGATATTGATTCCGAAATTATTTCTGGGAAAATGCATAGAAAAAGACTGAGACAAAATGTGATTTTAAAGCTCCATTTCAGACTCAAAAATTCCATAAAACCAAACATCTTTTCGGAATTGAAAGATTAATTTTCATGGCAATAACTCAAATTCTTACCATTAGGCAAATAAAGACTTGCAGCAGTTAAAAGCCTTACATGACAGAACTCTTAGTAGCCTCATAGAATGTGGATTGGGAACCTCCAAAAAGGCAATCTTACATGAGAATACTATTATAAGCATAATAATTTCAAATGTAAAAGTAAGATTATTTCTATTTGTGTATCATATGCTACTATATCTAGAAAATTCAAGAGATCAATGATAAACATAGTAAGTGACTACTGCAGTATACTATAAAGCATATAAAAATCAATTACTGTTATGAATGCAAATCAAAAACCAAAATATTTAATGTATAGTAAACTTCTATCTGTAATAGTAACAAAAGGTAAAATGCTAAGAAATAAATTTAACAAAAAATGTGGAAAACCTATTGGAGCAAAAATTGAACCAACTTTATAGGTATAAAAAGTAGACTAAAACATCCTTTACACATGGGTACAAATTATCATCCTCAAAGAATATTAATTCTATTTGTAATTTCAAGCCATCCCTATAGAATTCATTTTTAAACCTCAAGTTAAAAATTTTGATTTAAATTTTACACGGAAAAATAGATATTCAAAAAGAGTAAGAAAAAAACATGAAAAACCTATAAGATGATTTATGACTGTGACATATTTACCTCACAACCTTAATATTAATATGACACAAAAATGACAATAATCATAATAAAATAACATTAACAAAAATAAATAACTTCAAGAATAACTAAGATAGCACAATAAAGATTTTTCTGGACCAAAACCCAATATTCTCAAAGTATAAAGTATGTATAGATGAAATTATGATAGTCCTTGCTGTGAGCTAAATTATTTGATCAAAAACTCCAAATGAAAAAATATCTCAAAATACAAATCAAATTGTAAGCTAAAGACAGGGTATTTAAAAAGTAAATAAACGTTTCAGAAAGAGAAAAAAAGCAAAAGGGTAAAAATAAACTAATAATGGAAAGAATGTTTTCTGAGCTGAAGAACGATTTAACTCCTCAAAAGAAAAGAGCATACTCTGTTCTATGAAGAACTGATGAACAGAGACATAAAATTTTAAATCCTGAATGTCAAGTCTATAGAGAAAAATACCTGAGAGCAGGAGATTTATCGTCCATGAATTTAGAGTCAGTCAGGTTGACTTCTTGACACATCTGGAGGCTAAAAGGTAGTACTCTTTTTCTCATAAAATCTGCCTGATTGCGCAAAAGTATTTATAGTCATAAATAATATATTTCACTCTATTTTTTAGTTGCCACCTGTAAAAGAATTAATAAACAAAATAACTCAGTTAAACAGAGTCTGGAGATCAGAAGGGGGATCTCACACCATGCAAAAATAGAGCAACAGGAAGAAGACAGACTTCTCTTTCCTGGCAAAGACTCAGCCAATGAAAAACAATGGACTATTGTTTACACAGCCTTCCTAACTTCCTTCTTCCTCTCTATAATAATGTTCTCCTTCCCTTGCTGTGAAGACTTGCATGTGGCTCACCATGGTTGCAGACACTGAACAGCAATCCTCTGCTGATCCCAAATAAAACCCATCTTTGCTGGAGAAATATTGTAACTTTTGACAAAGGAACGTATTTGCTGATATGGAGGTTACAAAGGGGTAGAGAAAAGAGGTGAAATTAAGTGAAGTGGCTCTAACAGCTTCGTAGTATAAGAGAGAATCTAAAAAATCGATCTATCTATAGCCAATGAAAATAAAAATAAAAATTATCAATAGCTCTTCAGAACTACAAAGTTAACCAAAAAAAAAAAGGAAGGAAAACAGTGATAAGACTCTGCTAGTAGATGATAAGTGAAAATTTAATGTGTAGGGGAGCACAATTTGCCATCCTCAAATGTATCTCTTTGGCATGAGGATTAATTTAGGCTGATTATTTTTAAAGAAACAGAAGACTTGGGAAGTTTTACCTGTTTCTTCCCCCTTAACTGCCTAAAAGAATTCAGAGAAAGGGCCTGTTCATGGAATAGAGCTATCATCAGAGATAACTGCAAAGAATATGTGCTGGGTGTAATGGGGGAAACGCAGCAGGGCCTAGAAATCAGAATACATTCTGTGTCCCGTTGTCTCCGTAAGGCCCAGAAAACATTTGTTTACAAAACATTTACTTTTTCATCTCCAAGTGAATTGCTTTCCTCCTCTTTGAAGTCCCAAACCACTACTCCCACAACATCCTCTTTTGTCTTTAGCTGAAAATGGGACTGAAGGTGAGGGCTCCAGCCACTTTTGTGAGTTACTCAGCTTTCTTGGCTCTCCCTCACATATACATGTTATTAAACTTTTGTTTCATTTTCTCCTGTTAATCTGTCTCATGTTAATTTAATTCTTAGACCAACCAGAAGAACCAACAAGTACAGAAAAATTTCTTCCTCCCTAGTAAATGGATGGTATGTGGGGTTTTATTTAATGATATGAAGGAAATTATGATCAGAACTAAAAACAGAAATAATTACAAGTGTGAAACTGGGTGGCTGTTGTTCCTTCTTAAAAGAGTTTTGGTATGATTTGACATTGTATGTATGATCTGACATGTATTATTTGCAAATTTAAAGACAAAATGAGAATACCCAGAATAATCAGATTTGTGCCTAAGAAAAAGCAATCAACACAGTAGATCCCCACCAATATAAAAACAAAAATACTCAGAAACTAGAAAGAAATAAAATATACATTTTATGATACAAACATAACTAATAACATTCTAAGGAAAAATCAAATGTATAAAATAGTGGGAAATGTATAAAATGTGAAGGATATAAAAAACATTCTTTAGGTTTTAATGGATGAGAACACAAAGTATTTTTCAGATGTTAATTCTTCTCCGAATATTCTATAAAATTAAAGATTTAATAGTAAATGGTAGCAGCCTATTTAGGGTAAACTTGACAAGTAATATTGACATATATTATAATAGCCAGAAATATATATATAAAAGACAAAGGGAGGTTACTAATTTGTCAATTATTTTTAGTTAAAAATGATCAAAATAGGTATATGTAAATGGAAAAATAGGATTTTATTCAAAAGCATATGAAAATTCAGTATATTGTCAAAGAACTGCTTGAAAAATTGGTGGATTTTCTATAGGTGTTTGTAATATGAAGCAGCCATTTGGAAAAAAGCAAATTTGGAGTTCCAATTTAATACTTAAAAGACATCACAAACATTTCAGTTAAAAATCATAAAAGTTACTGTGGAATTAAAAATTCAAAATTGTAAAGTGTGAAAGGCTTTCCTTAGAATGCATAAATATAAAACAAAATAAAATTACTATGACAGTTCTATTTACACACGAAGGAATCAGGGTAAAGACAAGTTTATTTGCCCAAGGACAAAGAGAGAAGTATTAGCATAGTTTGGATTCTAATCCATTTTTGAATTTATTTACTACATCCTTGTGTTATTATCATAATTTAAATGATGCCCTATTAGTATTAGCCAAATGAAGGTCTCCAAATAGCATTACAGTTATTAAAGAGTCCTTAATCAAGGAAGTGGTTTTGATTTGTTTAGTTTCCTTAGGTGGCTGTAAATGGTTTAATTCAGTTTGCTAGTGAACCAAGCTATGATACAATGATCATCGATCTTCTGTATTCAGTATTAATTGATTTCTCTTCTATATTCTCATATTATCGATTGAACTGTCATTAGAATACTAATTTTGTCATACTTTGTATTTTAGGGATTTGAAAGCAACAGTGATTCAGTCTACGAAGCCTATTGAGAGCAAAGACTGTATGTAATTTATTTATCACTGTACGCCCGTCACAGGTGAAGAATAACTTTGAGTTAAATTATTTTATATAAAAGATATTTACTATACAGATAAGCTGGGTGTATATTATTTAAATCAAGGGGAAATTTTAGCACAGGTATATACTGTAAAGTGTATATAGGGTTTACTCTTTTCTATGAATATACTTCATGTGTAGACTAAGAAAGCCCTATGTATAAAGAAGGTAACATAATAAGTATAAATAGGTTATACAATGAAGAGCTAACACAAAATGAAGGAGTAGGAAACGAACTAACCTCCCTAATGCCAAAACTGTTTGCTGATTCTTTCTAAGAAATCCTGCAATTTGCTTTCTCTCCCTCACTGCTTTTATGCTAAGTAAACCCCAAACTTCTCCCTTACATTCTTTACAATAGTTTTAACCCAGAGGCTATGCTCCAGGGAGAAGGTAATGGGCCGATAATCTCAGAAGAATGGGCAGGCCCTCTGCATCCCCATGATGCTAGAAAGATTCATGGCAGTTAAGGGGAATGCAGCAGCACCCTGTAAAGCGCTCTGATTGTTATCACCTTTTCTGTTCCATCCATCCTTTTTTCTGTAAAACTTCAAGACCCCAACTCCAAGATGGATTCACAATCCCTAAGGCATTAGCCGGCTGTGATTCCCCTTTGCCTGGCAAAGCAATAAAGCTGTTCTTTTCTAATCATCCCAAATTCTGCCTCCAAGTCTCACCCCATTTTCAGGGTACAGAGGCCATTTTTTTGGCAACAAAAGGAATGAATGAATGAATGAATGAATGAATAAATAAAATTACTAAACCAACAGCATTTATACTGTTTCTTAACAACAAATGGCAACTTTTACACTGCCAGTGGCCTTGTAAATATCTTATCCAAGATCTAAAGTGGTAGTTAATTTTTACTTCTAGGTATCTACACTTATGGGGGTGAAATTAATTTAAATATATCTATATAAATAATAATTTTAACATACATTGGCCCCAAACAAGCAATAGTTAAAAGACATCTTTTACTTATTAATACAGTACCTAAGTACAAAAGTTGCACTAAATGTCATTACCACTTGGGTATAGTTTCTTATATCTATTTTCTTCTCTTCTATTTAATTTTTTAAACTTCTGATTATGATGCATTAAATTGATTTCTAAACTTACTAGTGGGCCACTGCTCATAGGATGGAAAACACTCTAATACACAGAACAACAAACATTTTAAGCACATAATATATGCACAGATTTTGTTCAGCTATTGGCTTCAATTCCTTTAAATTATAAAGCATATTCAAGATGAAAAAAAAATTTAAATATGAAAAAATATTTAGAAATGTATGTAAAAATATTGTTTGGCTGGTATAATCTGAGTGGATTTAGTGTTTTTACATTTATATGATTCCACTAGTTTTCCATTTTTAAAGGGAGTTAACAATTGAAATATTTATTTCCTGTACTAGTTATCTTCTACTTGCCTTTTATTTTGTAAAGTTTCTAATCTAATTCTTACTTCTGTAAATATTTACAACACATTATAGTACTCTTGGAGTTATATACACAATCATAATTTTGATTCATTTTCCTGTTTATTTGAACTAGTATATTTTAATCCATTTTTTAAAACAGAATGTATTGTATAAACGCTGTTAAAATTGTCCTTTACATAGACAAGTATAAAATTCAACGTTATAAATTAACGTTCTTTCAGGAGTATTACCTAATATATATAGACTTCAGAAAATTTCAAGGGGATCTGGAAAAAAGATACTCTTTAAAACCAAGAAAGATAATTTTGACAATGAGAAATACCTGAGTAAACAGAAGTCTGTGACGTCACAGAGACACAGAGGAGCCTAATTATCAGCTATGATTCTTTTCAAGCAAATACGCTGAGTAGCCTAAAAAGATAATGTCAGTGTCTGAAATGGACCAGCGCTGTGCAAATTGCAGCCATGGTTCAAACCAAACGGTCCATCTGAAACTACTGCTAAACACTACCCTAAGCATTTATAAAGGTTAACTACTTGAGTATCATTATTGGATTATCAACATACCAACAAACAGAAAACACATGTAGTTAAACTCAAACTACAATGCAAGTGAATGGGACATAGTGTCAAAGGGTGGCAAATGATATGTAATGACTAATGGGGAGGACTTTATGAAGGGAAAGCTTGTGGCACAGAGAGAAAATGTATGTTCTGGAAATGTGTTTGGCAATCAAGGATGGTAATGAGCCTATCTTTTAAAGCGATTTGTGAAAAAATGATCTCTGGCTTTCAAATGGTTGCAAAGAGATATCCTTAAGGAGAGATGAATTTTATTTGAAGGTGGGAAGTGAACAATATATTCATGGAAAAAATGACATAATAACACAGTTTGAAAGACAGAGGGGTGTGGGAGAATATTACGACAGGAGAAAACATGGGAAATTACAACCACCAACAGTTCTGGAGAGAACACATGAGCAGCGGCATATAAATTTTGAAAAAAAAAAAAAAGATAATTAAAAGGATAGGCAAGGGTGATTTTACTCCAGCCATCACTAGGAAGATAATTCATGACACAAGGTGATCTAGAATAAAGTGGTCTCCTGTAATATTCTTTTACTTTTTTCTTTAGAAATTGGAAGGCTGTGGTAAAAGTAGAAGCTACTAGAGTATGACCCTCTTTTTCCTATAGATGGGGTGATAGCTTCAGGAAGGAAGGAATAGGATGGTAAATTCAATACAACAAACAGAAATGAGGAATGAGTGAGGAAGAGTCCTAAGATTATTATCAGCTTGGAGGCAGCCCAGAATATTGGATATTGCCTCTAATAGCGACAGAAATAGTATATTGGCACTTTTAGAAAAAGCACTGATTTCCAGCAAAGCCTGGCAAATGATTGAAAGCCTTCCAAAATATCACAAACAAAAAAGAAAACCACAACTAATCAAGAGTATAATTCCTTAAATTGCTAATATATAAAATACTCACATTCTGAATCCAGAAACACATGAAGATAATGAAGTACCAGTAGTCAAATAAAATTTATTTGGACTGGTGCAATTTTGACATGTTACACTGGATTTTTTATACAAATATAACTATCTCTGCATACCAACATTAATATATTTTCTTTTACACATTTTTTCCCTCTCTGTTGCCCTTCATGAGCAGTTCATCCCATATTTATCTCTATAGGGCACCACTCCTTGAAGATTCCAGGAAGCCCTAGTGCTTGTATCGTGCAAAAAGGATCAGTCCCGGACCAAACATCAACCCAAGAATAAACTACAGTTTAAACAGTTTAAATGAACCAGAGGATTATGAAAACTTCTCACCTACTACCCAATGCAAATTGATGGAGTTTGTGTGCCCTGCTCGAGGACCTTGTGTTCTGGCCTGGTGGGTATGGATTCTGTTGAAGGGGCATTTTCTATCCTTTCCTGAGAGAATTTAGGCAGAACCACACTGGGCTCTCTCATCGAACTACTCCACTGTTGGGAGCACCATCTAGTGTCTGTCTTTTTCTTCCTGAAAATGTAGGGTTTCTTTTACACAGTGATCTTCCTCACAGCAGTGAAGAGTTGTGTGCAACACATACGAAGTCATGGAAGTCTTGATGGACTGAATCCCAATATTTTCTATTAGATTTTCCTCCTCCACTGCACAATCTCCTAGTCCATGAAGACTAGAGATAACTGCAAACCATACATGCAAAACCAAGAGGAAAGTTCATAGACGTTTCCTGAATAAAGTAAGATATATCCAAGGCAATCTAAAGATGCCATGCCATGTATTTACGTAATCACTTTAACAAGTGCACTGCTACTAAATTAAGTATATTATTCACAGTCTTGTTAACTGCTTATTTTCCCTGCATGTATTTACTAATTCAAAAACTATGAACATTTAAAAATCACATTATATATTATCATATCACCAGCAAACAGTCTATGGGTGTTTATTTTAGTTTGTATTTGGCAACAATTAGATTTTTGTTCATACGGCTAGGGAGTTAGATAGAAATGAGCACCAGGCAAGGAGAGAAGGAGGAGGGAGCAACCCAGAAAAATAGCAGCACGCCTGCTCCAAAAACTTATACTTTCTCTAAATGAAAGTCAGCAAAGAAGCCAGCTAGAATTGAACACTGCGGCTGCACAGTAGAGAGAATGACATGGCTTAACTTGACCCAATACTCATATTATAATGTAATTAATATTGCAGTTTGAGCCCCCTTTCATAGGTTTCTCTGTGTGCATCATGAGTAAGAACCTGCACAAAAGGGATGGGCATACCTGAGTACAAGGAATGTGAGCTGTCAGTCAGCCTGAGCATGCAAAGAACGGAAGCCGTCCATAATTAACCACAAAAACCCTCCCTAAGCCAGGATATAAGAACAGGAAAAACAAAGGAGCAACGCCATTTTTCCTCTCTTGGATTGGCCTGCCCCGCTCCCCTCAATTCTCAGTGTTGTACTATATATTTATTACCTTTTTACTTCACTAATAAAATTTTCTCTTTGTATCACATTCTCTGCCTCCTGTTAAAAATTCATTTTTTTCGGGCAAATAAGAACCGAAGTAACTTTTATTCCCCTCCTCCCAGTAGCAATATCTATAATGAAAAAGAATATGAAAATGAATATATGTATGTCTATGTATGACTGGGACATTGTGCTGCACACCAGAAATTGACAAATTGTAACTGACTGTACTTCAATACAAAAATAAAAAAAGAATTCCAAAAAATAATTATAATTAGCTGTAATGGAAAAGAATCTTAAATATATATATATATATATGTATAAATGAATCACTTTGCTGTATACCTGAAACTAACATTGTAAATCGGTAATACTTCAATAGAAAAAATAAGAATTTAAAAAAATTCAGTAGATTAAAAACAAACTGTACCTTACTGTTTACAACTAGAAAATCATCATTAATTAGGGTAAATTTATCTAAAAAGAAACATAGTGAGCATAGAAATAATATCTACATTCGTTTCACTCATTCTTTCCAATTTTAGGAGGAATTTGTTTTGCCTTTAAAAGAAAACTGCACATTTCTGAATGAGTTATGAGTTACAAAATGGAACAAAAACTGGTAGATTAAAAATAAAATGTGTATATGTTTTTCAGTGAAAATATAAGACTGTGTGTTTCCTCAAAACAATCATCAAAAGCTTTTGTTGGATGGTATATTTTGGTTCAAAATGAATTCCACCACAATCTATGTTATAGGCACTAAAGTGGACTCTGATTGTACAATACAGCTTACAAGGCACAAATTTTCTTAGGAGAGATTACAGAAATCTCATAGCGCTATTCTCAATTTCCTAATCATGAATTAATTCTTAATTATTCTCATGTGATCATGGCAAAACTCTGACCTTGCAAATACACCAATTAATCTATTTAATATCTATTCTAAAGGAAAACAAAGAGCCAAAATTACCTGTTTTCTCAGTAACTAATACTGCTATCATACATGTCTTCCCCTTTTAACTCCGTATTTAATTTTCCTCTTACACCCTACCAGTTTACGATCTTTTGTCCTCCTCTCTATTCCAGTGAAATCTCCCTTTCTCACTCTCTAATACAGTAATATCATTTCTATTATCTATTCCACTTTGCATTTTTTAATTGAGATCTGTGAATACAGTGAAATGGACAGAACTTAAATGAGCAGTTTCATGAATTTTAACAAAAGCATATATCCATGTAACACATGTAACCCAAGCAACCCAACACAATGAAGATATGGAAATTTCTATCACCACAGAAAATCCTCTCATTCTATTTCAAAAGCCTTCTGATTACTATCTCAGTAAATTTAAAGTGTTTTCCATTTGAGAACTTTATATAAATGAAATTATAGGGTATGTGTTATTTTTGCACTTCTTAAATTCAGTATGATTTTGAGATTCACCCAGAGTGTTTAATGTATCACTGATTCTTTTTATTGTTCAAAAGTATTCTATATTATAAAAATACCACAATACGTAGATCTGTTCTCTGTTAATAGTTATTTGTATTATTTCTAGTTTTTTGCTGATATTAATATAGCTATTATGGAACATTCTTGTACAGGTTTTTGTAGATACATATCTATACATATCTATATATATATGGTTTTGTTTTTTTTTTAATTTCCCTTGGGTAGTAGTTAAGAGTGGAATTGTTAGGCCAGAAGGTAGATGAATGCTTACTTTTACAAGAAACTACTGAACATTTCTCCAAAGCAGCTGCATGATTTTGCATTTCCATCAGCAATATAGAAGAGTTCACGTTGTTCATCTTTGCCAAAATGGCATGGTTTCAATATTTTTAAATTAAACGATTCTAGTGTGTGTGAGATGGCAAGTCATCATGCTTTTACTTTTCATTTTCTAGATGACTGATGTTGTTGAGCACTGTTTGTGTCTTAACTGGTCTTTTATGTAGCATCTTTAGTGAAATGTCTTTTTAAGTATATTCTAATTTTCTATTGAATTGTTAATTTTTTTTTGTATTGAATTGTAAGTTTTGTGTATTTTCAAATACAAGCTGGAGGGAGGGTATAGCTCAGTGGTAGAGTGAATGCTTACCATGGACAAGGTCCTGGGTTCAATTCCCAGTAATTAATTAATAAACCCAACTACCTCCCCCCACAAAAAAGAAAACAAAAAACAAAAAAAGGTAAAACAGATATAAGCCCTTTGTCAGAAATATGTATATAATATGAATAGTTTCTCTTAGTCTATGATTTGCATTTTTTTCTTTAACAGTGTTTTTAAGTGCACAGAGTTAACTAATTTTGGAGGGGGAGCAGAGGGAGGTAATTAGGTTTATTTAATTTTGGAGGAGGTACTGGGGATTGAACCCAGGACCTTGTTTATGCTAAGCATGCACTCTACCACTTGAGCTATACCCTCCCCCTAGAAGTCACTAATTTTGATGGTGTCTAATTTATTAATTTTTTTTATGGTTAATGTTTCGGTTGTGTATGGAACCTTACCAAGGTCACAAAGATATTTTCCTTTGTTCTCTTACAGAAGCTTTATATATTTTTAGATTTGTATATAAAAAATAATCTATTTCAAATCATTTTTTCCAACATGGCTTATCTGTTATTCAAGTAACATTTTTTGAAACTTTTTTCCTTCACTGAAATTCTTTGGCACTTATTTCTGATCTCTGCACCCATCTGTTTCTTTTAAAATCCCAGTGCCAATAAACACTCTCTTGATGACTGTTAATTTTCTGCTAAGTGTTCAAAACAGGTACTGTAAACCTTACAACTTTGTTCTGTTTCAATATTTTTCCGCTACTCTAAATCCTTTGCAAATAATCCAAACTGCCCTTAGCAGGTAAAAGAATAAACAAACTATATTACATTTATACTGGGGAACTGTATTCATCAACCAAAAACTGCATCTAAGAATTAATACGGTGAACAAAAGAAGTCAAACAAAAGAGTAAGTACTAAATAATTCCATTCATAATACATTTTAGAACCGTCACTCTCAGTCTCCGGTAAAATATGGAATGTTAGTTTTTTTATGAGCTGACAGGTAGGAATCTACTTCAGTGTGGCATGAGAGAATTTTACTGGGTAATGGAAATGTATTATTATAGTTTGATTAAAGTGATAGTTACATGAAAACATTCATTTGTGAAATTCATTTAACTGTATATACAAAATACAAACACTTTATTGTACATAAATTGTACAACAATGATGTTGATTTTAAAAGTTATTGACTATAATTTGGATTTGTCTTATTTTCCCCTTTATTTCTGTCAATTTCAACTTTTTGGAAGCTCTTTAAGTACATTCACAGTCAGATTCCTGTTTTATTAACAAATTGACACCTATATCATTATGTAACGTTGTTCTTTGTCTCTTGTTTTTAAGGCACTATTTGATGATTACTATTTCACAATAAATCTTTTTCTTTAATAAATCTTTTTTTTTATAGCCTGTTAGTAAAGTACATTTTTTTCTCTTAGCATTGTTTTATTTAAAGTTTGTTTCTGGACAGCACTTAGTTGGGTCTTGCTTTTTTGAATCTTTGTGACAGTCTTATCCTTTAGAGTATTTAGTCCACTTAAAGCTGTTAATTTTGAAATAATTGTAGATTTCCATAGGGGTGTAAGAAATAATAAAGGTCATGTACACGTCACCTGGTTTTCCCAAAAGATAACAGCTTGCATAACTATATCACAATGAGGAAACTGATATTAATAAAATTCATTGACCTTAGTCATATTTCACCAGTTTTTCATACACTTATTTGTATACATGTGTTTGTGAGCTTATATTTAGTTCTATGCAACTTTATCACATGTACAGATTCATGTGACTACCACCATAGTCAAGATACATGGCAGTTGGATAATAAAGATCCCTTATGCTATTGCTTTAATAAGCTACCCTTTCCCTCTCTACCTCTGTAATACCTGGAAACTAATATTTTGTTTTCCATCTCTATGTTTTTGTCATTTCATGAATTTTATATAAATGGACATGTGCAGTATATGAGCTTTTGAGATTGACATTTTCACTCAGCACACCTTTGGTCCTCCTCATTGTTTTCTTTGTCTTCTTTTACCACCTTAAACATGCTTATTTCGGCTTTCATTGTTTTGGGTGGTAAAACTATGGGTATTTATATTCTTAGCCCCACATGTAATATGCTCCCTTCATCAGCTGTTTTTGAGAATTTTTCTTTATATTTGTTTTTCAACAATTTGACCATGATATGCTCCTGAGTACTTACTTTGTGTTTATAATCTCTGGGGCTCACTGAGCTTTCTACATTTCTGAATTACTATTTTTCATACTATTTAGAAAAGTCTAGTCACTTTTTAAGTACCTTAATGCTCTATTCTGACCTGCTTCTCCCTCTGGGACTGTATTGTCTATTAAATATTACTACACATACCACTGGCATTTTGCACATTTCTTTTTTGTCTCTGAATATTCTCTCTTCACTTCACAAAGGTGCAGAAGATGAATAGGAAAAACTAAACTAATTGTATAATTACTTATAATATAACATTAGTAGATGCTACCTAAAATGATAGAGGATTATGCAAATTCTATTTATTAAATAAAAAAATCCTTTATAATCATGAAAAATATATATGAAAGAATTGCAAAAGTGGACCACAAGTGGAGTATTAACAACAAAGCCATGAAACAGTAAATATAACCTAAAATGATTTAAGCAAATTAAGAGCAAACATAATGTTCAATTCAAAATGGCAGCATTCAGAAGCTGGAGGAATAACCCTCCCAGACATCAGACAATACTACAGAGCTACAATAATCAAAACAGCATGGTATTGGTACAAAAACAGACATATGGACAATTTAACAGAATAGAGAGCCCAGAAATAAACCCACAAACTTTTGGTGAATTAATCCTTGACAAAGAAGACAAGAATATACAATGGAGTAAAGATACTCTCTCCAGCAAATGGTATTGGGAAAACTGGACAACTGCATGTAAGTCAACGAAGTTAGAACACTCCTTCACATCATACACAAAAATAAACTCAAAATGGCTTAAAGACTTAAATATAATCCAAGATACAATAAACCTCTTAAAAGAAAACATAGGCAAAACATTATCTCACATACATCTCAGCAATGTTCTCTTAGGGCAGTCTACCGAGGCAACAGAAGTAAAAGCAAAAATAAACAAATGGGACCTAATTAAACTTATAAGATTTTGCACAGCAAAGGAAACCATAAGCAAAACAAAAAGACAACCTATAGAATGGGAGAAAATATTTGCAAAAGATGATACAGACAAGGGCTTAATTTCTGGTATATATAAACAGCATATACAACTTAATAAGAAAAAAAACAAACAACCCAATCCAAAATGGACAGAAGACCTAAACAAGCAATTCTCCAATGAAGACATACAAATGGCCAATAGGCACATGAAAAAATGCTCAGTATCGCTAATTATCAGAGAAAAGCAAGTCAAAGCTACTTCAATGAGGTATCACCTCACACTGGTCAAAATGGCCATCATTTAAAAGTCCACAAATGATAAATGCTGGAGAGGCTGTGGAGAAAAGAGAACCCCCCTGCACTGATGGTGGGAATGTAGTTTGGTGCACCCCTATGGAAAACAGTATGGAGATTCCTCAAAAGACTAAAAATAGATTTACCATATGATCCAGCAATTCCACTCCTGGGCATATATCCAGAGGGTACCTTAATTGAAAAAGATACATGCACCCCAATGTTCATAGCAGCACTATTTACAAGAGCCAAGACATGGAAACAACCTAAATATCCACTGACAGACGACTAGATAAAGAAGCTGTGGTATATTTATGCAATGGAATACTACTCAGCCATAAAAATAATAAAATAATACCATTTGCAGCAACATGGATAGAACTGGAGATTGTCTTTCTAAGTGAAGTAAGCCAGAAAGAGAAAGAAAAATACCATATGATATTACTTATATACGGAATCTTAAAAAAAGCCAAACAAACTTATTCACAAAACAGACTCACTGACGTAGAAAACAAACTTACGGTCACTGGGGGAGAAGAGGGTGGGAAGGGATAAATTGGGAGTTCGAGATTTGCAGATACTAACTAATATATATAAAATAGATAAACAACAAGTTTATACCGTATAGCACAGGGAACTATATTCAATATATTGTAGTAACTTATGGTGAAAAAGAATATGAAAATGAATATATGTTCACCTATGATTGAAGCATTATGCTATACACCAGAAATTGACACATTGTAAGCTGACTACGTTTCAATAAAAATATATATAAACAAAAAAGTGGCAGCATTCAGATAGTAAAGGAAAAGTTTATAATAGAAGAGCTATGAGAAGACTAAGAGGTTGATGTTGCAAGTATCTAGGTGTTTGAATCAGAGATCCTGCCAATGACGTTCCTCTTTTTAAGAAACAAAGGTCTGTAAATACTAAAAATAGGTACTAAATTCAAATGCTTCTGTCTTTTTTTCAACTAAGGTTTAAGTGAATATCTATTAACTAAATATTTATTAACCAAGTTTTAAGTAAGTATCGATTAACCAACCATTCTTCTATATTTTTCTTCCAATAGTTTTACATTTTTTTCTCTAGGATTTAAATCTTTTATTCTAGGATTTGGAGTAGATGATTATGTTTAAGTCACTTTGAAGTCTGTTAGAAAGATTTCCTAAAATAACTGATATGAAAATGGCCATTAAATTATTAAATCCTATACTGGAAGTATGTGGTTATTTTCAATAATATAGGTATCTAATCTATTTTTTATCAAATATGCATAATCCAAATGAAAGAAAAGGTAGTTCTACAAATATAATCAGATATTAGAATGGATAATTGAGAAAAGATGTAGCATACATAGCAGCATCAATTTCTTAAAATATTTAGAAAAGGTCCAGCTCAATTGGTTGCATGCTTTGAACTTCTCTCTTGTATATTTAGCAGTAATAGTACTATATTCTTAAATAATGAATTTTTTTTAAGAATACAATTTCCTCTCCTAAAGCATTCTTTTCTGAATAGTATTCAACAAGAATTTTGACTGATCTAATTAAAGCTGTAATAATCCAGTCACACTTCTCACACAGTGCCCCTTATTAGCCTTTCAGGTAGTTTCCTTTCCAATATAGCAAGCCGTGGCTAGGTCTGGGTTAAGGAAAATTGGATTCATTATGGCAATGATGACAAATTATCTTCTGCAAGAATTGTTTAACAAAATGAGTCAAAAGAGAGAAAACTAAACGAAAGAAAAGAATGGCATGGGAATGAATAAAGAATAAAACTGCATATTAAAAACCCAAAGCAACAGAAGAAATTATAAAAACTGAATAAAAAGGTAATGCAAAACTGTAGGCATAATGAGCTTTTCTTATCATTAGAGGTTATTACATTCTCATTTCTTTTATGATCACATGTGGCATATCCCAGTTTTTAAGGGCCTTTAACATATTTAGCAAAAGCAATATATGCAAAATTACAGGAAACTCTTAGCTTTGAAATAATGGTTTATAGGCAATAATGAACCACTAATTGTCTTTGGCAAAAGTTGGTAACAGTTACTAGGGGCTAAAAGTTCAGTCTGACCCAGTATTTGATTTGCTCAAAGTTAAACTTCATTAAGTAGTATATAAGCACTTTCCTATCTTTTTATGATATATTTTGCCAATATCAAAAACTAGAAAGGGAGTTTAATACTTTTTGACACTTCTGTGTTATTCACACACTAATGATTTTGTAAAACCAGCTTAGGATAAAATCATCTAAGGCATACTTAATATAAAACGGATTTCAGCTGATATTTGGATTTAGTGCAAAGTAACATTATAGTATTAGGTACTTGTTTAAACGATTCATTTAATAAATTGTGTATTGTCTTTATGATGATTTGTAAAATGAGTACATTCAATATTGTTTTTACTGTAAAATGATCTGTTGACCTTCTAAAACTTTATTTGACTTTTGTAAAGATTACTGTTACATAAATAATTAATATGCAATTATATCTATAGTAGAGATAAGGAAACTAAACCTTTGAGAAAGTAAAACAAATTTTTGGTATCCTGTAACTATGTAATAATTTAACAAGAATTTAATGTTAGCTTTTATGAGCAACAGTTCTGTGCTTTTGCCCAAGACTATGAAAATATAAAATATATATTAATATGTGATATATATACATATGTGTGTATTATATAATATGGACTATGGAACATATTAAAGAAGAGTTACATATTTGCTCTTCTACACAAGTGTTAAATTTTAGGGAAAAGAATCCCAAACTAGCAACATCTTTATCTACTATTATTAACTATTTTAAACTAAATGTAGTAGGTCAAGATGGTCAACAATGTCTACCTTGGTAAACTCAGAACTAGGCCCATACTTTATGATGTCTCTTATTATTAAATAAATAATATTTGTTAATGGCAATTTGATTATTTACTCTACAAATACTACAGTGAGCATTACATCAGGGAGTTACTGTAAAGAGACACAAAGATGAAGAAAATGAGGGCATAAGAGTATGAATGAATTTTCAAATGAGTCAGAAAGATCAGTTATATACCTATATACTTAAAACTCAAGCTCTACTTTATTGCTTTATGAGGGAAATGAAATAGCTATATAAATCGTGAAGATAAAATTGATATAATAATTGATATAAAATATGGAGATTTTGTGCATGCCTTAGAAGAGCTGGTAGGTTTCAATATGAGGAAAAAAG
The DNA here is from genome assembly GCF_048773025.1 of Camelus bactrianus. Taxonomy (NCBI): domain Eukaryota; kingdom Metazoa; phylum Chordata; class Mammalia; order Artiodactyla; family Camelidae; genus Camelus; species Camelus bactrianus. The sequence continues at coordinate 16,782,802 of NC_133563.1, read as the reverse complement.
AAAAAGAGTCATTTCTGAGAAAGTAGTATAGACAGAAAACAAGAAGCAGAAAAGACTTAAAATTTTGGATCATGTATAGAGAAGAGCCTAGAACAGAGGATATTATTCAAAGGAACAGGAGATTGTATTGGAGAGACGGAACAGAGCTAGGTTGTGGATGTGTATTAAATCAATGATAAATGGTTTGGTGTTTATATATCGAAGATTTTAGGTAAGGGAATTGAACGATACTAACTTTTGCTCTGGAACGTACTTTTTAAATTTAATAAATTGGAAATGAGACAAACTGTTACGCAGTATCCATTTAGGGAAAATATAACAGATGAAAGTCAACACTGACCTACCCTGGGTTGGCATTAGTGAGAATGAGAATATTGGAAGAAACTTAAGAGATTCCATAAGGGAGAATAAATAGGAATTAGCAGATTACTTGAATGACCAGAAACATCAAAGAAAATAAAGAAATCAAGAACACATACACGTTTATATTTTAAACCTGAGTGGTCTTATTTTCAAAGAGCTCCTAAAGGTACAATACTGAATAATAAGCACTTTCTAATTGTTTACTACGTGGCAGTCACTAGCCTAAGCACCTCATGCACACTCTATTTTATTTAACCATAAAATACCCAAACCTGCTGATGAATACATCATTTTTTTAAATCAGAAAAATTTTAAATGAAATATTTTTGAAACTTGCCTGAGATTAAAGAGCTCATAAATTACTGGGATTGGGATTGAAATCTAAAGCGTAAGACTCCAAAGACCACACTCAAATAGTGATTTTTATTATTGTAATAGAAGAGTCACAATATGCTTAGGGAGTAAGGAGAAAGACATACAACTCATATATGAGGAACCCAGAAGCAGATGTTAGAAATAATAGGATGCAGTGTACATTTCAGAAATAAGACACTATGTATGGCCTAAGAGTGGGATGCCAAGGTCAATTATGACAGATAATGGAATAAATAAAACCAGATAATTTAAATATGTTTAAGACATGGTAAGGAAATTGGGCTTTAAACCTAAGTGCAAAACGAAGTTCATTACAAGTTTTAAGTAGGAAAATAATACCATTAAATTTAGGATTTAAAAAGGTAACTAGCTGAAGTTAGGTAAACTGAACATGAGAAGGAGTAAGAAAGAAGGTAGAGATAAAATCATATTCCTTTTCTTGTTATGCAATCAGAAGTTGCATAGATCACGTTAAATAGAGCAACACCAGATTCCTGGAAACAGGACCGGCAGGACTTACACATGAACTGAATGCAGGTAAGAGGAGAGAAGGGATAGAGAACAAATTTTATACTCAGGATTCAGTATTGGGCAAGTAGAATACAGGAGGAGTAGGTGGTGTGATTGATTCATTTCAGTATCATACATATTAACAGAAACACGGAATGTAAAGAAGGAGCCCTTGGAGACAATAATGGTAAGGTTTGCTCCAGACATACTAATTTAAGATGCTGGTAGGATATTTGGGTAGAAATCTGTCCAGCATTTAGAATTGAAAGATCTTCCTTAAGAGAAAAAGAAAGTTGTTGTATGTAGATTTAAGATTTTTGGTGGATTTTTCCCCCAAATTTTTTCCATGTGATTCAGATGGCACCTACTAGCCTTTGAACTGGATATGTGCCACGGACTGGCCAATGATTGTACACCATTTTATTCAGCTCTTCCCACCGTAGGACTGTTGCAAGGATGGACATATGACCCAAGCCACACCTGCTAAACACAATACATTTAAGCAAAGGCCTTTATTAGATGTATCAGGAAAGTAGTACTCCTTTCACAGGGATTTTGAAATCACACAATGTAAACCTGATGGAACTGTTAGCCTTAATTTTTAATGCACTGCTGAACACGTGATGAAAATGAAATACAAAGCAGAGCCTAGAGAAGACTCATGATGAAATCATGGAACAACTGAATCCAACCACTGCTAAATCCATAAAGGTACCAAAATTCTTCTCTTATATGAGCCAATTGTTTCCTTTTATATTTAAGCTCATTTGAATTGTGTTATGTGACTCGCACCTGACACGGTATTGACAAATATAGGAGTCATTCACATGAGGTTATATTTAGAAGCCATGCAATTTTCAAAGAAAGGGAGAGTTTTTCCTTTGGTAAAGGCATCAGAGGAATCAATAAAATTGTGAAGTATTAGAAAAACACTGAGAAAACAATCTTAGTTGATGATGACAATGAATTTCAAATTGCAAAGTTTATGATACAACTTATTAGAAAGCCAGGTAGTAATCTTTTTTTTAATAGGGAAATATTATTTTTAAAAGTCTGATGGATAAATAGACAGAATTAGCTAACTAGACAAAGAATACAAAAGGAAGTCTTTTTTAAAATAATGAAAAGATTTGAGCATATTTAAAATCTACAGAAAATAAACCATTATAAAGGGAGAGAATGAAGATGCCATGCAGAAAATAAATGATACAAATTCTATAACCAGAGAGGAAATATGAGTTCAAAGGGAAAAATGTGATACACATATTAATAAGTCTGAAATAGCAAACCCTAAATTACTTATCAGCTCATTAATAGAAGTTGGTGACCTAACTGCATTCCATGTCATACCTTTTATATAGTAAGCCTATTAGACTCAAATATTTTTGATTTGCTATATCAAATCCCAATTATATTAATAAATTTTGTAATAGTGTATTTTTAAGAAATGGATGAGATTAGACGCCATCTGCAAAGTAAAATTCGTGTTCCTAGAAGATAGGCAATACAATTGCTTCTATCAAATTAATATATAATTCTCATTAAATGGTCTTATTTCTCATAATTAACCTAAAAGAATTTATGTGAAAGCTAAAGAAGGTAAAATAAAATTTGATTTAACTATGGGAAATTATTTTTATGTTTCCTTTATTATCTTGATTGTTGTAGATACAAGTAAGTGTCATCATAAGAGGATTTAATTTAAAAATTAACATTTCTTAAACTACGAACACTGGCATAAAAATTCATTATTTTCACCTCTTGGTTTCTTACTGAGTGAGCCAACGTTTACACCTGTCTTACTACTCTATTTTATTTTACATTTAGACTTGCTGTAGTTTGAGATTTTGGTGCCTAGTGGAATTCATCAGTGCTTTTGGATTTTATACATCCAAGATTATCCAGATTGTTCTTTTATTCATATCCATCTGGTTAAATGATTACAACCATTTCTCTCCAAAGTAGACTCCACAGTGGGTGTTACCCTTACCTCTAGGCAACATTAATGTAAAGTACACAACAGGAAAAGCGTCTGCAGACTAGTTCAAAGTCTAAGTAGTAATGAAATGTGGTAGCAAGAAATAAACCAAATAATTAATTCTTAGTATGCCCAAATTTTCTATATTAGTTTACAGATTTGGTTATCACTTCTTTTCTGTAGGTTCTATCAGGATTGACAGTTATTTTGGTAATTGACATATATAAGCCAAATCTGCGAGGAGCAGCACGCCAAGGGGAAGGGGTGGAAGGTTGTTGGAGGGTGGATAGTATTATACAGAAAAAGAATAAAACCCAAGGAATAATAATAAAAAATAAAACATGGAATTAGTGAAGTTGTTGTCCCACAATTAACAGCCATTTACTCTTTTCTTTTTCTTAATTTGATATAGTCTTTGTTGTTGGTTTAACTAAGTATTATTCTAATCCAAATCCTTAGGTACACAATGCTGGAAAACAAGTTCCTCTTTTGCCTATCGCCTACCCTGTTCAAAAGAAACAGTGTGCTGTAACTTCATACTTCTTGTTTCCTTTTTAGTCCTAAGAGCTTTACATGTTTGTCAGCAGATATCATCAATATGCTAAAGTAAAAAAACAAATGGAGACTCGCCTTGAAAACTTCCTGAGCAGACAAAACCACTTTAATCATACAGGCAAAGCTTAATTTAGCTTATTTTGTAAGACTAACATCACCTGTGTCTTTTCTAGTTTATGATTCTGGAAATCACAAGCAAAACTTAAACTGTTCCCTGAAATTGATATAATGTAACCATTAATCCATTCCTGAGCATAAAATTCTAATATATTAACCAATCTTCGTACAGAAAAACAGTCACTACCTTCTCACTATAAAGCTGCGTCGTTACACGACACCCATGAGCCTTATTCCATGGTTGAGTGTTCCTGGTTCCCAAACTGTCTTTCTGATGTGTGCACGACAAACAGTTACAAATAATCGCTACATTGGTTTACTTCTGTTATTTCTTAACTTTTGACAAATATAAAACACAAACGCACACAACGCACCTTGTTTTGTGTCAATAGCCGGCAAATAGATGTGAAGTCCTGTATCCTAAATCCTTCTTAACAGACCTCGCTTCAGGTTGGTCATTCTCACTTTGGCCCTAAGGCCCCCAGGCGCCAGGAAAGGTGAGGAGGCAGCCCCTCACCAGCTCCTCATAGCCGCCTTTGCCCGCAGCAGAGGCTCCGGAGCCCCTGGGCGCCGCCATCTTGGGTCCTAGTCATCACGCTGACGCCGGGCTGTGACCTCCGCTCCGCGTTAATAACCTCATTCGCCTGACGGTATTCTCACATTTAGCTGCCTTGAATCTGAGGACCACTTACTTCTGTCACACTCTCACTCTTTCAAAAGTGATAATTTTGCATATTATGTGTGTGAATTCTAATTTTCAATTTTATTTATATTCTGGATGAACATTAATACATTATTTTGGGAGTTATTTCAAATTTATAGAACAATTTGAATTATGTATCCTACATATCCCATATGTTAGACACACACACGCACTCACACACTTTTGCCAATGTATGTGTCATTTATGCAATTAAATTTTGGAATTAAATAGCATGTCCTCAGGTGTTGAGCATTCCTACGATTGCATATTAGGTTTCTAACAATCTTCATTAATGGTTTTTTCAGCAAAATGAAGTAGAATTGTAAGCTATCACCTGCAGAACCTTTTTGATATACATAACTGCTATGGATATTGTAGGTTAAAATGCTCTGTTTTCCCCCAGGTAGCAGTATTTTATGCTTATATAACATTTTCCTCTCACCTATTTATTCTGACAATTTCTTTGTTTTACACTGCCTCTGAGGACTTCACAAAATCAATGTTGATGAGAAATTCAGTGTATAAAATTGTCAGTAATCTCCTTCTGTACAGAGCACCTATTCTTTGATTGCTTGTTAATGGTGATATAAAAACTTGCTTATTTGTGGGTGTTTATTCAGTTTGGTTTTTTTGTAAAGTAGCTACCTAGACATACTTAAAACAATTTTGTTTAATTTGACAAAATTAAAAAGAAAAGAAAAAAAACACACTTTAAATGTACCTAGCCATTTATCAGCCTAAATACTGACATGAGTTTTCTCTTATTTACTCACACAAATGTCTAATAACAATTAATCAAAATAGTTTCATGGTTGTGTATTTCCAAATTTCACCTTGTTTTAACTTAATAATCTATCTAGCCATCAGCATTACTAAAATTTAGGGGTCAATTGTCTATTTATCTCTCTACCTGTCTCACTATTAATGATCAGCAGTCATATAGTTTTACACAGATAACTACAAGTAGTAGCCAAAACAGGCAGGTTTCAAAATAAAGATTATTAAATTATTAGCTTTTATTATTATTTTAAACCTTGGCTAATGCTTACGTAATTTTTTATGAAATATATCTGCCTCAATCCAAAACAATATGAAATGTTAAATCTTCCTTTTTGCACTGTACCAAAATAGTCAAATGCATTGGATACATGCAAGTTTTATTTGAGTATTTTTTTAAATGTCACATATGTGTACATATATTTATCTGATAAATTCTTTACTTTGGAAGGCTTAATCAGTTTTCACACGTATATCTTAGGGATAAAGAAGGGGGAACATGAGAAAAATGCTACTAAAATTAACAAAAATATTGTTTCTAAAAATAACAATAGATAGAAACAATAAAAATTAAATAATATTTATAAAGCCATCATTGTGTTATTTTTACAAGTAGATACAGTGTTCTACATGTATGTAACTTTTTCCAAACTTGTAATCATCATGCATATAAAATGCATAATTAATTTGCATTCTTATTTTAGAAATTTTATCACCAACATTCCTGTTTCTAAGAGAATTTTTATAATTATCATATTAAATATATATGAGTCATTTTTGATATACCATATATTTATTAAGTTTTATAGTGCTACTACGGGGTTAAATTTTTGAGATCAAAAACATGAAATTTGCTAAGAAAGTAGATCTTGTGTTCTCAAAACCCACACACAAAAGTAACTATGTGAGGTGATGCATGTGATGTTAATTAACTTGATCATGGTAATCATATCACAATGTATTCATGTATCAGAATATCACATTGTATTCCTTAAATATATATAATTTTTATTTGTCAATTATACCTCAGTAAAGCTGAAAATAATGAAAATCTTTTTGTTTCTACCTAAGTATGGTAAAATTGTCTTCTATAAGAGCAAGGCCAATAGAAATGAATAAGTGCACCAATTTTTGTTGTATGAAAAAATATATCATTAGGTCTTTGATTGTAATTGCTTTATACCTATAAGTTAATTAGTAAGAATTGATTTCATAAGAATGCTTAATTTCCCCATTCAAGCATATGATTCATTGCTACAATTATTCAAATAATAAGGTAATTTAATAGAATATTTATTAAAGATCCTCTGTATGTATCATAATATTTTTACCAAATTAATTAATTTTTATATTGATCACTCACTATTTTTCCAACTGGATTATCATTTGCAAAAGACATTTAATCCAAGATAATTTGCTTAAAATTTCATTTTATTAAGGAAATGTCAAATACTGATACATGCAAATATAAAATCTCTTTTCTCAATTATTAACTATATCATCTTTCTTAATATAATGAACTTTATATAATAGTTGGTTTTGTTTTAAATTCTGAATTTGTGTAAATTAAAAATCACAATCCTTCATTTCCTTTTTAAAAAGCTGATTAATATATGTATTTACATCTTCTTGTATTTACACCTTAATATACTTATAAAATGTTAAGACTTTATATATTTTTAGGATATATTTTAGATAGTTGTATTTATTTTTTATTTGGGCTATCATTCTAAACCATGCCTTTACGTTATGTTGTTTTCTACATTGTGCTTCCTATAATTTGATTCCTTTACTGTGATATTGAAAGCCTCCTTTCTATTTCAGACCCAAACCCCGTGGTTTCTGGGGACTTTGTCACTGCCAATTCAAGGTGACTTAGATAATTCCAGGTATTTTGTTGTCATCATCCTTCCACCTGAGCATCCATTAAACATCTGTATTTCACTCTGCAGCTTACTTATATTTTCTATGTGGGTACCAGTTGTGTCCCTTTAACCTGATAACAGATTCCACTTTCGATCGAACAATTGGTCAATGAGAAAGTGTCAACTCTTCTTCATCAGTCTAAGGTCATGGGAAACTTTGTAAGGTTCTCTCAGATTTACTTGCATAGATAGCCCACCCACTCAGTTATCTTTATTTCGTGGTCACTTTGCTGGTATAGCAGAGTAGAAACTGAGTGGTTTATCACCATCTGGGATTCCACTTGTATATGTAACACTTACTATTTAATTGCCAAACATATCTCATTATTCAGGTGTTGGTGCAGGCTGCATCTTCCCTTCCCCCAAACCCAAAGGATTTCAAACCATGTTGATTTATTATCTGAGTTTCTCATACCTTAGTCCATTATAACTTTTATAGTTAACCAATATTGTGATTTGGGTACCTATGAAAGGCAGGACTCCAGAAGGCCCAGGTTCTTACAACTCAAAAAGCTCCTATCTCTTAATGTTACTTTTTTCTGTCACAAGTTTCCTAAGTTAATTAAAAAAAAATAGTTGAGTATTGATTCTATTTGTTTGTTTTCTACACAATCTGATTCAACTACCATATACTTAGACCAGTGAGTGTTGACTTTGTGGTTCCTGTTTATCTAGGGGGCAGTACACACAGTATCTCAAAACACTAAGGAAGAAGCACTTGTTAATATTAAAATATTTTAGGATCTAGGTAGACTATTTTAGTTCTATAATTGATTATTAAATCTGGCATATTTGATTTTTCTTTTTCTTTAAGGACTTCCCTCATAAGAAGACTTGTTCAAAAGTGATTGAAACTCACTCAGATTACATGGATAACCAGCCACCTGGGGCAAAGCTATCTATCACTTTTTCTTAGTGGGAAGAGTTGTTCCCAAACCCATTTTCTATAGGAATGTTCTTCCAGTCTTTGCCCCCTCCCTAAATCACAAAAAGGCCTACAGAAATTCTCACATGCCTTAATATCACTTTAGAGTGTTTGGGAATTAGCTTTGCCAAGTCATCTCTGTAAACAGCTGACCTTTGAACTGATTCAAACTAGCATCCCAATAATCTGTTTGTATTCCCGCTTAGAAGAGTGCTTTTGGACTTACTGTACAAAATGAGAGACAGGAGGCAGTATCTCTTCTCCTGACTACAACTCCATAGTGTACGTTAAATAGAGGTTTCTAGCTCCTCGGTGGAAATAATGTTTACTTGGGCAACACACGCCTTCTCTTTCCTTTTGCCAGAAATTCTTGTGTGAATTTTCTTAATTCACACCATATGATGGAATTTGTCCTAAATACTGTTGTCTAATAGGTGTAACCATAAAGGAACTCAATTTGCATAATGTTGTACATTATTATTTTTATGATTGCTGTATTCTCTTTCACATATTCTAATTCTTTTTAGTTCTTCAAATATTCTTAAGTGTGCAAAATGTTTCACAAATCTGGATCATTTCCTCATTAATTCTGTTATTTCAAAGGAATATATAAATATATTTATATAGAAGGACCCAACCTATTCAAGCCCATAATTAAGCTTCTTTTCTCTTCTTTAAATATATTTCATATCCATTAGTCCTAAGAGTTTAATGTTTACTGCAAAAGTGTCATTTCATGTTTTTGACTTCTTGATCTTTTCTGTACTTTACTCTTTTTTTTTTCTTTTGAATTGTAGAATTTTTAACTAAGGTCAGACAATTTTTTTATGTTTGCCTCCTCTCTATCTCTCTCTCTCTCTTTCAGACTGGCGCTAATATAATATAGATTTGAAAATTTCACATTGTGATAGGACCATTCTTTCAGTTTGTTCTAACAATGATATTGTATTAAAGTCTGGAGACTGGCTTGAAGAGTTCTTTGTCTTTGCAACTGCCCCTACTTTCTCCCCCACCCCCCAAAATTACTTTACTTGTTAGTTCACATTTTACTTAGAAACTATACATCATGTTCTCTTTAACCATTTACCCCTTCCAATTCATATGCTACTATAAAATCTGGAGCTGAAATCTCAGCTTCCCTAGGGTAGTCGGTGGTCTCTATCTTATGTTGCTCGGTTTCAAGTTTTGAGCTTGAGTTCAAACTGCTGGAGGACTCTCTTCTACTCTAGTACTATTTTCTTAGCCTTCATTCTGTGTTTGGAGCTTAACACAAAATAGGTTCCTAATGCAATCCTCACATACATTTCCATTCATTAATTTGGGACTGGAACCATATTAGTCTCACATTTATTGAATAATGGGGCACGAAGTTTGGGATACAAAGTTTGGATTTCAGTTTAGGTTTTTAGACTATCTCAAAATTCTGTCTCATTATTCTGGGAATTAATAGAAATCTCTCCTAGGAACAGATAATACTAGTTTCTTATTTCAATTGAGATCATCTTTGTAGTTACTTTGGTGGCCCTCAAAAAATTATGCCCACTATTATACCTGACCATGACAGTCAGACCTCTTAAATTCAGGTACTAGATCTATTTTAATCAACAGAATGAGGCGGAAGTATGTTGTGTCAGTTCCAGTTACCTAAACCCTGGTGACATCCACTTTGTACTTTTTGATTCCTGAGCTGTTGTGTTAAAGTTGGACTATCTTGCTGAACAGATCAGGCAGACAGAAAAGCTTAGACATCCAGTCTCTCAGCTGAACACAGAACTCAGTACAACTTCAGTTCAATCCACATACAGAAGTGACATTTGCAGAAATACCATAAAAACCACCTAGCTGAGCACAGTCCAGACTGCAGACTTGTGAACAAAGAAAATGATTGTTTTAAGACAAAAAGTTATAAAGTAGTAGTTTGTTAATAAGCAATAATTAAAAGACACATCATTTCAAAACTATTGTTTGAATAATTTAATAGGTTTTTTGCCCCAAATGCATAAATTGTAAAAATAGTAAAATAGTTATTACTTAGTACTTTTGCACAAATAACACTACTATAATATGTTTCAACGTTATAATGTACTGCCACCTACTGGATTACGATTAATCAATTCAATCCTTCTCGCTGAATGCTATATTGTTACATAATCGTATACTTTGATGACAAGGGAACCAATAGTCATATGTTTGGCACTAAAAGAAAATTCTTTCTGAAATGTTTCATACATAAGTATTACAAAAAACAGGATGAGGCTTATCTCTCTCTCTCTCTCTTACTCTCATTCTACACACACACATACACACACATACACATACACATACAAATACACACACATACCTATCACCTCGCTGGGGATTATAGGAATTAGAAAATAATGCCCAGTTTATGGTATAATTACTTTGAACAAAGATCTTGCAATCTGTTTGAAGAAGCAAAATATATTTACATAACAAAGAAAATAGTAAAATAAAATGTCTAATTACATATTATAAAAATCTTATAAAAACATTATAAAAATTAGTAATATAATGTTTATGATTAGATTCTAGATTGAGACAAACCTGGATGTGAATCTTATTTCTGCACATGCTTGATATATCACTATGTAAAATTATTCTACAAGCTTCAATTTCCTTATAGGTATTACCTGAATAATTATAGAACTAATGCTACAAATTTATTATGAGGATTAAATATACTAATAGTTATAAATTGTTAGTACAATGTCATTTACACAATGGCTAGTAATATTGTTGGTTTTATTACTATATTCTTGACTAAAATTTTCATAGAAGTTTGGAGACAAGATACTCTGCTGTGATCTGAAGTAACTAAAAAAAGAAGTTGAATTAGGTTTTGAAATACGGAAATAATTTGGACAGGTACTGATTAAGTATTAATATGTTATGACATTTGCATTTGCATGCATTTTATGAATGTAATATTGAGGGCTTGTGAGAAATTTTATCTTCTCTCCTGAAACTATTTGAATGATTTAGCAGAAACAAGCTGGTGAACTTTGTAGAGCTGGGACTTACAGCTGGCTTAATATTTCCATGCTCTTGCAAGAGGAGAAAAAAAGAAGCATTTATATTTCTGAAACCAGAAATTTAGCGGACACAAAATGGAACATTGCTCTTAAACAGGAAGAATTATTACATACTGCTGATAGGAAAATATACACTGTATCTTATTTCTTTCAGGCTGCTATGAAAAATTACCATAGACTAGGTGACTCAGAAACAATAGAAATTTATTTCTCACAGTTCTGAAGGCTGGGAAGTTTAAGACCAAGTCACAGTATTTTCCACTTCTGTTTTATAGATCACTGTCTTCTCCCTGTGTCCTCACAAGATAGAAAGCGCAAGCTAGCTGTGTGGGTTTTTTTTGTTTTTTTTTTTTTTTTTTGTAAGGGACTAACCCTATTCATGCGGCTACACCCTCCTGACTTAGTTAATTTCCAAAGGCATGACCTCCAAATACCATCACAGTGGGGATTAGTTTTCAACATATGAAATTCAGGAGTCACAAGCATTCAGTCTATAATATGTGGTGTCCACAATTTAAAAAAGGAAAGGAAAATTATCCACCCAGAGAGAAAAAGAGAGTTTTACATTTTAGAGCAAAGTCAAGAATTTAAGAAGCCCAAAGTCATAGATTATTACAGAAGATGGACAAGGAGCTAACAGACTGGTAAGAATGCTTTCAATCTGAAGATCAGAATCTTTAGAACCAAAAATAAAGACAGAATAGGTGTAGAAAGTACAACAATTTTGTAATTTTACAGATACAGGTTCAAATAAGACTTTTATATTGAATAGTGGTGTGTTTTTTGATCTTGGATAATTTTTTTTTTATTGAAGTATAGACAGTTGAATAAATGTTTAATCCTTTTAGGTTCTAAACTTTTCATATCATTTGTTATAACCTAATTAGCCAAAGACCATGGGGAATAAGCTCATTGTCTGACAAAATCAGATTTATTGACTTGGTGCAGTGAGGGTGGCAATTCCAGAGAAACTCTTTAAATTTGTTATGGATTTCTTGTGATTCTGGTGGGGCTTTCAATCATGTAGTCCTGCTTTCCCCCAAGTGGTGAGCACCTCACTCTGGCCAACCATTTAGTGTTCTCTTTAGGAATTCCAATAGACCTTAGATTATAATGCTGCTTTCTTTTCTCTAAGCTATCTGGATATGAAGATCATACAAAGCCGGAGATTGAGTGGCCAGCCTTGCGTCACATGCAGAAAAAGTTCTTCAAAATGAAAACAGCACAGAAAAAGATAAGAGTCAAGACAAGAAAAGATAATCCGTCATGCTTAAAGGGAGCTTGATCTCTTGGTTTTGTAGCTACAAGAAGCAATCTATTCTTTCCTTTTCTTTTTTCTTAAATTAATTGAAATAGGGATTCTCAAGAGACTGAAAATGATAAAATATTTTAATGACGAAGATGCATTTGAGCTTAACTTTTGAGAATAATCAAGTTTCCAGAATGGGGTAAAGTCATTGAATGTTGAAATAAAAGTAGTCTTGTGTAATAGAATTAGAGTCAATGTGTACAGTTGTGTAGAAGTTCTGCCAGGAATATAAGTTGGGGAAAGATCATGCAGGAGTTTGGGCTTTATTCTATAAACAGTGGGTAACATTAAAGATATATCATGTCTCCAAAAGAAACTGAACATCTAGATATGAGCAGGTAGCTGGACTTTCAACTAAATACTAGGAAATGCCTAGAGCAAGAGAAAAAAAATTAGGACATCGATTGAGATATTTGTGTTGTAAAGACACAATTTTTTGGTTTTTAATAACTTAGTGGAGGTCATTAAAACCTTCTACTGCTCTTAATTATATTACAATGTGTTTTAATTTTCACAAGTATATTTGATACATCTTTCTTGTCACTGTAGGAACACAAGCTTGAGTAACTTTCTTAAGGTGACTCATATTACCAACATAAAGGATTCTTTATGAGTTTAACAACTTTTTGCATTATCAGCCTTGGTATTAGAAGTACAAAAAGGATTATACTTTCATATTTTGTTATTTTTTTATCTTCATCAAGTATCAAGTTTCAGTTATTAGCTATTATGGATTTATATTAAAAGCTGATGTCTGGGGGTAACTCCCATCCCTGTATGTGGGTTGTAGTAAACTGTTTTCTTGATTGTTAATAGTGAACTGCTTGCCATAACATAAATTCTATTATGTATATTAGTTCCTCCTAAGTTGGGCGATAGAAAATACAATCAATGGTTGAAGTAAAAGGAAGTGAAAATAATCCTCAATTTAAAAAGAGACAACTTAAAACAGAAAGAGACCCTAGAATTTCAGTCAAAGCTGAAAATCATTTATGACACTTCTGTCTATATTCCTTAAATCCCATAAAAATAATTAGTTATACACAGTTCAGCTTTCTGTCTGATATGTAGTCAAGATATTTGTGTCCAGAGTTCCTAAGATGTACCCTAGATTTGGAGATTTGCCAGAAAGGCTCACAGAACTTGCATCTACTTGTATTCACGGCTAATATTTATTACACTGAATAAATACAAAGTAAAAGAAGCAAAGGGAAAAGGCACATAGATAAAGCCCAGAGGAAACCAGCTTCCAAGACTCCTCTTCCATAGAGTCACACATGCTTAATTCTTCCAGCAACAAATTGTGAAAATATGCTTGACATGTTCTTTATCAAGGAAGCTGATTTGAGACTTTTTATTGACAGCTGGTCATGTATCAAAATAACAGACTCCCAAAAGGATAGCAGGTGTTTTGCATACACCATAATTTTTTTTTTTTTTGCAAATCTTTGAGGCATAATGATGTACTCATCATTTATGGAAACTTACTGATAACCTGCCAACTTCACAGATATCCATCAAAGACCAACTTTGTGAGTAGTCCTTCTAAGGATAGCTGTCTCAGTCCTGCTATGTTAACAGTTTTCTGCACAACAACTCTTGTGCTTTTCTGGTGAAAAGATATTGCAAATGTATCAAAGTATTAATATAGGGAATTAGGAAGAATGAATAATATGGTATTTAATGCTAACATCCTTAATAATTCACAGTGTAAGTATTAGATAAAGTGATACTGTCTTCATAATGAATAAATAATGAAGCCCTCACAAAAACAGATTTTAAATTTGCATTACTAGGTCTACCCTGGACTGGTAATAAGATAAAACTGGACTTTTACACCAGTGGTACTTCTGGCTAAGTTTATGAATTATTGAAGGGATGTTTAAAGATTTCTAATGCTTGGACTCCTCTCTAGTCATGGAGTCCAAATTTCAGTAGTTTTTTTTAACTTCCCAGTTAATTACAATGTGCAGCCAATGATGAGAACTATGGCTATAAAAAGATTAAGCAGATAGTAATAACTGGGATTCAGGAAGCAAAATTGCTGAGGTTTAGGCTCTGAGCTGATAAAAGCTTGATCTGAATATTGCTCCCCTATGGGACAATTTGCCTAAGAACCCTCATAGAAGAGCTTGCTGCAAGGGTTCAAAGCTTCTTAAAGATGTCTTAATCATTCATTAGCATCTTATCAGGCATTTCTGTCTGTTCTTTAGAAGTGTTTGTAGAGAAATCAGTGGAGATATTTTCTAAAAAAGAATCCTCACCACAGGAACTAAGTATATTAAGGAGAGTGAAAATTTACAATCAATAAATTTGCAATTGGTGGAAATGTGAAACTCTAATCTCAATATGAATCCAATTATGTTCGTAATGTTCATTGATTGTTTACTTTGTTCAGTCATTAGGTGAGGTTATCTGTGATACCATCATTAAAAAGATAACCATTTCCTATCCTTAATGTGTTTATGGGCTTAATATGTTTCCAGGCTAGTTGGATCACTGTTACCCTGTTGAGCCCACACTTATCATCAAGACTCCACCTTCTTCCTTTGTAGTAGTTTTACATGATTTTTATTTGACTTTTCCTCTAAAAGGAGCTTTTTAACATCTAGCTCAGTTTTTCTCCTAATTGAATCAAAGTAACAGGAATGCTCATTTTGTCTTCAGGACCTCCATCGTCAGTTTTGAAAAATGAAATCCTAAATGCTGTATGACAGATTTAATAAGGTGGCCACTAATTCAATTTTGCAGATGATTATTCTGATTTTGATAATTTTTCTTAATTAATGAAATGGAGTGCTGAGAGGTCAGGGCTAATATTCATTTCAAACAGCTCCTAGTTGGAGAAGGGTTTGATTTCTTTAATTTGAAAACATTTGTACTTCCTTTTTTTTGTTTGTCATTCTTTCCCTTTTCCTTTCAATCACTCCTTAATTCCCCAAACCAGCCCAAAGGAAACCAGATAAAGAGAAATAATTAAACATCCTTTCTTTTCTCCCATCAGTCTTTGTTATATCATTCCACTACTTGAAGGAAGGAAACAACTTTGCAAAACTAAATCTTGAAATTTTCACATTTTATATTTTTAATTATATAGAAAATAACCTTGATACTTATCAAAAAATGAAACTTAACATAAATCAAGCATTATTGATTCAAATATACACTGCTTCCCACTTTTCTCATTAATATCATTTTACCACATTTTCTATTTACTTGGGGAAAATCAGATTTATAAATATTTTTGACAACTATTTTACTTTCTATACCTTTTCAATCACCAAGTTGGTTAATGTTTTTTTATAATTATATATCCCTTTGGCTCTTTTTTTGTTATTTTTCTGTATTTATTATACTTTTCATTCTCTCAACAATAATTACAATATCTTGGCTAGAAATGTCAATGCTTTCATCATCTTTATTATAAGCAGTATACATATTTCTTCTATAATAATATTTAATATGCTTGCAAGATTATCTCATTTGAATAAAAGTAGTAAATATATACCAATTGATATTATGTAAGGAGGATTATAGGCAAAACATTTCATACCTATTTCCAAACTGCTGAATTTATAAAGTCAAACATTCAGAATATCATGAAATTTATGAATGCTTATTAAGAGCTATACATCCACAGTTTTATTTTATAGTATTTAAATATTGGTGTCATTTTTTGCCACATTATATATCATATATATCTGTGAGATCCAGTATGGGTACCACATAACCTACTGCCTGAGATTTAAAGAATTCTGCTTACTAACAGAAGTATTTTATCAATCCCTTGACTTGTCAGAAGGGCAGCATGATAAAATGGAATAAAAAACAAAACAAAACAAAACAAAAAAAACAGCATTGGAGACAAAAAAAAAATCTTGATTTAATGCCATCTTTTTTAACCGGAACCATGATTAAGCATATAGCTTCTCATCTATGAATTTGAGATAATCTTGAATCTCAGACATGGAAAATGCATCCATATTTTTTTTCCATAAAAACATAAGCGATTATTTTTATATTGTAAATCCTAACAAATATTTCAACCTCATTTCTTATTTTATCCCAGACCACCAACTCTGGTCCAGACAACCACAACTCTGTCACCTACTATATGTCATTTGTTGAGTTAATGTGTGCACAAAATTTATAGAGAGATCTTCAAAGTATTTTTGCTGTCATAATGGCTATGTTTCTCCTTTTGTCACTTGTGAAACCTGGCAGGTCTTTATTTTCCTGCTCTTTAAAAATCATGCCTCTCAGTTCTTTATTGCTTAATCCCAAACTCAATCTTATCAATAAAATTATATATATAGATTTAATATATATTTATATGTACATACATAAGAGAATGTATAAAGGACTTGTCTTTGTTTAAATTTTAAGTTAAAAAAAACAATTAAAGAGAATAAAGTACCAGAATCTGAAATAATTTTACTATAAGCTTGTTTCATGTGCAAGATTCACTTAGCAAGTCAGTGAACCAGGTCAATCACAATAACTCTGTAGTTTCTTTGGTTACATTTTATATGGAATCACATTGTTATAATAAAGACCCCATGAAGTACATGAGAAAATTTATAATCATTTATATTTTAGTACTGATGGAAAACTTGAAAAAATGCCAAAGATGTACTAGTCTGCTTAAATCTAAACTAATAATAGAATGAATTAATTCATATCCTTAAATTTTATATTTTGCATAATACTTTTTTTAAGAATTAGAATATATGCCACTTGACATCAACCATAGCATCTTGTTTCTTATTTATGTAACAGTGGTTTCTGAATAGACCTAATAAATGTTGATTAATTTTCAGATTATATAAACCACTGTTTCTAGTGGAAATATGTATGCATCATTAAAAAAATTACTTGTAATTGGAATGAAAGATACCAATTGAGATCATGTAAAGAGGAATATGAAAAAAAGCATTTCATATCAATTTCAAAATTACTAAATTTTTAAATACAAAAAATATTCAGAATATTATGAAACAGATAAATATTTCATTAGAGATACAACAATGGCTTTATTATTTTATATTACTTAAATAATTGAAGTTATGTTTTACCCTAAAACATGAAAAAAATTCATCTTTTGAGTTAATGGTACAATTATTGTTTTAGAGATCTCATCATTCATTCAGTAAATAAACTTTGCATCTGTACAGGATTTGAAATGCTATATTCCAATTTTTAAAAAAAAAAGATAAAATAAAGATAGCAGTTTTGGAATATTTTTGCTCTCTTGAAATATTTTCTCCAGCTAGTATGTTGGGTCTTTCTTAGAAAATAAACTTTTAGAATTCTTTGGGGTCTGCTCTAAAATAAAGTCACTTAGTAGCTGTATTTTCACAGTGTTAAAAATATGCTGCATGGAAAGTACATTTGCTGTGTATTTTTTCAAACTGGTGACCATAATGATATGTTATGAATTATTGGTAGAATTGTAATATATTTCAGTTTTAAATAAGAAAAATAACCTAATGATCATAAAAAGCAAAAGTTCTAGCAGTTATAGAAACTTGAGAGTTAATATTCATTACAGAGAACCTCTTTTATCTAATCTCTTCTGTTCTATTTCCTAGTTAAAGATGGCTACACTACAAATTTAACCTTAATGACTTCTAGTTAATGTATATAGGCAGCTTTGAAGATGAAAAGTGCTACAGCAGATTTCAGTTCTACTTATCACTGCATATAATAAGAATTCAGCATCATAAATGAAATCTTACTTTGCACATGTTATTTCCTAATGTAGCCAACGTGAATGTGGCTTCCTTCTTTTAAGCCTTGCATAATTGTCTATTTAGCAGTAATTAATTTGACTTTCCTTGATATTTTCAAAGGTAGAGATTATTTTTTGCATCTTTTAAAATGCGAGTTGGTTCCCAGAAAAGTTATTTATAATTTATTAATGTTCTAATTAGATCCAATAAAAATTACCTGAGCATTAAAGTATCTGACAGCATATACTATTTTTCTGTACAAGTATTTTGCTTTTCTAAACTTGAGTATTTTGACAAATTCCTATTTCACTGTAGGATCTAGAGAATACTTGACAAAAATGGCTAGTCCTGAAACTCTTCCTTCATTTGCACCACTTCACTCAGATGTACACTTACTTCTTTCCAGTTGACCTAAAGTAATCCAATCTGAAAACTTATTTATATATCAGAGATAAAGTGTTGCTATCGAAGCTTTTGCAAATTAGTACCTGTAATGACTCTTCTATTTGTATTTCCCTGTCTTTTGTTTTTTAAAGCTTAATTAAATTTCTTCCTGTTATTTGCTCAATTTTGTCCCTATTGATTGACTTTCCATTTGGTAGTAGTGTCCTTTTTGTACTTGTCTATTTGTCTGTCTCCAGATCTACCTCATGTGGTATGACTTTTTTTTTTTAGAGATGACTATCCTTTATTTATTTATTTTGTTCTGACAACCTTTGCATGTTTTCTTTTCTTTTTTTTTTAACATTTTTTATTGATTTATAATCATTTTACAATGTTGTGTCAAATTCCAGTGTAGAGCACAATTTTTCAATTATACATGAACATATATATATTCATTGTCACATTTTTTTCTCTGTGAGCTACCATAAGATTTTGTATATATTTCCCTGTGCTATACAGTATAATCTTGTTTATCTATTCTACAATTTTGAAATCCCAGTCTATCTCTTCCCACCCCTCGGTATGACTTCTGCAGTTCTGCTTTGTCTGATTACTTTCCTGCTTTTATAGTTTTCCTAGTCTGACTGTGCCTAACTTCTATCCCTCACTCAGATAAGAACAAATTATCCCAACCCATATTTTTCATCATATCCATTACTAACAGCCATCAGTAATCATACTGATGACAGTTAAAATTTCCTAATTAGAAATTTCAGTATGTTTAGCTATGTTGGCTCTATACACACTTTTATTCTCTGAAACAGCATGTTGTTTATATAATGAATTTACAAACATCTTTTTTATATGTGTATAGTTAGTTGTTGGCATTACATATAGACATAGATGTACTTATATTTCACATATATCAATGCTTGTACATATATATATATTTATATATAAGTACTTTATCTCCTACCTCTAAGTCTACCAATATATATGAAATAGATAAAATAAGAAAAAAAATTATACTATTCACACTTATTTTTTAATTTGTTTTTCTGAATCAAAGAAATTGATATGGATTTATGGTAGTAAATATATCTCTAACTTATTTTAAGAGCAGCTGCAAAATATTTCATTTTGCTATACTATAAGTATGCAACTGAATGTTACATTTCAAATGCTAAAAACTTACTCCCTCCTTTCATTACGATCTCCACCAGTTTTTATTATGTATTTTTCTAGCATACAAGGAAAAGGCATTTAATTTAAAAAATGAAGATATGAACTGAATTTACTTCTTAAAGCTCCTCAAGTTTCTACAACAAGGTGTTCATGTTGCTGCTCCTTCTGCCTGAAATGCTTTTGCTCATTCCCTCTGGAGCTCCTCCACTCATTTTTTTTAATCCTCAGATTAATTGTTTCCGCTGTTTTGAGTCCCTTGAATTTTCATATGACTTTGAGGATTAAATTGTCAATTACCAAAGACATTTCTGCTGAAAATTTTATGAGAATTTCATTGAATCTGTAGATCAATTTAGGGATTATTGCCATTTTGTCAATAGTAAGTCTTCATATCCATGATCATGGGATACTTTACCATTTATTTAGAACTTCTTTAATATCTTTCAAAAGTACTTTCTTAGTTTTCAGTGTACAAGTCTTGAACTTTGTTACTTTAAACCAAAATATATTCTTTTTTGATGCATTTTAAATGAAATTGTTTGATTAATTTTATTTTTAGAATGTTCATTGCTAGTGTATAGAAATACAGTTGATATATATACATTGATTATGCATTCTTTACCCTTGCTGAAATCATTTATTAGTTCAATAGTTTTTTTCATGGAATTCTTAGGACTTTTATATACAAAATTGTATCATCTATAATAACAAATAGTTTTACTTACTCCTTTCCTATCTGAATGTTTTCTATTTATTTTTATCTTAACTAATTTTCCTGGCTGTAAACTTCACTAAAATGTTGAATAAAGCTGGAGAGAGAAGATCACAGAATATAATCAGAGAGCATACTTTGTATGATTTTAATCTTTTTCAATTTATTAAGGTTTCATTTATGGCTTCACATATGGTTTGTCCTGGAGAATGTCCCATAGATACCTGAATATAATGTGCACTATTATTAGATGGACTGTTCTATAGATGTCTGGTAGGTCTAGTTGGTTCATGGTGTTGAGATCTATGTCCTTACTACTGGAAAATATTTTGAAGTAAGTGAAAATGAGTGCACAATGCTTAAAGAACTTTAGAAAAATAACAAATTACTGGATATTAGTAATAAATAATCAGAAATTAAAATTAACATATACAAAAAATAGTGTACTATACACAGTAGCATCCCCAAATACAAAATATTTAGGGGTAGCTAACTAATATGTGAAATATCTGAAGTTAAATAAAAATATCAATGAATAACTAGATAAGCACAGAGATATACCATGCTTTTTTACCAGTAGACACAAGTTGGCTTCAAATTCATCTGTCAATTCTTTGCAATCACAATCTAAATCTCACAGAATTTTTGCAGATATTGATAAGTTTATTTGAAAATGAACATTGAAAAGCAAAGGAGCTAGAATATCTAATTCAATTTTCAAAAGAAGAAAAAATTGGAGTAACATTACTTGATTTCACGATATAATAAAAAGCCACAATAATCAAGAAAATGTGGTATTAGCACAAGCATAGGCACATAAGTCAATGGAAAAGTCCAGAAAGAGAAATATAAATATATGTCAATTGGTTTGCAACAAAACTTTTAAGTTATTTGAATAGAGAAAGAATAGTCTCTTCTACAGTTATTGGTGGAACATGCATATGTGAAAGAAAAAGTCAAAACCAGAAGGGGAAAAAAAACAAAAAAACTCAAACTCATACTTCTCATAATATACAACTAAATTTTTTAATATTTCTCCTTTCATTCTAACCAGCTTTGTCAAATGGACAAATATGCAGTTTGTTCCAAGTATTGTTATCTCACCATATGCCTAAACACAAGGATTTCTAAAGGTTTTTAATCCTAATTGTATGTATGTATGTATGTTTACATGTTTGTATTAGCATTTAAGTACCCTTAAATTAGACAAAGTGACAATTTAAGCTTTCTTCAATTAGAAAAAAATTCATAAATTTGTCAATATAGAAACTATGGCATTCTTCTTTGGTATATATTTTAGTGAACACATACTATTAATTTTTTAATACCATGCTGAAAATATTTAGAACTTTTAAGAAAAGTAGTATTAGACTATCTGACTTTTCTGTGTTTAAATATACAATTTATATGGGTTAGGATTTTACTCATATAAATTTCATTCCAAGTGGACTTTGATATATTGATGAAAACTGAAGATTACTCTGCACCATCATAACATTCAGCCTATTGACTTTAGGGAAAGCATTTATATTCCACAATTTTTATGTTCCTAAGAGTTAGTAACTACATGGTTCTGTGGTAAGTGGTCTGTTGTCTACATTTTAAATACTAAATTAGATTTTTGATTGCCAAAGAAAATATAATGAACCATTTATAATTTATCTTTTATGGATTTCAAAGAGTCATTAAAATTCTGAACAAGCTAAAGAATGTGAATAGAAGTCTAAGGGAAAATAACCAAATTTAGCAGGATATACCATATATTTTAAATATAAAGAAGTATATATTTACTTAGATATTTTAAATCTTAATTAATGCATTAAAGTGCCATCATCATACAATTAGTAGACGGTAACTCTGACAAAATAGTAAGCAATTTAGCTCCATATTTACCTTTAAATATATAAATATTCCAAAATTGGTTTAAAAAAATCAATACATGCTATTTAGAACAACCAAAATTGTGTACAGTTTAACTTAAAGTGCTTCTGTAGATGGACCAGAATAATGAACAGAAATAATACAATTTTAAAGGAATTCTGCTATAATTGCCATAATGTATTGCCTAACATTTTCAAGGATCTAAATGAGAGCAATTTACAATGGAAAATGGGAAAACATAGTTAATATCCAACAAACATTTATCAAGTGTATATTATAAGATACTTGATGTGCTGGAAAAGTGGATGTAAGCAAGATCTAACTCCCACATATTTTAATAGAATCAAATGGACAGAATATATCAAATTATCTCCAGACTACAATAAATTATAAAATCATAAACAGACATTGTAAAATAATAGGATGGAAATATTAGTTTTAATTGTTCTATTAAGGAAGGGTCCCTTATTTGCCACTTCACATTCATCAAAATGGCTAATATTTTAAAGAAGAAAGTTATAAAAAAAATATAACAAGTGTTGGAGAAGATGTGGAGAAATTAGAATCTTCGTACATTGCTGGTGGGAATGTACAGTGGTGTAGCCACTGTAGAAAACAGTATGATGGCTACCTCAAAAAATTAAACAGAATTATTATGTGATCCAGCAATTCCATTTCTATGTTTATACTCATATGGAATTGAGAACAGAAACACTAACAGATATTTGTTAACCAAAGCAGCATTGCTCACAATACCCAAAAGACTGAAAAAAGCCATGTCCAGCAACAAATGAATGGATAAACAAAGTGTGGCATATGTATACAATGCAATATTATTCAGCATTAAAAAGGAATGAAATTCTGATACATTCTACAAGACTATGAACCTTGAAAATATTATGTTTAGTGAAATAACTAGACAAAAATGATAAATATTGTATGATTTCACCTATATGAGGTACCTAGAATAATCATAGAGATGGAAAGTAGAATATTGGTTACTATGGATGGAAGAGGAAGAATAGGGGGTTATTGTATAATGACTACAGAGTTTCTATTTGGGATGATACAGAAGACGGTGGTGATGTTTGCACAACAATATGAATACACTTAATGCCAATAAACTGTAAACTTAAAATGGTAAAATTGTAAATTTTGTTATGTATATTTTATCATACACGCGCGCGTGCGTGCGCGCGCGTACACACACACACACACACACACACACACACACACACAAAGGTAATCCAAAAGAAGAAGGAGGAGGAGGTGGAGGATCCATCTGGTGGATCAGGTGGAGGAGATATCAGATTAGTGGTGAGTGTAGGACTTGAGCTAGCATTGAAAGAAGAGGTGACTGGAGAAGAGTATTCTGGGCAGAAAGAAAACAGCTGAGCAAAATTTCAGACTCACAAAGTCCAGGGAACAATAAAATTTTCACAGTGGCTGGAGCATAAGTTCTACACATGGGTGTGAATTGAACTCTGCAAGAAATGTTGAAGCCAGGTAAATTTATCTGTGACTGTCTTGTATCTAAGGGTTTGGGCATTATGTATTATGCACTAAAGAGTGGTTGACTATTTATAGACACCTACAAAAATAACAAAGGCAGTGCCAGCTGATAAAAGAAAAGGTGTGATGGGGGTATATTTAACATCAGAACCTGCCCCTGTGTCTGTGTTTGTGTGTGTATGTATGCATGTATGTGTATGTTTAAGGAAACAATTAGGACTGGTTGATTAAGCCTGCTTATTCATCAAATACACAGGAGCAATGATGAAGATTTGGGACTGAATCTTAAGATGAATCTGGCAAAGTCTACATACAGCTTCATAAGTTCTGCTCTTTAGTCCTAATTAATCAATTAAATTTAATTTAAAAATATTTGTTCAGCACATCACTTCTTGTCACATAAAATGTGCTTCATAAAGATATGACTGTATAAGTATATAACAGTGAAGACAAGTAGATTCACTTCATTCGCAATGTATTTTCTTGTGCACAGTCTCCAAATGAAGGTTTCCACCCCAGAGAATGTATACGTCATCCATCAGCACGTAACAAGAAGGTATTGGAGCACTTATTTGTATAGATATTATTTCTTTCCTTATAACATGTTTTCCTGAGTGAGTTTTATAACTAAATAATATAATAATACAGTCATGCATATTTTTCAATAAATATACATATGCTGAGGTTGTACACTAAAGTTGTTTAGTATGCCAATAAAAAATTCTCAAGCGACTAGTTTCTTATTTCTCTCAAGTGCTAGAATTTACTCAGCTTCATTCTCAAGCCTGAGGCCAAGAATAGTTAAATATAGGGACAATCAAAGAGGAATAGCACATTCCCCCTGCAGTCTTCTTCCATGATTCAAAATATGCACACATTTGATGAAAGGAAAATGTTGTATTCCAAGAGTATGAAAGATAATTTTAAAAAATCTTTTTGAATTTTATATCATAGGACATGTTCTCTTCTTCAGTATATAAGTGAAAAAATATATAGCATGGCTATCCTCAAGAAATGTGCTGCTTTTAGAAAATTTTAATTTATCTGGTTTTTAATTAATTGGTTTTAAAAATAAGGGAGATAGTAAACATGTTGATAGTCTTGCGAAAATTTAAACATACAAGCTTTCCCTAGCAATATTTGAAAAAATTCTTGCACATTTTCTGTATATTCACACATATAATTTTTAAATCAAATGCAAATTCCCTCTTACTGTTAAAATATACTATTTAAAATTTTAAAACAAAACAAATGTAGTATATAGAGTTAATAAGCAAGCTTAAAACATGACCACAAACTACATAAATACAGAGTATTTTAAATATGAAAAATATTTAAATAGCTACATTATTTAAGGGAACTTTGAGAAAATCTTTTGAACAGGTTTCAACTCTTTTTAATATCTTCAACCTAAATTACAATATTCTCTACAGTAAAATTTACATATTCTCTGGATGATTCTGGCTGTGCTTATGGCTAACTATCCCTTCCGAGTGTGCCTTGATTCAGAACTACTAAACACAACTTCTCAGCTCTCATTAAGACATCTCTGTGCTATGTCCTATTTATTCACTGATTACTATCTGACTTTGTAGGTGATGGTTAATTAATGATTAATCTACTTAAAACTGATTTCTCTTTATTTAAATGTGTCTATTCTCCTCAAAATAAATATTTTCATTTAAACAAGTACCTAATATAGATCATTACTCAACTTCCAAAAATTACAATGTGTGAAAATTTCACTCAAACTTTTAAAAAACTTGAATCAATCTGACTCAACTCAGAATTCTGAGAAAACTGTCTTTTGCATCAGTTAATTTCAACATTGCAGAGGATCAGGCCCTGGCACCCAGATAATATTTATCCTTTCCTATTTAACACAATAATGGGACTACAAATGACATATTTTTATATCACTTCATTAAGTTAAGTTACTTGAATATTTTGAAGTTTAATACCATTTACTGATTCTAACCTTGTGCATAGTTCCCTCTCAATAAACTATGCTATGAGAATAAAACAACTTTAAAATCTTAGATTATACTGAGATCCTTAACAGATTTTACATAAACCAGTTATTTGGATCTCTAAGTGAAATTTGAATGAATTTGCCAAGTTGTAGGTTTATTCTCAGCAGTTTCAAATTATTTGTCTTATTAAAAAAACGGATTCCTTGAAAAAGAGTAAGAACACAAAATTGATTCAGAAATGTCTTACCAATAAGGGTTAAAGAATAAAGGATAAATGGACAGTTAATAGTTTAATTTGACATATCCTCTCCCAAAACTTTTCAAAATATTCTACATATTATTATGAAATTATGAGTTGAAAATTAGTCAAAATAAATATTCTATTTTTGATGACAGTATATTATTTATTATGTAGAGTAAGGGTTAGGTTAGTTAATACTAAATTGGATATTTAACTTGTCTCGGGTACATAAAGAGATTATAAATAGACATGAGGATAGATGTACCGTTGCAGCTGTTGAGCTATAAATGCTAAAATTGTTCAATATCTGGCATTTTTCACTATATTCAATGAGATTTTAATTATCCTTTTTGTTATTCTGTATAAAAATTTATATATGTAAGGAGTCTTAAAAACCTGCAATATAACTTTTTATTTTACAAATGATTCAACTGTCATCTGAACAACTTGCCCAAGTACATATAGCTATCAAGTATAAAAACAAATATGCAATTTTGATTTTTAATTTTCTTGAGTATTCCTTTTGCTGTTATTCAAATACTATATCATAAATATAACTAGTTTACTTTTAGAAGGAACATCTGTTGCATTTAATAGTTAATAAAACAATGATCATGAGCATTCCATCTGTGCTTTTTCAGTGAATTTTTATTACTCAAATTATTACATGTGAATGGGAATCTATATGGACACTAGTATATGAATCCCACTAAAACTTCAAAATAATGTAAGTTCATTTTATTTTCCAAGCTATAAAATTATATAACAAATCAATAAAAATTACACCCCATTACCATGATGCCCTTTTTAAAGGCAAATTAAGGGATTTATATGCTTGCAATAAAAATTAATAAATATATATTCTTGTAACAAAAGTCTATGAATATTTTAGTTTATTCTAATAATGATGTTAAGCAAACTTAACTGAAACTGTTTAATGAATAAAAAAGGGAGAACTTTTTCTCCCTCTATGTTATACCTCAAGCTAACATTTTATCTATATAATACACAATTACATTAGTACCCATATTATTCCCTATTATTTACTTCTCATCTAATTTTACTGTGCTCTAGTAGAAATCAAATTATTGCCCACCCACTGGTTTAATAACTATCCCAGCAGTTCTGACAGTATGTAGGGGAACCACAAATGAAGAAATTATTTATAGACTACATTCTGGATCATATCTTCTTTTAGGCCTAAAGGACTGTGTAGATTATGCACTCAAACCTTTCAGAATACAGATGAATAAACTAAGGACTGTAGTGACTAAAGACTTTCTATTTAAGTGTTAGAAAAAATATTATAGCCCCAATCCTCTGGCTTTTTGTTCAGAGCTTTAACATGCCATATGTCAGAATGTATTTTCCAAATTTGACCACCACCAAAGGGTCTTCCACCCAACATACTCTTCTACTCTGCTCATCTCATCAAAATCTGGAGTCTACTCCTTTCTTGTTGAATCTTAGCTGGCTTTATGACATTGTAACCAAAAAGAAAATAGCACAATTTCATAGACTGCGTCAGAAAAGTGTATACAGCTGCCACCTGGCTTTCTTGAAGCTTTTGTCCTAGAACATTCCCTCTCATGATTTCTCCACTGAAATACTGATATCATATGTTGAGAAGCCAAAGTCACATGAAAAGGCCACCTAAGGATGCTCTACTTGACAATCACAACTATTCCAAACCCTCAGCTGACCCAGCCCAGGCACTAAGCCAGTGAAGAAGTTATCTGCGAAGTAAATCCTCCTGACCAAATTGTTCTAGCTTTCAGCCATTCAAGTCTTCAAAGACAAAGTGTTGAATATCATGGAGCAGAGAGAAACCATCACCACAGAGGCTTTTTTCCAACAGAATAGGAAGCATTGTAAATTTTTTGTGATTTTTACACCCCTAAATTTTGGAGTGATCATTATGCAGCAACTGGACGTCCACTTTCACATGTTGAATGTGAAAGTTAGAAGAAGACACCAAGGCCTCAACCTGCAAGACACGTATACTACATGAAGTGGAAACCTGATGTGGTGTCTTGGGTGATATTAACAATAACTCCCTAGCATCTCACTTTTAACAGGAAATGGTTACCTGACAATGAGTACATTTTTTAAAATGCATAGTTACCTTTGTTTTCCCCTGACCTACATCTAGGAAATCTATCTCTTGGGTATATAATATAACTTAATCACCCACAAATTTAAGAATTCAGCTGTATTCAGCTAATGTTTAAAGAGGGATTTTTATTCAACTCTATGGGAGCACATAAGAAGGACAGTTAAGCAGTTAATGCCGCTTTGTAGACACATGGAAGACTTCCCAAACAGCTAGGTTTGATTGGGGAGCATGAACTTCACAGAGCCTCATATTGAAATAACTTTAATAAAAGCTAGAATCTATTCTCTCCCCTTAGGATTGTCTTCTTGGTAGACTATGTATATATGTGTGTCAGATACTTTGTGTGTATATATACTTTGAACCCTGCTTAGGGCCTCATCTAACTATATTCAGGTATCTGTGAAGGTTACAATCTTATCAGAGGCTCAACTGGGGAAAAACCTGCTTCTAAGATCCCTCAGGTTGTTAGTAAAATTTATCTCCTTGTGATTTTAAGACCAACAGTCCCATTTTCTTGCTGGCTGTTGGCCAGGGAGTTGCCTCTGTCAGTTTTTTGCCATGTGGCCGTTTGTAATACCCATCCACCTTTGCCATATAACATAACCTTATCACAACATTAATACCCCATCACCTTCTCCATATTCTCTTGGCTTAGAATCAAGTCACACATCCTGCTCATGCTCACTCTGAGACAAAATTACACAAGATTGTGCCTCTTCAGTGGGCTCACCCTAAGGTGTGTCTACCACAAATGCCTTTTGAAGAATGCATTCAGTCACAGGACAGACATGATTATAAACACAGAAGCATATAGTATCTGCTTTGAAAAGAAGAGGCACTTGAATTTATATCAAGAGTCCAAATAATTTTTTCCCATTTCATCTTTCCTTAGACAGTGGATATTTAATTACTAATACTACTAATATTTGAGTGTTCCTCGTATGTCAGATATTACCCTAAGTCACAATAACCCTATGCAGTATGTTTTATTATCATTATTTTATATATGAAGACAATGAGACAGTGAGATGTTACAACTTATTTAAACTCATATAGTTAATAGGTGGTAAATTGAGATTTGAAGAAAGGCAATTTTCCCACAACTCTTCACTGTTTGTTTCTATAATACCTGATGAATATAATCTCCATTAGCTTAGGCTGAATATATTATGGACTTTACAATAAGATCTAAAAATTTGCATGTTTAATAAATTAAAACATTTTGCATGTTTAATAAATACATATTATTTTCCTTTACATATGTACAAGCTACTGAAACTTGTTATCAATACTTACAGATTGATATAAAAATGAAACACCATTCCTATGAAACTTAGGTTTCTGTACTGACCATAAGTTCATTTCACATAAAGCACCATCTCACAGTAAATGATGTAGAGAATCTAATGTTATGATAAAACCCATCTTGTACAATTTGCCACAACCTGACCTTTATGCCTCTATTGATGGAATCAGTATTACAGACTACCTGCTTCCTACACAGTGTTTGAAAATTAATTACAACATTTTGCTTGACCTTTTTACTTTGTGCCTGTGTATACTACCTGCCTGGTCTGTTTCAATCCTTGTTTTACTTAACATCACATTTCTTATTGGTTGTTCTCTGTCTAGATTCTCTATCCTAGATTGTCTTGCCTCCTTCGATAAAATTGCCTTTGATGCATTGAGTTATGTTGGCTACTAGTTTTATCAGCTAAGGACTCAACCTCTCTCTCCCTTTCTCTCCCTCGGCCCCTCCTTTTCTTCAGCCTTTCCTCCCTCTCTCCATTTTCTCCACCTGTTCCTCTGGCTCCTCCTTCTCCCTCTTTCTCTCTCTCTTGCTCCCCATCTCCTGCTCCCACTCTCGGTCTCCTATGCCTCTCACCTTCCTATGCTTCACATACAAAAACATCAGTCATAAAGGGTTGTAGATAACATGTATAGTTAAAAATACATGCTACAAATAGGTGGGAAAAGATGTATATAACTGTCAGTTAGTCATGATTAATATTACCGTAGATCTAAATTAACTTACTTGAATTCAGACTAAAGTTGTTGTACTAGTTGAATTCATATTATTTTTGTTTAAAATTTGTAAGCAACTCATTTTTTGTTTTGTTTTGTTTGTTTCTTTGTTTGCTTGCTTAGAATCAGCAGACTTGTGAAAGAAATCCCTCTCATGCACTGACTACAGAGGAAGCCAAAAACTTTTTTTTATACTCTCTATCCAAAGACCCTCCCTAAATTGTGACATCTGGTCTAGTTTTATTCATTTCAAATTTTTCAATTGTTTTTTACATGTTGAGGGAAAAAAACAAAGTAATTTGATAGAAAATTTAGCAAATGTAAAATCAAATGATGATCCATGTCACACGTGACTTTTTGTGGGTCCTTGGGAAATTTTTGTACTTTTTATTTAGGTGACAATGTGTGTTCTAACTTGAAATGTCTTAAGAATTGGCTGAGCTTCCAACAAAGGCTGAATTAGACGTGAGACTTAACTAAGACAGTGAACAAATTCAGTGTCCCAGGATTTCAGGGGAAAAAAATAGAAATACAGACACATGTATGAAAATATGTGGGTTTATTCTACTAGTTATGTGTTATCACTTAGAAAAGATAGTTGAATATACCTTTTCACATAGGGATCAGCATAATATCAGTCGGCTCTAAGTATTTTAACTTTAATCTCTTCAGGACTGCAATAATTAAAGCACTCCTCTACACACGTGAAACAGGTTCCCTAAGTTCACTAATGCTATGGCACTACCAATTAACAACTTTATAATTGCCATAAAATTGTTTCTAAACTCTGATCCTTTACTTAAATTTTTATTTCCATAAATATACTGAATTTATAATTAGTATTTTACCTCTTTGGATCTAAATTATTTCAAAGTTATATATATTTATTTACTGATATCATTAGTTATTCTCTTCACTAGACCCATCTAGTTGAAGAGATTTGTTCATTTTGTTGCATTGCAGGTATATTAAGAACAGATTAGGTGCTTTTATTTTTCAATTAAATCAATGTATTTAACACCTATCAAGTTTTAGCTTTAATGTATACAATTTAATGTGAGAGTAAGGATAACATTTGGGGAAAGTAGGACACATTATGAATTGTTTTTGAATGAGGGAGCAAATAAATGGAGGGAAGAAAGAATAAATGAAAGCAGTGAAGTGTTCTTTTTACTAAAACTGTCAGAAAATTTAACTGAAATAAAGTAACATGTATTATCCATTCATTCACTTGTACAACAAATGTCCACAGAGTTGCTTCTGTAAGGAATGAAACATAACTTATATAGATTATACTCTAGTTGTAAGAGTCAGGCAATAAATTTTTAAATGTATATGGATTCCATTTAGGACATTTTTGAAAAGACAAAACCATAGTGATGAGAAACAGATCAGTGGTTGTCAAAACTTAGGGTTGGTGCAGTGTGGTATTGTTTATATGAGGTTCTGCATCCACTAAAGTTCATAGAAATGCACATCCAAAATTGAAGTTGATTTCACCATACATTAAAATAAAATAAAATAAAACTTTAAGAGATAGACTTTTTACTAAGTAGACTGGTTAAAATTTAAGCAACTGACAATATCAAGTTTTGTTAGTGATGTGCAACTAACATTGGACCATTCGTTTACTGCTGGCAGAAGCCAGACTTGTACAAGAACTTGAGAAAACTCTTTGACATATCTACTACACGTACATATCTTACAACCCTCAAATTCCTATCCTATAAATATACCAATAAACACACACACATAAGGCATTAAAAACTGTATGATATATATTTGAGTAGTGTTTTTTGTAATGAATTTTTGTGTGTGTGATACGTTCAAGGACAAAAAGAACCTCAAACTAAATTTTTTAAATGAGCTAATAATTTGAACTTAATGTTAATTTCTGAAACATTTTCAATATCATTTTCACACTTAAAAGCATAGAGTGTGAAATAAAAAAGTTTATGATTGTTAGAATCCAAGATTTTAAGCATAAAAGAAATTAAAATGTAAGTAAAAAGTTTTCCTAAATTAAAATTGAAAATGAGTATCACTTTAAGATGTATTTTAAAAAATCTATTAAAAGTCTATTTATGACTGCTTTACTACCTGAATATGGAAACAATGACTAGTACAGTATTGAGAAGCATCGTTAGTTCCCAGACTATGTTCTCTAAATATCATTTTCCTCTAAAGGTATCAGGGCTGATTTAATGTTTGAGGTAGCAGTACCAGTAAGATGAAGCAACTTCCCGTTACACAAGACAGAAATGGAAAATAATGTTCAATGATGTGACTGAGCTTCAAAAATAGTATGTGAATGGATTGAAACACATCAAAGATGATTTTAAAAACCCAAATCAAAATTATGTTAACACGTAAACAACAGAGAATAATAGTGAATCAAATCATTATTATGTATTAATTTTCCTAACTCTTGGAATTTTAAAGTAGAAGTTAAACTATTTACTTTTTTGACAAGCCTTTTGCCACAGAACTTGTTACTGATCTTGAAAAGTCAGGTTTATAACCTCAACTTAATATAGAAATATATAGAAGAGAATGTAAGAAAGAATCTGTCTTTTATTTAAAATATAGAGAATAAAATCATAAACAAATTTAAGACCTAGGACTTAATGTTCCTTCAAACACAGTGAACTTCTAGTTAGGACTTTTAAATCTTTAAGCTCTCATCTGTATAGACTATTATATTGCTATTCCAACTCTTCTTGGTTCTAGTTTTTCTCCTTTCTGTAGCATTTCCTTTACCAATAATCCTAAAATCTCAATGTTGAAATTAAATGTACTCTTTATCTCATGAAAGATATCTCTTTTCATTGCCAAAAATGATTTTTTTTCATAGTAACTAAAAGTAAAATCTCTGCTGCATTTCCTGAATCATCTTTATCTTCTTCCTTCATGATCCATCTGTTTCAGTAAACCTAAGAACCTACAATACCTAGAGGGGCACATATGTTAAATGCTGTTTATTTGTTACTTGTTAAGTAAATAAATGATTGGTCATTTACAATAACAATTTATATTCTAAAACCATCAGAGTAAGAAAGGATGATATTTTTTAATGAGCCAAGTATTGCATTGTATCTTCAAAGAGAAAAAGTTATTGTCTACTTTGTAAATGACCCCTGAAGTCACTACCTTTATCCCTAGATATTATAAAAAGAAGATAGAAACATATTATCTGCTTGAGACTTGAATAATTTGTTAGAGTAAACTAGGGGAAAAATCTAAAAGTTGTGAAATTATTAAAACATTTATCATAAATTTATTCTTGCATTTTATTGTCTTAATATATTATCAAACCATAATATATTTTTATCTAAAGATCAATAAATAGTGTAAAGACATAATGAAATTATTTTTGCCAAGTCTGATCATTTTTTAATGCTGAGAGCAACTAACTCAGAAAGTACTACAGTTTAATCTTATTCTATGTTCAGTATATGACCCCATATTTTAACAAAGGTTTTCCTTATTAAGTAAAAATTCGACTTTATAGTATTGAATATTTTATATTAATAATCATTTCAGTCATATTTCAGTAGAACATTCTATAAAATATTAGGGAGAAGAAATTTTCATTTTCTAGCTCTAATTTTTCTTGCACGGGGTATGTTTCTGAGTGGCACTGCTGGTGTCTTCCAGCACTCCACAGCTATTCCTCCCGTTCGGAGGAGGACTGGCTTACCGGGGAGTGAAGGAATGAGGAAAAGCTGATACTGTTTAGCTCAGTCCCTCCCTCCTTCATTCTCTCATATCTGCCCACCTGCACAGAGTATCATTCTCATCCTTTCTAGGGTCATGGATTAGATTAAGTAGAACAGGTTCCCATTACAGAGATATCTTGGATTCTAGTAATTTCTATGCCTAGTGGGCATGCTTATTCAGGGTGCAATATAAACAAGCCATTTTAGTATTAAATCTTTAGACATGTATGCAAATCTAGACCTTGTCAGAATCTTATCATAAAGTCTGTGACCCTCTATTAATAGGGACTCAACACACATAAGGGTGAACTTTCAGCTCTTATTTGCTTTAATCCTAGACTTAGTTGCATTTGTCTGTGAGTCTAAAGGCAAAGATGCACAATGATACTAGAAAGTGAAATATACATGCAATGCAATCAGGTACATGCTTCAAAGTTTGGAGGAGCTTCATTGGGCTCCATTCATGCAGAATTTATAGGGAATTATATTGTACCATGAGGACACTTTTACAAAACTGTGCAGTTGGATTGTAACAAAGCAGCCTCAGGGGGCTGACTTTTATTGTAAGGAGTGCTACAGCTTGACTGTGAACTAGGGTGCTCCCTCCCTCTCAGTTTAGCACTTGTGTGACCAAAGTGAGGGACCTAAGAAAAAAATCAGAATTTTTAAATATGCCTGAAGAGAAAGTTATCTAAAGTGAGGCTTAAATTTCTCAAAAAGTCAGAAATACCTCAAAAAATTACAATTGAGACCATATTCCCTAGGTGAATTTTTATTTCAATGTAGTCAACAATGTGTTATAAATATATCCTTAATGGGCACTTTTTCACATTTAAATTTGCATTCTAAAGCTCTGGTCTCCAAGCATCTGGCATAGACTGACAGGCATCTTGGCAAAGCTGAAGCCGAATGATTTTCTTCGTTGATTCTGTTTAACCAAGATACCAATAAGACTGCCAGTTTCTTTGGCAATGCTGGGTCCTGGGTTATTAAAATATAATTTTGCCAGGAAAATAGTTTTGCCATAGGAACTACTGACACTAAATCACTCGAGTGTGAGCCTGTCCTTTATATTCGCTTGTGGGGCTTTATGATAGACCCAAGAAATACAGTTGAGAATAGTACTAAGCTCTCAAAGAGACATCAGTTCTTTTTTTGATAAGCAATATTACAACTTTGAAGGAATCCTTACTCAACCCAGGTTTCTAGCATGTCTCAGAATTAGACTGAGTATAGAAAAAAAGAATTTGGGGGGACTTTAACAAGTTTATAGTCAGATTTCTTACATTTTGACTTATGTTTGTTGGATAATTAAATTTTAGACTTCATTTCATGAAGGATTTTGAACTTAATTTACCTCATAGACCTTTAATATTTGATCAATTGTTAATTTCTCTGACACTGGTAATGGTGAAAATTCAAACTGAGAATATCTTATCATGGTTGGCATTTTATTTTTGGAGTATCTGTATTTTGTTATTTAATCTCACTGTAAAACTTTGATAATGTATGTGGATAAAAATTTGAACTTTTTTGGTCTGAGGTTTAAAGTGGCCTTGGAGTTACCTGAATTAATGTACTCTGTGGCTTTTTAAAAATTATAATTTTCTGTAGAAAAAAATGTAACTTTCTCTTCAGTAATATTAGGATGATCATCAAATGACTGGGACACACAAAGTTATAAGTGGAATGGCTCAATTGCAATCTCTTTTTAGATGGATTGCATTATTGTATGAATATGCATTATCCTCTTGTTAAACTTTTTCCTTTTGGAACTCTGGCTACGATGTCCCTCTCTACTAGATCTCTCCGTGGTATAAGACCATACTACCATTTCTCAGGCTTTAGCTACGTGATTTTCTTTAAACCTGTGATTCTCAACCAGAGACTACATTTTGTCCTCAGGGAATATTTGGTAATGTCTGGAGACATTTTTAGTTTTTACGACTTGGGGGTTGTTACTGGTAGCTCTTGGGTAGAGACCAAACATGCTGCTAAACAATGATACACAAGACAGTGCTATCCCTTCAAAGTTAAAAATTTAAAAAAAAACCCAAAGAATTATCCAGTCTTAAATATTAGTAATGGTGAGTTTGAGAAATTCTGCTTCAGACAATGAAATATGTAGAGTGACATGAACCATTCCTGAGCAAAAGCTTTAAGAACTGGAGTATGTTTCTGCCGTCATCCTGGGTTTTTTTGTTTGTTTGTTTGTTTTCCTACTATAACATGAGTGAAGTGGCTCAGATAGGTGCTGCTGATTCAGGAAAATGTGAACATTTCTATCAGAAGGGTTTTTAATCTTCTAATGATGCCAGAAAGTTTTAAATATGCTAAAAATCACCTTCTATTGGAAGGCTAAAGCATGTATGTTAAAATTGGGTGATCCAGGTTTACATGTAAGTATATGCATTGAGTAAACATAAATGCTGCCAGGACCATTGCAGCTTTTCTACCTAATGTTTGTAATTTTGTGATCTTTTTCTCTTTTGTCTCTTTTTCTCGTGGTTAATTAGAATTTCCCTGGAAAAATACCTTCACACATTAAGAGACTTGTCATTTACAGGTATTTAACAGATCCTTAAAGTACATCAGCAAAGTAAATGGGTAATAGAGTAATTTGGTGATGACACAGCACATTCTCTAGAAAATCTGCCACATGCTGGGATTGCCCAAAATTAACACATGGCACCGGCCACATTCAAGCCACAATGGGAATGTAATGTGATCAAGAAATAAATCTTTTCATTGTAAACCATTAAAATTTAGAAATCCTTTATCACCTTATGTTAAAATAAGCTGATTACCTGTAGTTTTTCAGTAGTAAGATGAACATTTTAATGTCCATTATAGTGACTTCTGTAAGTTTAATTGGTTCTAAGAAAGAAGCATTTTATTTATTGCTCTGCATAAAATTTTAAGATGTGTTAAGATAACATTGCTGATTCAGGAAAACGTAAACATTTCTATCAGAAGGGTTTTTAATCTCCTAATGATGCCAGAAAGTTTTAAATACGCTAAAAATCACCTTCTATTAAAAGGCTAAAGCACGTCAATGGTCAGCTTAACTGAGTAAATGATCTTAAATTTAATGTAGTTTTAAAGATGGTTTAATTCAAATCCCAAATAATTTGTGAAATAGTTCATGGATGTTGATTCTCAACAGATTTGAGAAAACGAAGATTGGAAAATCATTTTATTTGGGATCCAGTAGACAGCACTCTCATAGCTTCCTTTCATGAAACCAACCCTTATGGGAATGACTAGCGAGTCGAGTTCATTGGCAAAATGAACAAAATTCATCTAAGCAAAAATCTCCTGCTCTATAGTCAATGATTCTGCATTTCAGTTAGGAGGAGCAAAAAAGCTTGAACATTTGTAGCCAACTGTGAGAAGATAGTTTCAGTGTCTCAGTTTAAAGACCATCTTCTACCCTTTTGTATTTTTCTTATCATTTATCACAATATGTGGTAAACAGACACAAACACATGAGTTTGTATCATATTCTGCTTGGCCTGCCTGGTGCATTGTTCTTCACCACACTGCACATTCCTTTTGGAAGGGAGTTTTGCCTTACGAATATCTATTCAGAATACTTGGCTCATAGTGAGGTTCAGTGTTTGATGATTGAATTAGTGAATACATAAATGAATAGATGACTTTAATTTATGCTTATTTTCATAAATAAAGACAAAAAATCAGATAAACATGAAAGTTAGAGGTTTAGAGCCAATCTAATGTTTCTGTTTTTATAATATTTTTGCGTATTTTTTCCTAAATTCACACTTTACAAGAAAGAGAAATAAAATATTTTATTGTGACACTTTTTGTTTTACTCCAGATGCTGCCTTTCATTTTTAAAGATTATGAGTGGCCTGTGGCTACTGAATTTCTTAAAATGGACTTCAAGCCTATCTATGAAATAAGGAAAGAATGTAGGAATATAGAGAAGATGATTGGATGTTGGAAAATACTGTTCTCCTACCTGGGAAATTCTTTAGAAGAGAGAACCCTGAGCCTGTAACCTCTCTCATCCCCATGACAAGGCACACAGCTGTCTGATATTTAAAGATTCAGTCTAGACTCTTTGCTATATTATAATTGTGAAATAACTTTTTGAAATTGTGTGTTAAACACCTTGGTTTTAGTTGAAGGATGGTATCTATTTTGTATTTTTGTCTTATTATGACAGAATTTGTAGTTACTATAATAAAAATGTAAAAAATAATTCTCCTTAGATGTTTAGACTTCATAAAAATTTGGAAAAGTTGAAAGAGTTTTGAACTTCAAACTTCTTTATATTCAGCATAAAATTATTTTATCCTGAAGTCTTGTGTATTTCAGAAGGAATTTAATTTTGAAAAAGTCTGTACCCTGGACACTCACACTATCCCTCCACTGGTGTTATCTTATTTGTCTCTTAGATTTCTACCTTATCGAGCAAAGAGAATGATTTCCCCTACATTCCCATACCCACAGAAAAGACTTCCTTTCTGATGCTCATGAATTTTGTATAATAATATATTTTTCTCCTGCAATCTAATTTACCTGCATGAACCAGTCCACATTTGTTGCAAGCGTAAAGACTTTAGTCTAAAAAAAAAATTAGGTGAATAGCGTTTTATCGGTCATTTGAGTTTAAAGGAGCTAAAATAAAAATCACTATGAGCTCTAATTCTTTGTTTTTTTTGTAAGAATGTATATTCTTCTTGACCATGACTGTCCCCTGAATCACTATTCTGACCCACATTTTACCAATATGCAAAAAAAAAAGTTTAAATTCTTTTATTTGCATTGACTTGATTTTGAAAATTTTCATGTACACTGGAAAGCTTCATTTAAAGTCACTTTACTTTGCAGAAGAACCTGAAGGTGTTGAAGAAGTTAAAGATTTACTTCCTAATTTGGAATGAATTCTTTTAAAGAGGTTTTTAATTCCAGAAAAAATTTTCTTCCAGACAAAACTCTATCAATGAGAACATATGAAAGCATACATAACTACACAACTTATTGCTTTAAACAAAAATGTAATCTTCCCTTCTGTAATGAGTTTACATAGCTGCTATTGATACACACACACACACACACACACACACACATACACATATACATACATGTGCATATATATAATGTCTCAATATTTTAAGAACATGTGAGTTAAAATAAAGGAAAAAGTCACAATTCACAAGATAAATGAAGGAATAGTATACATAATAATCTCATTTTTACTTACAAGGTCATTAATTTACTAAAAGATGAATTAGCTAGAATGCTAAGATTGACAAGCAGCTTAGAATAGAAGTTGGACCCGTGCTATTAAGGCTGGCCGATGCAGCTCAGGAGAAAGATCACCGCACAAGATCCTCTGGCCATATACCCATGCTATCCAGGTAGGGTGTGAAAGTAATTTCAGCAAAAAAATTTATTTGCCCAGCTAGAGTGAGAAAAATAACCCTCCAGATGTTTCTCCAGATGTTGGAGAAAACTCATGCTTTTTGTTGTTACATTACTGTTGTTTCTTGAATTCATTTTCCCTGCCACAACTGACTTGTCAGCTCAGCTCTGGGTCAGTTTGGCTTCCCGAATTTAGTGTCATAGTCAACCCCTGGATACAGCAATCATACATAATATACATCAATAGTAATGACTGTAAGAGGGTTTATACAATATAGCCTGCTTCCTGAGACATAGGTATCTGTTTTGTGTACCTGTATATACAATCTCCTTTGCTCTCCATCATGTATACAACAGAAAAGCCTTTTTTTTTTCCCCCAGATTTAGGCCAAATGATGAATGAGTCTTTGGTATCCTCTGAGCTCCTGGAAATGCCCTTTCTTCTCTTGTACTTTCCTAAAAATTTCAAGTTATTTCTCCTACTGTGAATAAAGGCTTTGAAGTCCTATATGAAGTATCAGTATGTAACATACATGAGACATTCTGCCTTATGCTTATTCATTTGCTATAGCACCCATTATGAGTCAGGCATTACAATGGCCACTGAAGATAAAGACAAAACAGGAAGCTCATCTTCAAGGATTTCATAACACAGAAAAGGACACAGCCAAATAAATCAATAACCTCGTCTTGAATAATTTCTAAACAAAGTGAGCTATACATGAACTTAATTTTCTGGTATAAATATGGTTGATTCTCATTAGTACTTTCACTTTGCTTTCTTTTGATGTTCTGTAAATGTACAGCTCAACTAAAATCTGATTCTGAGTCTCTCAGCTAATAGAGGTGATTGGAGATTCTACCACAATCATTTTCTTTGTTCTTTTCTACAAGATTAGTCAAAGGAGATGGTAGATAGGAGAGGTCTCACTGGTCATGTGACTCTCTCTTTCCAGGTGAGACACCTATTGCATCAGTTCCCCTGGCTCTCCCAGGTCCCCGGGCTCTGCTGGGTCAGGCCATGTATGGAACAGGGTGAACTTGGGTGGGCCTAGAAGGACCTGTACCTAGGAATCACTCTCTCTAGCTGGACCTCACAGTCACCTCCTCAGAAATATTACTACTTCCCAAGAGTGCTGCTGCTTCTACTTATATCGGTAACTTTCAACCTTCACCCCTTACAAGAATCTCAATTAGGAAAATGTAGGTTTTGGGAAAACAAAACAAAACATAAAGCCAAGAATTAAAGTACATTCAGCCAGCTTCATCTTTAGGGAAGAATTATAACCTATTCCAGGGGCCATTTAGCACAGGAAATTACGGAAGTGAGGTATGAGAGAGGAGACAAACTGCATATAAATATTATTTCATATTTCACTTTTTATAACACATTTAATAAATGTAAGACAAAGATTAGGATGCCATGCAAATGCCGTGATAGAGGAAGTCACCAGCCATGTGGTAAAGAGAAGATACTCCTAACTCCTGACTATAAGGAACTCGGGAAAGATCTAAAGTCGTCGCTGCAAGGACTCCAGAATCACTTTCAGACACAGCTGAGTCTTAAAAGACAGAGTGAGTTAATCAGGTGGTTGAAAGGACTGTGGTTTATCCTAAGCAGAAAAAGCAAGTACTACTAGCGAGCGTTCTGATCTATTTAAGGAATCACATTCAGATCGGAACACACAGCATACAGAACATGAAGAGTGGTGAGAAAGAAGGCAGGGAAAACAGTGGCCAGACCATAAATGTTCTTTCTGCTCTAGAGATTTTATTTTATCTTTCAAACAATAGGACACTCATGCACTATCTCATGGTGGATCCTTTATTTATTGCTTTAACTGTTATTCTTTCTTTCAACTGCTCACATACCTAAGCTAAAACTGTGAAATCTTTAAGTAAAAACAAGGTTTCGTAACTATTTTCTGTAAGTGTTACTACAATGTCATTTAAACAGTCATTCTCAGTAGTTCGATTTGAATCTTGCTATTTATATTATGCATTTAGGCATGATACATTTGTGTATTTTACTGAAGCTCTAATTTCTGTTTCCAAAGCCAAATTTTACTTACTGAGCCAAATTTTATTTATTGAGATAATGTTAAATTCTATTCCTCCCCCAACTTTTTAGTTATTTAATCCAATTTTATTATTCACAATAGAATCAATAACTCATTTAGAGATAGATGAATATAATGTATCTTGGTTTCCCTTTTATGAATTAAGGATATTTCAGCATAGGTGATAACTGTTAGAAAGCACTAAAATTTCATTAAGTAGAGATATTTTTTGAAGACAAATAAAAAAGAAAAACAGAAAAAGTGTTACTAAGTATATGTTGAATCAACTTTAGTTATGAAATAGTAATTATATTGAGCATTTGTCATATAGAGTAATTATAATTAGCATTTGCTTACTCAAAGTCCTAGTCACTCCAGCAATTTGTTTTTTCTCGTATGCAAATTAATATTATACTATCTTCATATTTTAATAGGAAACAGAAAGAATTATTTGCTTATTTAGCATAGCAGAAAATAATGAACCTAGAGGATCATTAAGAGAGTAGATTACATTAAAAAAAAAGGTTCCAGGGAGTTAACTTCTTGAGATGATTAATGTTACGTGTCAACTTGGCTGGACTATAGTGCCCAGATATTCGGTCAAACATTACTCTGGGTGTTTTTGTGAAGGTGTTTTTGAGTACATTTAACTTGGTAGATTTTGAGTAAAGCTGATTATGTTCCACAATGTGGGTGAGTCTCATTTAATCAGTTGAAGCCTTTAACAGAAAAAGATGGACACTTCTGGAAGAAAAGGGAATTCTTCTAACAGACTGCCTTTGCAGTCTAACAGTAAGTCTTTCCAGGGTATCCAGATTGATGGCCTACTCTACAAATCACAGACTGGCCATGCCTCCACAATTTCACGAGCCAAATCCTTAAAACTTAAAAACAAAACAAAACAAAAAAACCAAAAACAATAACAAAGAAAACATTAAATCTATCTATCTGTCTATCTATCTATCTACGTATCTGTCTGTCTAGAGAGACATCCTATTCTGTTTCTCTGGAGAACCCTAAATAATTTACCTTTAAATCTTTGGTATTGCTCAATGATGAGTGCCTTTGTTATTCATAGTAAGTCCTTCATTAAGCTAATGAGGGAACATACAATGGGGCCCTAGATAGTCTATGCTATCAAGATGACCCAGGATAGTGCTGCCAATGCCAGAAAGACCAACCATATGACTAGAGGACTCTTTGAGCCAAATGATATCAGCTAGACATCTAGCTAAACATTGCATCAGATGGGTCATCATTCAATCATGCCTATATAATGAAACTCAGTAAAAATTCTGGACACAGAAGCTCAGTTGAGTTTCCCTGGTTGGCTATATCCTTTGAGTATTGTCATACATCAGTGCCAGGAGGGGCTGTTCCCCTGAGAATGATGGAAGTGTCACATCTAGAAATCCCTCCAGACTTTGCCTATGAGCCTATTCTTTTGGCTAGTTTTTATTTTTAACTTTTTCTTATAATACAATTGCAATTGTGAGTGAAACACTTGCAGTGCATTCTATGTAGCTTTCTAGCAAATTATGGAATCTGAGGATAATTATGAGAACCTCCAAATTTGTAGTTAGTCAGTCTGAAATGAGGGTTACCCTGGGAACTCCTGAAATTGTGACTGGTACCTGAAGTGAAGCCATTTTTGTAAGATGACTGTGTCATTAAACTCGATTTTGGCCAACTCATTGCAGGAAGAGATATGCCACATTAACTTTTAAGTAAAATACATTCATATTTAAATTTCTAAAATATAAAAATTACATTTTAGGTTTCAGGGGACCTATGTCTAGGGACATGAATTGAATAAGAATCTCATGAAGTTATGACTGTAGCATGTCTATGGAATAGCTTTTCTTAGTTTTCACCTTAACTTCAAAACTTGTCTCCTCCATATTTTAGCTATCTGACCTTGCCTAAATCATTTAATCTATTGAATGCTCAAATTTTTTCATCTATAAAATGAAAAATTTTGCCTACTATATGTAAAAATCTCATACTGAGACCAATTCATAAAAATCTACAGGCTCTTTAATGAAACAAAATAGTGACTATGTTAAGGCCAGTACCACCATTTTTCAATAATTTTGAAATGTCAAGTTATACTCAGGAATTAGTTTACCAATTTTAGCATAATCTTAATTTAGCAATTGTAACAGATAAATAACAAGAAAACATAGATTTAATTTAAACTTTGGAAACATTCTTACTGACTCAAAAAGGTAACGTAAAAAAACTGAAATAGGCATATTAAAAAAGGAAAAAATAACTGCCTTTTGTATTTTCAAAATAAGCCTTTAAAATTCAGTATCAGAATTAAAAAAAAAATACATCTTGGTAGATAAGTAGACCTTAAGTGCTGGATTGCCTAAACATAAATAATTTTTTAATGTAATATGACTTTTTAAAAAAGTTTTTCTTTAAGAAGATAGATTTGTAATTTATGAAATATCTGTACTACTAACCAAAACCAAGTAATCAATAGGCATAACATAATACTGACATCCAGTGGCCATTTAGGCTAATTGTAGACGATGTTCTGTTCAAATTATTCAAAGCAGTGTTGGTAAAAGGTTTGTCATGATTATTTAACTTTGTGTTATTCACGTGAGAAGCAATTCCCTTATTGATTACAACATAAGTAAC
Organism: Camelus bactrianus; assembly: GCF_048773025.1. NCBI lineage: Eukaryota > Metazoa > Chordata > Mammalia > Artiodactyla > Camelidae > Camelus > Camelus bactrianus. Next base: position 16,738,626 of record NC_133563.1, on the reverse strand, counting down.
AAATGTAAGGTTACAGATTACTTGCTATTAGTAATATGTTTTTCTCTAATAACTCCTACGATTATTAAACAAACAAAAGAGTAAAAAATAATTACATCTCCCCCAGGTTAATTCAGTATCTATTTGTATAATTGCCAACATTTCACTTTCAACAAATAATCCTATGGATATGTTTTGATTTTCAATTTGCTTTTATAGACTGTTTTTCACATGTTCCTTTGAATATGTTTCCATTTGTAGCTGAGGTGTAACATGTTTCAGCCAGGATAGGCTGGGTTATACAGTTATAAATCCAACACACATTTATTCCGTATTCAGATTACTGTTTAGCAGAGAAATTGTGCTTTTTTGGAGTTACTCATGAGTCCAGACAATTAGAGCAGCTACCATCATGAAGTTGCTATTTGTTGTGGAGAAGGAAAGAAAGAAAGACCAAGAGAATCTTGAAGATTTTAATATTATCAGTTAGATTCTATAGTTCACAAATGGCCACAAGACGGCACTCCGGAGCCAGTCACTCCGCCCCACACAACAATGGTCAGGAAGTGATCTGTACCATGTGCTCACAAGGGGAGACAACAGTTGGACACCAGCACCCATGGAATTACACCCCTCTGTCTTTGTTCATTTTCTTTGGTTAGTCTTTCTCCAACATTAAACATTCAGGTCCTACAATTTTAATCCCAACCTTAAATAACATTTACGCTGATGACTCTTAAATTTATATTTTCAGTCTATATATTTCTTCAGCACTTCAGATCCATTTGGCCAACATTTTACTCAGTATATCCACTTTATTACTATCAAACCCCTTAAACTCAAAGTGACTATAATAGAAATTATGGTAAGACTCCTGAACTTTTTTTTTCTTTTGAAATTTCTATATTTTTAAAAGATATCATTTATTCAGTTAAACTTGCCAAAAGTCTAGTAATCATCGTTGAACATCCTGGGCTGAGAAGGCATTCTTTTCTTTTTCTAGCTTAATGACATTCCCCTGCCCACAAAGTGGGGTAAGACTAAGTACATGGAGCAAGCCAAGATAGCTAAGCAATTCAGATCCCACATGCAATGCTCGAATAGCCAGTGGCAATAACTCTTGCTATATTTGAATCTGGGATACTAAAGACAGCATCTACACCTGTCAAACCTCTACACTGTTCTGAAAATAAAGTACTTTGAGGTAAAGGTAGCCAAGTCATCAGATATAGTGAATCCAAATATTTTTTTTTACTTTTTTTCAACACTAAATACAGCTGTGCTTGAATCTAACTGTAGTCCTGGGTTTTCATTTCTGTGAACCAAAGAATTTCTTTATTTTAAGACATTTTGATTTAGGTTTTCTGTCACTTGCATCTAAACAAGTTCTAAATGAAATATTTTATCCTCACATACACACAGACACATAAACTTACAGCAGTATTGTAATATTTAAATCATTTATATAATGTATTGCTATATATTGCATAAATATAGTGCTACTGTACTATATTGTATATATAATATTGATGTATTAATAAAAATTCCATAAAGTATTATATATGCATATATATGTATATTATATGTATATATATTTATAAGAGATGAAATATTTCAAGTTAATGCAGAAATAATGAATACTTATTAAATATGCACAAGATTTGTAACATAAGTTGTGTACGTATGTTTAGGAGGACTTTAATTGTAATTGAGCCTGTGATTCTGGCTTCCATTTTAGTAATCAAATTTATGAAATTACTGGTCTCCAAGGTGATCCTTATGTATGTGTTGCTTCACACGTAGACTGACTTTACAGTTTCATGTATGTAATAAGTATGGTGGTTTCTATTTATCTGTGTGTGCTGTTACTACTTATCTGAGCATGTGATCTGAGGCAGAGGCCCAGGTTCAAGAAACCAAGTAGATTTCTGCTTTTACATCACCTGTGTGATACAACACTTACAGGTAAACAGTGGTCAAATTTCTGAATGAAGGTCAATATTTTCCTATATATCCCTATTTCAGGATTTTTCTTTCCTAACTTCAGTCATTTTAGGTCGGCAGTTTGGTTGTTGGAAAAGAATTAAACTAAGGAGAACATTTAAAATACACTGGAAAAAGCTTAATAACAATTTATACAAGTTTTATTTCAAAACTTTTGTCATTTAGACAAGCTGAAGAAGCTACTTCACCTTTTTCTGATGTGAATATTTGGCTTCACAGGGAAAATAAAAAGTCACAGATAATCACAAGTCATATCAATTTTGAGTGTTTGGTTTTTTAAGTTACCTGAGGTTCACAAATTCCTGGTACCTGAAACAATATCTTCCATGTTTTCAAAGTCAGTGTTTCTAAAATTGTGTCCCACAGGCAACAAGTCTCTGAATCAGATGCTCTGAGTGGCATTCATGTATCTGCATTTGAAGCAGCATACCCAGGGATACTGTGTGTCCCTAAATTGAAAATCTAATGCTCAAGCCCAGGAGCTTAAAAGCTTCAAAAGAAAAGAAAACCTCATTTACTCACCATATTTAAGGCTCAACCATATTATTGTTTGAAATCTTGGGATGCGGAGAAATCTACTTTTATTTGTGTCTTCCTTTTCTTATTAATCCATTTACACCACAGATGAAATTTCTATAAACTATAGCTGGCACTGGTGACATGAAGGAAATTGAAAAATAGACCCACTTGGGCAGGATCTTCTACCTTATATTCATAGGAAAGTGAGCAAGAGAAGAAACAGAGAAGGACTGAACAGAATACAACTGAGAATAGTGGAAGGGTTTACAACCAAATAAAAAACTTTGGGAGAAATTTTACCAACCAAATTTCCAAGCACCATTTTCTTGAGCTGTTTAGTAAAACAGTTTTATCTAATTAGCCAGCACACATGAACTAGTGGGCTAATGTGATCTAACCACTTGTTCACAACTCCTATTGTAAAATTGATTACCTCTAGGAGTTAAGCTAGAGGCTTTGTATCAATTAGCAATTGTAACTGAAGCAGAATGTAATTAATTATATAATTTTGGAATGTTAATGTTAAATCCCATTCTAATTACATGATGAAACTGAATCATTATGAATTTACTTAGGTAGGAGTGAAGCCTCTGTAAGGGATTTATTGGACATTTTTATTATGAACAACAGTAAAATTACCTTCATCTGTAGGATACGTGTTAGACTTCAGGCAGTTATTAATTACAATGAATGAAATGTCTCTATCTTCTCATATCATCCACCGTTCTCTATTCCTTAACTGTTCTTAAATATAATTCTCTGAGTGAAACCAATTCCTTCCCTTTCCCTACCTTTCTACAGTTAGTTCCTGATAATTTGATATTTTAATTCACATAGCCATTTTTTAAAATAAATACATATAGTAAGTACATTAGGTTCAGCAAATATAACGCACAACAAATATATAAACACTCACCCATTCTTTACCCAGAGTTAATATTATAAGTTTGAAAAGGAAATTTTCCACTCTGTGTGGAATTTAAATAGTCTTTTTCATGGAGAGCTCCAAGCACCTGCTAACAATAGATCAAGCCAAACAAATAAAATGAAAGCTATTTCCCAACCTATTGTCAGTTTATTAGCTATTCATATAAAAGAAGAATGTCCCATTAGTTTTTGTATTCTCAATGCCCAACACATTTGGACCCAATATTAATTATTCAGAAAGATAATATGGGAAGATGGAGACTCACTTCTATATCATCTGTCTTCTACATTTTCATACCAGAACTGATAATCACCGAAGAGGAAAAAAAAAGTGTTGATTGAATACAATAGCTTCAAAAACAGATTTAAAATTGCTGTCTCTTTCCACATCTTCATTAGACCTCTGGAACTTTCCTCTTGACTTATACTCTTCACTTTCCCATTGATATTACTGGATTGTTGAGTGAAAACATACGTTTTCTCTGAACTAACAATGGCTATCTTAATTTTTGTTCTTGCTCTATGTTTTTGCTTTTTTTCTTCTTTCAAAATAGTAAAAAAAAAAAAAAAAAAAAAGCTGAAATCCCTCAAATCATGGATTAATATTTTGTGTAAGTTAGTATCTTTCATATTTAAAACTGTTTTAAGATAAATATAAAAATTAATGTGACAGATGACGGTTTTAATTTTGAGACTAGTTAAGGATTACTTTAAGTTTGAGGCATTATTCAGTATTTAGTAATTTTTGAAGTGCATTAGTTATAGTGTAGTTTTTATAACATCTCCTTATAAGCAAACTGTTTTAGAATAAATATCTGCTGTGTTCATGGTCTGAGTCTGAATCTCCATTGTCTGAGTAATGTTGATGAGGATTATTTTTATATAAGATATTTTAAATAGCATATTGTCTGTGACTATTATCTATCAATAAAGTAGTAAAAAAGATTATATCTGAGATAACTTTCCTGACCAACAAAATAGATCTCTCTTTTCATTCTATATTTTTTGCCATGCCAAAATTAAATTTCTTTATTGTATAATCTCATATAATATTGTATACAACTACTTAGTTTCATGTGTATTTTCTCTTTCTCCCCTTAGAATGTGAGCTTTAAGAAAGAGGATTTCTATTTTGTCTTTGCTGTATCTACCATGTATAAATAAAACCATTCTTGGAAATTGCAAATGCTTAATCAATACTTCTTGAAGAAATATGTGATTAATCCCAAATTGAAAATGTACAAAAAACAGTTTTAATTTAAAACTATTTTAATTTTTATCACAGTTTTGTTATTGTTATGATATGCAACAAAAACAAAAATGAAAGGATTATTCTAAAAATCCATATTTTAAATTAGGCTAAAATTTTACAATCTAATTATATAGGGTTTTTAATTCCATAAGTAAAATCATCTATTTTATTATACTTAATAGAAAAATTGAAATGAAATATATTTCATCTTTGAGGTTAGAATAATGATATAGAACTTAAATTACCAACAGAGGCCAAGGTCACCATTTTCCTTGTAAACATTTAAAAAGCTATATAGCTAATCATTTGTTTTCCATTTTCCTATACTCATGGCATATGCAAAATAAAGCAGATACTATGGTTTGCATATAATGAGACATTCCCATTCTAATGTAACAAAAAGATTCCTTTAAAACTTAATATCCTAGGAGGTAATACTAGACATGGTTAACACTATTAGGAGGTTGTTGCCACTGTAGACTACAATCTAGTTCAATCTGAGAGTTTGGATATTCAGCAATTTGGCCTAGGGCAAATTTTCACCCATGGTTAATAGGATTGTTTTAAGGAATAGTTTTAACATGGTCTTTTCTTATTGTCTTATCACCCTTTGTGGGCTTTATTCAATACTGTTTTCATATCCCTGGTTAAAAGCTTCTGGGAAAAAAGCTCTAACACCAGAAAGTTGTTTTTCCATCTAGGTTGCTTTGTCACTGCTTGTTCAGACCTTGCTTTGTAGTAGGAGACATGAAAAGGAAGACAAAAAAGGAACAGTTGAAGTTTCCTTTTATTAATCCCAAATAAAAATAGTCCAGATAGTGAGTTCCTACGTGCATCCTGTTATACCAACCAAAACAAATGCTATTAAGTGGTAATGCTTATTTCAAGAAGCAGAAAGAGAAGTTAGATGAAAGTTTTCAAAATTTAAATTATACTATGATCTTTCTTTGTGTTGTCTATACTTAAACAATGCCAAAAGATTAATTCAGATCATTGTATTCTGCTCACCAGTTTTGCTGACATTTATGGAGAATGCGGCAGGCAGAATAATAGCCCCCTCCAAAGATGCCTATGGGCTAATCCCTGGACCCTGTGAATGTTCCACATAAGGAGGAATTTAGGTTACAGATGGAATTAAAGCCGATAATTAACTCATCCAACAATGGGGAAATTATTCTGTATTATCTGAGTAGACATAATGTAATCACAAGAATATTTATAAGTGAAAAAGGATCACAGGATAGTTAATGTCACAGTGATGTGATATAAGACACACTTGGCCAACTGTTGTTTGCTTAAATACGAAAGGGAGCTATGAACTAAAGAATGTGAACAGCCTCTAGAAACTGAAGTAGGCAAAAAACAGGATTTCCTGTAGAGCTTCCAGAAAGGAATGCAGCCCAGCTAAACACTTGATTTTAGCCAAATGAGACCCATTTTGGGCTTCTGACCTCCAGAACCATAAGATAATAAATTTGAAATGTTTTTAAGCTACCAAGTTTATAATATTGTTGCACGATTCACCTGGAATAGGGAACAGATACAGACACTTGATTTAATTATATTTTCCTGTTCCAAAGTTTATAGCAGTCAAAAACATGGAGCTATAAATAACCTTAACACTTAATCTTTCTTCAAATAGGACTATGTAAAAAAGTCCTTCTTCAAAAAATGGCAAAAAATAACTGGAATCTAGTTCTAAGTGAAAAGTTCCAAGACTTGATACCAAAAGCATTATCCATAAATGGAAACTTGGATTTGGGCTTCATTGTTCTGTGAATGACCTTGTTAATAAGACAACATACAGATTGGGAGATAATATTTGCAAACCACATATCTAAAAAGGACCTGTATTTAAAATGTATAAATTCTCAAAATTCAATATTTAAAAAAAACAATTGTTAAACAGTTAATACATCCTCACATCTGAATGCAATAAAATTCATAATTATTATTTATCACCTTATTTGAGAACTTTAGATGTATATTGATATAGACTCTTGGTTTATAATATCTTCACTGTCAAAAATCAACACTACATACTACCACTTTTGTTCTCTTAAATACATACACACAAACATACTTTTATTGGTTTGCACATAGTATGTAACTGTTGCTATAATTTGATGATTTTGTGGGCCTGGGTTGTCTCATGGGCTGCTAGTCAAGGTTTTCTTCAAACCTAACTTCTTATCAAAAATATTCCATGTTTCTAGAAAGGTGAAGGTGTACTTAATCTAATCCTCTGAAAGTAACTGCATTCTTTCCTTCTTTCTATATTCCTTCCTTCTCAGACAATAATAACTATAGCCTTAATTTTCTCTTAGATTTCACTGTTCCTCCAAATCTTCACTCCTTTATCATACATTCTGCTTAAAAAATATACAGGTATACTTTTTATTTTTACTGTGCTTCACTTAATTGCACTTTGCAGATATTACATTTTTCATAGTCAAAGGTTTATGGCAATCCTGTGTTAAGAAGGTCAATTGATGCCATTTTTCCAAGAGCATTTGCTCATTCTTGTCTTTGAGTCACATTTTGGTAATTCTTTCAATATTGCAAACTTTTTATTCATTATTATTATGTTTGTAAAGGTGATCAGTGATCTTTGATGTTACTATCGTAATTGTTTTGACATTTTGGGCAATAAAGTATTCTTTAATTAACGTATGTACTTTTTTTTGAGGACAATGCTATTGCACACTTAACAGATTACAGTATAGTGTAAACATAACTTTTATATGCACTGAGAAACCAAAAATCCATGTGACTGACTTAATTGCAATATTTGTTTTATTGCAGTGGTCTGGAATCAAAACTGCAGTATCTCTGAAATAGGTCTGTATTAAATACAAACCTCTGACTTTAAATGGGCTAAGTACCTAAAAAAGGAAATTTGGGAGGCTGAAAAATGGACCCTCAAAGATATCTACATCTTAATTCCAGAGTTTGTGAATATGTTATCTCACGTGATGAAAAGGACTTTGTAAATGAAATTAAGTTAACAATCTTGGAGCTAGGGAGATTAGCCTGGATTATCCAGGTGGTTCCAACATAATCACAACTGTCCTTACAAAATAGACTTTAAAACAAGAGCCATAAAGAAGGACATTTTATAATGATTAAAGGAGTAATACAAGATGAGGATATTACAATCATTAATATACATGCACCCAACATAGGAGCACCTAAGTACATAAAACAACTACTAACAGAGATAAAGGGCAAAATTGATGGGAATACAATCATTGTCAGAGATTTTAACACCACATTGACATCACTAGATGTATCTTCCAGACAGAAGATAAATAAGGCAACAGAGAAATTAAATAATACAGTAGAAAAACTAGATTTGGTGGATATTTTCAGAGCATTACACCCCCCAAAAATAGGATATAAATTCTTTTCAAGTGCACATGGAACATTTTCTAGGATTGATCATATACATGGGCACAAAAGAAGCCTCAACAATTTTAAGAATATAGAAATTATCTCAAGCATCTTTACTGACCACAATGCCATGAAACTAGAAATCAACTACAGAGAAACAAATGAGAAAAAAAGGAAAACATGGAGATTAAACGACATGCTATTAAAAAACCAGTGGGTCAACGATGAAATCAAAGTTGAAATTAAAAAATACCTCAAGACAAATGAAAATGAAAACACAACCACACAAAATTTATGGGACACAGCAAAGGCAGTGCTAAGAGGGAAGTTTATAGCAACACAGGCCTTCCTCTAAAAAGAACACTCTCAAATAAACAATCTAACCCACCAGCTAAAAGAATTAGAAAAAGAAGAGCAAAAACACCCAAAAGTCAGCAGAAGAAAGGAAATAATAAAGATCAGGGAGGAAATAAATAAAATAGAGATTAAAAAAAAAAAATAGAAAAAATCAATCAAACCAAAAGCTGGTTTTTTGAAAAAGTAAATAAAATCAACAAACCTCTGGCCAAACTCACAAAGAAAAAAAAAGAGAGAGCACAAATAAGCAAAATAAGAAAAGAAAATGGAGAAATTATGACAAATAACATAGAAATACAGAATATCATATGAGAATATTATGAAAAACTATATGGAACCAAACTGGATAACCTAGAGGAGATGGACAAGTTTCTGAAAACATACAGTCTACCTAGACTGAATCAAGAAGAAACTGACCACTTGAACAAACTGATCACTAGAAATGAAATCGATTAGCAATAAAAAACCTCCCCACAAATTAAAGTCCAGGACCGGACGGCTTCACCAGGGAATTCTACCAAACATACAAAGAAGAACTCATACCAGTCCTTCTCAAACTCTTCCAGATGACTGAAAAGGAGGGAATACTCCCAAACTCATTCTATGAAGCCACCATCACCCTGATACCAAACCAGGCAAAGACATCACCAAAAAAGAGAATTACAGACCAATATCACTGATGAACATAGATGCAAAAATCCTTACCAAAATACTAGCAAATAGAATCCAACAGCATATAAAAAAGATTATACATCATGGTCAAGTGGGGTTCATCCCAGGGACACAAGGATGGTTCAACATATGCAAATCAATCAATGTAATACATCACATCAACAAGAGAAAGGACAAAAACCACATGATCATCTCAATAGATGCAGAAAAAGCTTTTGATAAAATTCAACACCCATTTATGATAAAAACTCTCACCAATGTGGGTATAGAGGGAATATATCTCAACATAATAAAAGCTATATATGACAAACCTACAGCTAGCATAGTACTCAATGGTGAAAAACTCAAAGCTTCCCACTAAAATCTGGGACAAGACAAGGCTGCCCACTATCACCATTCCTATTCAACATAGTCTTGGAAGTCCTAGCCACAGTAATCAGGCAAGACAGAGAAATAAAAGGGATCCAAATTGGAAAAGAAGAGGTAAAAGTGTCATTATATGCTGATGACATGTTACTATATACAGAAAACCCTAAAAAGTCCACAAGAAAACTACTAGAGATGAACAAAGAATTCAGCAAGGTAGCAGGTTACAAGATTAATGTTCAAAAATCAGTTCCATTTCTTTACACTAACAATGAATCAACAGAAAAAGAAAGTAAAGAAACAATCCCCTTTAAAATAGCACCAAAAGTAATACAGTATCTGGGAATAAATCTAACCAAGGAGGTGAAAGACTTATACATGGAAAACTATAAAACACTAATGAAGGAAATTAAAGATGACTTAAAAAAATGGAAGGATATCCCATGCTCCTGGGTTGGAAGAATCAATATTATTAAAATGGTCATACTGCCCAAGGCAATCTACAGATTTAATGCAATCCCTATCAAATTACCCAGGACATATTTCACAGAACTAGAACAAATCATAATAAAATTTATATGGAACCACAAAAGACCTAGAATTGCCAAAGCATTACAGAAGATAAAGAAAGAAGCTGGAGGAATGACTCTCCCAGACTTCAGACAATACTATAGAGCTACAGTCATCAAGACAGCATGGTATTTGCACAAAAACAGACATATAGACCAATGGAATAGAATAGAGAGCCCAGAAATGAACCCACAAACTTTTGGTCAACTGATCTTCGACAAAGGAGGCAAGAATATACAATGGAATAAAGACAGTCTCTTCAGCAAATGGTGTTGGGAAAACTGGACAGCAGCATGTAAAGCAATGAAGCTAGAACACTCCCTTACACCATACACAGAAATAAACTCAAAATGGATCAAAGACTTAAACAGAACACAAGATACAATAAACCTCCTAGAAGAAAACATAGGCAAAACATTATCTGACATACAGCTCAAAAATGTTCTCCTAGAACCGTCTACCCAAGCAATAGAAATAAAAGCAAGAACAAACGGGACCTAATGAAAATTACAAGCTTCTGCACAGCAAAGGAAACCATAAGTAAAACAAAACGACAACCTATGGAATGGGAGAAAATTTTTGCAAATGAAACCGACAAAGGCTTGATCTCCAGAATATATAAGCAGCTCACACGATTTAATAAGAAAAAAACAAACAACCCAATCCAAAAATGGGCAGAAGACCTAAACAAGCAATTCTCCAAGGAAGACATACAAATGATCAAAAGGCACATGAAAAAATGCTCAATATCACTAATTATCAGAGAAATGCAAATCAAAACTACAATGACGTATCACCTCACACCAGTCAGAATGGCCATCATTCAAAAGTCCACCAATGACAAATGCTGGAGAGGCTGTGGAGAAAAGGGAACCCTCCTACACTGCTGGTGGGGATGCAGTTTGGTGCAGCCACTGTGGAAAACAGTATGGAGATTCCTCAAAAGACTAGGAATAAACTTACCATATGACCCAGGAACCCCACTCCTGGGCATATATCCAGAAGGGACCCTACTTCTAAACGACACCTGCACCCGGATGTTCAAAGCAGCACTATTTACAATAGCTAAGACATGGAAACAGCCTAAATGTCTATCAACAGGTGACTGGATAAAGAAGAAGTGGTATATTTATACAATGGAATACTATTCAGCCATAAAAAACAGCAACATAGCGCCATTTGCAGCAACATGGATGTTACTATAGAATGTCATTCTAAGTGAAGTAAGCCAGAAAGAGAAAGAAACATACCATATGAGATTGCTCATATGTGGAATCTAAAAAAACAGAAAACAAATATACAAAAATACAAAACAGAAACAGACTCATAGACATAGAATACAGACTTGTGGTTGCCAGGGGGATGGGACTGTGGGAAGGAACTGGGATTTCAAAATGTAGAATAGATAAACAAGATCGTACTGTGTAGCACAGGGAAATATATACAGGATCTTGTGGTGGCTCACAGTAAAAGAGAATGTGACAGTGAATGTATGTATGTTCATGTATAGCTGAAAAATTGTGCTCTACACTGGAATTTGACACAAAGTTGTAAAATGACTATAACTCAATAAAAAAAAGTTTATATATTAAAAAAAATCACAACTGTCCTCGTAAGAGAAAGTAAAGGGAGATTTGTCTACAAAACAGGAGTGTCAGAATAATGCAGTGTGAAAAAAAGACCCAACCAGACTTTGCTGGATTTGAAGACAGAGAAAGTGGCCATGAGCCAAGGAATGTAGGTGACCTCTAAAAGATGAAAAGGATAAGAAAACAGAGTGGTTCCTTGACTACCAATACTCAGTGAGACTTATTTTTGACCTTTGACCTTTAGATAACACATTTGTACTGCTTTCAGGTAAGATGTGGTAATTTGTTTCAGCAGCAATAGGAAACTATCAGGAAGGATATGGTAGAGACAATTAGGGATTTAGATTTGGGAAAAAAATGCCTAATGTATGATTGTTAAATAAATTGCCATTAACATTTATCGTGTTTTAATGTTTCTCCATACTGTTTTGGTGAATCCAATTCGCAATAATTTAGTATAGCTTGGAGATGACTTTTTTCAGTTTTTTAATTAGCAATTTTACATTTTAAATGCTTGTGAAGGTATTATTTTCATTTTTTATTGAGTTGTCACACAATTCAAATAATTCTAGCAAAAAAACTTAAGTAAAATGAGAGGTTGGCTTAATGTAGATTAACTTTTTAAAGTACGATCATTTTTGGATGTGAGCCTTGTTCATAAAATTTTGCTTTTAATATTCATTTTCCAAATATAAAGATAATTATGTTTTGATCATTTTGCTGCTCAAGCTGCAATGAATTTCATGCCGTTAATTTTTGTTTATTATTACACTTGTGTAACTGACATAATTGCATTTTTAATAGTGCTATACCAAACAAAGCACAGGCTAAAAGAATTCTCAACATATGTAACAGTTTCATATATCTTTAGAGATACCAATGAATTACATTTAAGTTAAGATATTAAAGCATTTATTTACTGCCACCATAAACAGAATATCTGGAAAACCTACTTTTAATTATAACATTTTAGCAAATAGTTGATTGCATATAAAAATATTGCTTTATTTATATGGGCATGATAGACATTTAGAATGGGATTTTATACTATTTCAAGCAGTTGAACTAAAGGTTAAACATAGTTAATTAAGCCACCAGGTTTATTGAAAAAACTATATATTACACAACTAAAATTTTACAAAAACATTTCTTGCTTTTAAAATTGAAGTATAATAAACAAATTGTAAACAGCACACGTGATAAAGTGCATTTTAAGTGAACACATTCATGAAATTCCTAAATATCAAGGCAGAAAACATAATCTGAATCCCAAGAGCCTCATTTGTGTTTCCTGTCAGTCATTAATCCCATCAAAGACAAATAGTATTCTGACACCTAACATTATAATTTGCTTTTGCCTATTTAAAAAGTTGCATGTGTTAAAAATAATACAGCACATATTATGTTGTGTATACCTTATTTCATACAGTATTATTTTTGTAAATTCATGTGTTGTTGTCTATAGCACTAGTTAGTTATTTTTCATTCTTTATTGATTAAATTATATTATTATATAAGTATGCCAAAGTAGTTATTAAATCTACTTTTGCTTGATAGGTGTTTTCCTCATCCAGTTTGGAGTTATTATAAGTAATGCTATGCTAAATATTCTTGTGTATGTCTTTTTGAATAATCTTGCTCATCTGAAGACTATCTATTACTAAGAGTGGGGTTGCTTTCCTATTATAGACTATGCTTTTGATCGCTTTTGGTAGACAACACTAAACAGTTTTCTAAAGTGGTGGGACCACTTAACAAGTCACCCACATCACATGAGATTTCCAATTTTTGATATTACTGTAAACTTGATTTTGACATTTTCTTCAAATTTAGCTGTTCTATCTGATTAGTAATACATTTGTTGGAAGTCAGTTTTTCATGTATATGTGGGGGTATTACATATCCAGGTATTTTCTGGAATCTGTGTATATGTATGCAGCTCTGGAAACACAGGGATAGCAAATCCTTATGGGTCAAATTTATTTGCTTTCCCTGGACAATTGAAAATAGAGAATAACTCTCTCCAGAGACTATTGGCTTCTCTCAGAAGAAATTTGCCTACATTTCAGGGAAATAAATGTAGAAATGCCTTACTTTACTCCCCAGAAACATCTGCTTTTTTCCAGAGTAATGAAATGAATGTTTGTCTCTGTAAGCTGTAAGGGGGAATAATGGGTTGGCGAGTTTGTCAGCAGCTCCCCTATAAGATCAGAGTCTTCCAATCTTCTAGTTTCTGTACTGTAACATATTGTCAATGCATGAACAGTTATCAACTGGAACTCACTACACTGCTCCATGGGAACTGGAGCTCTAGGAATCAGCACTATAATTTTATTCTGGTTACTGTTTTGCTGTGAGTAATAAACTGTCTTTGTCTAGAAGCCAAAAGTCTTCTATTTTCTCTCTTTGTGTCACACACACGTGCACACACACACACATTCACATACACTGTGTGTCAGGCAAACTTGGTAACTTGCAAATAGGGTAAAATATCTGATATTTCACAGGTTCTGACTTTAAAAAAGTGTGGTTTTAATTTGCATTTCTCTGATGAATAATAAAGAAACTTATTCTATGACAAATGATGATTTGGATATCTTCTTTTGTAAAGTACATACTTAAGTCTTTTCTCCAATTTCATTAGGCTGTTTTTATTTGATTTGTAATTTTTAGTAACTATTCTTTCAAGTTCTTCACATAATTTTTGCCAGAAATAATACAAGTTGTCTCCCATACTGTGGCTTTAATTTTTTATTCCAATAGTTGTTTGATTTGATGACAGTTTCTTAATTTTTATGGTCTTTTTGACTGAGTATTTTCTTATAGTCATTTCTGTTTTGTTTCCTAATTTAAGATTATTTGCTTGCTCCATGGTCATAAAACTATTCTCTTGGCATTTTCTTCTACCTAGATGTCTTATAGATTTACCTTTCAGATCTTTGTCTAAAATGCTTTCCCATATGACTTTTGTTAATACAGTGTGAGTTAGGTATCAAAGCTAATATTTAAGTTAGTATATTCCTTCAAAGCACTATCTTTCTACACCACATGGTAAGAGCACTTTATTATAAACTAATGGACCAGCAAGGTTGGATCTGTCCTGACCCCTCTATTTTCTTCTATTATGATATTTTTCTACTCTCATGCAAATACTTCATTATATTTTCTAGCTTTATAATTTTCATTAGGTTTTGTAAATTATCGTTTTTCTTATTCTTCATGATTGTCTTGGATATATTTGGCTCTTTCATTATCATACATACTTTAGAACTAAATTATTATCATGTAAAAAACTTACTGAAATTTTTGTGATTTTATTATATTTAGCTAGATCAATTTGGAAAAATATTGACATCTTTAAATGATGTTTTTTCCATTTACATTCTATCTCCCTCTGTTTATTTAGTCTTCTTTAATTTCTTCTAATATGTAATATGTTGAAATTTTGGTGACAGATCTTTGCATACTCATCATATTGCCTAGACATTTCAAGTTTAAAAGCTCTCTTATAAGTTTTTAATTTTTTAAAATGTTTGCTTCTGTTTTATTAAAATAAAATTGATTTCTGTATAAATGTTTTATAGTAATTTTGTGAATTCACTTAATTCTATATATATTTATAATAATTCTATATATAAAATTGAATCACCTATACACAATAGAATTCTATTTTTTTCTTTTCAGTTTTTATGTCTTTTCTCTTGCCTTATTACACTGGCTAAAACTTGCAGTACTCAGTTAATATGGAGGTAGTGGCATTTTTATCTTCTCCTTGTTATCAAAGCAAACTATAATATTTTATCATTAGATACAATATTTGTTTCAGGATTTATATAGGTACATTTTATAGTTTAAGTATAAATGATATGTATCATATAAATGTTTTAAAATTTATCAAGTATAATTTCTGCATTATATAAGGCAATTTTATTTTCTCAATTACTCTGTCAACTCAATAAGTTAAACTAACAATTTTGAGACGGGGGGAAAGGGGTAGGTCATACCACTGAAGGAATGACATAGTAATTGAGGATACAATGAACTGGTTAGAACCAAGATGGTGGAAGATTCTACTTTCAGTAGACCTTGAGCATCATGGCACACCCACAAGTGCCATGACAGTTTATAGGCTGACCATGAAAGGTCAAAGAGTGGGCAGGGGTCTGATTCATGGAAACCCCTGCCCCTTCCTCAAAGTAGTTGGAATAATCCTCCTACTTATTAGCATATGAAATTACTAAACCCATAAAACCTAACAGCTCCCCACCTCATGGTCGATCTCTCTTTCTTGCCTTCTAAGATGGCCCTCAATCTGTCTATGGAATGTGTATCTGTCCAAATAAATTTGCTTTCACTTTACAATGCCTTGCTCTTAAATTCTTTCCTGCACAGGGCAAGAACCTATTCTCCCACGACAATTTGAAAAGACAAACTTTGAAGTCATGAAATTAAAATTTATCATGGCATATTCATTTTAATATAGAGGTAACTTAAATATACTAATATTTTGCACTTATGATTATGTGAGTGATTGCTTTCTTATTTTCTGATCCTGTTATATTCTGGTTAGGGTACCTATTCAAGACACTCCTAAATGAGTTGACAAGTTTTCTCATATATTCCCTTTTATGAATGAGTTTTTATAAGATTTTATTAATTATTTTTTATGTGGGAGGATTATTATATTTATTATAGATATAAGAAACTGGGGCCTTGGGAATCTTACATCAATTACACAAGCCTACTCGGCTAGAAAGTGGTAATCCTGGGATATGGACCAGGCTGGCTGGTGCCCAGGTACATAGTTTAAACCTGTGGTTTCCAGTCTTTTGGGTCTCGTGGACTATTAAACTCCCAAAACATTTGGAGACAGACAATAAGTTGCCAACATCATATTTTGCCAATTAACGACAATGTTTTAAACATCAAACAAAGTAACCACCTTCACTTCACAAAAGAAAGAACTTTTTTTCCAAGTATGACTACTTTAATGTACATGAATCTTCTTGGAATTCTACTATCTCTCTGCAAATAAGCTGTCTTTTACAGATAATTCCTTACCCAAGGGTCACTAGCCCTGAGAGAGTAACTCTACTGTAAAGTGTTTGCAATGAGGCGCCTTCTTTTCACCCAGGTACGGGCCTCAACTTTCTAGATCAAATTTAAAAATGAAGACGCCTTTGTCGTATGCCGAAGCCATGATCCACCTCTGCCAGGGAAATTTCTCACCTACCTTTCCATCCATGTTTCTGCGGGCCACCATGGTTATAATGAAAAGCACAATAGGAACACGTACCAGTGATCTAGAAAATTACTTTGCTGTTAATTATTCTTTAAAGTTTTACTGTTGAAGTTATTTGTACCCAGATAATTATTGGTAGTAAGGTTTTCATATTTTGTGGTTAATTCCTTTAACAAATATAGGAATTTCCTGATTTCTATTTTATTCCTCTGTTAGTTTTTGTAAGTCACAATTTTCAAGGATTTCATACAGTTCATCTAAATATCAAATATTGGAAATTTTCTTTCAAAATGTACTGTTCCATTTTATATTCTTTTAAAAATCTATAATGATGTTCTCTCCTTGGTTATTTATATTGCATTTGTCTTGAAGCAGTTAATAGTATAATTCATGAACATAAGTGATGCAGGAAAACAGATGTGGGGCGTGAAGAGGCCCGTGTCCCAGGCTTTGGCTGAGCTCCTGGGATGTGCCCTGCCAAGTGTGAGTCCTTGGCTTCACACAGGGAAGAATTCAAGAGCGAGCCACAGTTGAGTAAAGGTAGATTTATTCAGAGAGATACATTGAAAGGCAAGAGAAAGGGCATGAGGTGTGGGGGCTGGGTGCTCAGATTAAAAGTAGGTACACACTCCATAGAGAGAGTGTGGGCCTCTGAGAACCGAAAGAGAGAGAGGTAGCTGCGAGGCAATGTGTTTTCAGTTTTTATGGGCTTGGTGGCTTCATATGCTAACAAGTGGAAGGACCAGTCTAACTAGCCTGGGGAAGAGGCCGAGATTCCCAGGAAGTTGGCCATTTCCCACTCTTTGACCTTTTGTGGCTAGCCTTGGGACTGCCATGGTGCCTGTGGGCGTGTTATTCACCGTGCTAATGTATTACAATGGGCGTATGATGAAGCTCAAGACCTACTAGGAGTTAAATCTCCCATCATCCCGAGCCTCAAGGCCTACTGGGGGTTGATTCTTTCACCATTTTGGTGTTAACTGCTGTAGCACTCCTTGAGTGGCTGTGCCCTGCCCCCTCCCACCCTGTCTCACCAGTACTTAAGGAGTACTTGTATCAGATAACACATCAGCTGAATTAAAAGCTTAGTCTACCACATGACCTTTTCAGGCTCTACTGACTCTAGTAGATGTAATGATTTGAATCTAATTTCCAAAAGGAGATTGGATGACTATTATATAATGGGGACAAGGAAGTTGTGAAACCAGGGAATCCCATTAATATTCCAATTGTTAATACTATTGGAAGAATAGAAACCTTACTAACAAAATGGCTTCCCTAATGTTAAGCTGTTTGCTGCTATTTGCTGATTCATTCTGACACATCTTTTTTCTTGTTTACTTGCTCAACTGCTTTGCTAAAATAGCCCGTAACCTTCCCTATACAATCTTTTACTCAGAATAGCTTATTCTTTAACCTAGAAGCTGTCTTCCAGAAGGGTCACTAGTTGATAACCTCGGAAGAATGGACAGATCCTAAGGAGTTTTCCATGATGCCAATGGACTTATCAAGATTAAAACGAATACAGCACCATAAACTGCCCCTGATTGTTATCATCCTTTTGTTCCATCCAGTTTTCCTATAAAGCCTCAAGACCCCAACCTTAAGACAGGTTCACAGTCTCTAAGGCTCCCCTTTGCCTGGCAAAGCAATAAAGCTGCTCTCTTTCTTATACCCTCAAAACTCTGTCTCCAAGTCTGAATTCGTCTTTTGGGGCATGAGGTCAGTTTTTCGGCAACATTTTTAGGCAATGGGAAAATGCTTAAGACCACTAAGACATTGGATTTTGAGAGTATTAAATTAGGATCAGCTTGATAAACATCTCTGTTCCTAGTAGAAGGCACAGGAACAGGAAATTGGAGGTACAGGTAGGAAACTATGATTTTCCTGTCAATGAACAAAAGATAAGACTAAAGTAGCTATGCTTTAGGTTATTATATTTAATATATTTTTTTCTCCCCTTAAATTTTCACAATTTTTCTTACTAACTTAAATGTTAGTTAGTTGTTAACATTTTAAGTTTTAGATGGGAGTTGTATTAGTTTCTGGGGGCTAATATAACAAAGTAATACAAATTGAGTGGATGAAAACAAAGTAAATTTATACTCTAATGGCTTTGGAGCCTGGAATTATGAAGTTGGTATGCTGGCAGAGGCATGCTCCCGTTACAGCTTCAAGGTGAGAATCCTTCTGAGACAGGATGGGAGGGGGCAGGGCACAGCCACTCAAGGAATGCTACAGCAGTTAACATCAAAATGGTGAAAGAATCAACCCCCAGTAGGCCTTGAGGCTCAGGATGATGAGAGATTTAACTTCTAGTAGGTCTTGAGCTTCATCATACGCCCATTGTAATACATTAACATGGTGAATAACATGCCCACAGGCACCATGGCAGTCCCAAGGCTAGCCACAAAAGGTCAAAGAGTGGGAAATGGCCAACTTCCTGGGAATCTCGGCCTCTTCCCCAGGCTAGTTAGACTGGTCCTTCCACTTGTTAGCATATGAAGCCACCAAGCCCGTAAAAACCAGAAACACGGCGCCTCGCTGATGCTCCTCTATCTTCAGAGACAGCCCGCATTCTGTCTATGGAATGTGTACCTACTTTTAATCTGAGCACCCAACCCCCACACCTTGTGGCCTTTCTCTTGCCTTTCAATGTATCTCTCTGAATAAATCTACCTTTACTCAACTGTGGCTTGCTCTTTGAATTCTTTCCTGCGCAAATCCAAGGACCCATACTTGGCGAGGCACGTCCCAGGGGCTCAACCAGGACCTGGGACACGGCCCTTCTCATGTCCCACATCTGTTTTCCTGCATCATTTCTGTGCACTTTCCTGTTTCTGGTATCCTCAGGCGATCCTTGGCTTGTGGTAACATAACTCTCGTCTGCCTCCGTCTTGTAAGGACAAATAAAAATTAAAAATAGGAGGCTTAATTCTCTCTGTTGAAAATAAGGGAAGAAATTCCTCTCCCCTCCTTTTCTTAGAGCATCTACTGTGGAAAGCTTAAAACTTGTAAGTGCTTTCTCCTCTTTGAAATTTAAATAGATCATTTTGAAAACTAGATAGGACTTTTGTCAGCTTTCTGATTCAGGAATGCCTTTCTCAAAGAAATAGAAGCCATATTTTTGAAATGTAAGCATCAAAGCAGATAGTTTGTTCTTCCTCTGGATAAAGCCAATTAGCTGACAGAAAGCTGCCTCAATTACCAGGTACTGTCAATCCTCTTACTTGAGGACTAGTAATAGTTAATCTTGAGAACATGTATGTAATGGGTTATATATGCTTGACTAAATAAAAGAGTAAGATTTCTTTCTGCCTTCGCAATCTCTTAGTGGATAATCTGTTTTGCACATCACATTTCAATTTAATGCTCATTCAATATAATTTAAGAATAAAAACAGTTTGATAATTTATCTACTAGCTTTATGGAGAGGATTTATGAGTTGGTAAGAGATTTTGTTTTTAATTATATTTCCTTAGCTGTCTTCATATGACCATCTTCCTCTGTGTCTATATCTTTACATGGCATTGTCTATATATGTATCCAAATTTTCCTCTTCTTATAAGGACATGAGACATTTTGAATTAGGAATCTGATGGGCTCATTTTAACTTGATTATATGTCTAAAGACCCTATTTTTCAATGAAGTTACATTCATTTGGCATTCGGACTTCAATACATTTTGGGGAGGGATGGGAACACAGTTCAACCCATAAGAGGAGCATAACTGGGTCGACATCACTGAATAATGGTATAGGAGCTGTGTCTCTGGTATTTGGAGAAAAAGTTTTTCATATGGACAAAGCACAGGAATAGATAATGTGAGACAAATAGGTAAAGAGTTGTGAATATCTTTTTGTTTTTCTAGATCTCTACTCTGCTCTGCTCTGTGTCCTTGACATTGATTTCTATATATGGTATTATCAGGAGATCACATGTCTTCTGCCTCGCAGTTAGGTTCAAACAGCAGGAGTAGGTGGCAGGAGTTACAATGACGGGAACAGAAGTTGGGTTATTTATTACAGTTGTTCCTGCATGCCAGGGCCTCAGTTTTATTACTAAAGTTTACAAATACCATCCCGTGGTTATCTTCTACAGGTACATGTCTAGTTTAATTCTAATAGCTCCTCTGCATACCGCTTCAATTCTAGAGTGATAAAAAGTTTTGCAGCAATGTTTCCAAATAAGGGAGCCCAACACTTATTTGGGTGAGCTTGTAAAATGTTGCCTGGGAATTTTTGATGTGAGTTTGTAACTGAGCACAGTGGGCCACAGTACACTGTCCATGTGCACGAAAAATACTGCAGGCCAAGGAAGCAATTGGCTCTTAATCTTTCCCCACTCGTGTATTCAATAATGCTTTGTAGGCATTATAAAAAACAGATGCTCTAGGCATGTTTCAAACCATGCATGACAGTCTGATTTCTATTGTAAATTACACATCAGGGTTTCTATTTAAATGAGATAATTCTTTCCATATTTACTTATTTGCAGTCTTCATGCTTCATGGTCATACAACCTGCGCTAGCAATTTCAAACGGTTTATAAACAGATTTTTTCCTAGAGAACAAGTGATAAGTCAATCTCTTTACTCTGCTCTAGGATAAAATGACCCTCTGTTTCTTAGACAGCTCATTCTTCTTTTTCTTTTTCCCCCTTAATTTAAAAATAGTATAAAATGTAAAATATTTTTATTATAAATTTCTTTTTGTGTGATTTTTCATCTTGATATTCTCATATTTATCAAACATAAGATTAATTAATAAAAAACAAAATAAGCAAAAATATCTTTAAAGATTTCTCCTTTTTTCCATTTTCTTATTTAATATTGCCTTTTCCTTTCCATTAAGTCACTTGATTTATCTTTTATTCTACTTCTTACAGGGAATATAAATGCCAGAAAAACTATCAGTCATCTATACTTTTGAGCTCTTCATCTACCACTTACTGAATTTTTAATTAAAACTTTGTTTTGTTTTGCAGACTATGTTTGAATAACTCTGAAAATTTATGTGCAACTTTTTGATTCATTTCATCTAATTCAAAGAAATAAATCTTAATTTGCATATAAAATTCCTTGATAATGAGATTTTCTTCTATCCATGTTACTTTTCCCGTAAGTACTGTAATATCTTACAATGATATTTTCATTCATTATGAAGTACTATAATAAACTCATAAGAACTTTTCATATATTCAAGTTTTCAAAGAGAGAACTTGAAAATGAATGAGCCTTTGTCTATTTAAGAAAAATAAATAAGAAAGGATTTAATTTAATATTTTATAAAAAATACGACTTGTGATTTCAATACTCTATTGAACCACATTTTATGTAACAAATGAATTTGAGGAATTATTTAGCAGTTTATAAACGTAGAGTTGTGAATATCTCTGCACACTATCATTCAAAAAAGACAATATTTCACCTGGTCTTGCAAGTATATTAATTTATACCTCAAAACAATATCAAGAGGGAAAGAAAAAACTATAGGTAAAAAAAAAACGGATGGGGAAATATCCAGGTATTAGACAATGGTTAGGTTTTTAAAATAATACTGACATTTTACACCTAGTCTAGAAAAATGAATGTATCTCAGAGAATTTCTTTGTATGCCAAACATATGCAGGTAATTGAATTGTCTTTAGCATGCTTTCCAAAAAATAAACATAATCCTTTCTCAAAATTCAATCTTAGAAGACCATTTTCTGGAGTATTTCAAAGGTAAAGAATATGGATATATTTCTATTAAGACATACACCAACTGTATGTTTTTGCTTCTTTAGCATCTTTGGAAACACGGTGTTTGTTGGCAAGATAATTCTACACTAAACCCAATTCTACCTCCTTGGTTGTAGAGCAACTGGCTGTCATACTTCTACCTTCCTAGGGTATCTTTGCTGGGTTGGGCATGAAAAGAAGACTTATTTGCCACTGTACTAAATTCCTGCTTTAGAAGTTACTGGTGGGATTTGGAGACAAACATCACTGGGGGTAGAATTCTCTTCTTGAATGTTATATCACTATATGGAAGCAACCTACTGTGTGGAAATTAGTTGGAAATGTCACAGTGAGTTCATGCAAACAAAACCATTGTTTTGTTTCCTCTTTGACTGGGAAAGTCCACAATCAGTGTTTGGTACAGAACAGAAGCTCAATAAAATTTGTTCTTGAAAGATGGAGGAATGATCCAATCCTGTGAGTATAAATTTTTTTTTTTTTAATATTTAGAACTATTTCTTGGCTACTTAGTGAATTCCATCGACTGCCCTGGATCTGTCCTCCTTTAGATATGTGCTGCATAGCGAACTGATTAAGAGTGTGATTTTTGTTAGACAGATCTGAGATCAAATCCCTCTAGTATCACTGAAATTCTAAAGGGTGGGATGGGAAAACTGGATGGAAGCCAGTAGGGAAAAGATAAGAATCTTTCTTAATGCTGCTATATCATAATAGGCCCTATGTTTTAAAGTAGAATACCAGTCGATTTGATGTAGGTTATCAATGTTGGGGATTCAGTGATATAAACTTCCTTTCTCCAAAAGGCACATGAAAAAATGCTCAGTATCACTAACTATCAGAGAAATGAAAATCAAATCTGCAATGAGGTATCAACTCACACCAGTCAAAATGGCCATCACTAAAAAGTCCACAAACAATAAATGTTGGAGAGGATGTGGAGAAAAGAGAATACTCCTACACTGTTGGTGGGAATGCAGTTTGGTGCAGCCATTATGGGAAGCAATATGGAGATTCCTTAAAAAACTAAAAATAGAGTTTCCATGTGATCCAGTAACCCCACTTCTTGATATATATCTGGAGGGAACTCTAATTTGAAAAGGTACATGCACCCCAATGTTCATAGTAGCACTATTTAAAATAGCCAAGACAAGGAAGTAACCTAAATGTCCATTGGTAGATGATTGGAAAGATAAGTTATGGTGTGTATATATACAATGGAATACTACTTAGCCATAAAAAAGAATAAAATAATGACATTTGCAGCAACATGGATGGACCTGGAGGTTGTCATTCCAAATGAAGTAAGCCAGAAAGAGAAATAAAATACCATGTGATGTCATTTATATGTGGAATCTAAAAAAAAAAAATAGCATAAGTAAATTTATTTATACAACAGAAAAAGTCTCCCATGGAAACAAACTTATGGTTACTGGGGGGAAAGGGCGGAGAGTAGAAGGATAAATTAGGAGTTCAGAATTTGCAGGTACTAACTACTATATACAAAAAAATAGATTCATTGAGGTTAAGAGGAATATAGCCCCTGTAAAATGCCCTGATTGTTATCATCTTTTCTATTCCATCATTTTTATAAAATCTCAAGACCCCAACCCCAAGATGGTTTCATAGTCTTTAAGGCATTAGCCTGCCATGGCTCCCTTTGCCTGGCAAAGCAATAAAGCTGCTCTTTTCTTTGCTCCCAAAACTCTGCCTCTGAGTTTGAATTCACTTTTTTGGGGGGCAGAAGCTGATCTTTTGGTTACAGCATACTTATAATCTTTCTAATAAACAAATGCTAAATCCCACTCATTTTGAGACAAGAAGGAAGGGAGCAAGGCACAGCCATTCAAGGAATAACACTGCAATTAACACCAGGATGGTGAAAGATTCAAAGGTCTTGAGGCTCAAGATGGTGGGAGATTTGACTTCTAGTAGAACTTGAGCTTCATTATGTGTTCATTGTAACATATTAGAATGGTGATTAACATTTTTTTTGTTGACTTTGACAGTTTTAATATAATGTGTCTTGGAAAGGATCTTTCTGCATTGAGGTAATTAGATGTTCTTTTAGCTTCATGGATTGTATATCCAGTTCCTTTCCCAGCTTTGGGAAGTCCTTAGCTATTATTTCTTAAAATAAACTCTCTGCTTTCTTCTCTCTCTCCTCACCTTCTGGGAGACCCATTATCTTTATGTTGCCCTTCTAATGGAGTCAGATGGTTCTCATGGAATTTTTTTTTCTAGATCTTACTTATTCTCTTCTACCTATATCATGTCTAGATTTCCATCTTTGAACTTTTTAATTCTTTCTCCCCTATGTCTACTCCATTCCCACTGCTTTCTAATACATTCTTTATAGCACTTACTGAATTCTTCAGCTTCAGAATTTCTGATTGGTTCTTTTTTAGAGTATCAATATCTTTGGTAAAGTATCCCTTCTGTTCGTTAATTTTAATCATGAGCTAATTGAACTGCATTTCTGAGTTTTCTTGTAGCTCATTGAGTTTCTTCATGATCGCTATTTTAAATTCTTTGTCAGATTACAATATTCATAAGTTTAAATTTAGTTTCTGGAGAATTGTCATTTTCTTTTTGTGATACTGTGTTAATGTAATTTTTCATGGTACTTGGTAAGATATTCCTCTGCCAACGCATATGAAATAATGAACATCTTTCTTTAGGTAAAGTTTTTTTACTTGATTTTAACAATTCAACAGATTAGTAATTAGAGGCCTTTCTTTTATGTTTCAGTAGGTGGTGTTACAGCACAAGATTCTGATTTATCTTACCTGAGCTGCCTCTGACTATATTTCAGAATCAACACTTTTCACCCTCCACCACTACCCAGAGGTGTCACCCAATGTCCTCATTGCTTGTGCCTCCAGGGTTGCTGGTGCCTTGCTGTTGCTGGTGTCAAATGTTATCACTGGTGCCACCACATGGGCCACTGGAATAGCAATCTCCTCAACCACATCTGGGTTTGCCTGGGTTGTGGGCTCCACTGCCTTGGTGGGTAGGGGAGGCAGAGCAGAGTTAGGGCGAGTTAGGTGTCACAGGCACTTCTGCCACATCTGAGGTTGTCAGGTTTACAGGTGTCACCATTGCAGGTGGGGGGTCAGAGTAATGAATGCCTCTTCACAAAGATGGATTGGGTCACAGGCACCACTGCTACTGCTGCCCAGTTCTCTGTGGCCCTCAGCACCACTCTGGCCCGGAGCCTGGAGTCATTTTTGCCATCTGCCCTTCCAGTACTGTGTTTTCTAAGGCGGTGGGCTCAACTGTCATGGCCAGGGAGCCATGATTTCATGCACTGCCTTTGCTTTTCCCAAGTTCTGCCTCTTCTGTGTGTTCTAGTCTGTCTACCTTTACATATACAGATATGTGAAACTCTCCTGCATCCTGGTGTACTGAGTAGAGGAAATTTTGCTGAGTTCTAAAAGTTTTCCTGGTTGTAGATTGAAGGAGAAGGACAAAGGGAGTATCTCATACCACAATGATGCTGACTAGAATTCTATTGCTTTAATTTTTATTTCAACTATTACCCTAGAGTTTTTCACAGGTTTAATTTCCATGTAGAAGGGTCATGGTACTTTTATTTCAACAAGTAATATCTTTATTGAATTAAATAGTTATTTCCCTGTAAATTTGAAATTTGTTTTTATGGAAACCTGAATACATCAGCTCGATTTCAACTAGTTTTTAAGTTATTAAAATTATGGAAATGGTATGAGGCACTGACTCTGCTTTGGGCTTGTTAACATTTCAGCACATAGATCAGTAGAAAGAAATGGGAAGCTAGGTAAGAGATTTATATTTGCTGAAAAAGTTAAACATAAAAATATGGCTCTTCTAACAGAATTTGAGCATTATGACAACACATTTCCTGACACAGTAAGAATTTTACTCAAAAGAAGGATATAATCTAGCAAAAAAAAAAAAAAATGAGGAGAAAATAGTCCAGGTAGTGGATTCCTGGAAACATTTTTTATATGTAGGATTATGTCTTCTAGACATGTTCTTATTTAATACAGAGTCTCAGTCAGTGATATAATACAGAAGGAATCTAGTCACCAGGAGATGGATGTGCAGTC
Source organism: Camelus bactrianus (assembly GCF_048773025.1). Lineage (NCBI taxonomy): Eukaryota > Metazoa > Chordata > Mammalia > Artiodactyla > Camelidae > Camelus > Camelus bactrianus. The sequence continues at coordinate 16,711,925 of NC_133563.1, read as the reverse complement.
AAATGGAGTCCAAGGATATCTTACAATTGCAAAAGGAAATAGAATCCTAAACAAGAAAAGAGAAGCAAAATCCCAATTTTATGGACGTACAACACAATCCATAAGAAGAAAGTCAACAATGATATAAGTCAAAGGCTAATTCTGCATTCCAAATATGTGCATATGATTTTACCAAGCAGTTATACTGCAATCCTACACAAGATATACAACTGAACTTCCTAATGTATTTCATGTTGCCTTCAAGACTGACTCAAGTATATCAGTAGATTGAACTGTGCAGAGTTAAGACAGTATAAGAAGGAAAAAAATCCATAATTTAAGATATAACATATGGTTAAAAGACAACTTTGTACCATTAGCGACATTTTAAGGTTATCAATAGCCATATTGTGGCTAGTGGTAACTGTATTGAGCAGTGCAGATATGGAAAATATCCATTATCATAAAAAGGGTTGGGAAAAAGTATTGGAAAGATATGTTCTAGATATTTAATAAAATAGACAACATTCAGTGTAATAATCTTAAATGATAATAGAGAATATTTCTGGCATGGAACTGCTAAATTTGGCAATAGTTAGTATTCCCCTCTCCTCTACCTTCCTTCCATTCCCCAAACTAAAAATTGATGATTTTTGCTGATAGATTTTTCTCTCCTCCTTTAAAATTTTGGTGGTAATTTATTAAGATATGGGTTCCACATGAAACACATTTGTAAGAATCATTACAAATTATAGTATAATGTAATATCTTATAATTGTAATACAAGGGTATTCTATGTAAATCCATCAGTGATAGATTTTGAATAAGAAGAGATGAAATTTGACTTATTCAATTATTATAGTGCCAGAATATAATTAAAATGCAAGGTCATTTAGAAAATGGAATAAAAAATCTTTTGGGACTAATATAAACATTTTGTGTGGTCAAAGAAAAATAATTGGGAAATGCTAACCTCTTCCTCCCACAAATTAAACTAATTTAGATATTGTGATTTCCATAACTGAATTAAAAATCATTATTTTTATGGGAATCTATTACTTCTAGTAAAATACATAATTCTTAAACAGTCTGTATAAGCATTATTATTAGAATAAATTGATCAAATTAAGTGGCTGTTTTCTAAGTGATATATAATAAAGATTAGTGATATTTTGTCTTCAAGAATAACTTTATTTAATTAGTTTCCTAGATAATTTTTCTCTGAGAATAAAATTCCCAGGTATATCAAGTCACCAAACATCATCTTATATTCAATTGGCATGCTTATTATATTGATCAAAATTATGTAGACATATAATTTGAATAATTTCTCATATATAAATATGGCTGGAATATGTATTCATTTATAATATTGATCTAGTATCTTGCAATCAGTCCATTAGATCCTTTTATAATACAAATAGAAATGAGATTGCACATGAATAAGACACAATGTAAATGAGGTTCTGAATTAGAGATGGCACAATAAGGTAGAGCCTATGAAGTAATTATTAACTGGAGGGCAAATCCAAGTTAAACACCAGAATGTGGAGTGATAACATTGCACAGAGTTAAGCAAATCCCCTGGGTCATTGAGAAAGCAATGTTGTACGTAAAAACAAACAATCAATTTCCTCTTGTATAAGAGAAAGGCATGTTTCACCTACATTCTAAACATTAATGGGAGTAAATAACACTAAGTGAGCTTTAAATAGTTGATCAAATTTGAGTGTAGATAAATTCACAACAGAAAGGGACTTCATTTTTTTGTGTGTCATTCTTTGGACACTGAGCCAAATCATAACGAGAGAATACAGTTTGGTTGTCTAATCTTGATTGAATAAAACCTTTAACAAGCTCAATGGTTTCTCTGCTGCTGAATTCTTATGTTTTCCCCTGAAGTTTAATAGTTTATAAGATTATCAAGTATCGTTTCCCTTCCAGTAGATAACTCTACTCTCTCCCAGGCATAATGCTTTCAAAGGATGGTTTGGTCAATACTATCTTTAAAAAGAGTGTTATATTTCTTTGACTGGGAGGCACTTTTACTAAGGAAGTATCTAAGATGTTTACTTAATTGTAGGAATAATTATTTGCACTGTAAGTAATTCATTTCATGAAATACTACGAATCATAAAAATTTCAAGTGGGTATAAAATGATCATAAAGAATGTTAGCATTACAAATGATTTTCTTCTACATTAATTTATAAGGATACCATATGATCCAGTAATCCCACTCCTGGACATAAATCTGAAGGGGACTCTAATTCAAAAAGATACATGCACACCAATGTTCATAGCAGCACTATTTACAATAGCCAAAACATGGAAACAACCTAAATGTTCATTGACATATGACTGGATAAAGAAGTTGTGGTATATTTATACAATGGAATACTACTCAGCCATAAAAAAGAATAAAATAATGCCATTTGCAGTAACATGGATGGACCTGGAGATCACCATTCTAAGTGAAGTAATCCAGAAAGAGAAAGAAAAATACCATATGATATCATTCATATGTGGAATTGTAAAAAAAAGACACAAATATATTTATTTACAAAACAGAAACAGACTCATAGATACAGAAAACAAACTCATTTACCAGGGGGGAAGAGGGGTGGGAAGGGATAAAATGGGAATTTGAGATTTGTAGATACTAACTACTATATGAAATAGATGAACAACAAGTTTATACTGCATGGCATAGGCAACTATATTCAATATTTTCTAGTAACCTATAATGAAAAATAATATGAAAAGGAATATATATGTATATGTATGACTGAAACATCATGCTATGTACCAGAAATTGAGACATTATAAACTTACTATACTTCATTAAAAAAAAAAAAGTTTCCAAGATAATTACTATTTTGCTTATTTAAAAAAAATTTTTTTGTTTATTTTATTTTATTTTATTTTTTTTGGTGTGGGGAGGTAATTAGGTTTATTTGTTCTTAGAGCAGGTACTGAGGATTTAAGTCAGAACCTCATGCACATGAAGCATGTGCTCTACCACTTGAGCTGTGCCCTCCACCTGCTTATTAAGTTTTAATTGATATAATAATTATATAACTAGCCTCAGGCTTTACCTGTCATACTGCACACTTTTGTGATTTCCTCATGCTTCTTCATCAGCCTAGAAGGCCCTTCATGTATTTCCTACCATACAAGCATGTAATCAGTTTTCAAGACTCATTTTAAGTGTATGTCTCTGTTTAACATCTTTTCTGAATCCCTCTGGGAAAATTAGCTACTCTCTCCTTTGGGATTACACCATAACCTCTGTTTACCTTTCTTGCTATTGTTAACATACATTTCACTATTATTGACTTACATTATTTCTCATTTACAGACCTGTTAATTTCCTGAAAGCAGGCTTTGATCTTATTCTGTGTATCTCCTAGCCTTAGTAATTACTTTTTGGAATATAGAAGGTATTCTGCAATTGTTTGATGAATAAATGATTCTGTCTACTATGTTCTTGTGAAAAGTATTGGGTGCAATGTTGGAAACAGAGAAGTAATTTTCAAGATATATTTCAGTAATTGACTAGACCTCTGGTCTAACATTATTTTCAGTGTTTCATTCCTAACAATATTTATTTGTGCCCTTTCTTTTCTAATGGTGCTTATTTGTTAAGTTGTTTTGTATGTAGATAGCGAGAAATTCTTGCTTGCAATGGCATTATGGCAGTAGTGTATGTATAATACATATGGCAGAGGTATGTATAATAGTAAAGAAATATCTACTTTTTTAAAAAATTGTGAATTGTAACAAATTATGAGGTTAGACAAGCAAGTAGGCAAAATTAATTTTTTGGAAACGCATCAAAGTAACTTATCAACAATATTCACTTTTAAAATTCAGAATTAGCATCAAATTTTATATACTTTGTATAAAAGTCATAATTAAAACATTTGTCAGCTAGTACAAGAATATAAATTAGTATATTAATCAATTTATTAATCAGGAATAGAAAATGATATTTAATTAGCTCCATCTTATATATGATAAAATATCTTAGCAAATAATCTAAATTGGATTGTTGATCAAAACATTCTTGCAATTTCTGAAACATATGCTGAAGTTTAGAAATTGTCAGTGTCGTTAGCTTAAGGATGCCTCCTACTTGAGCTGCGATTTGAAAAATGATACATCAAACATTTTAAGCAAGTTTTACATTAAATTAACATTATTAGTACACCAGCAGTGAGAACTTCATCCTAGTTGGAGTGTCCAAACTTCCCACATGGCTTGAACCCAAGGCTTATGTCTCGGCCTGCAGGAAAAATGCTGATACCAACGCCACATGCACTGCTCCCCTTGCCACAGCAGGCTGCTTTAGAGTAGTGGATGGGATGTGCACTTTCTGCTGTCTACTCTGGAGTTTCTGGGAGCTGCCAGTATGTAACTTTGAATCTTATTAGTTAATTCGTGGTGCTAGTAGATTAGATTTATTTTTCAGAATGGAAACATTTAAGTAACTTAGCAAGTCAATCAGTATCTGTCAATATTGGTTAAATATAAATTCTATTTTAGGTAACTGCTGTTTCAGGGGCAGTTTTACTGTGGGAAGCCCCAGAAAAGAAATCATTTATAAAACATGAGGGTTGAATCAATTTATTAAATCATAGTACTAGATTTGAGAGGCCACTTTCTAAGTTTTTAGAGCACAACATTATTTTTAAAATATTGATTATATATGAATTTTCATTGCACAGTTATATCAATTTTCCTGCATTTTTGAAACTTTCCATAAGTAAATATTGAAAGAAAATCAGACAGACCAAAAGGACATCAAACAGAACTTGACAAACAGATCTTGGCTTAAGAGAATTTTTCTAGAAGGATTTTTTTTCAATAAGGTAAAACTGACAGACAAAATTACTGTTTTCATGCAGTATTATACTGAGTATTTGCTATACATTTGAAAACTAGTGCTTTCAAAATATAATTATTTTCATTAATTAAAGCAATCATTTATCAAATGTCTATTTGATGCCTATGATGTGTCAGGAGTGTTTCTAGGTGCTTTTATATCACTAACTTTTAAATAAAGACATTTTAATAGATTCTTAGCAACTAAAACTCCTTGAGTTTTTAAAATAAAATAGATGTTATTTTCTAAAATATTTAGAGAGAAACACAACAAAATTTAAATAATTACAGTGTGTTCATCAGGAAAAAAAAACTAAACTTGTTTCAAAATTTCATTGAATACAGTAGATTTTTTACCTTGTAAGGAAACAACTTCTACTCTAAGAAAATCCTAATTTCTTTGTAAATTGCTAAAAATCAAGACAAATAGAAAGCTTGGCAGACTTGCAGAAAAAAAGAACAAATTACACACAGAAGAATAACTGTATATGAGTAATGATTGGTTTTTCATTAAAAAAGGAGACTAGAAGTTAATGGAACAACATCTTTAAAGTATTAAAAAAATATATATTGTCAACTAAGAATTCTCCTGTCCTGTTGGGGCAGACACACTCTAAGGCAACCTGTAACTAGGATTAGTCCTCATATAATCCATTCTCCCTGAATGTAGGAAGAACCTGTGACTTGCTTCAGTAATTTTACTCTAGATATTTACTTAAGAGAAATAAAAACATATGTCAAGAAATTTTACATAGATTTTTATAGCAGCTTAATTAATATAAAATCCCCAAAGCGGAAGAAATGACCAAAAAAAATCTCTTAACAGATAAAAGAATTTAAAAAATTATATTCATACAGTGGAATACTATTTAGCATAACAGAGTGACATGGAAATGATGCAGTCAACAACATGGATGAATCTTCCATATACACTGAGTGAAAGAAGCTGAACACAGAACAGTACATGCTATACATTTCCATTTATAGGAAATTCTAGAACTGGAAAACCCAGTCAATCATGTAAACAATCATAAAATTGTTACTTCTAGGTGGTTCATTGATTGGGAAGGGGCACTGAAGGTCTTTATATAGTCAAGGAAATATACTATACTTGTAGAGGAATGTGAGTTACAGACATATGTGTTTGTCAATGTTCATTTTCACAGGTCAGGTGACCCAGGAAGCTGACCCTGGAAGCTGACCCTGAGAAGATGAGCTGGGTGGAAGCTGAAGGAACGGCAGTCCCAACTGTTATCCTCCACCAATAAGATCAACTGCAGATCAGCTGCTGTGTGGTTTTTAGACATCAATAAAAATCTCATTAAAGATTAATGTAACATTTTAAAATCCATAATCCCATTGATTAATTTAATAATTATTGTATTTTATCATTTAGTGATACACTAAATATGAAAAAAAATTTCTATTTTATAAGGAAAGAATAACTTAACTGAATCACGATTTCATCTCTATTGTTTCATCCACTAGTATCAAGCCATTGACCCAATAACTGGGGAGAAAACAATGGAGAAAAATGTGTTGTTTCACTTTTTGCATGTGAACAATTAATTGTAATTGACTTAGAGATGGCCAGTTCAAACTTTCTTTCTAAGATGAAAGGTGATTTTAAATAGTTTTTTAAATTTCATGATCTGTAAAAGGTTGTAAAGTCTTATTCTCAAGTAAACTCATTTATTTTGATAGAAAGAAATACGGTTGCACAAGAACAAAAAAGCATATCAGTGATATTTTTGACTGGGAATTTATCAAGCATTAAAGCATAAATAAAAACAATGATACACAGATACAAATGAATTATATAGAAAATATTACTACATCTTGCAGAACTGGTAATTTTTACTGTAAATTCATTCAGTTTAACAAATGGTTACATTGGAAATAATATTTGAATCAATCTTTTACATTAAAAAAAAAAGAAAATTCTGAGGATGTATAAATACCTTGTATGTAAAGTAACACATACTGCAGAAACACTCAAACAGTAGTATATTCCATGAACCATTATTATCTTATTAACAGCTTTTATTTCCAGACCTATGCCTCCATATTGGGTGTTAATTCTTTAATGTTAACATTTTACTTTTTGTCCCTTATTATAGGTTTAATTATCTATGTTTTGGAAGTAGTGAGTTAGCCCCTGATAAACACTATTCTTCAAATATAGGTAATTAGTTTTATTGGTGGTAATATAAATTAACCTAAAATGCATAGAATGACAAGCTATATGCTTGATACTTAGATTGCCAGAACATGTCCCTAAGTAAACACTTATGATACCAGGATTGTGTCAGTTCCTTAAATGTCCTCAGACTCCAGTAGAGTATTTGCCAAATAATAGGCACATATTCATTTTTTAAACAAACGAATGCATAAATAAAATTATTTAGACATAACACAATTAGTATTGGTAGTACCTTTGGTAACATTTTATTTTAATTCAAAATATTTCACATAGCTTTCTCTACCACCGAGTAATCCTGGATATATTCAGAAGCTCTTCATACATGAGCAGCCTTAAGGAACAACTTTTAAATAAGTGGCATTTTCAAGATTCTGACAATATAAAAGTACACCAGACTAGCCTGGATTTGGATGTTCTTAACATGGATAACATCTCTATCACAGAGTTAGATAGATTTGGAACAAATAGCTCAAACTTTGTGACAGCCATCAGGGAAAAGAGAATAAAATTTTCTTACTATGAGGGAAATTCAGGATAGCTTTTATAACTGCAGAATAGTTTAAGAGAGGTGTACTGGACCTTAATAGTCTACTCCAAGGTTATTTAACTTCAAAGAAATATATGGGAAATAAAACTTGTGAAAATGACTGCATAATAACCAAATTAAAAGAATGCTTCTATCCCACTACCACTCTCACACAGTGTTATATTTCATTTTATGGAATGTATTAGTATAGTTTACACATTTATCTAGGCAAAAAGAAGTATGGGCTCCCTGTTTAAATAAGAAGTGGAAACGCATCATAGAAAAATACTTTAACTGCATTATTTAAAAAAATACTTACTCTCCTCTTTCTATAACACATAAATCACCTGGACATGCCAAGGTTTTAACTCAGGTTTCCCCCTATGAATCATTAGCTTCTTAATTTTATAGCCAAAAAAAAAAAAAATTGTTCTTTCTAGATCTTGGTACTGCTCAACAATAATTTCCTTTCTCTACTTTTAGGAAAGTGGGGGAGAGGGGGTCGTACTTTTCTGCTTCCAGAACTTTGACCACCTTTGGCCAAAGAAATGGAAGAGTAAGTGGTGACTGTCACTTCTGTATGGAAATATTTAATTTCTTGTGCAAGACCCTAGATTCCCCTGCACTGATGATTGTACAAACAGTTGATATTTAGGTGTACCTGTAGCCACCACTGGAAAAACATCTATTCTGCACAGTAACCAGGACCTATAGTAAACTTTATATGAGCAATAAATACCTTTGAGAGTCAGAGGCTTGTTGTTGTTGTTGTTGTTGTTGTTGTTGTTGTTGTTGTTGTTGTTGTTGTTATTGCAGTATATCTTATCATATACTGATGGATACCTTCAGCATTATTTCTATTAGTAAGTTCTAGCACAGAAGAAAAATCATGAAATTCCTGTCTAATCAAGAGGACAAACTAAGGGATTCATTAAAATACTTATCAAGAAGGATAATAATACCTATGTCTACTACAGAAAGGGGCATTAAGTCTACATTCAGATGTTGATACATTCTAGCATTATCACAAGTAGTAGAGTTTCAGTCAGAGAGTAAGAGGTGTTATTTAAAGAGACTATATAGCAAATGTGTAGCTTAAACATTCCATGAAATCTAAAACTTTGATTCCTTTTTCTTAAAGGCACATTTTATTATAGAAGTCAGACTGCATTGTACAAAATGAAAAAAAAAAACCCACTAATTTCAGAATATTGTGTGAATTACTTAAAACAGATGCTATAAGTGTGTTCCCATCAATAAAGTACCTAATAGATTTGGTAGTAAGGTGGATGTTCATCATGGAGCCTCACCTTAATTCCTAAACAACCTTAAGAGATAGTTTGTCATCACTGCATATAATTTTATAGATGAGGAAGCTGAAACATAGAATAAGTAGCTTGTAGACAGTGAAAGATGTAGGCAGTTTTTGTAAAATTGAAGAACATAATCTTAGCCAGTGCATTACATATGCCATGTGTTCATCACCTTTGGCTAGCACAGAAATGGTAAATCAGACATGTTCCTGGAGAAACACAATCTTAAGGTTAATTTTTCTACGTTGGTCCTCAGTTACGTGAAATCACTTCTCTAACCTGGTTAAATTTTTTTATTATCCTGTTTCCGGTAGCAAAGGTATCATTGGTAGTCCATGATATGCCTTGGTAAAATAGTTACTTGTATCTTTTGTCAAGTGAACATAGAAAGAAGACTGAGTGATCAATGTTTGCTGTCTTAAATACTTAATAGAAACAAGGAATAAACATGTTTATTGTTTGCTCCTATCTGTGATGTAGAATTAGGGGAAAGTAAATAATAGGCTCAGGGTTTAAAATTTTTTAACTCAAGTTCTGTATAAGAAACGTAAAAACTTCTAGGACTGCCCTAAAAGGAATTCTTTACCTCTTGGAGTTTCAAACATTTAAAGTCTAATACTTGGGGTGGTTGAATTATAATATAATTGAAATAATATATTTCAAATATAAATTGAACTATCGAACCTGCAGCATCTTTTATGGTAAAGTTTAAAGGTAGGGCTTAGATTAGGAAGGAGTGTGAGCATGAAGATTGAATAGGAACATGGGAAAATTCTGATAAAGATAAGGATCTTTGCCCAGAGAAGCAACCTTTCTACCACATTCCTATTCTGCCTTTAACTAAATAACCTATAATGGCATCCACTTAAATAGTTACATCACAAATGTCTGATAATCTGTCTTAAAATCTATCACTACCACCACTGACTGTTTTGGGACATATAACAAGACCTGAGTTTTAACAGAGCTAAGAGGGTGAGGTACAAAGTAAGATTCAAGAAGACATGCCAAAAACTGCATGGCTTGTCAACTAATTTTGACCGAAAAACTTGGTGATATGTGTGTGAGGGATTTTAAGATACAAGAACTGAGAAAAAGGAATATAAATTTTGATTACATTGAACGTATTTATAATAAGCATGTTAATTAGAGACTTCAGGTATAATGTGTTAGATTGCAGGGCTTGGAGTGGTTCTAAACGTTTGACTGGTTGGTTGACTTAACGATGGACCCAAAGCAAGCTGAGAATAAATGAAGCTGAAATGCTAGAACTTCTTCAGCGTTTTGAAAACAAAAATGTCCAAAGTCTTAGGGAGATAGAAATGCTAGAGGAAATTTATCATGTAAAACCTCTGCCTCACCTTTTACGCGGAGGAGTTTTGTCACTTGAGATTGATCAACTATCTGCAGGGAGTCTCTAATTCCTCCCATCCCTTTCATACTTAGGTGAAGCATCATGGCACAGGACAGGCATTGTGGTTCCTTCAGGAACTGCTCATGCAGTCGTGTGGGGCATCTCAGAAGTTTAGGGCAGTTAACTCCCCACGAGGCAAACCGACACGACACATGGAGCCAAAAAGGTAATTATCTCTTCCTTCCTCACATCTGATGAAACTGTTGCTGAATATTTGCAGTTAGCTGTTGAACAATCAGATGTGACTCTCCTAGCTTATTATGGGACAGTGGTCACCTCGTTAAAGCAGCCTTTAGCCTTTACCCACATTCTTCTTTGCCTCACATCATTGCCTTTTCCTCTGCATCATTGTTAAAATTGGACCCCCCGCCAAAGATAATTGTTATTAACACATAGCTTCAGGCTCTGTTTTTTAGAGCATTTGGATTAGGATATCAACAGATCCTAAGATGTCATTTAATAAATTAAACTTTCATTTATGTTTTATATACAATAGCATCATATATGAGACAAGAAACAATATAAAAATAGACTTTTAACAAGAACAAAATATGTTAACAATGCACATTATCATCACCATAAATGAATTCAAATCTAAAAAAGGATATTGGCTAACAATTTAAATTTTACATTTACTACTGAACTATTTTATTTTTCAATTAAAACTTAGATACAGATTGCTTAATAGAGTATAATCCAAAACTATTCTTTACTTTTTTTTTTTCAACATAAGGACTTGTAATATTCTTGAACCTAGGAGACAATGATATGCAAACCCAGATGTGAATTCTTACTTGGTGTATGTGTTCTCCATTATTTTGTTTCTGTTCTTAATCATAACCAAATGTGTATTTGAGTAATAAAACCTGGTAATAATCTTATAAAGAATAGAATTATATGTTGTTTTTAGTGATTTGCATTAATCATATACTAAAATTGTTGACTAAGAATATATACCCAAATATAAATACAAAATTGACAATTTAAATATCTGCACATTACCTCAGTAAAGTATCCTAGAAAGGTAACGTCTAGCATCATCTATAAATCTTCACTGCTCATTAGAGTAATATTTTCCACAATTATGTTAAAGGATGACAATAAATTGAATGTATAAATATGGAAATATTCTCTTCTTTGATATTCTTACATTGGAATTGGGGACCAGATTTGAATAAACAGATCTCATTTTTTGTTATTTGGGGCAGTGTGTTTTAATTTATGTTGCCAGCTTTAATTATATGTCAGACAAAATAACTTTTTTTCTCTACATGGCAAAGAAGAATGAGACCTACTGGAAGAATTTGAATATTCCAAATATGTTAACTTTCTGAATTATAATGTAAATTTGTCTTTAACTTTTAGTAAGAATAATTATTTATATATATTAGTTTTCCCCATTAGTTATCTTTACCAAAATGATGAAAACATTCTTTCAAACATAAAAGCAAAATAGGAAAAGTAGTAGGAGTATTGTAGTAGGAGTATCATTAAATTAATTATAGAATCTATGTATTCTGCTGACAAAGAAACAGAAGGTTGGCAATAATATTTATTGAAATTCCTATGCTGGAACCAATAAAAATTATGTTTTAAAAGCTTTGCCAATTAATCAGTGATATGAATAGTTGTATTATTCAGCACATACTTGATTGCCCATGCATTATACTTCAGGAATATGTTGGCTAGATTTTTCACAGTTTGGTTATCCAAAGAAGACATTTTAAATATATTTATACTTACATTTTTATTTATATATCATCTATTGGTTAATTTTCTCATGAATAACCAAAATTCCACAAAAATATATTTTGGAATTTTTTTCTTAACAACTCTTTATACTAAGAATATTAACTTTGTTCAGTTTTGTTACAAAGGTGAATTTATTTTCATCTTAGCAGTATGAAATATAGCTATAAAGGAGAGAAAGGTTTGCCATTCATTTAATTTTAACAATATTTAGCATTCTTCTCAAGAAGAATATGAGAAATGATGTCTATAATTATACCTAATATTTGTATGGCACTTGCTGTGCCAAATTATGACCCAAGTGCTTTATATTGCTTATCTCATTTATTTTAACAACCAACCTATATGCTTGGTCTTATTATTACAATTCCCTGAGGCTAAGATGGCTAAGATTATTGCCCATGGAATCCATTTAATCAGTATGGATATTAAACCCAAGTGGTAGGCACAGGCAGCAGAGCCTGCTCCCATTACTGCCATATTAATTATGAACATTGTGTAGGGCCTCATTATTTAAGATTCATTATTGTTATCATATGATGATGTACTGGGATCTGCATTGTTCTTATTCAACCTCTGGGTCTGTGCTCAGAGCCAATAAATTAAATTAGAACATGATGCATGACAATTCACAGAGCCAACAGTGTGATTACAAAATTTAGTCTTTTTGACCAGGCAGGCAGTATTGTATTTCATTTTTAATGAATCATGGTTCATTTAATATAAAGACTATCTGACAGAAAAATGTTCTTTATCTTGTCACTAATTTTTTTTTAAAAAACACCCAGTTGTTGGAAATGTAAATCATATTCATAGTTCGGAGGAACTAAGTTTTTGGTATACAAATTCAGTTTAACCAACAACAATACACACAAGAATTCTATTTTTTCCCCTGGAAATGAATATTTGCCTCTGTTTGGATGTTTAAGTTTTGCATAGCAGTGATAAATATATTTTTAAAGTAATTGTAATCTATATATTCTTAAATAATGAAGAAAAGTGTTTTCCTTCAATTTATTTCTTAGGGAGAAATCAGATTTTGATTTTGTTTTTGATATGATGTCCTCAACTCATAAAAAATGACACTAGTTAACTGCAAATACTTTTTTCATGAAGTAATCACTTCTACATCAAAAATACAAATAAAGCTTTATTTGAAAATCTTTTTTTTTTCAATTTTTGCCAACAGTATGGATAAAAAGAATTTTTATAAACACCTGTTACATATGGGTCAATGTAAGCAACTGATTAAGTGCTGTTGCAATAAATAATGAGATTTGACAAATTCATGAATCTTTGCAACTACAACAAAACAAAGTAGGCTTTAGTTACCACAAAACTTTCCTTATGCCTTATCCCAATTGATTCCTCTATCCCCTTGGCCATATAAAGCCACTAAAATTCATTCTTATTTTAATAATAGATTTGTTTTTACAGATTTTCATACAAAGGGAATTAAACAGGATGTACCTTTGTGTCAGCTTCTTTGCTCAATATTACTTTTGAGAATCATCTATATTGTTTTATTTCAGTACTTTGGTCATTTTTATTGCTGTGTAGTATTTCACTGTATGAGTATATGTTGATAAACATAGTTTTTTTCTCCCAGATTTTGCTTTGATGCACACAGACACTAAGTATTCATATACAAGATTTTGTGTGGATGTTTGTCCTTATTTCTCACATGCAAATGCCAAGGTGTGGAATTGTTGGGTTGTACGGAAAGCCTATGTTAATATTATAACAGTTTTTCAAATTGATATTATTTTCATTCCACCAGCTGTATGTAAAAATTCTAGTTGATCCACATCCTCAGCAGTGGTTAGGATCATCAGATATTCAAAATTTCACTTTTCTAAAAGGTGTGTATCTCATTGTGGCTTAAATTTATATTGCCCAATGACTATTAATTTGGGAGTGTCTTCTTTGATTTGTTGACCATTTGTATGTTTTCTTTTCTGAAATGTCTGTTGAAATATTTTGCCAAATATTTATGTTGTTTGTTACCTTATTATAAAATTCTAAAAATATATATTGTAATTTGCATATAAATTCTTTATTAAATAAATATATAGAGATATTTTAAACAATTTTAATAATTTAAAGTCAGAATATATATATATGAATTTATAATTTAGTACTAAAGAAATAACTGCTAGAAGAACAAAAAAGAGATTCAGTGAAATATGTTCCCCTCTGAGATTAAGGAGTTGTTTTTTAAATGTGTATAGTGTTACAAGAATTTGATTTTTAATTGCAAGTGCATATTTCATTTTGTAATGAAACATATAATCTTTACAATTGTTTGCCCAATTTTTATGACATAAAATTGCAGAAATTCAGAAATCGACATATCATTTTTATCCCTAAGGCATTGACAACATGCACATTCTCAAATGGAGGTGTCATATGTGACCTAAGGCAACTTAGGAATTTAGCTTTCCACGTTGGGCAGGGTTAAAAAAAAAAAACTGCCAAACCAAAGAATTTTAAAACTTTCCGACAAAGAAAAATACAAGTATTGTTCATTCTAAAAATCTGAACATTATTACTTCATGGTAGATAGGCAATGGATTAAACTAATTTGAAAAAATTAATCTGGAATGTTTAAATAAAATCTTTGTTTTATTTTATTGATAATAATATAATTATAAAATAAGTAATCAAACATACCCAAAGCAATTACCTTTCTTTCTTTCTTCCTTTTTCTGAAATATGATGCCATAATAACTTAAAAGGTAGCAGTATTATATTTTAATCCCACTATCATCACAGTCACTATACCTAACTTTTGTGAGGTAGAATTGTGTTTCCCTTCATGATATGGAGTAGTTTACATGGCATTGAGAGGGGCCTTGGGGAATATTAATGTTTAAGAGAAAGGTATTGAAACTGGAACCCAGCAAAATACTTTATCCAGAACATGAAAGTATTATTCCCTGAATGTAAGTATTTCTTGAATGTCCCTGCTAAAGGAGGGACAGAAGCAAAAATAGGAAATTAAAGGAAATCATCTAGTGCCCAGGATCCTATGCTGATGTTAAAGAAAAAAAAAAAAAAATTAAACTCAGCTACTATTGGGGAAGTATCAGAAGAAAATGTCTCCTTCCCAAATAGAAGGCAGAGATATTTAAACTTAATATACCAAAATTTACAAAATCTACCTGACTTGCAACTGTACAGTTCTATGCTCACTGATATACAAATAAAATATGATAATGTTTTGTACATCTCTTCATGGTCAGAGAGTTTTTAAAGGTGCACCGTCCATTCAAATTCTTAGTAAAGTTAAATTTGCATCAATAAATTAATTGAAATTAATTATACCCAAAATAATCTTTATAAAAGTAGTTTATACTATTCAGTATAAAACTAAATATGCATAAATTAAATCTTAGAAAATGTAATAATTAATTGCAGAGATATTGATTAAATTTGGTTCTTCCTTTCTTCCATAGTAACAGAGTTCAAACTATGCCTATAGTCATCTAGTTACTGATATATTTTCCATCTTTGTATTTTATTGTTATTTCTGACCACATTCCTAAATTCACACAGATAGAAACTACACATACGAGTTGTGTACCAATCCCACCTCACTTATCAAGAGAAAATTTCTTCCCTGGATTCTGGCTCTCATTTTCCTGAGATCTGGATATTCAACATGCCAGAAACCATCTTTGAAAAAGTAAATGTGGACAAAACTCCAACAAGAGGTGCAATAACACTGGAAGAAACTAAGATCCTTGAATAACCATGTGAAGAAGAATCATATCAACAATTTTGACCAATAATCTCACATGACTTGAGAAAGAAATCTTTATGATTTTGTTTAGCCACATATATTTTGGATTTCTTGGTTAGAGCATATTAACAAATAAATAGTTATAACAACTGGAAAAAATATAACAACTGAGAAAAAAATGATTTCCAATGAGGAAATGCATTATTAGGATGACAGAATTTTCATATATGAATTCTATATCTTAATTATATTATAGAAAAAACTGTCAAATGTATGGAAAATATATAGTGAAATTAGTCTTTACATCATATTTTAGTCAAGAGAAGAGTATTCTTAAGAGAGATGAACATAGGGCTATAATATGAAAATAATTTTCTACAAGTAAGTTGATACTTATCTATTAAAATTAATATAACACTAAGATACCTGACCTAAGGATTACTATAACTACAGGCATTTTTACTAGGCTATTAAATCATGTGATTAGTAATTTTAAGATATTTCCATGCAATCTCAAAATATAGATAGCTTTTTTTCCTGTTGGAAGAATTTTAAGTGCAATTTGCTAAAAATAGCTTTTTTGTCTTATTCAACATGAAAAAAAGTTATTGTATCCTGAAATAAGTCATTAGTGTCATAAAACTGCCAGTTAGAATAATAAAAATCCATCTTATTATGGAAAAAATGTTGGTTTTAGTAATTCTCTAACTTTTTTGCTACATGAATCCATCAGGTACCTTCAGTAGAGCATATTCTTCAAGCTGACACTTCAGTTAAGGTTTTTGCAGACAGCAGAAAGATGACAAAAAAAAAAGTTGTTTCTTGGAAAAGTCAGTGGGAATTATGCAAAGCTCTCTTTAATGGGAAGTCAGCTAGTGCATCTCCAAAATCCTCTGACCCTGCTGGAATATGAATAAGATTCTAACTTAAGTATCCAAATTAATCAAAAATTTTTACATGAGCTCACTTGAAAAACAGAAAAAATAGCCAGCCTGTCCCATAAATGTTGCCACAAAATAGCTATAAACTGTATACATTCAGATAAAATATAAATTTCACGTTTTCCTTCATATTGGTCTCCCTGGTAAGGTTCAATAAGCTTTGTTTAATCTGAGGAAAAATAAATAATAAGTTAAATGGTCAATATGTAACTGATCTCTGTAAGATTAAACATTTTTAAAAAATATTAATACTTCTCTAAATCAGACTGTGAGAAATAAATGAAAAATAAATAAATTTCATAATTTTAGAAAAGAAACTGAAGAATGGACTATGCCAACACAACTAATTACATAATATCCCTGTCCTTTTGGTAGACATTTTGTTTTGAAATATCAAATATGAGCAATCACTGCAGCAAATATTATTTTAAAAAATCAAAATAAATTTGAATGGAAACTATCTATTAGTTAAAAATCTTTAGGTCTTCATCAAATTCAAGGTTGATTAACTCCTACCCTTATCTTTGATAGCAGTTCTACTTGTTTGACTGGATAACAAAAGCAACATCAAAACTGAACACTTTTTGCAAGACAAACATTCAAGAAAGAAGAAAGTATTAAAGGGCAAGGGATACCATATAATGTTCAAAAGCTGGCTGAGTATTTATCATCAATCAAAATTCATCTGTCTCTCACTCTCTCTCTCTTCCCTCCCCTATTCCTATTTATGACTATTAACAGGCTGATTATAATTCTATCCCTGACTTACAAATAAAAATTCAGTAAAATTGATTATGATAATGGTAAAAGAGACTTGTTGGTTCAAGCAGATTGTGTTAGAAATAATTTTATAGTTTGAAGTAGGAAATCTTCACTCTAATGGATAAGGGTAGTTTTAATTCTTGAACACTGTGTTGTGGAAAAGAGTGAAAAAACAAACAAAAAAAATAGGTAGCATTTTAAAAATTCTTTGGTCCACTGATCTTGGGAAAACTACTGCAACTTTCTCTCATTCAGTTTCTTTATTAAAATGTTAGTATAATAATTAACTAATAATTCCTATATTTTAAATGTATGTTTTCTGTTTGATCAGTTTCCTTGGGCTGCCATAACACATTTCTACAACTTGATGATTTACAAGAGAAATTTATTCTCTTATAGTTCTCAAAACTAGAAGAATGAAATCACTGTGTCAGCAAGTTTATGCTCTCTCTGAAGGGTCTAGAGAGGAATCCTTTCTTTCTTCCTAGCTTCTAGCTTCTGGCAACTCCTGGCACTCTTTGGAGTACCTTGGCTTGTGGCAGCATAAATCTAATCTCTGCCTTCGTTCTTACATGACTTTCTTTTCTATGTGTCTTTGTGTGTCTCCTCCTCTTCTTTTAAGGACTCCAGTTGTTGGATTTAAGGTTCACTTTGATACAGTGTGATGTCATCTTAACTTAATTACATCTGTTTCCAAATAAGATCACATCTGAGGTTCTGGGTAGACATGAATTTTGCCTTTTCAACCCATTACACTAGTATAGTCTTATTAAGAACTCATTTTTATTGTATTTATTATACTTTGCGCACATTTATGCAATCTGATATTCCTTAAAAAAATTTCCTATCTCAGATTCTTGACTTTATTTTTTAACACCATAGCCTCATATAGTTGAATGTTAAAAAGGAAACTAATCAAGTAGGGATTTTTGCTAAGAATAAGTTTTGCAACCTCTCTTTGAAATGCTAAAGTAGCTTAGAATAGACCAACACAACAGCTGAATCCAATATAAAAAAAAAGGCGATTGAATTAAAAATATTCATATTTTAAAAGCTTTAGATAGTTGTTAAATCAAAAACTTACGAGGATGTCCATTTTAGGCCATGATGTAGTAACTGACCAGGTTACCAAACATAATAAAAAGCTAGAAAACTGGACAAAATATATTAAGCAGGTTCTTTCAGCTATTGTGCAACAGGCAGCACATGGTTGTGATCCCTGAAACAAGGGAAATAAGTGAGGTAAATATTAATATCACCCTACCTTTTTGCTTGGGGACATTTTCTAGTTCGATGTTCAAGAAGGAAAGCCTAAGCAGAGAATGCTTGTCTCAGAGCTAAGGGGACAGAAACTGGAATTTGAAAATTTGGAAGGTGCTAGAAATTGTGGGCATAATCCCTGACATGCAGGAGATACATAGCATAAGAGTTATAAAACTGCAGAATATTTTCTGAATTCTTTGACATAATAATATTCTGATCATGCACAAAGTACATGCTACTGTTCCAGGAAAAACAAACAAGCAATCAAAAAGAAACAAAAAATAGCTGCTAATAATTATTGATTCCCAGAGCACACAGAGGGTAGGAGAACTTTGAGTTCATACAGTCAGAATCAAGAGAGTTTACTGAACAGATGATGCTATTAGCAGAGAACTAGGTAGAATCATGCTTTAGTAACAAGGCTAAATTATTCATGGACCCCTAACAAAACTTATAAATAAGCTTCCAAAGGATCAATTTGATTTGAAAATTACTTGACAGTTATTTTAAGGAAAGAAAAACAAATCCAAGCCTCCACAACTTAACAATCGCAATATCTGTCATCTAATCATGTATTACTATTTCTTAAAGAAGCAGCAAATTTGACTCATAATCAGGAGAACTTTATGAGTTAATAAAAATGGATTATAAAATGACAGAAGATGAAATCAGTATACAATGGCCTAAAGGAGTTATTATAAATACGCTCAAAAATTTGACAGAATTCATGACTATAAAAGGAAGAGAAAAGGAAACAGGTGTAACTACTGGAAACGGAAAATGAAGAGATTGATTTTACTGAATGAGATTAAGATCTCATGAGGGGCAGGAGGAAATATCACTAAACTTGAAGACAGCAATAGAACCTAGCTAAACTGAATCACAGAGAAAGAAAGGAAAAAAAAAAAAACAACCAATAATCTGAACAAACCCTCATTGATACTAGGGATCAAGCCAACTAACAAATGCCACTGTAGTTCCAGAAGGGAGGAGGATATAAAAAATATGTATGAAGAAATAATAGCTGAAAAGTTTCCAAGTTTCAGAAAAATGTTTCTGGAAATAAGTAGCTCAACAAACTCTAAGTAAAATGAACCCAAAGAAAACCATACAAAGCCAAATTAAAATCAAATTAATTAAAGACAGTGATAAATTAAAACATTTAAAGCACAAATATAAAAAAGACAATGCATAAAAGGAATAATTAAAAATAATGACCTCAGGCTTCTCATCAGAAAATACACAATTCAAAGAACAGTGGAGAAATATCTTTAAAATGCTAAAAGAAAAGAAAGAATTGTCAACCAAGATTTTAAATCTATTAGATAATATTTGCTTCTAAAAGGAAAGTAAAATAAAGACATTAATAGACAAGCAAAAGCAGAGAGCTTATGTTCCCAGTAGATCTTCATTACAAGAACTGCTGAAGGCAAACACTTCCATTTTCTGCCTAGCATATAGAAGCTGGAAAGAACATCACTCCCACTCTGACAAGCAAAAACAGCTGGGTGATCTACAAAATAACTTTTTCTGAACCTAGCAGAGAGCTGAGTTTATATGACAATCAACCAGCCTGAGTGCTAAGGGAAGACAGCGCCTCAAATGAGCACTGCAAAATCTCTGGCAGCAGGAGGAAGACAAGGCAGGTGAGAAGAAATTGCTAAAATGTTTACTGAATTGCTAGAGGCCAATTGTGATCCAGCATGAGAGTATAGAACCCATGGGAGCCACAGACACAGGGGAATTTGAATGCAGTTGCAGGCTGTTCTGTACAGAGCTCACTAAGTTTTCATGAGAAAGTTTGGGGGCAGGGAGAGAGTCTAGATAAAGCTGTTTTGGCTGGTGCAGGAATGAGAAAGGGAGTGACAGTGCTATAGGAAAGGCATACAATTCTGCATGCTCCATTCCACCTTGAAAAACAAAAGACCTAAGCCCAAAAAGGATGGGCAACAAATTTTCTTAGCCTCAGTACACAGATGAAGACCCACTATGTCTAGGAGAAGGAAAAATAAATAGAACTGCCTACTTCTCAGGGGTGGGCAGAAAACTATCCTGAACTCAGACTGTTAGAGCTCTGCTACCATGTGGAGAGAAGCTGGATTACTCTGCTGTCCTGGTTCAGCCCCAGCTTGGGCAGACCCCGTGCCATTATGTGTCCAGTGGGCCTTTCTCAGTGATTCAGAATGATTAGTCTAAAAGGCTCAGGGTCAGTCTTTGTTGCTTGCAAGTGTGGCATTTGTCTGGGACAATAGCTTGATTCGACTTGGTGAGAGGAAATCCATTCTCTTGGGGTCATACACAGCCTCCTTTCCTGCCAATATGGCTTATTCACTCATTTTACTAATATTGGGATGAACAAAGGAAAAGACAATTGGCATACACAAGCCAAGTTAACCTTATTTGGTTTTTGAGTGTCAGCACTGTGATGGATGCTTTCTAGTATCCATTAATGTGATTCACCAAATGCATATACATTTTGCTCACTTCAGTTTGCTCATTTACATTCCTCTTTCCCAAATCTCTACGCTTCAATATTCCAATATTATCTTTACCAGGACCCTGATCAAGCAGCCAAGTCATTGGCCAATGTCTCATTTGCCACAGATGTAAATACATAGCTATACCTCAGGCCACTTTTCTCTTCATATAAAGGGAACAACTAAAATGATCTGCATCTCTTCCCCATCACCAGGGTCCTCTTTTGCCACTCCTGTGTTGGGCTTTACTACTATAGCCATCTAAATGGTTAAAGAAAAATTACACTAGGCTTGTTAAACAGACAAGTAAGATTTTTATTCAAGACTTATGATAGGGGAGAGATTGAACTCAACTATGCTGAACAAAATCATTAAACCTTGGGGTGAGCTATTAGAAAAGTAATAGAGGGCATTAAGGGTGATGTTGGTCACTGTGATTAGGCCAACTGTGTTTGCTAACTGTCCCTTTGGGAAGTTAAGCTCATACCTTCCCATAGAAAATGGACGCTATCTTCTTAGATGATTACATTTCGAAAAAAATTTCAAAATTTCAAAAAATAAAATAAAATAAACATTTTACAACATCCTTAGGTTGTAAAACTGGCAAGAGACTGGAAGAGATTTACATCTCAAAGGGGGAAAGATGGAATTTGTAATGACAAATTTTCTAAAATAAATAAGAAGAGAGGTCAAGGGAACAGAGTAAGGAAGGTACCTGTCTAAAGTTTATTTAAACTGAAAGGAAAGTTAAGGCCTACTTGGTCAATATACAGGTAGCATGAACAAATTGTGCGGAACTATGTACGAACAGGACTTGAGGCTTTTTTTCAACAGTTCTTTAGAAAGAACATTCCAGGAGAAAGTGAAAGTGAGCTGAAGGGGAGGCATCAATGCAACAGATTCGCCTGTGTCTCCTAAACGTGCTCGGGCCTGATCCTAGGTGAACCAATCCATCATTCAGTGGTCAGCTGCTATGCTTCCCTCGACTAAGGAGTCAATCTGTCTGAAAATATTCATCTTTAATTGGACACCTCTCATCGTATTTCCTAATTTCCCCTGTTAAATTGCTCAATTTCTAGTAACATCCGGTGACACATTCTAGAAGTTATTTTCAAATAGTAAATAACCCTCAACCAAGAACACAGCATGTGTCTTTAAGGGTCTTCTTGCTTAAAGAGACACATTACATCATCTTTACCCACATGAATGCCTCTATCATCCCAAGATCTTCTGTATTAAATGCCCTAAATGGCAAGACTTCTTAAATGATAGCCTGGATTACAGAGTAAATTTTACTCTGAGTTGCAATCAAATTTTGACAGTCTCCCAAATAACCAGTAAATAGGTAAAAGCAGTATTTTTAAGTGTGGTGAAAGTTCGCTTAATCCACAAAATTCTCCCCAAGATAACACTAAGTACTCTAGCTCTTTGTTAGTGGCAGGAAATTCAAAATGGAACACCTTCTTTACTGAGTATGTCTCAGAATGCCCAGACCATACAATTCCTTCAAACTGCACCAGCGTAACTGTCCTCTGAATCTTTGTGAGGTTTACCTTCGTCATCTGACATGTATGTATGTTACTAGAGTATTTAGAAAACTTGCTACTTTCTCACTAGGTCTAATTGCTTGATACCACAAATACAGTACATCAGCATTAAGTTTTGGGCAACATCAAGACAACGAGGGCCTTCCTTGCTGACTACTTTATGCCATATAGCAGGAAAGTTAACATCACCCAACAGCTGGTCAAAAACTGTAAATAAATAGTTGTCACAGCTTTTGGCTGGATTAAGAAGTGGTTCTGAGAGGATTTTAGTGTGCTTGGGTAGTGTCTGATAAATAGGCCTTCTGTGTGCTGTGCTTTTCAAACAGAATATAAAATAATTACTGGGTGTTTCTATTTAGGAAGCTTTGCAAGGTAATTTGGAGATAAAATAATCTCCGCTTTCAAAGATACTATAATCTACTTTAGTATAAAAAAGATTTTATACAGGTAACATATTTTAAAAGATAACAAGGAAAGTTTTTATATATTAAATATATCAAGTAAGTACCATAAACTATAAATACTTCATATGAAGGTTAAAAGGAGAAAATCCATGTGAAATGGGCTAAGAAAGATTGTGTGTGACTATCGTTATTTGACTTAAACATAAAATGTAGACAGGAATTATATGGATTTGTCGTATCACAAATAGGATTGCACAATATTGGGTCAGGCTGGAAAACTTTAAGGGATGTGAATTCATGGAAACAGAACTTAGAAAATGAACAAATGGCAATGCTGCTTTATGAGAATTGCAAATTAGAGTAATGGTGACAACACTGTTAGCACAGAATGATTACAAGCTAATCTAAGGCAGGTTTACATCCCTAATGAGGTTGGCTGTTCCTTTGGCCATTCTCTAGGAATATCTCTGTTAGAGAGACGTCTGTTCTCAAGTGAAATTAGAAGTGCTCTGGCTGATATTAGAATATCTTGTGGTCCAAGATGAAATTTATAATATTTTGTGCTTTCTTCCCTGCTTTACATGTAAATTCTTTGTCTTGATCTTTTGGCCTAAGCCCCACATACTACACTGAGACTATCATTGTAACGGCTGAATATAATCATGGCCTCTAGCCTACTATCTGTCTTTTGAACTCTGCTCATGGATACCTTGACCAGAATCATTTAGGTTGAATTTAAATATGTAGAATATCAAAGACTTATCCATGGAAAATGGCTGGCAAAGTTATCTGACAGATCATTATGCTAAATAACAAATACAGGTGACCCTATAGATGTATAGAGATATATTTGAAGAAATAATGGCTGAAAACTTCACATAATTGATAGAAAGATTAATTTATAGATCCAAGAACTGACACACCCCAGTAAGATAAACAAAGACACATAATTACAGACATATCAGAGGATAGTGTAGAATGTGAAAACTAGAGAGAAAAATCTTAAAAACAACAACAGAAAAACATAGTATAAAAAAGGAACAAATTGATAAGATATAATAGAAGGCAAAAGACATTAGAAGAAAATATTCCATGTGCTATAGTTTAAAAAAAGTACTGTTAAATATGAAAATGAATATATGTATACATATGCATGACTGGGACATTGTGTTATACACCAGAGATTGACACATTGTAATTGACTGTACTTTAATTAAAGAAAAAACTACTATCAAGCAGTATTTAACATCCAATAAATCTATCTAGCAAAAGTCAAGGCAAGATAAAGATTTATTGAGATAAAACCAAAACATAAAAGTCCACAGCAAATTTTCACTATAAGAAAAACTAAAGAAGTTAGTCAGTTTTAAGGAAAATGACACTAAATGATAACTGAGATAAACAAAGAGATCAAGGGAAAAGATAAATCTATGAGTAAATATAAGAAACTATGTTTTATTCTTTTAGTTTATTAAAACATATTATTTGATAAAGCAAAAATTAAAACACTATATTGAGAGGAGTTGTGATATATATAGATGTAACACTTATATAAAAGTAATACCAAAGATAGAATGAGATAAATTATTTATAAATTGAATATCTGATAAAGATCTGTCATTCATAGTATACAAAGAAATAATATAACTCAACCATAAAAAGTCAAAGGACCTAAATAAAAAAGGGCAAAATTTCTAAATAAACATTTCTCCAAAGAAGATATATAAATGTCTACTAAGTACATTAAAAGATGCTTGATGTCATTAATCATTAGGGAAATGCAAGTCAAAATCACAATGAGATATTACTTTGTACACACTAAGGTGGCAATAATAAAAAAGATGGACAATAGCAAGTGTTGGCAAGAATGTGCAGAATTTGGAATCCTCATTCATTGCTGGTGGGAATGGAAAATGGTACAGCTGCTGTGGAAGATAGTTTGGCAGTTCCCTGAAAAGTTAAACATAGAGATACCAGCAATTCCAAATCTAAATGTCCTGATAGAACTGAAAACATGTGTTTATGCAAAAATTCATACATGAATATTCATAGCAGTGTTACTCATAACAGCTAACATTTATAAATCACTCATATGTCCATAAAGTGATGACTAGAAAACAAAATGACATATTCTTCAGCCATAGAAAGTAATGGTGTTACCATACATGCTACAACCTGGAAAAACCTAAAAACATTACTCTAAATGAAAGAAGCCAGACAAAACCACATACATTGTATGATTCCACGTATATGAAATTTCCAGTATAGATCACTCCAAAGAGACTGAAAGTAGATTAGTGGTTTCTAGGGGCTGGGAGGAGGGTGAACAAGGAGTGATTGCCATCAGGTATGGGGTTTGTTTATGGAATGTATTAGCTCTGCTTGCCTAACAAAATATCACAGACTGGGTGGCTTAAACCACAGAAATTTATTTTCTCACAGTTCTTCAGGACAGAAGTCCAAGATCAAGGTGCCCGCAGGGTTGGTCTCTAATGCAGTGGCTTCCTCTGACTTGATGACAGTTGTCTTCTCACTGTGTCATGTGGCCTCTTCTCTGTGCATGCGTGAAGAGGTCTCTGGTGCCTACTCTTCTTGTCATGATAACATTCCTATCAGATTACAGCCCTAAACTTTTGACTTCATTTAACCTTAATTACCTCCCAAAGGTCCCATCTTCAATTACAGTCATAATGGCAGGGCTTCAACATATAAACTTGGGCAGGGGGCATAATTTAGTCCATAACATGGAGTGATGACAAGGTTCTAGAATTAGATAGTGGCAGTGGTTGTGCAAACACGTTAATATACCAAAAAAAATTAAATTTTACATTTTAAAGTGGTAAATGTTATAATATGTGAGTTGTATCTCAGTAAAGGTGAGTGTGTGTATAATTGCTCACATTGCTTTGACATGCTATGAACGTCTGTGGTCTAGTGTAGCAGTTTATAATCCTTGGGACCCTTAGACATAAGAGATGTTCACACTAAAGCAGCTCTACAGTGGAGCTCCACTGGATGCTCAGAGAAAACTTGAAGGAAGTCAATTCTATGGAAGTCCTTTTCCTTAGCACTCAAGCACAAATCCTATATGCTTCCTGGAACCTACAAAACCTGTGGGGAGTGCCAAGAAACACTCCCGCCCTAGCTCATGGGCAGTGTATGTTACACTGCTTTTAAGAAAGTGGTAAAAGGAAAAACAGAAAATTCTACCTTCAGAAATCATCCTGGTCCTGGTCCCAGGCAAACATGCAATGCTGTCTAAGTCTGCTCAGGCTGCCATAACAAAAATATCACAAACTGGGTGGCTTAGGTAAGGGAAATTTACTTTCTCACAGTTCTGCAAGCTGGACATCTAACATCAAGAGTGCTAGCATGGTTGAGTTCTGGTGAGGCCTTTCTTCCCGGTCTGAGGACAGCTGCCTTTCACAGTGGGCTCACATGGCCTTTCCATGAGTGTGGGTGTCAGGAAGAGAGAAAGAGAAAGAGACAGAAAGAGCTGTCTGGTACCTCTTCTTCTCACAAAGGCCTTAATTCCATTTTGAAGACTCCATCCTTATGACCTCATGTAAACCTAAGTACCTTGCAAAGGCCCATTTACAAATACCATCTCTTTAGGGGTTACACCCTCAACATGTGAATTTTAGGAGGACACAATTCAGTTTGTATCAACTGCCTTAGTGGGAGAAGTAGAAACAAAATATTTCTGCCCCAGTGAGAGGGCTGGAAACACAGTCATTCTCAGAATCATGAAGTGATACAAAGCAGAGGTCTGATATTCTGAAGGAAGAGCAGGAAGCCCCTACTTGCCCAAGATACCCCCACAGATGTAAGGCTAAGGTTGTCTTTGTTTTTACTTTTCCATCTTGTTAGTTTTCAACAGTACTGGGTTTTATGCTAGACTAATTATCAATTTTCATGTTTAAGAAACCATCTTAGTTTGGAATTAGCAGATAAAAACTACTAAATACAGAATAGATAAATAACAAGGTCCTACTGTATAGCACAGGGAACTATGTCCAAGAGCTTGTAATAACCTGTAATAAAAAAGAATATATCTATACATGTATATATGTATAACTGAATCACTATGCTGTATACTAGAAACTAACACAACACTGTGAATAAACTACACTTCAACTTTGAAAAAGTGTCTAAAACATTATCTGGATTCTATTTAATATGTAAAAATGGAACATTATGCTTTTCAAATAATGAATCCAAGTGTTGCTTGGAGAGATGAAGTACTGCAAAAAAAATTAAGGAAATGAATGTGATTTCATATTTTCCATATCATTATATACCTTATTTGTCATATACATATGATATTTGCTTTAATATTAAGAGGGGAGCAGCATAAAAATTAAGTACTACAAAAGGAAACAAAAATATATTAAGATGCAATCTGGATAAGTAAGACAGATTATTTTGTCTGTTTGCAGCATAGAAATTGCTTTCCCCAGTAGATTCAAATGGAAGCCCTGCATTCTTTTATATATTTTAATAAACTAGTATTTTGTGTAGTTTCATAGTAGATATTGAACTCTTTTTCAAAAGAACAAGTACCACAGGGAGCACTTTATGTCTTCAGTAAGTAAAGTGAAATATGTATTACACATAGCAGATAAAAAAAGAGCCTTGAGAGACTGCTTTGTCATCCCAACTGGCAAAAAAAATAGATAGCTGGAGCTATAATATGACTCAGTACTGTGATTATGAGGTGTTAAATATGTGAATCTATGCCATACATCAAAGTTGATTTTATTTTCACTTATTTGCCAGGAAAACAGTAACAGCCAAAGCAAGCAAATCTCTGTGATTCTAATCCAATACCAGTGAACAATTTTTTCTTTCCCTTTAGTCATTCATGATAACAACAAGAAAGGTTACACTTAATTAGAACACTATGAAGATGTGAGGGTCAGACAGGAAGCAGAATAAAGAGAAACAAACATGTAAGCAGTGAAATCTTCTCTCCATCTCAATGCATCTCCTGCTCACATTTCCATTTTAAAATTCCAACTGATCTGGTTTTTACCTTTCAGTGAATGAAAGTAGTTAGAAAGCAAGGCTAGCTAGAATGATCAACAGAGAGTACCGTCTGGTAGTCTATATACCATAAAACAATTCAGAAGTTCTTTAATCACTAGGAATGAGTATCTTCCTGATGTGATAAACATTCAATCCCGTTCTGAAGGAATGTACAAATATAGTTGGAGTACAGAACTTTCTCTAAAACATAACATAATAATGCAGTATAATTACTAAGCAAAAACAAAAATAATAGCACATCATATTTTCACTTAAAAAATAAAGTTGGGGAATTGATGAAAACAGAATGATAAAATAATATTTATAAAACACTATAAATTTTGATCTAATTGCTTGAAAGGAGTTCAATACTGTCTAGTATCAAGTGGAACAAAAACATAACAGTAAATGTGCTGATGAATGTTAGACATTGATTTTATCATTATCGATATCTTATTATAAAATGATTATATCTATTGTTCCATCATGATGGAATTTTTGATCAGCAGAGTCCAGGGAAGCACAAAAAAACAAAAATAAGTTGTTCTTTTTATAAAAACCTACATGAAGCTGTATTAATACAGCAGCTCATCTTTTGGCATCAAGCAGAAAGTATTCACCTTATTACATTATTATTTTTCTCTTTCTGTTAAAACAATGTTTGGATGTAGATTCTATCTCAATAGGGAATGAGGTTGCACATTTGATAACTCTGCCTAATTTGTAGAGCTGAAATCAAAGCTGTTCTAATGAAAATTACTTCCTCATTATGTTTAAGGATTAAACTATGTGAAGGTCCCTTATGTCTTCAGATTTCTTGCTTGATATTTTCCTCATTTGACTTGTAATACCTGTGTGATTTTGAAGTTCATCTGATACTAATGGTAATAAGAATGAGGCAAAAATCTTAAAAATGAAAATGTATAATTGAATCCAGAGTAACTTGAGATACAGGCAAACTTGTAAATTACAAGAATTTCTGAAAAAAATCAACACTTAAGTGGCAAGATGAGAGAAAGATTTCTTTTTTATTTCTCATACAATACTGTTTCAGAACTAATTAATTAATTAATATATCAGTTTGGCAGGAAATACTCCTATCTTGACTAAAATAATGATTTGGGTACCCTGGTTCATCAAAAAAGATCTAATATTCTCTCACTTGGAAGCAGTTTCCTGCAATGGCTGCATCTTAGAGAATTAGAGTACAACATTAAAACTAGGAAATTAATATGGATAAATGCTTGTGTATTAATTTTACATAATTTTATTATATATTTGTGAAACCAACATTGCAATCAGGATGCTGTACTATCACCACCAAGATCACCCTCGTACTATCCCTTTATATTTAAGCCCCTTTTCTTTCCCCATACTACTATCTCTAACCTCTAAATGATTTTGTTTTCTGTTTCTATACTTTTGTCATTTTTGAGAGTGCTACATAAATGGAACATAGAGTATACGACCTTTTGAAATTGACATCTTCACTCAACACAATGCCCTCAACACCCATCAGGGATTTTATATGTATCAGTAGTTCCTTCTTTTATATTGCATGAATGTGCCACATTTAGCTTAGCTATTCACCTATTAGGGGCATTTTGGTAATTTCCAAATTTAGGCTATTACAAATAAAGCTACTGTAAACAATACTATACAGGTTTTTGTGTAGACATAAAATTTTGTTTCCCAAGGATAAGTATCAGGAGTGCAACTGGTAAATTGTGTGGTAAGTATATGTTTAGTTTTTAAAGAAATTGCCTAACTATAATTCCTAGTGGTGGCACCATTTCACATTCTGACCAGCAATGTATGATAGTTTCTTCTTATTTTTGTCAGCATTTGTAGTATCATTATTTTAAAAATTTTAACTGCTTTAGTAAGTACATGCTGATATTTTATTGTGGTTTTAATTTGAATTTGCTCACTGGCTAGTGATGTTAAACATCTTTTCATGTGCTTATTTACATCCAAATATCCTTTTCAGCGAATACCACTTTATCTTCATACTTTTGCTCATTTTCTAATTTTTTTCAGCATTGAGTTTTGAGAACATACACTATATACAAGTCCTTTAAGATACGTAGTTTGCCAATATTTTCTGCAAGTTCATAGCTACTATTTCTCCCTTCTTAACGAAATTATTCACAGATTAAAGCTTCAGTTTTGATGAAATCCAATATATATCTTTTTCTTTGTGTCATGTCTTCATTGTCGTGCTTAAGAACTCTTTACCAAGTTCTAGGTTCCAAAAATTTTGTTATTTTCTAAAAGTTTTAAGAGTTTTTTTCACTTATAAATTTATGTTCAATTTCACATTAAGACAATTTTTATATTTTTAAGACAATGTTTAGGTTTACAACAAAAATGAGAGAGAGGTACTAAGAATTTCAATACACCCTTTACCGCCACATATGCATATAGCCTTCCTCATTATTAACATCCCCCTCCAGAATGGAAATTTGTCACAATTGATGAATCTATGTTAGCTGATCATAATCACCCAAAGTCCATAGTTTAATCTTAGAGTTCACTCTTGTTGCTGTTCATAATACAGGTTTGGACAACTGAAGGACAGCATGTAACTGTTATTATAATATCATACAGAATATTTTTACTGCCCCAAAAGTCCTCTGTGCTCTGCCTATTCACCTTTCCTCTCTCCCTCCATCCTTGGAGACCACTAATCATTTTCCTGTGTTCCTTTTCCAAAATGTCACATAATTGGAATTACACAGTGTGCAGCCTTTTCAAAGTGGTTTCCTTCATTTAGGAACATACTTTCAAGGTGCCTCCATGTCTTTCATGGCTTAATTTAGCACTGAATAATAGTTCATTGCTTGGATGTACTTCAGTTTATTTGTCTATTTACCTGCTGAGAACATCTTGGATGCTTCCTTGTTTGGGGAATTGTGAGTAAAGCTACTATTCCTGCATTACACTTTTAATGCTTGCGGCGTTCAGTGGTAGTAGTGATGTCTCCTCTTCCGTTTTCAATATTTCAGAATAACTTGTGTTTCTTTCCCTTGCTCTCTCTTTTCCTCCCTCTCTCTGCCTTATTTCCTTAGTCACTCTTGTTAGATGTTTATTAATTTTATTGATCTTTTTAAAGAACCAGCTTTTAATCTTCTTGATTTTCTTTATGGCTGTTTTCTTCTTTCAAGTTTACTGATTTCTGTTCTTAAGCATGGTATCTTCTTATATCTATTTGTGTGTGCATGGGGTGGGGGGAAGATGTTTGCTGTTTCTTAATGTAAAGGCTTAAGTAAATGGTTGGGGATTCTTCTTTTTCAGTATTAGTACTTAATGCAACATTTTTCCCTGTAACTACCACTCTAGCTGTGCCCCACAATTTTGCTATGTTGTGTTTTATTTTCATTCTCTTCAGAAGTACTTTATAATTTAAGCTATGACCTTCTTTTTGACACATGGAATATTTAGAATTTTCTCATTTAAGTTTAAAATATTTGAGGATTTTCTACATATCTGTCTGTTGGTGAATTTATGCGTATTTTGATTGTGGTCTGAGATGGTACTTCGTAAGCTTTTGGATTCTGAAAATATATTGAGATTTGTTTTATTTCTCAGAATTTGATCCTGGTAAATGTTTTATGTGCACCTGAAAAGATGGTTTATTTTGTTGTTACTGGGTGAAACATTTTGCAATTGTCAATTAGCTAAAATTTATTTTGATAATGTTGTAGAAGTTTTCTTTATCCATACATATTCTCTCTCTTATTATGTTTGTTACTAGAAGATAAGTGTTGAAATTGCCAACTGTAATTATGGATATTTCTAATTTCTCCTATCAAGTTTATAATGTATTTTAAAACACATCTGTTAGTTTACTATAAACTTCTAATTTTACATCTTTGGGGAATTGAGCTTTTTATAATAATATAGTATTACTCTTTAGCCATGGTAATATTTCATGTTTTGAGCCCTTCTACCAATAAGTTAGCTTGTTTGAGTTTTAGCTTTTACAAAAAACAAACCATACACATAAATTAATTTGAGCATTTTCTGTGTAAAATCACAGAGTTCCACTAACCTGTAAAATAGTATCCTAGAAGTAGAATCAGTGGGTCACAAATGAATGTGCAATTAAAATGTTTATACTTATTTTTACATATCCTTCCACATCACTTATCATTAAATCATCAGCAATATATAAGTGCTGAACTTCCCTAAACCATCACTTACATTGTGTATTCTCAACTGTAGGAGCCTCTCCAAGCTAATAAATGATTCATGTACAGACATTGTTCATTTTAATTTTCCTATTTATGAATAAGTTTGCATATATTCTTGTAAGTGTCTAATTCTATAATTTTTCTATTATCTAAATGCCTATATAGTATTTCCATTTTATTGATTTTACAATGCCTTTAAAATCACCTTCTTATTGGCAAGAATTTTTGTTGTATTTATGAGATTATTTGTTTTTTATGCATTGATTACATTTTTCCTAATAGGGCATGTGCTTTTGACATATTTACTCTCTCTTTTCTTTCTTCTTTTGTGTTTTAGTGTGTACAGTGAAATTTATGATACATAATTTAATCTCTATAGCAGAAAGCCACTCTCCACTTCAAAATATTTAAATGACTAATAACATATGTAAATATAAAATTGTACGAATATATGCATGTGTGTGAAAATATAAACTTTGAAAGTACTCAAAGATGATGAATAGTTTTTGTGCAAAATGTTAAATAATGGCATAATAACACAAGTTATTGGCCTCCAGATGGTTAGCCAGTCAGAATTAATAACACTGAGTTTAATTAATTTGAAAAACTTTAAACATTTTGTAATGTATTTTACTATCTGGTAAGACAAGAAAGACGTCCTTATGTTCTCTTCAGTTTCAAAATTTTTCACAGTATCTGTTCATATGTTTAATTTTTTACTTATCTACCCCAAATGTAAAAACAGCTATTCAAGCTCCAAAGGAAACAACGAATCTCAAAGAAATATTTCTAGTTGGTAATGTTTTATTTGTATTTGTTTGTTTGTTGTTTATTTATTTTTCAATCTTTGCCAGTTCAGTTGGCCAAAAACAGTATAATACCTCCCCTTTGGAATTCAGGTAATTTAAACTACTATTTTTTAATTGTAATATATGTTTCCAAAAAATGGAAAACATACACAAATCTGTTAGCAGTGGAACAAATGTCATATTTCTTTTCCTATCTGACTAATATCACAAAAATCATTAATATTTACATGGACCTTATTGTATTATAGATACTTTAACTGCTGAATATAAATGAGTTTAATTTTTACAGAACCCTATAATGTAGGTAATCTAATTATTTTTATTTTATACGTAAGAATATTGAGGCCCAAGGAAGTTAGGTTGTTAGGACAAGCCATACGATATTATATGGTCAAGCTGACAGTAAAATTCAGTCAGTGCTGTTCCAAAAGCTGAACTCTTAACCTCTGAACTTTAGAGTATATGATACACAGTATATACACACTGTGTGTATGTATATACACACATATATGTGCACCTTTTTGTAGTAGAGAACTTCCCGTGTCAAATGTGTAAAACAGTTTATCTTATGCTTGAATAATTATCATCATTTTTTCAAATGTTGCTTGTCTGTGCCAAAATGTCAACAGTGCTGAAGCTGAGTTTATTTTATTACATTGTATAAGGAAAGGACATAAGAATAAATTTTCCAAATACTTTTTCTTCTTCACTATTTTAAGATACCATATTTTATACATTTTATTCTGAAAATCTTTTTCATACTTTGCCTTCTATATCATTGCTCAGTGTATTTACTTTATGCAAGTGTACTACATTTGTAAATTATTGATGTCTAAGTATATATTTATATGTTAGGGGAAAACTTGACCCATATTCATTGTCTTCTGTAGTTTTTTTATTAGATTTGTGTCATATTATTTATTAGTTGCTTCAGTGAATAAGAATACTATTGATCAATTTGTATTGAATATATACCTAGCTAACCTGTTTTCCAATCCTACAAATTAATTTCTTTATAATTGAAAATATTTAATTGTGATTATTTATTTCAAAAAATGTCTAGAGTCTCACTTGTCTCACTGATAGGATAAAGCACTGAATCACACAAAGCCCCTAGTCTCATAATATATGTTCTACTGAGGACAGTAGAAAATAAATAAATATAAAGTAGAATGATAGATGAGCAATAAACATGTAGTAGAATATATAAATATATAGTAGAATGATATCATGCAAGAAAAAAATAAAGTAGGGGAAAAAGATTAAGCTCTATGGATGTGGTTTGTATAGTAATTATTTTACTATTGTTTTTAAAATTAGGATATTTATTTTATTTTTAGCATTACTGTTTTATTCACATAAATATTGTGTGTATGTGTACACATGTGTATGTGTGTATCTGTGTTTGCATGTATTTCCTTTCCATGTTAGCTTACTTGGTGACATTTTGGAAGACTCTGGTCTTTCTTCTTAATATTTTCTGTTTAAGGTTTACAACTCGATAGTTCTAAGCCAGGGTTTGTTTAAGTATAGTTTACTCAACACTGTTCCATCTCTCATTCTAAAATTCTCTTAGATGCATATGATGCTTTGTCCACCATTTATGACCTCTTATTTTTTCCTAGTCTGTATCCCACTCTTTCACAGTTGGGGCAATTGCATCAAATTTATTTGCCAGTTCACTGATTTAGTCTTCACTTTGTGCCAACCCTTTTTCCTGCCCATCTTTATGTTATTCTTTCTTCAATAAATTAATAAATAAAGTGATTATTTTATAAGCCCACCTGCAATGATTTCATAATTTATCAGTACAGTTTTATTGCCACTTTGTGGATTTAATAAATATTATTCCATCCTTTGTTTCTTGTTTTCAAATTCTTTCAGATTACCCTCATATTTCTAATAACTTTTAACCTGCACACTTGCAAACCTTAATTTCAGCCACCCATGCATGACTTCTATTGTCAGACAAAGGAACAGAACTTAAAAGAACGTGTTGAAATATTGAGATAATTTTCTACTGGCAGGTTTTTGTCAATGTTGCTGCTTTATAGTGTTGTTATGCTTCTTTTGATAGATTGTTCCAACCATCTTCCATGTCTGGTGAACCTTTGGCTTCTTTTAAGAGGGTTTTAAGCACTGAAACTATACCTACTAGACAATTTGATGTGAAAGTCACACCATTATATTTTGAGCACTTAATGCAATGACAAATGCCAAATAATTATTCTTTTTAGTGAATAAATGAATATGGTTCTAAAGTAGATGTATTATTCTTTATCAACATCTTATACATAGAGATACACATAGCATTTATATTTATTCTACTCTTTAAAATCAAGTTTTTCTGTGATTGAGAAAATGAATGTGGATGTTTCCAAGTTTTTTTGAATCCAAGAAAAATTTGCTTAAAATTATTTTTTCCTTGATGGATTAAGAAAAGTGCTTTTCTTAACTTCTGCATAGTAACTTGTGTTGGCTGAGATTCATTCACATTGTTTTTCAATTGTTATAAAGGTTTCTTATATTTTTCCATTCTCCTTGGTATGTGTTGGTCACTTAACTTTTTCTACACTATGAATAATTCACTTTAACATTTAAATATATTTAACGTAGATGCAAACATATATGGTCATTTTTAAAATCTTCTACTATATCTCTTGTAATTCCAGTAAACAGTAGAAACAGAATATTCTATGCTTGGTATTCACTGAATAATTTTTTAGTGACAATAATATTTTAAATTTCAAATAATCAACATTTTGATCTGTTTGACAAGTATTTTATATATGTTTTCTGCTATGTTTTACAGATGTTTTCAACTACTTTTTATTTGTTTCTGTTTGTTTTTCTTTGTACAATTTCATTTGTAGTAAAATTAAATTAGAAAATAATATACATGAGAACTAGTAAGATAAATATAAATAAATACAAATATATACACATATGTGATGTAACATAACACATTTTTAAATGTAATTTTTATGTCATATTATTAGATTTTTTATACTTTTGAATCCAGGAATACCAGATTAGTAGGTAAATGAATAATAAATATTTTCACACATTTTTACAAGGAATCTATGGCCATTTTATTTCAAGTTATAAAAGCAGATCAAGAAAAGGGGACCCTCTTACACTGTTGGTGGGAATGTAGCTTGGTGCAGCCGTTACAGAAAACAGTATCGAGATTCCTCAAAAGACTAAAAATAGACTTACTATATGCTCCAGCAATTCTATTCCTGGGCATATATCCAGAGAGTACCTTAATTCAAAAATAAACCTGCACCCCAGTGTCATAGCAGCACTATTTACAATAGCCAAGACATGGAAACAACCTAAATGCCCATCAACAGATGACTGGATAAAGAAGCTTTAGTATACAATGGAATACTAGTCAGCCATAAAAAATAATAAAATAATGCCATTTGCAGCAACATGGATGGATCTTGAAAATGTCATTCTAAGTGAAGTAAGCCATAAAGAGAAAGAAAAATACATACAATATCACTTACATGTGGAATCTAAAACAAACAAACAAACTTATTTACAAAACAGAAACATATTCACAGATATAGACAACAAATTTATGGTTACCAGTGGGGGAAGGAGGTGGGAAGGGATAAATTGGGAGTTCAAGATTTGCAGATACTAATATATATAAATGGATAAACAACAAATTTATACTGTATAGCACAGGGGAGTATATTCAATATCTTGTAGTAACCTATGGTGAAAAAGAATATGAAAATGAATATATGTATGCTCATATATGACTGAAGCACTATGCTGTACACCAAAAATTGAAACAACATTGTAAACTGACTATACTTCAATTAAAAAATATATATATATATACACACAAAATCAGATCAAGACATTAGAATATGAAAAACTGATTTCTTAAGCAATGTAAACTTACAAAGCACATTTGGTACTCTGTCTCATAATACCAAGCTCCTAAACACAAAGTTCTCTCCCATGTACCTCCCTCCCCTCTCCTCTAAACACAGACACACACACACATACACAGAAAACCCAATATATTAATAAAAAGATGGTTACATTTTTATGTATTTTTGATATGCCTACAACAAATACAAAATAATAGCTGCAGTAAGACAAATAAATTATTAAATTTTAAATGCAGAAATATATAAATGAACACATTCTTTAGTGTGAATAAATATATAGTCTGCCTTCTATGCAGTACAAATATAAGCTGTTAACATTATATACTGAACTGACTTGGCAGAATTTCCACAAACAGACTTGGAATTTTAATTTATAGTGTTACATGTGTACTGCCTACCTATGGATGTGTTTCAGTACTTTATATTTTTTACTAAATATCAAGAGAGAAAATATGCACATCTTCTGCTTTCAGTGATACTTTAAAAAAAAGAAATACTTTAAAAATAATTAACTGAATAAAACATCCAAATTAAAAAATATGTATTCATAATGCCAGTATGAATTTGAATATTTCCCACTGAGAAGTATATGTGAATGAATCTCTCAGAGGGCTTATTTGGAAAGAAACCCCATCTGA
Source organism: Camelus bactrianus (assembly GCF_048773025.1). NCBI lineage: Eukaryota > Metazoa > Chordata > Mammalia > Artiodactyla > Camelidae > Camelus > Camelus bactrianus. The sequence continues at coordinate 16,674,131 of NC_133563.1, read as the reverse complement.
GAACAATACATTGGCAGAATAGTAAGACATATTTAATTACTGTTATAGAAATAATTAAAATGCAGGTAGCTCAATTAATGTATATGACATCTAACTAAAATTTGCATTTGCTACAATTATGGCCCATTTCAAAATACTGATTAAGGTTCCAAGCAATTAAGCATGCTCAATAGTCAGATTCTTCCTGTTGAAAGACAAATAAAAACTTTACGTTCACTTATGCTTTTGGAGAATTTACTATGCTTTATATAAAAATGTAATATTATAAGCATTTCCATATTTTATTACCTTTTGAATTAAGTTCTCATATTAAAATGACAAATTTAGATAATACAAAATAAAATAAATTATTAAAATTATATTAAATTCAAATAAGAAAGCAGGAAATGCATGTAATATAGGAATATTAAAAAAAACAGAGCACATAGCATGTTGGGTAGTAATGATGAGAAAATGTAAATATAGATTGAATAAAACTCATTTTTTCTGCTTTGATAAAGTGAACTACAATGTATTGAATCCTTATTATTTTTCAGTATTACTCTACTATTTTTGCATTTTAAAATATTTATGCATATTTCAATCTTAAGAAAATAGAAGAGATTCTCTCTAACAAATATAATCAATTATTCATTCAAAGGTATCAAAATCTGTTGAATGTCTTGGCATATTTATGTAGTTGGATTTCAATAAATATTGATTTAATAGTCTTCCCCTTCTAAAAGTATAAATATCATAGGAAATATGTTGGGTTATTAATTCTGAATAAATTAATCTGATGTTCTTTAACTGGATTATAGCACTGAATTGGTATGTTTTACTTTGTCCCTTGAAAAGAGACTGTCACAGACAAGTCCACGTCTATCCTCTTTCTCAAAATTTAACTGAAATTTTATTCCATTAAAAATAAGTGATACTAATTTATAAATTATGTAACAAGTCCTTAGTCCTAAGTACTAATAATGCATTATAGGCTAAGTCCTTAGTAATCCTATGGCCTAATAAATATTATTCTCATTTAACATATTACAAAGTTAACATGTTTATGACACAACATAATAAATGTACTCATTTCTTGTTGCTACTGTAACACATTACCACACACTTCATGACTACAAACAATACACATTTGCTATCATACAGTTCTATAGGCCAAAAGTCCAACATGTTCTAACTGGGCTACAATCAAGGTGTCAATCAGACTGCATTCCTTTCTGCAGACTCTAAAGAAGAACCAATTTCCTTGCCTTTTCCAGCTTCTAGAGGCCACCAACTTTCCTTGATTTAATGAGGTCACCTTCTTTCCTTTTGTGGCCCTCTTCAAAGCCAGCAGTATTACATCACTCTGACCTTTCTTTTATCCTCACAGCCAAGAAAGCATCTCAGCTTTCAATGACTCAAGTGGTTAGACTGAGTTGCCCTACATAATTCAGTATAATCGCACCTTCTCTTACACTGTCAAAAGGTGTAACAGTCACATGATTGGAATACCAAATGGAGAAGGAGAAACCATAAAATAGAAATATTTGAATTAATAATGGCTATGAGTTTTCCAAAATTATTCACCAAACCACAGATCTAGGAAACTCAGGGAATACCAAGAAATATAAACACCAATGAAAATAAATTTAGGAGATTTTGCAAATTAATTGGCATGTTTCTAAATAACAATAGGTCAAAGAAGTCTTAAGAATATTTTAAAAATATTAGATACCACAAAATCAGTGCTTACATAGAAATTTATAGGATTAAATGCATATATTAACAAAAGAATAAAGATCTAAACTTAATAGTCTAATCCTTGATCTTAGGGAACTCGTAAAAGTAGAGTGATAATGCTAAACCAAGCAAAAGAAAATAAATAATAAAAATTAGTGCAGAAATCAATGAAATTTAAAACAGTAAAAGGATAGACAATATCAACAAAACCAAAAACTGATTCTTTGAAAGCTTCAATAAAATTAATAAATCTCTAGTCAAGCTAACAAGAAAAATGAGAGAAGACATAAATTATCAATATCATATCATAAATGAAAGAGGGATCATCCCTACTGATCCCAAGGACACTAGAAGAATATGACTCTGTGCCCATAAATGTGACATTAGGTGTATGTGAATTCTTTTGCAAGATACAAAAATATCAAAACTCATACAAGGAGAAAAAGGTGATCTGAATAAGCTAGTCTTTCTTATGGCATTGATTAAATAATTAATAACCTTCCAGAAAAGAAAGCACTAGGCTCAGATGTTTTCAATGATAGATGTCACCAAACTCTTAAGAAAAAAAATACCAATTCTCCACAATTTCTTCCAGAAAATAGAAGACACTTCCTAACTCATTGTATGAGATAAAACAAAAATAGATAAAGGCATTACAAGAAAGGAAAATTACAAACTGATATCTTTCATGAACATGGCTGCATATACACTGAAGAAAGATTAGCAAAACAAACACAACAGTGTAGGAAAAGAATTATTGTATACCACGATTGAGTGGGATTTTACTTCCAGGTTTGAAAATCACAAGGTAAGACGAGAAGTTATATAATCATATTTTTGATGCAGAAAAATGCCTTGTAAAAATCTAATATTTAACCATGGGGTGAAATTCTTACCAAACCAAAAGAGTTGAGCTTCTTCAACTTGATAAAGAACATTTATCAAAAAAAGGGAAAAGTTTGTAGCATAATTAATGTTGAAAAACTCAAGGTATTCCCCCTAAAACTGAGAACAAGACAAGGATGCTATCTCTCTCCTGACGTCTATTAAATATTGTACTGGACATCTTGGATAGTACAATAAAACAAGAAACAAAAAGTATATAGGTTTGATAGGGAAAAATAAAACTATCTATTTACAGAGTATATGATTATTTAGAAAAACCCAAAGAAACAACAAAAATAAAACAACTAGAAACAAATTAGCAGATATAATAAGAAAAGAGGGCAGGCACAAGCTCATTTTACAGATCAATTGTTTTCCAATACATCAGCAACAAATAATTGAAATCTAAAAAAAAAAAAAATTACATAATAATGGCCAAAATGATATACTTAATTATAAATGTAATTTATATGAAATATTCACCAAGGCAGATCATATTCTTAGCCATAAATACATATCAACTAAATTTTTAAAAATTGATATTGGACTTTATTAAAATTAAATCTTCTGCTCTGTGAAAGTCATTGTTAAGAGAACAAAAAAATAAGCCAATAGACTGGGAGAAGATATTGGTAAAACAAATATTTGATATAGGACTTAAATCTAAAATATACAAATAAACCTTAAAACTAAGCAATAAGAAAATAAACTAACCCAACTTAAAAATAGGCAAAATACATGAATGGACAATTTTGCCAAAAAGGTATACAGATGGCAAATAAGTATATGGAAAAATACTCAGTGTCTATTACCATTAGGGAATCTCAAATTAGGACAACAGTGAAAAACCACTACATACCTATGACAAAGAAAAAAAGAAAAAAATGCAAAACAAATTGCTGGCAAGTATACAGAGTAAAGGAACTCTCATATATGCTGGTGTGAATGAAAAATGGTATAGCCACTTTGGAAGACAGCTCAACAATTTGATACAAAATTAAATAGAGTTTTACTATATTACCCAATAATCATGCTCTTAGATTTGGAAATTTATAGCCATGCAAAAGCCTGCATGCATATGTTTTTAGTGGCTTTATTCACAATTGGTAAAAAGTGAAAGTAACCAAAATATCCTTATATAGCTGGAAGGATAAACAAGCTATGGTACATCTATACATTGAATTACTCTTCAGCAGTAAAAATAATGACCCAACAAATCTCCAAAATATACAGTATGATTTTTAAATGCATATTACTAAGTATAGAGAGCAAATTTAAACACTCCATACTACACAAACTGTATGATTTCAATTATATGACACTTATAAAAGGCAGAAATAAAGGCATTCTGGAAGAATAGAAAATGAATTGGTGAAGCAAAGGGGATTTTTTTTTAGGATAGCAGAACTGTTCTGTTACTATAATCATGGATACATGAAACTAAGCATTTGTGAAAACCTATGTAATTTTACAACACAAAAATAACCCTCATGTATGCAATTAAATACATAATTTAAAAGGACCGAAAAGCCCAGTAGACATAAAAAGTGAAAAGGATATTTCATCATATTACAATCTTACGAACAACCTCACTGAACGAGATGGGAGAAAAAAAAAATTGCTGACCTAAGAAACTATGGAAAGTAGTAGTCTGTAAGACTAAATCCAAATGGAACTGCATACAAGTATTGTCCTTCAGTTGATAAAGTCATTTTCCAAGGGAGTATGAATTCAATTCTGTTACCTCTGTAAGTGTATACTGGAATTGAAGAATTATATAAATGGATGGTGTAAACAAGGCATTTTGCTTTTAGACTCGGAGGGTACAGATAAGCCAGGTGTAGAGGCTAGAATGATCCTCTAGGGTAATGGGTTAGAGTTGGAGGCATCATTAAGAACTCAGATTTATCTTAATATAGATGCAGATGATCCCATATACAAATAATTACAGATAACTGTATATACCTGAGTTAGTATACACACACACATCTCTTTGCTTTGTCAGCAGGGAGGACCTAGAAATAATGACACTGCAAGAGCAAAGAGCACATCTAGCACTCAGATTTTGGTATTAATCCCATTCTCCAATAAAGGAATCAAGACTCTTTGGATAAATGGTTGTTTCTAAGTCTGGAGCAGAAAAGAAACAAGATAAGCCTGCAACATTTTGGAGTGCCTAAGAGTTAAGAAATACTAATAAACACACACGCAAAAACACACAGTGATGGGGATATTTTAAAGGGACACAAGAACCAACTGAAAAGATCTCTCCCAATGTGTAAAACTAGAGCAATTTGAGATAGATGGTAGATATATAAATAGGCAGATTGAATAGTATTCAATTATAAGTATAAAGTATAAATTAAATATTCATGAGTCTGTATTGATACAAATAAATGATTGAATAAACAAATAAATAAGGGAGAAGATACAAAATTCCCCTGCAATAGAATTCCAAATAATTATTGTAGATACTTTATTCTCAAGGAGATTAAGGATAACTTTCCACACCTTAAAGTTAGAGTGAGCTATGCACAGCTTTTCTTCTAAATAGACAGTATGGAAAGTAAAGGGGAGAAAAAAAGAGCAACTTTTTTGAAACACTACTTCAGCCAGGTAATAAAAATTAGTATCAATTGTGATGTCACACTACTAGTGTGTTTTCTTTGTATGATGTGTTAAAATGATACTTCACCTCTGCAGTATTGCTTCCAAGAACACATAACCTTAATAAAACCATGCATAAAATGTCAGACGAATCCCAATAGAAGAATAATGTACACACATACAGACATCATTCTTCAAAACTGTCAAGGTTATCAAAAACAAGGGAAGTCTGAAAACTATCACTGCCAAGAGGAGCCTCTAGGGACCTGATATCTAAATAAAATATGGCTTTCTAGGTGTGATCCTAGAACAGAAAATATAAATAGGTAAAAACTAAGGAAATCTGAAATGAAATACAGATTTTAGTTAATGATAATTTACCAATATTGGTTAATAATTATAACAAAGATAACATACTACTCTCTAAAACCATTTAAGTTGAATTTCCTTAATTCAATGTGTTCAAATAGAAAGTCCTCAAAGAGTTATTTAAATAAGAGAATCATCACACTCCCAAATGCTAAGGTTCAAAATCTTAGGTATGACGTCTTCTCTCTCTTAGCCATTATTTCTCCTTGGTCACTAATATAAGTCTAATTTGCTATGTGAACTGTAAGTCTACACTTCCCTTTATATTTCCATTAATAACCACCAGTAAGCCCTTACCCTTCTCTCCAGAGATTTAAAATCAGAAACAGATTGAATTAAGCTCATGATGGTGCTATAGACCAAATGGTTTTGTCCCTCAAAATTTATATGTTAAAACCTTAATCCTCAATATGGTGGTATTAGGAGGTGGGGCCTTCAGTAGGTGATTAGGTCATAAGGCCCGCACCCTCATCAATGAGATTAGTACCCTTTTAAATGAGACGCTGAAGATTTCCTCCACTCCTTCCACCATATGAGGATCGAAGAAGTTGTCAGTCGGCAGTCTGGAAGAGGGCACTCACCCAAATTCAACCATGCTAGCATCCTGATCTCAGACTTCCAGTCTGAAGTGCAGTGAGAAATACTTTTCTGTTGCTTATAAGTCATTCAGTCTATGGTACTTTGTTATAGCAGCCTCAACTTACTAGACAGTTGGACATGTTGCCTAATATACTTAAGCTCCACAATCTTACATATAAAAATGAATAAAATGTACAGAGTATTGCTATAAAGATTAAATGAGTTGTCATATGTGAAGTATATGTACTCGTAGTCTATACATAAGGTTCCATTGTACCATTTTCTGTTCCATACAACTGGCTGAACTGTATACCATGACATTTTGAGGATGGCATAATCATTTACTATTTTTTTCTTCTATCCAGCATGATGACTTATATCTGGACTAATTTACATGAGGTTATGTTCCTATAATTGTCTGAAATTGATATACCCCTTAGAGAAACATCATAGCTGATTAAGTCTAGATACGGACATTCTAGTCTATTTAATAAGAAAGTCTCATTTTGTACATAGTGAGGACAAATATATAGGTTACATAATTATCTAATCCAAAGAGATGATTGCTTTAGGACAGGAGTATCCTAGATATGATCTTTTTGCCAAAAAAAAAATGTTGTACACATAGTAATTAATAATAATAACAGTATCAACAGCAGTAATAGGGACAACTGGGCTAACTCTATGCCAGGCATAGGAAGAGTGATCCTATATCTTTACCACAATCCTTATGCCGAATCCCGTTAATGTATAACAAGCAAGAAAGTTAACAAAAGTCCTCCTTTGTTTACTCCTCAAAATGAATGATCATCATCATTTTTTGGTAAATATTCTATGCAAGCCAGATTTACAGGGTAATGTGTCTTTTCTGCTGCCTGCTCATATATCTTGGTTAAAGGCTGAGAAGCATGTGGGGGATTTTACGTACTAAACCAAGTGTTTCAGATAAGGCAAACTTCCATTTTCCTGCAGAAAGATGTCAAGGTGAATGCCTTCAAGTCAATTCAGTTAAATTCAATAGAAAATTCTTTTTCAGTGATTATATGAAAGACATTAGTGGAGATTAGAAGTGTTTGGATGTGTGATGTCAATGATGTAGAAACAGAAATTAGACACGGTCTTTGCATTAATTTTACCCAAGAACCTGTCCATTATAGATTATGTTACCAAAACCTTGGATTGCCCTAGCCAAATTACATTATATTCCTTTTAAGGAGAAATGGGGAATTCTGAAAAATTGAATCTTAATTTTGATTCATAAACATAGCATTTAAAAAATTCCTTTTACCTTTGATCTGTCTTTCATTGCCTAATCCTTTTCAAATTGAATTGCTTTGAGCCTTGTTACATAGCTTTTTCTTAGGAAGGAGAAAAATCAAAATTAAAAAAAGAATATTAAATACATATAGGCATTATGTAGAGTCCAGTCAGACAGTATAAATATTTATTTCGCATCTCTTAGAATCCAATTCCTGGAGAGGTGAAGGCTACATATTCTATACTGGTATGAAGCTGGGATAAGACTAAGCTGTTTCATGACTTACTTTAGCACTGATCAAATTTAAGATATGTACCTTTATACCTGAGCATAACTAAAAGTTAAATGTTCTCATCAAAAATGCCTTTAAAATATGTATCATAAGCAAAAGATAAACTTCTTAGATTAGTCAAACTTTCTATCACTAAATATCTCATGGTCCCAACACAAGAACTCTTCTTTCTTCCAACCCGCACATTCCCTCAACTGTCTTTCAAACCTACTCCTCACTGTTTGCTGTATTTTTTGCTTGTTCAAATTCTAGTCCTTTCCTTCAGCAAAAATTCCTTTGTCTTTACCAATTTGAATCTATCATGTTGGTTTCCATTCTTTTAAACTCTCCCACTAGAATGTTCTTTATTGGACAGAGGAGTCAGAGAATTATAATAATTTAAATGTTGATCAGTTTCTCATATGCTATATTTAAACAAGTGTACAAGATGTCATTCTCCTGATTTTCCACAAGTACTCCAGCACCCACAGTGTGCAAGCTTTATGGAATCTGTATAGAGATTACAAGTTCAAATGTATGATCTTGTATAAAGATTGGGACCCTGGAATTTATCAGATCAGACTGGATTGGACTCACCCAGATAATCTAGTATAGTCTTCCTATTTTAAGCTCTATAATTTAATTACATCTTAAAGGTATTTTTAGCAAGTAAAGTAACATAGTTGCAGGTTTTAGCAATTTGGGCATGGACATCTTGGAACTTTGGCAGTTATGGAAGTAGGGCATTCACATACAACCAGAATCAAACTCTAGTATGTTCAGTAAGCAAATTCTTTATAACTGATAAAGTTCAGCAAGTAAAACCAGGGCACCACCTCGTTGATCGTTTTCACATCAATTACCAAGTCTAGATAATCAGTAGCAGTACTTTAATGAATGGACCCTAAACAATTTAAATGTTATAGTTTTTTTAAAAAAACATAATTCCTAATTGTGAAATAATTAGGAAATTTTGAATTACATCTAAGTGAGATGTTTATTTGCCTTATTTACACAGGAGCAGTTTAGATCATGGGATATCACCATTTAAACTCAGATATTTATATAAACTCAGCAATTTAAAGATGTATTGCTTGGGGGAGGGTGTAGCTCAAGGGGTAGAATGCATGCTTAGCATGCATGAGGTCCTGGGTTCAATCCCCAGTACCTCCTCCAAGAATAAATAAACATAATTTCCTCTCTCCCCACCCAAAAAACCAAAAGTACAATAAATAAATGAAAATAAATTTTAAAAATAAAAATACATTGCTTAAAATTATATATAATGTATATTATTTAACAATGTTATGTGCTTTTATTGCTTTGATGGTATTTGATCTGATAAAACTGCATATTACTCTTTTTCAGAATTTGCCTTAACTAAAATCTCAAAAGAAAAAAAAGAAAAAAACCAGATTCTACTTTACCTTCAACAATAAGCCCTTTCTAATATAATCATGTAATTATTTGCAATCATTCAAATCCAATGCTAGCTTGGGTTGTTTCATTTAAAACCCTTAACAAGAAGACTGTTCAACTGACATCTGTTTTTAAACGTTTAATTTGTCATCTATTTTTAAATTTTTGAGTATCACATATCATAAAAGATAATTACCAAAGCAGTTTTAAAAATTGTAATTAGCATTTCATACTTATTCTACTCTAATATGAAGGCACTGTACCTGGTTTTTTAGCTGTGGCCTTATTAAGCACACGGTTCAGCAGTAATATCTTTCTGAGTTACCATCTCAGGCAGTCAGTTTTGCTCCATTAACTCCAATATAGAAAGCAAATTCTGAAAATAGAAGATAAAATAATTTTAGGTATATCAACTAAACCTTTTGAATTTTTCATTGTAATCTCAAGAAACATTTTGAACCAAACTATTTAATATTAAACCTCAAAGAAAGAACATTAATGTTAATTTTCAACATCCACATCAGTGGAGAAGATTCTTGTCTCTGTTACTTAATATGGGCTATTAATCTGTTTGGAACTATGGCTTGTCCTTCCCCCAAATACTAAACATGATTAAAGTATAACATTCAGGGATTATTGCAACATCCTCAATTTAGTGGAGGTGAGTAAAGAATAGCTTGAGGTAAACCTACTCCTCACATTCTTGTTTATAGATTTCAAAGGAGCAAAAACAGGTACAGATATTATCTAAAATGTGATCTCTACAAACTTGTAAATTAACCAGAAAATGTTATAAGTAGCTCTTATGTGAGAGGTTCTGATGAAGCCTGTCAGGGAATACAGAAATGAATTTTATATGGACTCTGGTCCTACTCTTTCATGGGTCTGGTGTTCACGACAGTAGCTAGCAAGAGTAAAGAAATAGAAATACTCACACGTATCTCTTTCAGCTTTGTACTTCTTATGTATCAATTTAGCCAGTTTCCTTGAATTAAGCCTATTCTCCCTACCTCCCAAATATCATTGGAAAACTTTAGCCCTCACTCCTCACATCCTGTATTCAGAATCTTTCCGAAATTTTCCACTTATTAACATTAAGAGTCTAGGTATTCTAAACAGCCATCCTGTCATTAAGTCCTTAGAGTGTTTTAAAGTTTTCTCTCTATTGCTTGCTGAAAAGTGTGTTAGCAATTATGCTCACGGGCATAAAAGACAATGCTGCTGCTCACAGTAGCAAATGGAGAAGTCACAATGCATCAGATTTCTAAATCAGACTCCACCCATACATCAGTGTATTAAATGTCAAGCTTTACTAATAATTTTCAAGGATACAAAAATTGTGTGGCACAAATGAAATAGGCAAGTCCAGGATACCCCTCCTCCCCACATAGACCACAGTTTTGCTTCTTCCTACTCTCATTGAGCAACTCTGGCCTGGGTTAGCAGATGGAGTTTCTGAACAAGATATGTAGTCATCTTATTTCCACAGAAGCCATTTAGATCAATGAACATCAACATTTTAAACTCAGATATTTCTATGATTTCTACGATATTTTCCAGAGATTCATGTCCCGTAAGTTCTTAGATTTTAGGTTTTTTACATTAAGTAATTTCAGACAACCAGGTCTATTCTTTTGAAAGCCTATCTACACATAGAGACTATCTTCCTAGCAAAAAGCATTTGGTTATTCATCAGGAAGTCTTTCATAAACATAAACATGACTACAAAAATACCTGACAGGTTTAACCGTCTTATTTTTTTTCACGCGTCTCATCCCTAGAATTTCAGAACAAATTTTTAACCATTTTATCACCCCCTTTTTTAAAAAAGTATTTTCCCAATTTTCCATTAAGACAAACAAAAACAAAACAAGATAGTAAATGTTCTTAAAAGATTCCAGTTTGTTTTTCTCCCATTCTATGCAATGCAATTTTGACCGCATTTTCCTATGGAAATTAACTGAATGTTTTATCTCTGTGTACTCCTAATACGTAATATCCTTCTGACTTTAAGTGCCCTAGGGAGAATAAATACTTGTGATATATGACTCTGATAAAATATTTTTTCAATATTTAATAAACCATTTGTTGATTTACTTCCTATGTCTAAGCATCAAACATTATCCTTATCTCTACCAACAGGTACAATTCTTTTAAATAACTTTGATTCTTCTATGAAATGCTTATTTCACTTAGCATAATATCCTCCAGGTTCAATCATACTGTTGCGTACGGCAGGGCTTTCTTCTTTTTCAAGGGTGAATAATATTCCATTGAATGCACATACATTTTCTTTATGCAGTCATCTGATGGATATTTACAATGTTTTCATATCTTGCCTATTGTGAATTATGCTGTAATGAATATGGGAGGGATATCTTTTCAGATTCTGATTTCATTTATTTTAGATATCTACCCAGAGATGGGATTTCTGTATCATATGGTAGTTTTATTTTTAATTTTTGAGGAACTGCCAGGCTGTTTTCCATATTGGCTGCCACAATTTTAGATTCATCACCACCAATGTCCAAAGGTTCCAGTTTGGGCTTATTATTTTTTTATATTAGCCATCCAAACAGGTGTGAAGTGATATTTCATTGTGGTTTTGATTTGCATTTCCCTGATGATTAGTGATGTTGAGAATCTTTTCATGTACCATCTTCACATGTTGGTCATTTGTATGACTTCTTTGGAGAAATGTATATTCAAGACTTTTGTATATTTTTGATAGGATTTTAGGGGTTTTTTTGCTCTTGAGTTACAGGAGTTCCTTATATGTTTTTAGATATGAATCCCTTATAAGATATATGGTTTGCAAATATTTTCTACCATTCTGTAGATGGCCTTTTCACTCTGTAATTGTTTTCTTTGCTATGCAGAAGCTGTTTAGTTTGATATATTTAGTTTGATATAGTCATGATTGTTTAGTTTTGCTTTTGTTGTTTGTGCTTTTTGTAATATCCAAGCAATAATTGCAAAGTCTAAGGTATGAAGCTTTTTCCTACATTTTTTTCTAGGAGTTTTAGTTTCAGGTCTTATGATTAAATCTTTAATCTATTTTGTGTTTGGTGTAAGATAAGGGTCCACTTTGATTCTTTTGCATGTAAATATCAGTTTTCCCAACACTATTTGTTGAAGAGACTATTTTTTCCCCATTATGTATTCTTAGCACTATTATAGAAGATCAGTTGATCATAACCACTTATAAAAAGTATCTAAAATTGTTACATTCAAAGAAACAGAGAATAAAATAGTGGCAGCCAAGGGCTGGGAAGAGTATGATATGGGGAGTTGCTGTTCAGAAGTTATAGTTACACAAGATGAAAAAATTCTGGACATCTGCTATACACATAGTTAACAATAGTGTATTTTTTACAATATGTCAACCTAAAAATTTATTAAGACAGTAGAACTCATGTGTTCTTACCACATAAAAAATGTAAAAATAATTAAATTTGGTTCTGTACAGTTGAATGTGTTAATTTTAGCAATATATTATATCTCAATTCTAGCTCCTCTTTAAGACTTTTTCTCCATATACTAAAAAAAATTTAAAGCATAATTTTCTCTTTAGTTGAGATAGGACATTACTACTGAAAGAATACCCAGTGGCTGTATGCATGTTAATTTACACAGTATGCAGAAATTCACTTACTCCCTTACCAAGCAATTCATTAAGTGGAATTATAATCTGCCTCTATTAAGGCAGGTAAAATTTTCATGCCAGTGGGCATTTAAATTCTTATCAGTTGGTACTTATTCCTCTGGTGTTCTGTTATTCAAACTTCAAACCTATGATAGCCATTTTTAAACGTCACACTATAAAGATACACTAGGAAAACTCTTTCATTTATAACTCTTTAGTGAATATACCTTTGAATTCATAATAGGTTGTATTTGGATACAGATTTGATCCAAAGTATACCTAGTGATTGATTTTTTACCTGTATGTAACCACTCAGTAAATTGTAATTATTCTTAAGACCCAATATTTAAAGATTATTCAGTCAACTTGTTTGTTTAAAACAGTATTTTATAGGCTGTTATAATTTTAAAGTAAGATGTCCTAGAATCTCTTATCAATCTTCATACTCTTGCCTGGGGATACATCATACCAAAAAAAATGTAGAAAAAAATTTTAAGTCATATTCTTAAACCTTGTCAATTGTTACAAAGCGTTGAAGATTTATACACACAAACACAAATAATGTTTCAGCAGTCCCTCATTGTTTTTCAAACAGTACTAAGTGACAGAAAGTAGTAGATTGTTACTTTTCTTTTTGGTGCCTAAATAGGCATTTAAAGAAAATCTCATTATGCCTAAAGATCAAATCTACTAAGTTGTCATCTTCTTAATGTAACAATATGCAGAAACTAGGAAGACATATGGACACAATTAATTATCTAAATGTTTAAAGAAAATTAGACATCCAGGACAACTGTAAAATTATGACATTATATTGACAAAATTAAGTGTTTGAAAAAGAAGAAAATTAATAGACTGGATAGTGGTTTTCTTGCCCAAATGTTACAATTATGCTGTCTTTTATTTCTAAGTTTTTAAATTTATGTGGAATTATGTAATTAGAATGGTCTCACATTGTTTTATTTATATAAATTTTCATTTCTATAAAATATGGCTTTTTGGTTCGTTTACCAGGAAATAACTTTTATTTAAATAATCTTTTTATTACAGAGAAGTACAGCATTATTCTTACTTTTATATTTAATGTTATTTTATTTTTTAGAAAGTCAGGTGTTAGTGAAAAAGGGTATGAGCTTTGGATTAAATTTAAAATATATTCATTTCTTACTTTTTAATTTAATGTTTGATTTGTTAGTGCTGTATTTATTTTAGTTATTTTTCGCCATCTTCAGTGACTATATATATATATATATATATATATATATATATATATATATACACACATACATATTTGACAGGAATTATGGTCAAATGTGATTACACTGTAATGTATAATAGCTAAAAGACTGTAATATTTTCGGTTATCAATAAGTGATAATATTCTTTTTATTAAGTATTGTTGAGCTAGCATGTACTATTTGGAATAAATGTTTCCTAATATTTGTAGAAAGGATAATTGATAGACATAATAATTATTTTAAAATCAAAAACTATTTTGAAAAGCAATTAAATCTGTCTTCTCTCTCAAATTCTAATTTTCACTGATAAATATATTCAATCACATATTATCATTCCATGATAAATAGCATATATACAAGAACACATGGATACATATTAGATACACTGTATAAGCCATTTGTATTGCTCTTTATTAAATGGGTGCAACTATATACCCTTGGTTGAAATCTTAGGCAAGATTCATAAATTTTATGTGCACTTATAAGTAACAGTTCTATTTTCAATTTCTGTTATAAAAGTTGAATCACAAAGAGAAACTCAATCAATAATTAAAATGTACAAGATATCCATCAAGATCTGAGGTTGATTTAATATTCTATTATCTCCTCCAGTGTTAGCCTGCTTCAGGTTAGAAGACACCACAGAGAAAGTAGAACTTGTTATTTCTCCTTCATTCCCACAGTATGTCTACTTGCCAGAGAGTTTTTTATACCTCCACATCTGGGATGGGAGGAACAGAGGAGTGCTAAGATTTTAATTGCATCAGTTCCTCCCTTCATAGTCTGACCTTGTATTCCCTGGGACTTAAGTTTTTTAGCAACCATTAGAGATTCCTGATGCGATGACTCTCCAACTGAGATTACTTTACCCCAGTTAACTCTATTGCTGGTAGTTGCTTACAGCTCATTCCTCACATCCACCATTCTCTCAGCTTTTTGCTGCTGGAATTGCTCCTTATACTTTTGGTGAATACATCTGACAGGATTCAACATGTTCTGATCTCAGTCCTTTCTCCTGTGCAGTACACATCTTGTCCATGGAGCAGGGCAGTGGAGTTCAGGGAGCAGAAAGATTAAAAACAATCATAGGCATACCTCAGAGATATTGTAGGTTCAATTCCAGACCACCACAATAAAGGGAATATTGCAAGAAAGCAAGTCACTCAAATTTTGTTTTGGTTTCTCAGGGCATATAAAAGTTATGTTTACACTATTCTGGAGTTTGTTAAGTAAATGCAATAGTATTATATCTAAAAAAATAATGTACATACCTTAATTTAAAAATATTTTGTTGCTAAAAATACTAACCATCATCCGAACCTTCAGCAAGTTGTAATCTTTTTCCAATAGTAACATCAAAGACCACTGATCATATCACCGTAATGAATATAATAATCATGAAAAAGTGTGAAATTTTGTAAAAATTATCATGTGACACAGAGACATGAAGTGAACAAATGCTGTTGGAAAAACAGTGCTGATAGACTTGTTCCACGCAGGGATGCCACAAACCTTCAATTTGTTTTTAAAAAAATCTGCAAAGCACAATAAAGCCAAGTACAATAAAACAAGGTATGCCTGTATCCCTGCTTTGGAAAACTCAGGAAAGCCCAGAGCACTTCTTTCTATCTTATTTCCATAGCTGAACTTTCTCAGGTTTGAGTTCAGCACAAATACTCTGTTTCTCAACCATGGGAATGTATTTCAAAGCACTTTGAAAGTCTTTCTTACCAGAATAGAGATGAGGAATTAGCACACCCACTCCTCCCTCCATGTGGCACTATAAACATAACAAGGCAAGGCAATAGCTACTTCCAATATTCCCTTCCCTTTCCTCCACTAGAGGCTTCTTTTTCTCAAGGTGATGAATGGAATCAAGAGACTGGGATTTCAAAATGTAGAATAGATGGACGGGATTATACTGTATAGCACAGGAAAATAAACACAAGATATTATGGTAGCTCCCGGAGAAGAAAATGTGACAATGAATATATATATGTTCATGTATGACTGAAAAATTATGCTCTACACTGGAATTTGACATAGCATTGTAAAATGATTATAAGTCAATAAAAAATGTTAAAAAAAAATGAGTCCAGAGAGTGAGTTCTCAGACATTTCCATTCTGCAAACAGTGATCTGGCTTTGGACTTTTACATTTTTTAGTATCTTGGTGTCTACTGATGAAATTCAGTGTTAATACTCTTTACACATCTATGCATCATCAGCTGGGACTGCTTATACAGAGTTTCATATGTTGCTGTATTTCGTTAAAAATAAGGTGTAAGTTTTCCGTATTAGCACATACAGATCTTCACCTTTGTTTATAACAGCTGTAGACTTTTTATTATATGACTATGTATTTACTCTGTCCCCTCCTAATTATAGTTTATCTTCTTTCAAATTACAGATCATGAAAAAATACTGCTTTGCATATTTTATGTATAAACTCTCAGTGTTCTGCTTTGCATATTTTATGTATAAACCCTCAGTGTTCTAGGTTAATTTCCTAGAACTAGAATCAGTGGGTCAAGAATTAATGTATGATAAAATATTGATAAATATTTGATATCCTTCCATACTGTATATCATCAAATTATACAAACACTGGCAATATAGGCCAGTGCTGAATTCCCTACATCATAACCCAGACTGTGTGTCATCAAATTGTGTAGCCTTGTCAATCTGGTAAATGATTTCAGTATCAAGAATTGTTCTTTAACTTGAATTCCCTGTATCATAAGTAAATTTGAAGATATTTTTGTGGTTTTTAAAGCATTTTAGAAATGTTAGTAAAGTATTGGCCCACGTACATTGAACATTTAATTTTTCCCAATCCATTTTTATAAATTTTCTTATGCTAAGTAAGAATCTTTATTATATTAAAAAGATAAAGTGTTCTCATATGCATTGTCAATATTTTTCTCAATATGGTTTCTACTTTTGGCTTTATTTATCATATGATTTTTCCTTGTATATATGTCAAATTTATTGCTATGGGTTTAATCCTTACCTTAGCTAGAATATCAGAACTACAAAACAATATTTAAATAAATAATATGTGCACATAATAAATAGGTATAATGTATAAATATTAAATTGTATATCTAGATAAGCATATATTTTTAAATACTCAGAGTACTCCAAAAAGGATAAAAATTGTATAAAACATTCCATAAAGGCTTAGCTTTTTTCTTTTCACCAGATGGCTAGCCTGTTGGGATTAATATCATTTAGTTTAATTGGTTTGTAACATATTTAATAATCTTAATATATTTAAGGATTTTGTAATATAGTACTATCTGTAGGGCAAGATCTCCTTATGTTGCTTTTTTTTTTTTGGATTTTCCATACAATCTGTTTTTATGTTCCATATTTATTTATACACATTAAATTTAAGAAGAGTTAGCTAATCAACTTTGTTCTTTTTAACTCCTATTTTTTTAAAATGGTTTTTTCTCTCTCTTTTTTTTTATGAGGGGGAGGTAATTGGGTTTATTTTTTATATTTGGAGGAGGTACTGGGGATTAAACCTAGGACTTTGTGCATCTCTACCTCTTGTGCTATATCCTCCCCCTCTAGCTAATCAACTTTGAAAAGGTTAGCCTGCTTAATATTTTTATGGGAATCACTCATTTTAAACATATTCAAGAAAAAAAAAACCTTATTAGATGGAGATTTTCTATCAGAGGATAATAATGCTGTTACATGAAGGAAGATAAAGACTGATATAAATGTTGGTTTTAGCAATATCCTTTAATAGGAGCCCCATGAAATGAAATGGATCAGAGACAAAGGTGACAAAGAGAGAACTGCTACTTTTTCTTCCTTTGGTCTTTCAATATACTTATGCAATAAACTTATGTAAAAATGAGTATGCATTTTAAAAAGATTACGTGTGTGTGTCTGCATGCAGTCACTTAGAATGATAGATGCTAATGCAGAATATTATTAGCTAGAAGCTTGGTTACAATGCATGGGAAATTAGTGAACATATACAAACATACATACATATATACTCAATATACATATACACACTAATGTTTTTATTAAGTACATATGAATGTATGTATGTTTTACCTAATTTTCTGTGGAGTGCAACCAAAACTGCAGGCTATTTATTATCTATCATCTGTTGATAGATCAGACTTTGGTGATTCAGATGAGTAACTGTAATAGGAATACAATAACAAGAATGAAAAGAAAACCTTGTGGGTGATATAGAAACAAGTTTTGCTGAGTTATGTTACAAGGGAACTAATATAAAATATGTTCGGTTTAATTAGGAAAAGGAAACCTTCCTAATTCTCCATTTTGCTATTAACAAAGAAATGCAAAATAATAGACAATTTTTGTTAGGTTAGTATTTTGGTAATCTTTGGGTTTGGAGGGTGAAATTCATAAAGGTCATGCTTAAGGAGCACTGGTAGGTCTCTGTTGTATTACCACAGACTTTTTTGTGAGGGCATTAACAAGGTGAGAGAAATTTCTTCAATTAACAGATGAAGGATATGGAAGAGGGGAAATGGAGAGAGATGTGTGTTATCAAGAGATTTGGAAGGTGAAGAACTAGACAACTGAATGGGAAATTGGTATATTTTAAAATGTTAGTATGTAGTGTGAGTGTTCTTGTTCTTGTAAAATTTGTACTTCTACCTAAATCTTTCCGAAATTTTAGAGATATATTAAAAAGTGAGAAGTCTTCTTAGAAGGTGATAAAAGGGCATGAATAGAGACCTGGCTTTAAGGTACAGGCACCCACTAGGACATAAAACCTTTTCTATCTCATTTACAGTTTTATGTGTTTCATTTAATAAAGCTTATTTATGACCACATAGTAAGGGATATAGAAAAAACATAGTAAAGTATTGATAAATGTATATTGCATGAATGGCTGAATTAATCAATGAGCTAGCTGGTAAATATGTTTGTGTTATTAAAGTAAAGATGGGCAAGGATATGAATACAGAAAAGTTATTTTTAAATCATGTGGCTTGCGAACTGTAGATTTTTCTGTGATGATGTTCATGGAGTGAAGTATGGTTATTTAAATGAAAACTGTCAAATCCAAAACAGTCTTCTAGCTGTATGGATAGGGGAGGAAACTTCAGCAATTAGAGGAAAGAAACTGGATACAAAGTTTGGTATTGTAACATTTTAATGTAAACCTGGTCACAGGCTTGGGTTGGTATCCCCAACATATTCATGACAATACTCAGAGACCCTATAAAATTACTTCTGGGATTCTGAGATAGTACATTTATCATTCTTAGCCAAAATACTGTCAGGATTGTTTCTACAATCACTGGGTGAACTATATTATCTGTTAGCTCATGATATAAAGTTATTGCCTTTTTAGGATTTGAAAGCCTAGATTTAAGGGCCAGATGGGACTTATTTGTCACAAAGCAAGTTAAAAAAAAGAAATGTGGAGAAAGGATAATCCTCCAGTTTATATTCATTTACCTCTATAGCTCAGTCTTAAGCTATCACATCTGCTATTACCCTAACACCTTTGTTTGTTTTAAATCCCAGAGAGCACTTATACATCTGTGGATTATTTATACATTTATTTTTATTTTGAAACAGATGTGCAGATAAAAAATAGAGCTGTTAAGGAAGATTTTTATTGTTAGCAAAAAGCAATAGAACCCGCTATATCTCAAATAAACAGCAGAAATAGAATGTTTCTGCTGTGTTGTTCTTTTAGAAGTATATTTTCTTTTCCAAAGACCCACATGTGTTCTAATATGGGTATGTACGAATTGATTCATGAGCCATTACAAATATATGCCAACCATTTTAATTTTATATCATTTATATACAATAAAAATACAGATTACTTAAGCATGCACTTACCCATGTACTCTCTACCCAGATCAAGGTATAGAACATTATCAACAACCCTGAAGCATCACCTCTCAATCAGTAATCACAAAATATTAACTACTATTCTAGCTTCCATCATCATAGAATAATTTTGCCTGAATTTGACCTATATAAAAATAGAATTAAAGAATGTAAAACTCTATTGTTCATAGCTTCCTTTTCTTAATATTGTATCTATGGGATTCATCCCCTTTGTTGTGTATTTCATACATTTTCATTGTGGTGTAATATTCCATTGTGTTGATAACTCACAGTTTATTAATATATGTATCCAGTAGTTATCAGACATCTTTGTTTCAGGTTTTGGATATTATGAATAAAATTGCTATGGACACTATTTTGTTTGGTTTTTGGAGGATGTCAGAATTCCCTTTTGTTAAAAATGTACTCAGATGTGAAATTGCTCAGTCATAGGTTATATATACATTCTAACTTTAGTACATACTTCAAAAGTTTTCTAAAGAGACTGCACTAATTTAAAGTCTCACCAGTGTGTGTTTGAGTTTCTTCACAACTCTCTTGCTGTGATCAGTCCTTGCAGTCATATCCATTCCAATGAAAGCATAGTGTATTTCAGTGTGCTTTTGATTAACATTTTCCTGATAACTAATAAAATTGAGGTATTCAAAAATACTTATCAACCATTTGCCAGTCTCCTTTATGAAACAGCTAATCAATTTTTCAGCTCTTTTGAGTTCTTTGTCAAAATAATGTATTGCAAATAACTTCTCCAAGTCAGAGGTATGAATTTTTACTAATGTATATTTATTTATATAATTTTAAAGATAACTTTAACAAATTTAGAGTTTTCTCATTTATTCATAATTTTTGAGTGTGTCACAACATGAAATTTATGGTGCTTTTTTAATCAGTTTTTATCAATTGTTTTTTATATAGTATTTTTTCTAAGGAATATGATTTTTCTAACATCTGTTTTGTCTCACTTAAAAATTCTTTTCTTATAAACAGAATATATATAATTAGATTTTGTAAGATTTTATATAGGTATCTATGTATTTATATACATGTGTACATATATTCTAGTATAAATATATTTATTTACAAACATATACACACATACTCTAATCTGACAATGTCTGACTTTTGATTGCAGTATTCAGTTCATAAATATTTAGTGTAATTACCAATATATTTATGTGCAAGATGAATCGCTATGTTTTCCTATTTATACCATCTTGTCTTTGTTCCTTTGCCTCAGCTATTGTCTTCTTTGGATTAACCATATGCTGTCTTTTTTTTCTTCCTTTTTTTTTTTTTTTTTTTTTGCTCATTCATTATCTTGCTGTTATACAGTGTTTTATGACCAATATATTTTAGCCAAAAAAAGAGTTGAGGGAAATTTTCTTGAGCTGACCCAAAATAAGAAATTTTAAAAACATAGTAGTTCATCTAGACAAAATGTGATCATTGAAGGAAGCACATAATTGCAGGGGGAAAGGAATATCACTGGAAAGTGTAAACATTCAGATAAAGAAATATTTGTATTAATTTTAAAGTGCTAATAATACTGTCACATACAATTAAATAAGTGACAATAATAGTACAATAATAATAATGTTTTGTGGAAATAAATATGTGACAATATTTCAAAAAGCTTAAGGGCTTAAAAATCAGTATAAATTTCTGCATTGTTCAGGATGAGGCAAATATATCAACATAAGATACAATGTAATATAATAAGGATCATATTATAATTTCTAATGTTAGGGGCAATGTTTGTATGTTTTACATTTACAATTTTTAGAACTTTGTGAATATGTGATTTTTATCTTCTATCAGTTCTGGAAGATCCTAGGCTGACATTTGTTCAAATATTGTTTTGCTATTATTCTTTTCCTTCCTTTCCCAGCACTCTAATTACCTAGATTAAAACACTTTTGCTATATCTAATTTGTCAAATAAATTGTTTTCCATACATTCCATACTTTTCCCTTCTCTGTGCTTCAGGGGGAGCAAATATCAAGGAATATAGTCCCCTGATCTGTTGCCAGTTGACTAAGTATGCTTTCAGCTATATCTAAACTGCTATTTAAAAAAAATAAACTTCATCGAGGTATATTTTATATATAACAGAATGCATAGTTTTCAGGCTTGTAGTTTTGATGAGTTAATTTTGGTATACAGAAACATCTGATTTTTGTGTAGTTATATTATACCCTAAAATTCTGATGAATTCATTTATTAGTTCTAATAACTTTCCTGTAGATTCTTGTGGATTTTCTATGTATGTAGAACCTTGTCTTTTATGAATAGAGATAGTTTTACCTCTTCATTTCTAATTTGGATGCATTTAATATCTTTTTATTGTCCAATTGCTCTGGCTGGAATTCCCCATACAACCTTGAATAGAAGTGGCGAACGCAAGCATCATTATAGTGTTCCTAATCTTAGGGGGAAATGTTTCAGTCTTTCACCATTGATTATAATGCTAGCTGTTGGTTTTTCATAAATGTCCCTTATCATGTTGACAAATTTCCCTTCTACTCTTAGTATTCTGAGAATTTTTATCATAAAAGGGTATTGGATTTTTTCAAATGCCTTTTATGTGTCAACTGAGATGAATGTGTCCTTTTTTTTTTTTCCTTAATTCTATTAATGTGATATATTATGTGCACTGTGTTAAACAACTCTTTATTCCTTGGATAAATCCCAGTTGGTCATGGTATATAATAATATTCTTACTGTCCTGTTGGATTTGATTATTAGTACTTTGTCAAGAATTTTTGCATCTAAATTCATAATGATTATTGGTCTGTAATTTTATTTTCTTTTGATGTCTTTATCTAGCTTTGCTATTAGGATAACACTGGCCTCATAGAAAGAGTCAAAGTGTTCCCCCTTCTTCAGTTTTTTAAAAGTTTGATAAAGAGCGGTGAACCACTCTAGTGAAATTTTCTCTCCATTTATTTTACTTTTTAACTGCAGAAATTCTATTTAGTTCTGTTTAAATAATCTGTATCTATTTATTCATCTTTTTTTCTTGCATTATTTCTAATTTTTCTATAGCCATTTGTCCATGGTTTCCTTTAGCTCTTTGAGTGTAATTAAAGTAATTAACTTAACGTCTTTGTCTAGTAAATCCAATGCTTGATTTTCTTAGACGATAGTTTTTGTTCATTTATCTTTTTCCTACGAATGAGTTATACTTTCATATAACTTTGTATTCTTTGTGATGTTTTTGTTGAAAACTGAGTATTTGAACAGTACAATATAGTAACTATAGATATCAGATTCTTCCCCTTCCCCAGAGTTTGCTGTTCTTGGTTGTCAAAGGCTGCAATCATGTTTGTTTAGTTACTTTCCCCAAATTATTTTTTCAAAGATATGTTTCTTGTCCTTGTGGTCACTCAAGTCTTTGCTCTTTAGCTTTTATTCAGATAGTGTTTTAACAAAGATTCTCTTGAATGCCAGGAGCATTTTTAAACTGTCTTTTTCTTTATTCAGTGTTTTCTTGGTGCTATCAACCTTCGACCTTTTCTAGAATTCCAACAAGGTTGGCTCTGACAGATTCTGCTTGTTTTTCAATGTTTCTGTGGAGGGACGGGAGCTTGGAGCTGCCTACTTTGCCATTTTCTTGAGATCTTTGCCTTATTTTTACTTGGATGCAGTATGTTATATTTAAGTTATAATTTTTAAAGTTTCAGAAAATATTGTTTTCACGCAAGTTTTTTTTTACCTGAAATCACAGAGTTAACTTATTAATAGTCAGTTTCGGATTCTATTTCTGCTGATGTATTTCCATTTACCCTACTCTAGGCTCTTATGGTATCTAATTGAAAGCCCAGGGTGTTTATCGGGCCCCTCCACCTTAGTAGACCTTGAATTTCAATGTCTGTCATCCTAATATCACATTGTTGATGAATTCTCTGCTAAGTTTTAAATATTCCTGTTTAATATCTATTTAAAATAGAGAAATAGATATTAAATAAATATCTACTTAAATAAATAATTTATTTAAATAAATAAATAGATATTAAATAAACATTAAATAAATAAAAAATATTTTAAATGTCTATTTAAAATAGAGATAAAATAACATTGAACATTACAATATAGTAACTATAGAAATCAGATTCTTCCCCTTCCCCAGGGTTTTTATTTCTTTTCTTGGAGTCCCTTTCTGTGCATTTGCAGCTTAGGAAATGGCTAAACCCTTTGAGGGCAGTGACACATATTTTCAGGCATGTTGTGTAAGGCAGCTCCTTTGTGGTTCTTCCTTTCTAAGGTTTTGTCTCTCAAGTTCCTGTAAAGTTACAAACTCAAATTCCAACTCTGTCTCCTGCTAGAACTCTAGTCCCAGATAGAGTTTGCTGCTTGCTTGGACTGTAGTCTGTAAACTGTTAAATACTCCCTGAGAAAAACCTGGTTACAATGTGGAACTTTCCATAATGTATATTCCTTCTCTCAGGAGCCATAGCCCTTTACGTCATAACTTGTTTAATTGATTTCTCAGGTCTATGAATAATTGTTTTCTGTATCTTTTCCAGATTTTAATATTTTTTGGAATGGCTTGTATTATTCAAGTTACTTCCCTCACCCTTAGTGTTTAGTCATCTCTGAAGAGTTTTTTAATTCACCCACGTCCTGAGGCAATATCAACTGTGTTCTTGAAGTGTGTCAAGTTTTGCCAGTAACTGTTTCCTCTAGCAGGAGCCTTTCACAGGTATAAGATTCACATTTTTGGTCTCCTGTTTGGTTCCAAGATGAGCAAATGCCTCCTAGGAAAAAGTGACTGCAAATATTACCACTTTCAACTTCTTCTCTCTCTGGCGTATAGCTCGCAGTTCTCCTGCCTTGGAACCTTTTACTGAATTCAGGTACATAAATTCTTCAGTTGTCCTCAGTAAGAGCAATGGCCTGAAGCTGGCTACTCCAACTCACTTGGGAGTAGAACATTGATACATGTATTTTAAATGGTAAAATCAAGTATCTTGCAGCATTATTGTTAATGGGAATTCTAGGGAATGACGAGGTCAATTCTGGAATGCAGATAAATTATATTATTCCTACACTTATTAACTATGTAAATTTTAAATCTACCACAAATATGAAGTACATGGATACGTTTTCCAATTTTTCATATGTATCTGTTTCACTCTTTTCTTAAAGTTTTATTTAAAAGTATTTTCATTAGATCTTTTCAGTCAATAAATTTTCCAGAATCTTTTAACAACCATCTATATATACACACAAATGCTTTGAAAAGTCACATAGTGCATATGTATAAGAACATCACCAATTTCCACCTTTTCCTTACTACCCATCTAATAATTTTCCAATGTGCCCTAAGAATTTCAAAATCAGTCATTACTTTTTTCCTTTTACTGAAATCTGAATCACTTCTAGGACAATGGTTCCCTGAAAACTTCCCTTTGATAATGTATTCTCTGTCTTACCCTTACTGCCACTCCCCCATCCCACCCTTTTTTTAGACCATCCTCCCTCTGCTCTCTATAATAACTTGTTGGTATTAACTCTTACTTAGTCTTTTTGAATTATCACCCCTTCATATTGCAGCCAGTTATAAAACTTTCTCCCATCACCTTTCTCATCCCATAAAGATTTTAGCTCCTGTCTTGCCATCATTCTTCCCAATACTACTGTTTACACATTCCTAGAGATTTCAAAATGTATCTAGACAATTCTTCAAATATTCTGGTCTCATCAAGACTTGGCTTCTTCTCCTCTGTGATTCCAATGTCCACCATACCTTAGGTCCTTACTTCCTTGATCATGTATACTGACTTTGCCATTTTCAAAAATGTCAAACCTATAATCTCTACTGTCAGTTGTTACTCAATTTCCTGCTTATTTTTTGCTAATACTAGCACAAGTAATTTTTGGTCTCCACAGATACTACAATCTATTGATATTCTTACTCTCTGACCTTCATTATCCTGTGTTCTCATTTTTCTCCTTATCCAGCATAAATCCCATGGTCCCTCAATATATTTAATTCCTTCTATCAACTTGCACCTTCATTTTTCCATTCTCAACTTATTTTGTTTTACTGGAAAGAACTGTAAACCTGGTTAAATCCCACTCTTTTCCAAATAATGAGCCTATTCCAGAGTAGCTGTATCTGACTACAGAAAACCAAACAGTCATGCTGATTGATCTTTTTTTAAAATCATTACTACAAAACACAACTGGCTATTAGTTTTTCTATCTCTAAGGCTGTTAACCTAGACTGCTATTTATTATCATATCCTCTCTATTCAAATCTACAGTAGTGTTTCTAACATCCCCACCTTTAGTTAATACCTTTGTTTTACATACATGGAGAAAATAGAAACAATTAGAATAAAAATCCATAAACTATAAATCTGCCATGTATGCAGCTATGTGCATCTTTGTTCATTTACTCCACTTTCTCCTATTATTTTCTCCTATATTAGGCCAACTTTCTCCTTTTGCACTCCAGCATTTCTCTACTCTCTATCTCCTTCAAAATTTTTTCCTCTCATTTATTTTCATCAGTAGACAAACCTGATGGCATTTCATTAATCTTGAACAAAACATAACTAAAATAACAACAAAAAATTTCCTGACTCACTTCTCTTTAGCCAACTCTCTATTTATTTGTTCATCTTGAAAAATCCAGTTTCCTCAAAAGAAATACAAGTTCTTTAGGTATTTTAGCTGAGTCTAACTCTTTCCTTCAGTTCACTAGTATTCCATTCTAGGAAGGTTTTACTTGTAATATTCCATGAAAATTACTCTTGTATAAAACATCAATGACCTTTGTGTTGTGAAATCCAGTGGTTAGTCCTAGGGCTTATCATACTTGACTTATTTGGAATATTTGGCACAATCTCTCTCTCACACATTTCTCTTATCCTTTTCTCTTTTTCCTCTATTTGAACATTTCCTTTATTTGACTTTACTCTCACTGACCACTTCTTAGCTTTATTTTCTGCCTTTCTTCTTATCTGCAGAAAATAAAATTTTAGAGTGTCTCAGGGATTAGTCCCCAAACTTTTATCTTTGTCACTTGATACAATGTCTTTTTGGTGATCTCATCCAAGTTCGTGGTTTTTAATGTCTACCATGGATATTTCTGAACATGTATCCCCAGTCTGGACCTCTTACTTGAAAGCTGAGCTTATATAATAGCTCTTGGATTACTGAAATCCTGATATGCCCTCCTAAATGGTATCTTTCACTGTTTTCATTTTTGCTTTTCCCCCTCATCTAAGTACAAGGTAAATCTACCCTGCCAAGTATTCAGGCCAAAATTGAAAGATATCCTTTAGGTCTCTTTCTCTCTCAATATCACATTCAAAGTATGAACAAATTATGCCAGTTCTTACCATTATTGTCTTTACCATCACCCTTCTCTAATCCATCAACATATTTTACTGATCATAGCAATAACATTTTCAATAATTTCTATGCTTCTACACATAGCTTCCTATTCTCAGCCAGTCAACTGATCTTTAAAAATATGACTATCATGTAATTTTTTGTTAAGTAATATGAAATGACTTCCCACCTTACTGAAAATGAAATTCAAATTCTTACATTGTTTTTATTGTGTGTGTGTGTATATGTGTACAATTTTTTGTAATGATGTTTTGACATTTTTCTGGCTAAAGAGAGGTTGTCTCTTTCTGGACTAGTCAACCCTTAGCGAAAGCAAACGGCCCAGCACGAAGCACACTTTTGAGATGCTAACTAACCAATGAAGAGTCACACCTCCTCTACCTGGCCAGTGTACTTCAGGAGGCAGTATTTCTCTGCCTTAATCATCTCAGGGCCAGGTACCAGACAGTAAGAGATCACCCCTATCATCCAAAGCCTAATGAAATTGTTCAGACTACTGAATCCTAAACAGTTCACCTTGCCCTTCCTTATCTTTTTCAGGGAAACCTCCAAAAAAGGCCTTTGCCTAAGCAGCCTCCCCTTCCTTTTACTCCTGTCTTCTGCCTCCATAGCCTCCAGCAACCCCACTTCTGGGTATACAGTCAAAGAAAATGAAATCACTGTCACAGATATCTGAACGCCCGTGTTCACTGCAACATTATTTACAATAGCCAAGACAAAGAAACAAGCTCAGTGTTCACTGATGGATGAATGGATAAAGAAAATGTGACATACAAACACACGCACACATGTGCACACACACATGCACGTACACACACAATGAAATATTATTCAGCCATAAAAAGAAGGAAACCCTTCCTTTCGTAACAACATTGATCAATCTTGAAAGCATATTCTAAGTAAAATAAATCAGAAGAGAAAGACAAATACTGTATGTTTTCACTTACATGTGAAATCTAAAATGCCATTCATAGAAATAGAGAGCAGAAGTATGGTTGCCAGGGCCTGGAGAGTAGAGGAAATGGAGTGATACTGATCAAAGGGTACAAACTTCCAGCTCTAAGATGAATGATTTCTGGGAACCTAATACACATCATGGTGACTATAATTAGCAGTACTGTATTATATACTTGAAATTTGTTAAGAGACTAGATATTAAATATTACTATGCACACACACACAAAAGTAATTATGTGAATGAAAAAAGATATTAATGAACCTTATTGCAATTATTTCCCAATAGTATGTATCAAATTGTCATGTTGTACACCTTAAACTTACATACGTTATATGTCAATAATATCCCAATAAAGCTGGGGAAAAAAAGACCTTAAAATGAAAATATTCTTAACTAAAGAATGACCAAACCGGAACAGTCACTCCAAAGTATATAGAAATAAAAACAGGGCTTTTAAACAGAAATAACGGTAATTTGCAATGGAAAGAGAAGCAGGTAGCTTCAGAATTCTGGAGACTACATAAATAGCAAAACAAAAGAACATTTTCAACAAACTTGAGGAGAAAAATGTGTCTGTGTAAGATTTTATATCCAGTTTACCTGCTCTTTATGTGTCAATGTTATAGTAATAAATAAAGTGTTCATAGATTACTATACTCATAAATTGTTCCTTTGGAATCTACTAGAGAATGAAATTCATCCAAAAAAGAGAGGACTAGGAAAAGTTTTTAAAAATGACTATTAGTGAACATAACATATATTTGATTGTAGATCTAAAGATAAGTCATAGGTGGAAACGGGTATAAAAATATATATAAATTGTATATTTTGGACTAAGTATCAATAATGCAACTAACTAATGGCTAGAGGGAAGAGAAAGGGAAAAATAGAAGAAATTTAATGAATGATTGTTGCATATATACTACATGGGATCAAAGATAATTTAAAGCTGAAAAAGATTAAGGTAAACATAAGGGAAAAATAAAAGCATTACAATCATACTAGCTGAAAGGTTAAGTATTAGAACAAAGATGGAAATTCTGCTAAATATAAAATTTTACAGAATAAAGAATTAAGGGAAAAGTGTATATGGTAAAAAAAAAATAGAGTAATAGACATTTCTCCAAAGAAGACGTACAGATGGCCAATAGCCAGACAGTCTTGTCAGGGAAGATACCATCCAAGTTATTTCTAGTAAAGAGGCTCTCATCAACAAAGGGCAATTCTCCAAGAACATCACACCTCAAGCCATTTCCTGTAATATTTACAGTCCTTGTGAGACAGATACGCTGGCTAGTTTAGAAGATCTAACCAGGGTTCCAACAGAATCTACTGCGGAGCAACTATTTTTAAGTTTCTCTAGTCTACTAGTTAGAGTGGAAGGAAGGCTTTTCAGGGACATCAAAGGATCAGACCTATCAAAGGTAATTGGTTTAACTATGAAAAAAGAAGCTCAAGCAGCAGAGGTGGAAGCAGAAGGTAAGAGTGCTTAAGTTGAATAATAAGAATAGTCACAAACGTTATGTACAAATTCCTTTGACACTGTAGAAATGAAGACTATAGCCTTCATCTTATTTCCTTCCTTTTTATGTTTTAAAATAATTAAACTAATGTTTTCTTCATTACTTTCCCTTTGACTCATCTTATTTAGGTGGATCTAACTTTACAATTTAGTCTTTAAAATGCAGAAAGTTAGATAAGATCATGAGAAATCAAGAGGCTAAATAAGCATCAAACAGATATTCTATCAGAGTCAGTTACACTAGCCAATAATACCTGGGCTATATTCCTTTTGGGAGAAGTTGGTGTCTTGTTGTTTGTTTTTTATATTTTTATGCAAAGTATTTGCATTATGATGAAATGAAGAACTGTTTTTCAAGCATAGTTAAGAGAAGAAAGTTCACTGTGGAATATAAGCTCACAATATTGGCATGTAATGAATATTTGTCAATATTTTTAGCCGTTCAAAATCTGAACCTTACTACCATGCTTCAGAATTCTGCACTAAAAGAGATGTGGTGGGCCCCATATTTTATATCATACATAGGAGAGACTGAGGAAAATAAGTGAGCAAATTAAAAACAATTGATTTGACTTAGTATCTGGCATATAAGTTACAGATGAAAGAATCAATGAACTAAAATCAAAAGAATAAGTTTACTAAGAAGCAGGTGGAAGGAACAAAAAGCTCTTGCGGGAGAAGTGGGAATAAACATCCCTGGCCTGGGGCATTAGTGAGTAAGAGATGTAATAAAAGCGAGCTTGAGACTGGCATAGTAATACATCTACCTGAGGCTCTTCCCAGAATTTTCAAAATATTTCAGAAAGTATTCCAGAGGTCAATGGGAAGAGAAGAATTAAAATAAGAATGTATTAAGGATTTGTAATGTGGTTGGATTTACTGTGAGTGTATTGCTAAGCAACTGAGTAATTCTTAGTGATTTAGACATTTATCAGGTCCTTGACAACAAACTGTTAATGGAACAGAATAATCAGCATAGTTGGCAAATAACAGAGAACATTTATCTCAACCTTGGCAAAATATACATTCAATTTATTCAGTTTACCTCACCATTTATCAATGTCTGCTCTGCTCTTTTCCTTAGATATATAAACATGACTGATGACCTTTCAGTCTTGCTTTTTACTTTAGAGAGAAAGCATTTCTGAATAAATATTTATCTAAAGCATAAATGTATAACATACATGTATGTATGCATATGTATATGAATATATGTGTGTGCATTCATATATGTACATGTGTATATACATATATGTGTATATATATGTGTGTTAATATATAAAATACATTTACTGTTATGTATATATCCCTTTTCCTCTCTCTCTTCCACCCTCTAACCATGTAGGTGATTTCAAACGAGAAGACAAGCTTGAAAAGCAATGGAGAGGGTTCAGATTTTTATACAGCCAAGGGAATCAAACTTGCTCTTCTCCACATAGTTCTCCTCACTACTGTAAAACGAAGAACGTTGCTCACCATATGGTTGTATGACGATTAAGTCATGTTGACCAACAGTATACCTTGAAAGGAATTCATGACAAAAACCAGGATGAGGCACTCTCTGTTGGAAAAACAGTCTCCTTAGATAGTTAGGATGTATATCTCAGAAAGAATCTTAATGAACCCAGATTCTTGCATCCTCCCCTACATAGAAAAGCATTAAACCATTAATTGAGATATCTGTTCCTTGTTGACTTAGCAGTAACCTTTCACAAAGATGTATGCTTAATGAACATATTCCCTAGCCAAAATCATATTTTTACTGGCTTCTTCCCCTTCCCCTTTGGAGCAGTCCCCAGAGCTACTGAGAGGCTGTTTCCTGGGGTATAGCCCTCAGTAAGTTCCTCAAATAAAACTAAAACCCACAACTCTTACTTTATGTGCTTTTCTTTCAGTGGAGAAAAAAATGACCCATCCCTGACCAAAATGGCTCTTTGTGAAAATGGAATTGCCTTCTGCTTGGATGTAAAATTCTATTAAAATACTTTGCACAAGCTATGATGTTAATAAAAAGTTGAGTTGATCCTTGACTTTTTAATCTTTTTATTACTAGTTTCATAATTTTTGATAAGTAAACCTCCTGAGACTTGTTTTCTCATAAATAAAAATGGAAAAATATGATTTGTGGATTCATGGATTATTGAGAGGAGAAAATCAAACAGAAGTTTAATAACATGTATACATGGGAGAGATTCAGAAGAAACTGAGTAATTCCCCAAAATGACTGAAGCCCTTACCTTACATATCGTTTTCAACTGAAGACAAAGAGGATGCTGAGGCTAGTGATAAGGGACTTCAAAGGAGTGGAAGGCAATTAACATGGAGATAGAAAGGCCATCCAAAGACCATGGGACACAGAGAGGAATTTTAACAAACAGACTTTGCTAGTTTCCTCCTGATCTACACACCTAGTTCATACTGTAGTTATCTATCTATAACATATAGTTAGCTCTCTGCCTGGAGCAGGTCCTCTACTACATTCTTTTAGGCAATTACAAAGGTCAAAGATTCTTCCTGAATCTTTTGGGTCTTAAAAATAATCAGCCTAAATTAATTCTTCTGCCAAAAAGACACAATTTGGTGTAACGAATTGTTTTTATTGTACTAGTGGTGATTGAGGATGTGGGTGTTATGAGAACTGAACAGATGTGATATTGGTATTAAAGTTGTGTTGTTTAAGGGCACATTTGCCAGGCTTCCACACAACTGAAGAGTCTATAAGGCTGACTGTGAAGACGCTGGCATCCTGGAGAAAGAAATCCAGGGAAGCATCTTTATTCCCATCTCTGGGTTAGCTCTTTTTGCTAATGGGTCAATTTGTCCTTAAAGATTTTGTTTTTGAATTCAGTTTGGCATTAGAGATAAAACATGGATATGGGTTTTAATTCCTTGATAAAATTAAAAGGGGGCATCTTTCCAAAGAGATGCCACATCATTAAGTCATAACTCACATCGGCAGAGGTAATATGGTCAGTTATGGGAAATAACTGGGGCAGTGCCACAATGTGGACAGGGGTCTACATCAAAGATTTAATAGTTATATTCCATAGCAGAGAAAAAAGATGCACTTTAAAACTCAGTGGAGATGGACCTTAAGTTAGTTCAAATGATGCTTTTCCAAGTTCCCATGACATCTTCAATGGAAGGTATCCATTTTCCAATAGAGACATTTTTTTTGCTTAGGCCTTCATACATAATTAGCTACAAGGAAAAAATACATATATAAGTAATTTATTTATCTACTTAAAATTCTTTAGGTTGTCAATGATGCTGCATTCCCCATTTATGGCATCCTGTGTAGAATACTATAACCAAGGCCTTTTTCATTTTTCTGTCAATAGGTTTTTCTTCACTCTTATTAAAGCCTCATCTACACTCATGAGATGACCTTATATCATCCTTTTATCTATTCTATACTTCAGTTTCCTTGAGAGCAGTTTAAAGTGAAGAGCATTCAATCTTTTGGCCTCATGGAAAAGAACTAACTATTTAGAAAAATCATAAACGTCTTTGGCAGTGGAAGAAGTGCTACATAACTGCCCTAGAGGAATGGCTTAAACAAAATGCAGCATTTGGTTGTAGTATTCCCATTCTTTAAATTTATGCTGCTTTTTGCATGCTGCTTTATACTAGACCCACTAAAATACATAAGCAGCTGTGGTAGTGACAGCTTGAAGTTGAGCAGACTGACATGAAGGCCAAATAAAAATGCAGTGCAGCTCTGTGAAGGGCATATGGAGAAGACTTGGTTTTAAAGACATTTTTTCCCATATTAGGTTACATTTTCAAATATAGAGATATGTTTATGTATTCTTCAATCATTTCATTGAAGACCTACATTAGAAAATATTTCTAGGATACTAAATTAAAAATGTTTGATAGCTAATGTTTCTACAGTTGTCTAAGTGAATATATTTTTTCATTCTTTAAAATGTTTTACCAAAATATTGAAATACGTTTAAGTATTCCAAAATAATTTAAATTCACAAAAAATTTTAATATTTTAATAACTAAAATATATTACAACAACCAACCACTCTTTCAAACAGAGTGTTTAACTAAGGTTGTCTTCAAACAGAAAGTATAATTAGAAATTAATCTGTGTATATCTTTACTCACGTGGCAATATGGCGATTCTAGGTTATATGTTATATATATAATATATATAATTATAGAGAGAATATTAAATCCTATCAACAAATAGTTATCTAATTGAAATCTTTTTTTTGCAAATTATTTTGGTGACAAATATATTTGAAAACTTTCCCTTCTCTTCCTTTCTCCTTTCTGTCTTCTGTTTTTAATTGTTTAAACTAAGGTTTTACTGCAGTTTCCTGTCGCGTTTGGTTATTTTTATCCTTTAAAGCTTTAATGAGCTTAAATTATTAAGATAGTTACTTCTTTGTCATATGCCTACCAATATTTAAATATAATTTGTATTTAATTCCCTTTTAATTTTGGTTTGTGTTCTTCATTAATTCATTTTGCTTTTTTCTTTCTTTTTACTTTTTGGTTCAAGTTTGGATATATCACTTATAAATATTATAATTTCTGCTTCAGTTTGCTCATTTATAAAATGGAAATGATAACTGCACCTCCCTTTATGCTTGTTGTACCCAGATAATCCTCATAACACCACACAAGGGCTTAGAACATTGGAGCATAGTAAGCATTATATATTATTAATTACTGTTTATTTAATTCTTAATCATAAAATAGTCTCTATATGGGTACTTTCTTCTGTTCGCTGATCTATTACTTCCTAATTTAAAGCCACAGTTTAATTAACATTTTAATCTTCCAGTATTTTCAAAATATAATTTATGTATTTACTAGGGATATTGACTTCAGCATTTCTCTTCATTATAAAATGTCAGGAAATTTTAATATTTTATTTTCAGAAATAATGTTGACATTTTTATTAACATTTACAATATTTATAGCTATATTGAATACAGTTCCAATTCATCCTGAAACACTGTACATTGTCCCACATATTGAAATATCTA
This sequence comes from Camelus bactrianus, assembly GCF_048773025.1. Taxonomy (NCBI): domain Eukaryota; kingdom Metazoa; phylum Chordata; class Mammalia; order Artiodactyla; family Camelidae; genus Camelus; species Camelus bactrianus. The sequence continues at coordinate 16,639,415 of NC_133563.1, read as the reverse complement.
TCATAGCCCTCAATGTAGTCATATATGTCTTGATTGCTACCTTGTTGAGATTGTTAATTTGTTGAGATGCATTTGATATCTTTATTGGAGTTGTAAATGAGAAGAGGTTAACTGTATTAGTCAGGGATTATCAGAAAAATAGAATAGGAAAAATATATATATATAAATGTTTATATATAGACCTCTACCAACAAATATATTTATTTTAAGGAATTGATTCACACAATTGTGAATGTGTAAGTCCACATCTACAGTGTAGGCTGGCAGGCTGGAGACCCAGAGAAGAGGTGCAGTCGAAAGAACCTAAAGGCAGTCTGCTGAAAGAATTTCTTCTTGCTCAGGGGAGGTCAGTCTTTGTTCTGTTAAAGTCATTGACTGACTAAATGAGATCCATCCACATTATGGAGGGCAAACTGCTTTACTCAATATTCACTGAGTTCGCTCAACAAAAGTGTATACTACATATTCTAAATGTGGTCCATTCCTCTTTATTTTCAATATTGATAACTATTATTTGACTGTTTTTTATTCCTATTTATACAATTACATAATTTCTTGAATTTTTAATATTATTAACAATACTTTTTGATATTATCAAAAATCCTCTGTGTATTATTTCTGGTTTACAAATTAATTTTGCCAAAGTTCATGAATTAGTTGTTATATTAGATCAAGTCAGGGTGATTTTTGTTTGTTTTTTGTTTTGCTTTTTCACAGTTAGAGTTTTTAATAAATGTCATTTCTAAAAGTCAGGATCAAAGTTGCAATTTGTCCAATATTTTATCACTATGATAATAGGGCTCTTATTTTTTACCTAATACAATGAAAAAAATATCCAATATATCATGTTAAAATTTTTTCATTATTAGAATAAAAAAGTAACATTTTTAATGTATCTAGGTATATTAGAAACAGGAGGCACAGCACATCACGCAGGGCCATATGGAAAAGCATTACCACTGGTCAGGAGACAGAAAGGGCAGAGATGAAGGGAGAATCTAGGACATGGCCTTTGTTAAAGTATCTACAAAAAAGGCAAGGCAGGGCAGGGTAAACAGTTTAGGACTGGGTAGTTTGAATACTTTCAGCAGCCTATAGGTGACAGGAGTGATCTCTAGTTGCCTGGTACCTGGCCCTTGGTGATTAAGAAAGGAATATTACCTCCTGGTGTGGGTGTACAGGCCAGATAAAGGAGATATGGCTCTGGACTGGTTAGTTTGCGTATATCCCAGGCATGATGCTAGCTGAGCCCTTTGCTATTTCTCAGAATTGGCTAATCCCTGAAGGGACAATCTCTCCCCAGCCAGAAAGGCTTTTAAAATGTCAAACATTCTAATATACAGAAAGTTAAAAAATATAATATTGTCCCCTATTCCTAGGGTTTATTAAATAATCAATGTTATTATTGTTATTTTAAAAATTTTTAAATTTCTGTTATTTTCATTTTTTTGCAAAAATCTGCATGTCACAACAGTACTTATATCTTATGAGAAGAAATTATGAGGATCCAATACTCTGAATTTTTGATAACTAATCCTTTTCTTACCACTGCTACCACTTTAATTACTGCCCATAAAAAGTTGTTTCTCTTCCAAAAGATATGTATTTTAATATTATCAGTGGCTTCAACATCCAACCCCTATTTTTTCTATAATAGTAAACTGATTCCAAGAACATCCCTTTTAAGAATCAGTTGTGCTCTTAGCACAATAGTGAATCTAACAATAGACCTAAAGATACTGTCTTTTTTTTTTTTCCTCCAGTGGGGTAGATAGTTGGTAGAGACTATGTCCTTATTTACATGCCTAGAAAAATCTGTCTTCAACTGCATTATTAATACTTGTTGTCTCAGGAAACATTTACTCTATTTGGGTAAGAACATTTATCTGGGAAGAACGCAGGTAACTTTTTATTATGGATTGTATCTATCAATATTCAAAATAACAAATTAAAACTGAGAAAATTAAAATATTCATGCTAATTAACTTAAAAGCAACATAAATAAATGGATTACATGTTAATAAAATTAAAATTATGTGAAAATAACATTTTCCAAAACACTACATTAATCATGAGGATAGCATTCACTTAATTTTTTTAAAATCTCTTTAATTTCCAGTTCAATTAAATTCAGATAAATTCCCACATCAGCTTCTGCTTTTAATATAATCTCATGCTTTGCTTTGTTGAAACATATGGAGAAAATATGGCTTAACACAGATAACGAAGCTTGAAAAAGGAGGAATTTTTTTTTCATTTAAAATGATTATAGTTATTCTACTTTAATACTACATCAAAACTCAAAAAAGATGGGAGTTTCTTCAAGGATAGTTGCAAGTTCAATTCTGAAATCATATCCATAAACTTTTCATACTCAGTTAAATTAAAATCCACTGTTCTATCTTGGGCTTTTAATGTACATTTTACCCAAGCTTGATTTTGTAACATCATAAATTGGTCATTTGGAAAAGACTGAATTACTGATACTGCAGAGCTTCCAAAAATTGAGACATTATATGATGCAAAATCAAAATAATTACATTTATTACATAAATATTACCACTCATCTCACTAGGAAGTTTTTAAGTAGTGAAAAGCTATTTAGCTCCTCATCTTGGATGTGTTTTCCAAAATTCTTATTTTGCTTGAAAGTTCAAATTATATCACTGACACCAAATAGAGAACTTTTTCTGTTGTAGTGATATGCTCACTTCAAGCATTTTTGAGACTATTCCTGCCAACTGCCCGAATCTGAATACCATAATTATTCTATCAGTTTTTCTTATAAGTGAAAATGGTATTTCATGAAATAAGCAAGTTCAGCTGGCAAATCAATCACACGCATATTTTTCCCTGAATACAATTATTTTACTCAGAGAAGGGCTTTTTTTAATTTTCCAATGTGTCACAGAGAATATTAAAAAATATATTAAGTTAAGGTTTAAGATAACAGAAAGTTAATTATTTCACTGCTTCATCAAAACATTCTTAGAGAAATTTGTTTGTTTTCCTGCGAGTGCGTGACGGCTTAAAATACAATGATTACTGTTACACCAAAGTGGAAGTGTTTTGATTTGTGCTGAGTAGTTGCCAATTTTACTCACCACTGCTTTTGTACTAGCAGTGCAAAAATTAACACACTAAAAAAGGAAAAGTATTAGTATTATTACCTAAAAACTATTATAAAATGATTTTGGCCTTGCAGACCCCTGAGAACAGCTCAAAGACTTACATGAGCCAAGAATTCACTTTAAGAACAAATGGTTTACATTATGTTTCCTTTCTCTTGAACCCTATTCTAAGTTCAATTTGGTATGTATAGCTACAGTAGAGAATAACCTTTGTTTTGTTGGAGGTTTACAGGGACACAATGACCTGGCCCATGGGGATGCCTGCAAGAAAAAAGACTGCCTGCAGCAAGAAGATTACAACAATTAACCACACCCCCTCCCTTATTTTTTGTATAAAAGGAGCCTGTATTCTGACTAGAGAAGGGTGGTTCTCCAAGAAGTTAGTCTGCCACCCTCTCAGTCTGCTGGCTTTCTGAATAAGGTCGCTATTCCTTGCCCCAATAAGTTGTCTCCTGATTTATTTGCCTGTCGTGCGGCAAGCAGAATAAGTTTGGACTCAGCAATATAGCCACAAAAACACCACCTGTCAAAAATGTCACCAAAGTCATATCTTCTCACATACTCACAATTCCTACAATCTTAACCTCCGCTACCAACATAACAAAGTAAATCTCAATAACTACTATGTAATATGTAGCTAAAATAACTCAAGCAGTCTATTACTTTCTGCCTTCACATGCATTGTTTAATTCCCCCATACACCACATGAAGTAAATATTATTCCAGGAAGGTTACAAAATAACAAAATCAATAAATAAAAAAGTTATGGACTAAACCCAGTACTTCATAACTCTAAAATTTGTATTTTAACAAACTGATCACAATGTCTCTTCAGAAGGAGATCATACCCCAGGGAAGCAATATCACACTTCATCTTATCAAAAACCCAAATGAGGAACAACAACAACAACAACAACAACAAAGATAAAACAAAAACAGAATCATAATAATGTATTGAATCATGAGATTAAAAACCTCAAACCTGGTTTCACACTTGAATCTATGGAGTCCTAAGGAATTCTGTGGAGCTATTTATTCAGAAACATTTCCCTTCTAATACCTACAAGATTAAAATGTGATCGGTCATGTTGTTTTGTTATGGATATGGATGTCTCAGAAGAACAATGGACTATATACATTATCACATTTTTAGTTAAACTGAGTAATTTGACTGTATATATAGTCAAAGTTGAGATAACTTGTCTGTTGTTTGTCACTTGGAGACCTGTTTACATTATTTCACCTGTCATTTCATTTGTCAGAACCTGGAAATGTTTGTCACTCAGAATTTGTTGGTTGCTTAGCAACGTATTTACAATAAACCCTATTCAATTACAAATTAAGAAAGATTCTTTTTTTTTTTTTTCCCGTTTTCTGCAATGCGTTGGAAAATCTGAATAGAAATCTCGAGTAAATATGTTTTTACACAAGATCCAATGTCCCCTTAATTCACCCTTCCCTACTCAATAATTTCCTAGGTCAGGAATATTCTTTCCCTACTGCTTCTTCATGAACTTTACATTTCCTTCATCTACTTCATATTAAAATGGAGCCCAGTTGTGTTTAATTCAATATTTCACCAAACTGCCATTTAGGTATCAAGTACTGAGTATAAAATTATATTTGCTAGCTTTCACACAGTCCCTCAAAATCTCTGATATTCATCATGTTAAATCCATTTCTATTAGCATGAGGGTGGTGATAAATAAAATGGAATAGATACCAGGGAGATCAATGGCCATTCACTATAATAAATCTTAATAAAACATCTCTATGAAAGGAGGTGTACATTAGGGGAGTCATGCAAAGGAACCAGAGTCTCAACTTTCAAAATTGACTGTCAGTATTTTTTTCAGTATTGTTTATAAGTTAGGAAATTAATTTTTAAACATAATCATTAGATTTATTTACTCAATGCCAAACAGTTAAAAAAAAAATATCTTGATTACTGGAAAGACTAGAAGTGAGAAATAGGAATTGGAAATCTGATAGCTTTCAATCATAAATTCTAGAACAAGGTGTGGACTTAGCATGTATAGTTACTCATTTAACAAAGTGAAATTTTGTGGTTGCTGATCTGGTATGTAAGAAGCTTGAGAGTCATTGCTCTATCTAACAAGTAAGAAGCTGAACAAAACTAACTCTTCCTAGGTCCATATGAGAAGTGAGGTCACAGGGCAAACTGCTACCCCTGAAAGTGGAGACACAGGCAGGTGAGTACAAATAATCACAACTTACCATGAGCTGGAACCGATGCGGAAACGAGTGTAGGGTAGGAAAACGCAAAACATAGTCAATGAATTGCTGGGGTACTCAGTACAGACAAATCTGACAATTAAAAACCCAAAAGGAACAGTAATATGGGAATCCCGATGCTTTTGTGAATTTTACCTCCAGGAGGTCTACCAGGCCCTCACAGTGAATACCTGAGAAAAATCTTAGGCATCCAGCAGTGGGAGGGGAAAAGAAACTCTTTAAAGTATTCTATGGCTTTCTGTTCTTCTTAACAAGGTCTGCCCTCAGGAAAAATTATTTAAACAGAGCCTAAACTGCTTGGTTCTACCAGAACCTAAATGACCTGGGGTCAGGGAAATACCCAACTTCAGCTGTTTTTAGCCTTCCATGCAGAGGAAGGGAAATACCCAACACCAGGTCACTCTAGCTATCTTGTCCCTACAAGGGAAGGGAGATTGAGAAGCACAAGAGAGGTTCACAGTCCAGAAGCACAGGCTCAAAAGACTAAAATCTTATCATAGAACTAGAGTGCTTCCTCTCTCCCAACATCTTACCACCATATTATAAAAAGCCTATTTATATAGTTCCTTTTACCTAGTTCATCATGTCTGGCTATCCCCCACCAAAAAATTACATGATACACTAAAAGGCAAAAAACACAGTTTGAGGAAACAGAGCAAGCATCAGAATCAGACTCAGATACGGCAAGGATGCTGGATTAATCAAATCAGAAATTTAAAATAGTTACAATTAATGAAACTGAGCAGGACCTTACAGGACCTTCCTGGGTACAAAAGCTTCCTTGTCCCCAGTTTCTTGTTTATAGGAAAAAGGCTTCAGCCTCCTAGATCTCTTCTGCGTCCCAAAGGGAACATTTAAGTGAAGAAATGGAGAAATAAAGGAAAATCAGTCAAGGAACAATAGTGCAGCACTAAAGCAGAGTCTTCCTTCTTACTCAAGGTATACACATAACAAACCATATATATCTCTGACTTCTACAGGAACTAAAGCCCCCATCCAGGTGGATTGTAACTTCAGACTGAGAGGATCCCAGCACTAGCACCACAAGCACCACAAGGATCCCAGACTGGTTAGAACCAGAATGTGATGAATGAGATTCCTGGACACCCCCTGTTACCTCACCACCAGCCAATCAGAAGAAAGTCACACACCGTGCAGGCCTTCCCCACTTCCCGCCCGCCCCGGCCCCATATTTTGCCTTTAAAAACTCTTTCTTGAAATCTATCAGGGAGTTTGAGTCTTTAGAGCATGAGCCTCCTGTACTCCTTGCATGGCCCTTTAAACTTTTCTCTGTTCCAAACTCCCATGTTTTGGTTTGTTTGGCCTCATTGTATAACAGGCACATGAACTTGGGTTTGATAATATTAATATGTGAAGAGTTCTAATACAAACTAAACAGTGTACAAGACTAGATGAGGATTATAAGAAAGAACCAGAAAGAAATGCTAGAGACTAAAAATTAATAGAGATGCAGATGCAGGATGCCTTTGATGGGCTATTAGTAAACTGGACATGCCTAAGGAAAGAAGCTCTGAGCCTGAGGATATTTCAGTAGGAACTTCTAACACTGAAAAGCAAAGAGAACAAAGACTGGAAAAAACAGAACAGACTTTCCAAGAACTGTGGAAAACTCTAACTACACAAGATGAAATATATGGATAATGGCAGAGAGAAAAGAACAGTAGAAATTTTTGAAACAATAGTAAATGAGAATTTCCCCACGTTTTTCACTTTTTTTTTTGAGATATAATTGATATATAACATTGTGTAAGTTTAAGAGGTACAATATATTGATTTAATATATTTATATTGCAATATGATTGCCATTGTAGGGTTAGATAACACCTCTGTCATATCACATAATTATCATTTCTTCTATTGTTGAATTTCCCCATATTAATGCTGGATAACAATCCACAGATCCAGGAGTTCAGAGAACACAAAGCAGGATAAAAGTTAAAAAAAAAAAAAAAAAAAAACCATACACCTAGACATATCATTTTCAAACTACGTAAAATTTAAGAAAATCCTGAAAGAAGCCAGAGGAAAAAACAAATTATCTATAGAGGAGTAAAGATAAGAGTTGTATCTGACTTCTCAGAAACCACCCAAACAAGAAGAGAGTGGAATGAAGTAACTAAAGTGCTGAGAGAAAAAAAAAAAACAAAAACCCAACCTGCAAAATTATCCTTCAAAAGTGAACAAGAAATAAAGTTTTCAGACCAACAAAAACTGGAGGAATTTGTTGCCAGTAGACCTGTCTTGCAAAAAGTGTTAAAAGAAGTTATTTAGAGAGAAGGAAAATGTATGGGTCTGGAAATTAAATCTACATAAAGAATGGAAGGGCACCAAAGAAGGAATTAGTCAAGGTAGAAGAAAAACATTTGTTTGTCTTTTATTTTTAGTTGAGCTAATAGATATTAGTTTGTTCAAAATAATAACAGCAACTATTTATTCAACTTATATATAAGTGAGGTGAATATATATATATATAAGTGAGGTGAACTTATATATAAGTGAACAGCAAAAACTCAAAGGGCAGGAGGAAGAATTAGTATTATTTTGTTATCATAAGGTACGTGCACTCCCTGAGAAGGCATTTATGTTATTTAAAAGTAGACTTAGATTGTGTTGTTTGAAAGTGGATTTGGATTGGTTGCAAATGCGTACTGCAAATACTAGAGCAACCACAACCAAAAGTAAAAACTGAAGTGTAACTGGTATGCTGAGAAAGGAGAGAAAATTGAATCATACAAAATCCTCAATTAAAACCACTAAAGGGAAAAAGAAAAGTGGACAATAGAAATAGGAACAAAGAACAGGGGCAACAATTAGAGGGCAGTAAAAGATATTGTAGATATTAAACTGATATAATTCTGAATGTACTAACTAAAACATATTTTCAGAATGGAAAAATAATACTCAACTATACGTTCTCTGCAAGAAACCCACTATGTCTGTCTATAAAAGCACATGTAGATTAAAAGTATTATGGGTGGAGAAAGATACATCATGTTAACACTAATTAAAAGAAAGTGGGAGTAGCTATACTAATTTCTGACAGAGCAGACTTTGGAGCAAGGGAAGTTATTAGGTATAAAGAAGGATACTATTTAATGATAAAGACATCTCACCAAAGATATGCAGGTGGCAAATAAGCATATGAAAACATGCTCCACATCATATGCCATCAGGGAAATACAAATTAAAACACCAATGAGATATTACTACACACCTATTGGAATCCATCCAGAACATGGACAACTTCAAGTGATGGCAAGAGTGTGGAGCAACAGGCATTTTCACTCATTGCTGGTAGGAATGAGAAAGGAAGAGGGTAGGGCACAGCCATTCAAGGAATAATACAGCAATTAACATCAAAATGGTGGAAGATTCAACCCCCTGTAGGCCTTGAGGCTCAAGATGGTGGGAGATTTGACTTCTAGCAGACCTTGAGCTTCATTATACACCCATTGCAATATATTAACATGGTGAATAACATGCCCACAGGCACCATGGCAGTTTCAAGGCTAGCCATGAAAGGTCAAAGAGTGGGAAATGGCCAACTTCCTGGGAATCCCAGCCCCTTCCCCAGGCTAGTTAGACTGGACCTTCCACTTATTAGCATATAAAGCCACCAAGCCCATAAAAACTAGCAACATGGTGCCTTGTGGCAGCCTCTCTCTCCCCATTTGGAGATGGCCTGCATTCAGTCTATGGAGTGTGTACCTACTTTATCCAAGCACTCAATCCCCACACCTCATGGCCTTTCTCTTGCCTTTCGATCTATCTCCCTAAATAAATCTACCTTTACTCAACTGTGGCTCACACTTGAATTCTTTCCTGCATGAAGCCAAGGACCCACATCTGGCGGGGCACATCCCAGGGGCTCAACCGAGACCTGGGACAAGGCCTTCCTCACACCCTACATCTGTTTCCCTGCATAAAGAATACAAAATAACATAGCTGCTTTTGAAGACAGTTTGACACTTTCTTACAAAAATGACTATACTCTGAGCATATGAGCAATTACACTCCTTGGTATTTATGCAAAGGAGTTAAAAATTTATTTCCACACAAAAACCTGCACATGGATGCTTATAACAGTTTTATTTGTAAATGTCAAGCCTTGGGAGCAACCAAGATATCCTTCAGAAGGGGAAAAATAAGTAAAATATGGTGCATTCAGACAATGGAATGTTATTCAGTACTAAAAAGAAATGAGATATTAAGTCATGAAAAGATATGGAGGAAACTTAAATGTGTGCTATTAAGTGAAATAAGCCAATCTGTAAAGGGTACATATTATAGAATTCCAACCATATGCCCTTCCCAAAAGGGGTTGGGGTGAGGGATGAATAGGCAAAGTGCAGAGAATTTTTTGGGTAGTGAAACTACTCTGTATGATACTATAATGGTGGGTATATGCCAGTATATAATTGTTCAAACTCATAGAATGTACAAAACAAAGACTGAATCTCAATGTACATTATGGACTCTGGGTGATAATGATATGTCCTTGTGGATCATCAACTATAACAAAAGGTGAGGAGGGCGTGCATGTATGTGGGGACGGAGGGTATATATGGAAACTATGTTCTTTCCCCTCAATTTTGCTGTGAACTTAAAACTGCTGTAAAATCTAATAAAAAATGAAATTGTAGAAAAATGCATCGACTGCATAAACCTATTATGGACTTACTGAAAGTTATATATTAAGGATTCTTTCCCTTTTTTTCTCGAAATCAGAGATGAATTTTAAATGGTAAACTCCTTTATACAATCAAAGCTGGTTTTTAATTTCACTGTAAGCAGACTTCATTGTTAACTCATGTTCTACTGGATATTATATATTGATGTTTTAATTCATTGTGTACATCTTTAAGTCACTTTAGTGCACTTTCAAATGTAATTGTATTCCACATACAAAAACACTGTAACAGTATGTTTCTATTTTTCCCTTTCGACTCTTTGTGTTGCATTTTTTGTTGTATATCACTTTTATAAACGTTATAAATTGCACATTTGCTTGAATTTGTTTTGCCATCTTTTAAGGAGGATTAAGATTTATTTTATATTTATATACCCAATTACCACTTTTGGTACCCTTCATGCTTTCAAACAGAAATTATCTAGTATTATTTTTCTCCTATCAGAAGAGCTTCCTTTAGTATTTCCTGCAGTACTCATCTATTGGTGATTAAGTCTGTCGTCATTTTTACATTTGCAAAAGTATTTGTTTCACCTTAATTTTTGATAGATTTTTCTTTTTTTTTTTTAGTTATACAGTTTTTGGTTGACAATTTTGCTCCATAGCTACCCTTCCTGTCAGTATTTTAAATATTTTACTCCAATTTTTTTTTTTGGCTTACATTATTTCTGTTGAGATGTTTGCTGTTAACTTTGGTCCTCTGTGCATAACTTGCCTTTAATTCTCTAGTTACTTTTTAATACTGTTTCTTTTTCACTGTATTTCAGCAAATGAATTATCTAGTGCCTAGATGTGGTTTCCTTCATATTGTTTTTCTTGGGTTTGTTGAGATTTTTGAATATTTGGATTAAGGTTTTAATCAAATTTGCAAATTATTTACCATGATTTTTAACAATATCTGTCTACACTCTTCTTTCTGAACTTCAATTATATGTATTTTAGGCTGTGTGAAATTTGCCCCACAGTTCATTGCTGCTCTTTGTATTATTCTATACTTTTTTTTCCTCTTTGTGTTTTATTTGGATAGTTCCTACTTCTATATTCTCAAGTACAATAGTCTTTTTTTGCGACAGGAGGGAAGGGGGCAGGGCACAACCATGACAAGAATGACATAGCAGTTATTACCAAGATGGTGAAAGATTCAACTTCCAGTAGAATTTGAGCTTCAATATATGCTCATTGAAATACAATAGTATGCTAACTGCTGCTCCTACAGGCACCATGACAGTTTTCAAGGCTGAACATAAAAGGTCAAAAAGTGGGTGATGGCCCAGTTCCTGGGAATCCCAGCCCTCTCCCTAAAGTAGTTGGAATATTCCTCCTACTTGTTAGCATATGTAGTTACTGAGCCCATAAAAACTAACACCACCATGGCCTTTCTCTTGCCTTTCGAGAAGACCCACATATTGTCTATGGAATGTGTATCTCCTAGGCTGGCCTTTCTCTTGCCTTTTGACAGGGCCCACCCTCTGTCTATGGAGTATGTATCTCTGAATAAATCACTTTTACTCAACTATGGCTCGCTCTTGAATTCTTTCCTGCACGAAGCCAAGGACCTTTAGTTGACAGGGTGAGTCCCAGGAACTCATCGGAGACCTGGGACATGGCCATTGTCTCATGTTCCATTTTTCCTGTATTATTTTCTTTTACAGTATCTGGCCTGCTGTTTCTCTTATCAAGTGTGTTTTTCATCTTAGATGCTATATTTTTTATGTCTAGAGATTTGACTTCATTTGTGAGATTTTAAATACATCTTCCATTTTTTTACTCACACTAATGTATTCTTCTACTTGTTTCTAGTACCAGAATTTGTTACCAGGAAAAGGGGAATAAAAGTCGCCTTGGTTCTTAGTCATCCAAAAAAAAAAAAAGAGTTTTTAACAAGAGACAGAAAGCATGATATAAACAAGATTTTATTAGTGAAGTAAAAAGTGAATTTTATTAGTGAATTGGCCCACTCCCAAAACTGGGAGTGGGCCAATTCAAGAAAGGAAAAATGGCACTGCTTCTTGTTTCTCCTGTCTTATATCCTGCTTAGGGGGCATTTTTGTGATTGATTGATTTACAGCTCAGTTCCTTGTGCTCAGGTATACCCTACCCATGATGCATGCAGAGAGATCTGTGGGAAAGGACTCAAAGTGCAATGTTAATTACATTATAATGAGCATTGGGTCAAGTTAAGCCGGGTCCTTCTCTCTATTGCACAGCTGCAGCGTTGGAGCCTAGACAGCTTCTTTGCCTTCATTTAGAGAAAGTAAAAGTTTTTGGAGCCCCTTTAGTGCAGGTGTACTGTTATTTTCTGGGTTGCTCCCTTCCCCTTCCTCTCACCCTGCCAGGTGCTCATTTCTATCTAACTGCCTGACAAAGTCTTGGTTATGGGTCATATTTTTCTGCTTGTTTAAAAGTCTTATAATTTTTTAACAAATGCCATACATTGAGAATTTCATAGTTGGGGTGCTAGATTTTCTTGCATAACTTCAAATATTACTGTGCTCTAGTTAGTATACAGTAAAGTTACTTGGAAATGTTTGATTATTTTGAAGTTTGGTTTTAAGATAATATCTTAGCAAGTATATACTAGCCTTTTTAATAGGGCTAATTTGGCCCCCCTGCTGAGCTTGTGCTCAAAACAATATTGCAATGTTGCACACTGTTTTCTGCTCTCATTATATTTATATTTATTTCTTTTCTTTTTGCTGTGTCTGAGTATTACTGTTGTTGAACAGAACACCACAGACTGGTCACCAATGCTAAGGGAGGACTTCAACTACCTGGAGGAGGACAAAGATCACCATATTGCCAGCCACCAGGAAAAGAAGTTCAAGCACTTCTGCCCACTGTGTCTTGGTAACGAAGTTGCCAAGGAAAATACAACATAGTCAAGCACTGAGTGAATAGACAATGTTTTACTCACAGAGAGAAGAGAGAGAGCAAGGTCAACTCCAATAGTCATTCTTGGCAACTCATGGTTAGTGGGTGCAAACACAGGGCAATTGGCCTACATGCACCCAGCTCCTGTTGCAGTAGACAGTCTCATCCTCCTCCTCCAATGAAGCCTGAAAAGCTGAAGGCTGGGGGCTTGCCTGAGAGCTGCTGGCACATGCTTACGCAGAATAAAGGAACAGTCATTGACCATGAAACAGGGAAAGATATTCCCCCGAAAGTTTTATCTCTGGCATAGGCTCTTAAAGAATTAGTTCAGGGGGAGGGCATAGCTCAAGAGGTAGAGCGCATGCTTAGCATGCACAAGGTCCTGTGTTCAATCCCCAGTACCTCCTCCAAAAAATTAACTAAATCTAATTACCTCCCCTCCAAAAAAAAAAAAAAAAAAGAATTAGTTCTTCTTGCTAACATTTTATGAGAGGTTCACAGATCAGGCTGTTAATCTTTCTCTTCAGAAAACTGTATATCTAGCATGTATTATAAAGATATTTAATATATACAAAAAAATTAGACTGTTATTTAAATATTACTGTTGACTGAAAAGAATTGCACAGTCTAAAAGTTTAGAATTATGCTTTATTTGGCAGCTTTCTGAGGACTTCAAGCCTGAGGGGCAGCCTCTCAGAATAGATGAGGGATTGCTCCAAAGAGGTAAGAGAGGAGCTGGGATACACAGGGGTTTTTGCAATGAAGACCAGGTAGTCAGAACATCAAAAGATTGCTGTCAAATAAAGAAAATCAGACATCTCAAGTTAATGAATTTAGCACTTTTCTATGTCTGGGAAGATGCAGGAATTTGAGTTCATTGAAATCATCCCTTTGATATGTTAGCTATCTAGGGCCAGTATCCTGTTCTTTCACATTCTCTGCCCTCTCGGGGTGCACTGGTGGGATTGGCTACAGTGGCTGAGGGCTTGGCAGCAGGCAGTCCATTTGCCTCCATTCTGAGTTCCCTCAGGGCTCACCATGGGGACCTGGGGGAGTAGTGGTTAATGGCTCCAACATCCTTTGTCTACTGACACAGTAGGCAACACTTTTCTTTCACAGTACTTTCACTCAATAGGAAGAGAATTGAGAAAACTGAGATTTAGAAAGGCACTACAAATCATGAATTCTACAGCTTTCATTTGGTAAATTATGAACTGAGCCTCAAAAGCACACAAGTTCCTGGACAAGATGCTGAATTAGTACTTCGATATTTATGATATTTTAATACATTTTATCTCCAGTCTAAAATGAGTTTACTTTCTTAATTTATATTCAAAATAATAGTAATATGTAAGAAATAAGTCTGTTGAACAGAGTTCTCAATTTAACACATGGTTAAATCTGAACCACAAGCATCAATGACACATTTCCCTGTCATTTACTCATTTTAAACCCCTGCTTTTTATATTACCCTTGAAAAGAACAGCACACTTGACAATTACTGCTTTAAAAAGGGGGCAGGGGGCTGAGGCCCAAGTAGCAAAGGACAGCTAGAATCTTAGGGGTAACGGGGAATGTAATCCAAGCCAAGCCCTCTGCTGTCAAAGTAAAATTTCCCAACCCATGCACTGAGGAGGACATTCAAGGCCTCAATAACTTTAACCAGCTTCTGCAAATTCATAGCAAGAAAAATCATAAAATAAACAACACATATGTGCTTGCTTTTAAAAATAATCTGTTTTGTAAAACACTATCAGATAAATTTTGGCATCAGGTGAATTTAGGAGGCAGCACATGTAATGGAAGATAAACAGGTTTGGGGGTTAGTCAGAAATACTATTTAATGTGACAATTAGATGCTTTTAATTGCAAATACAGAAGGAAAAAAAACTAAATGGCTTTAAATAATAGAGAAATTTTTTAACTCACACATGTTGATGGATGTTAATAGGGAGGATGCAGGATTGCTTAATTCCTAAACTAAATGAATTCCTCAAAGATCTGTTTTCTCTTTTCAGATCTTTTCAATTCCGTCATTCTTAGCATTTTTTCAGCTCCATTCATTGTCGTTAGATGGCAATACAATATTTAGGCAATTTATCTTCATATATTAGTGCCTAGATATAAGTATGAAAATATGCCTCTCTTGACCCAGCTTGTAAGTGCAAGAAAAACCATCCAAGAAGTCCCTTAAAAATCTCCCCTTGAAATAGGAGGAAAGGGGGCAGGGCACAACTACTGAAGGGGTGACACAGCAATTGAGGACAGGATAAACGGGTTAGAACCAAGATAACAGAAAATTCGACTTCCGTTAGAACTTCAGCCTCATTGCACATCCACAGGCACCATAGCAGTTCCTAACTGATCATAAAAGGTCAAAGCGTGTGTTGGGGGGTGTTTCCTGGAAATCCTCGCCCCTTTCCCAAAGTAGTTGGAATAATCCTCCTACTCATTAGCGTATGAAATTACCAAGCCCATAAAACCTAACAACTCCGCACCTCATGGTAGCTCTCTTGCTTTCTGAGCTGGCCTTCACCGTCTATGGAGTGTGTGTCTGCTTTTAATTTAAACATCCCACACCTCTCGGCTTCTCTCCCTCTCACCTTTCTGAGATGGACCACGTTCTGCCTATGGAGTCTCCTAAAGCCGTTTTCCCTTCTGAGACAGATCACATTCTGTCTATGGAGTGTGTATCTCTGTAAATAAACTTGCTTTCACTATACCACACCTTGCTCTTGAATTCTTTCCTGTGTGAGGCAAGAACCTATTCTCCCACAATACCTTCACCTTTCTTTGTCCAGAATTATTTCAGAATGCCTTCCATGGAGATGGTAATGAGACCATAACAACTGATTCAGCTTTTTCCCACCAGGGTTACAGGGCACAATGAAGCCCTAGAGAAAATGACTTGAGACACTATGTTCTCAGTTCTCCCAAGGAGAGTACATAGTGAGTTCTGTTTCAGATACACAGGAAAAAGTTAGTTTATCACATAAAATGAATATCTTAGGGCATTAGGATTTAATTCTTTCCAGAACCCCAGTAGAAAAGGGTTATTTGTATGAACCATAATTTTTACTCTGAGTCTGAGCTCTGAGGACACAAATATATTCCATGACATAAGTATCTACCAGAGTAATTTCAACTAAGTTGAGCTTTTCTTAGCAAAGAAAAAAGGTAGAAAATAGCTATTGTGTAGAAAATTAACTTTCTTCCACATATGCTTTTTAAGAGTGACATGTAGTGTGTTATGCTGTGATGTGTTCCTTCAGGTGCCGCTTCAGGACTGAAGGAATTGTTCTGCCTGCTATTGGAAGTGCTGCCAGCAGACATCCCTCTAATTCCAGACTTGTCTGGGAATTGCCTCAGCTAAAAATATTTGTTTCACTGAGTATCATTCTGGCCTTAAAATTTCCTGTACTGTCGGATGAAGACATTGCTGGACTGTATCAAAAGGTAGCTACATCATTTACCCAGATTTGTTTCCTTTTTTTACTTTCAAATGGTGGTGATCCCAAGAGCACACCTGCATGCCTGTTTGTACCTAAGTTTTCCCAGGTGAAATTTTGGATACCCTTTTCAACCATTTTGTGTCTAAATGTCCAAATGTCCAAAGAGGGCTATATTACTATCAATTTTTTTTTCAAAAACTAATGTCTGTGTGTGTGTGTGTGTGTGTGTGTGTGTGTGTGTGTGTGTGTGTGTGTAGACAGAGAGAGAAAGAGAAATCACATCTAGCAGCAAGCCTGACATGTGGTATATGTATGAAAACACACAAATATATGCATTAACTAATGTAGTTTTCTTAGAAATCTATATTTTAGTATTTTTATTTTACTTTTAAATACATCTAATAAAACTTGTGCTTTCTTATGATTATAAAGCTCTTATGTGTCAGAGCTAGTAAAATCCACATCTTAATATAAATCTCATATTCACTCCATTATATCCCACTGCCTTTCTTATTAAAATAAATGATATAACCCAACCACAGGGAGAAACACATAATAATCAGAAACTGACAAGAAAGGATTTCTAACAAAAATTGTAAATTAGAAAATCTGTTTCAGGTATAAAGCACATTTGACTCTAAATTAATTCTGAAAGCCAGAATAGAGGAATGCATTTTTAAAATCCATTAACACAAGTTTATTCATGTGATGACTTTCTTTTCAAAATACACACACATATATATTAACTATAATATATTTACATATTTGAATATATATCACATTTACAAAATATGTGGTGACACCAATTCTTAAAAAAAATCAATTTCAATTTTCAGGAAAGAATAAGAATCTATGTTACTAAATTTTGTTGAGAATATAAAATATTCAAATGATAGATACCAAAAGATCTAACATCAGGAAATGGTTCTCAAGAAATCACTGAGAATTTCTGGTTTCTAACCACCCATTTAACAAATATATAATTTATAATGCAAATCAGCATATGTAAATATCCACACATAGATATCAATGCTTCACCTTTCTCCTAATGAGCCTCAGGGTGAAACAGAGTAGTTCAATAGAGAGAGATAATTATAAAATTACATTTTGTTGGATTTTCTAGAAGAATGACGTTTCAAATAAAATAGAACGCATGATGATTATGTTAATTCAAGGAACATTACAGTGGGAGTGTAACATTTAGGTTTTAATTAGTAAGAAGTAGGCAGAAGCTGTATTACAGTGTTGCAAATATTCTGCCAGTTTTATAGACTACTTTGTAAATAAGGACATGAGAATTTCTTGACGTAAGTTTAACAGACAAGCAAAAACAGCATTTGCATCAAACGTCTCTAGCAATATTGGATAGACCTACAGAGTATGGTACTTCATTAGAAGGCCCAAAACATTCTGGTGCAAGGCATAGAACTTACAGGTCAGCACTCTTTAGCTCTTAATACAAGCTTGTCACCCTTGTCGAAGAGCTTCAATACACATAACCTCTGGTTACTATCTGGTATTAACCTGAGTCCCTTTTACTGAACATCCTATATCCACTGCTAGACTCCTTAATTTTATACTATCAAGTTTGCATAGCAACAGATAATAAATATTCATAGCAAGATAGCTCCCTGTCCCTTTCTCCATTCTTTTCATTCTTTTTTTAAAAATATATTTTTATTGAAATATAGTCAATTTACAATGTAGTGTCGATTTCTGGTGTACACCTTTCACCATTCTTCATTCCTTCACATTCCCATCACTGAAAAAATTTGGGTTTCCTTTCTCCTTCCCTCTCTCCATCCTCCTCAATCCTCATAATATCTTCGTTTTTTTCAATATCTTAGTTTAATAAAAATTCATATTATGCTATGAGAATCAATCCAATCTTGATAAAAATAAGTCAATTTATAAAATATATTTTCTCCTTTGATGCATTTACCAGCTCCACAAAAACAGTGGTTGTAGAAAAAATCCAGGACCATGGATAGGGGAGGGACAGAAAAAGCAGACAGGGTCATTGAGTTCTGTGTTATTAGTTATTTCTTTTCCTCCTGGAAGTGAACTGAGCCTGAACAACTTTCCGACTTCAAAGAAATAATGTTATCCAGCGTGTAGAACAAGAATTCAAGTGCAACTGTGGAGATTTAGAGGAACTAAAGGAAACTGGGATATCAAGGGTCTGAAAATGAGGAGAGACGTGTTGAGGGTGCATCCATGTTCTCTCAAGGAGATAAGTTTTAATTGTTCTTTCTTTTACTTTATTGCCTATATTCATGTGAAATTCTGTCCAGATTTTGTGGTCACTTTTGTGTCACCTCAAATGTTTACTCTAATAATCAGTAGTGTCTTCTCTATCCAGCACACAGTCTAGGGGAGAATATCTTCTGTTGGTAAGATTGTTTTAAATCCTCAACATGTTACCCCAAGGAATGAGGATACCCAATAATCTTCCTCATAGTTGATTTATTTATGAAAATAGACCATTCTCCTAAGTTTCTTCAAACTCTTGCAGGAATGCATCCTTCTCTCCCCATGTTGTTATCCAACATATCCATCCAAGTGATAAAAGTAATCATCTGTAACTTGAGACGTTTGACTCTAAGAAGCTATGAGTTTGGTGCAAATGCTGTTATGTGTAACGTGAATTATCATGAATAAGATCCATATAGGCTCTACACATCTTTTGTTAATTTTTAATCATGCCTCTTAACCATAGTACTTTAGGAAATTTTTAGTATTTTCATGCATGCAAAATGAATCTATATAAGTGATAGAATTACACAGAACTAAATATGTACACACACAAACTGATACATTTAGAAATAGTGAATATGAGTAAATTCTGTGAACATATCGTGTAAATTTATTTGTTTTAATATTGTACTCTATGCAAGAAATCAAATTTAGAAAAACTGGGTAGGTGAAAGGTATATGGGATTTCTTATTATTTCTTACAGCTGCATGTCAATCTAAAACAATCTCAAAATGAAAACAGAAAAGGACCTCCTGCTAGCAAGAAGTATACTCAAAGACCAGATTTTGGTCTCTAATGGCACTCTAGGGTTAGGGTAGAGAAAATACAGTTAGCCAGAGCATCTTGTAGTGCCAGAAAGTAAGGAAAAGCACAGAAAGGATACAGTAACAACATGATTTCCATTTTCTGGAAAATTTTAGCTACAGAGTAAATTTTATATATACTTATATAATATATGTTATACACATTTATATTATTTGTGTGTAATTTATATATAAAATGAATATACCTGAACAATTAATATAAAATAAATGTCCATGAGTGAGTCCATCTTGATATAAATAAATAGTTGAATAAGTAAATAAATGGAGAAGGAAAAATTTCTTCCTTGTGAAATATAAAGCATCATTTAGATACTGACTCCCTCTGGGAGGTGGAGCTTAATCCTCACATACCTCCCATTCCCTACCAGGGGAGTGAACTCCCCTCAGTAACTTGCTTCCCAAAAATAGAATGCAGAAAGGAGAGGAATATAATTATATATTACTGATACCTGCTAAATACCGCCTTAACCAAGTGATTAATGCCTTTACCATATTTTAAACCAAGGTTAACATCACCACTGCTAAGTCACACTGATAGCACGCATTGTTGATGTAATGTGATGAGGAAACCCATTGTGCAGCTCTAACCATAAGAAAAATATATTAAAAAAACCCCCAAATTGAGCAATATTTTACAGAAGGTCTAATTAATACTCCTCAAAACTGTCAAGGTCATGAAAAACAAGGACAGTCTGAGAAATCATCACAGACACTTAAGATTCTCAATGTAATATATATTGACTGAGATCAGAAAAGTGTATTAAGGGAAAACTATGAAACCTGAATAAAATCTGGAAGATGATAACACGGTGTTTCTTAATTTTGATAAATATAACAATGGTAATGTAACTACAGGGTAAACTGTGTGAAAAGTATATAGAATATTTCTCTACTATCCTTGCAACTTGTTCTGTAAATATAAAACTATTCTAAAACAAAACTCTTGTTAAAAATTATAATTAAAAATATAGTTTCTCAGGGACACTAGTCTCATTTCAATTACTCAGTAGACACATGAGGCTAGTGGCTATTATACTGCATAGATAGAGGATATTTTCAACTTGATATTACCAATATCCAGAGGCTAATAACACACAAATATAGGGGCAAGCCCATAATCTAAGTCTGAATGCAAGTCAGATACCATCCAAGCTTCTTTGACTATAATGTTCTATGCCCCTATTAGCGCCTCCTAGAATTGCTCTAAGCCACAAAAACTCCTCTTCACAGGAATACAGATAATACCGGCAGCAGAGGGAGGCTGGTAGATGTGGCAGAGAGTAAAGTGGCTTCCCCTGCCACAAGCTTCCCTCATCCAACTTTGGACGATATTTCCTGTACTTGGGTTTGGCTCAAAATTCCAATAGATTTTTATTGAGCAGCAAACTCCCTCAAGCACTTTCTCTTAAAAATCACAGTAACTGTAAGTTTCCAATGCCACAAACAAGCTTTCCTAATAGTTGCTCTGGTATTAACCACCATAAGATCAATGGTTTTTGAGGCAGAAGGAAAAGCAAATGTGTGCGATATCATACAACAATGAAAGGAAACACAAAAAGCCATGCCCAAGGAATTTTCCAAGCAAAATTCTATGTAGAAAACATGGAGCCAAGGAATGGACTGCTATATAAATGGACCAAATATGGCACCTGTTTATTAGCTACTATGCTGTTTACTTCTTTGCAGCATGTTAAGATCATTAGCTCAAAGACTACCAGCACAAAACTCAAATTCTTAAACATCTATTACTTAAAATACAGCTCAATCAGGAATATAGCCACTTAGAGCCTGCCTGCTTTCCATATCACACAAAACTCTACCCCGCATCTGCTAGCCATAGAAAAGACAATGAAACTATAAAAGAGCCCAAACTGTTGCTGTCATTCAGTGCTCTCTGATTCAGAGATTCCCCATCTTGCTGCTGAGTGACAGCATCTGGACATGTAAGTCCCCTCTCTAAATCCCATCTCCCTTGGGAGTTCCCTTCTGTTTCCATTTCTTGGTCATGACCCTGCACTATTGTCTCTGGAAGATCTCTTGCTATGAATGAATTCTTCCCTCAGGCCATCATGTCCAAGTGGCCCCCAATACAGCTTACTGTGCAATAATTTTCCTTGATCAGCCCAGAAATCCTTGACATCTGCTCTCAGCTTTCAGCCATCTATTCACACCTGTATCATGAACTCAATTTCTGTATTCTTGCAATTTTCTAAGCAGTAGACTACTGTTTCTTGGTTCTTCATAACTGCTAGTTTTGTGGAGAGGGGAAAAATTCATCACTTAAACAAAACATTAAGTTAAAAAAGAGGGTCTACAAGCGAAAATGAATTTGCAAAATTTCAGGTGTTTGTGGAATGCTTACAGCCATAGCATCAACTGTTAGTTTTCTGTCATACTACTAGGTGAGAATGGGAGAGTAAGATTTATGTAAAAATGTACTATTTTCAGTGGAAATCTTTTTCTTTAATTTTTTACTTTTTGATAAAACATATAGAGGTGATTCCTAGAAACATACTCTTTTGTATAGTCACTATTTTCTCCAACAGTCATTGATATTTAGCATTAATTTTAAACAATGTGTCAGTGGACCCAGGGCTGTCATATTCTTTTCTAAGATTACATGGGTGTCAGAGTCTCAAGACAGCATTATTAGAATAAAACCTTATACTCATATCAAGCACTTCAGAAAACCACTGTTGTATAACAGCTTGAAAGCTCTGGGCTTTGTTAAGTAGAGAGCATCGCAGCTTGTCAGAATCATCAACCACCAACTGGGACTCTGATATGAGAGTTTAAAGAAACACTGTTACCTTTCCAGTGGACAGAATTAATATTTAAAATGTTAGTTTTCACTTCTTTTTTATTTCTCTGAATTGAGTTAGTTGATTGTTTTACTCTGGGCAAAACCTTTTATAAGCGTACTGTGAATTTAAACTTTGTATTCCTTTCCCAAATGCTAGCCTTTATAAAATAGTTTCCACTTATTTATTTCTTCAGTTTAAGCATTTGTGACTAAGGAACAATTAGAGTCATTCTATCTTGAAGTTTTTAAAAATTAATTTAAATGGTAACAAAGGAAGTTTTCCCATTTCTTCCAGTTTTGTCATCTGTAGCCTCAACATCAGGTAATTGTACTGGGCAAAATGACAAAACTTATTTAATAAATTGCACATGTCATCCCATAACTAAATCTAAGATGAACGGCAAATTATCTCTCAGTTTATATGAATAACCAATGCTTTTACTCTGGAATCTATTCTATCCAAACATTCAATTGAGGGAAACAGTTTATAAATATGACACTTCATATGTTTTGATCACTATAATAATTAGTTTAAAATTATTCAAATGAGATAACTTGTTGGATAAAAATTTCAATATTTACCTTCATAAGTAGAAATGTGTACTTTAACCTGAGATTTAGAATATTCAGTTTTGTAACTTGTATCTATTATTCGACTTGGGTTATGCTGTACTCTACCTATAGCCCTTAGGCCTTAACAATCCTGGTGTCCCGAACAACGTCCGGCTGCCTCTATCTCTCCCTCTGCCTGAGGGCTTTCTCCAGGGAAGGCTACTAGATGCCATCAGAACTGGGAATTCACAACTGGGAGAAGCTTTCAAATAGTTTATACCAACTTCCTGTTTTTTGTATAGAATAGAAATGTGCGTTTTATACTATTTCTCATGCTGCTAGTCGGCTTGATAACACAACTTTATTGGATTCTTTCTTTTTTCAATTTCAATTTTCCACTACCCTACCAGTACAAGCATTCCACAAACACCTGCAGCTCCCAAATAAACTACTTATACTTGAATCCTATGTCAAAATTGTTTAAAACATTCATCATTTGACCTTTTGCTAGTGTTCTCTCCCTTGCATCAACAAATTGTCAATTTTAATGTGTTAATTCTCAAGATAAACCGGAATAACTCCCCACCTACTTCTTTTTAAACATCATATTTCCCCTCTAGATTTTCCCATTTCTCTGCTCACCCTCAATAAACACTTCTAGATAGCATATCTTACAGAGGACTACCTCCTCACATCTCATTTACTCTTCAGCTCAGTCCAGTACAGCAAAAGACTCTGACCCCTCCAGAATAGTAAGTATGTTTTTGCCAAAGTAACTTTTTACTTTTAAATCAGATGCACACATCTTTGTCTTCATCCATCTCAATATCTCAGTAGAATTTGGTGCTACTTCTTGTGAACCTTCACCTTTGCACTTCCATGGCTCTGAACCATTCAAGCCATTTCTTCTCTTTACCTTTGATGGTTTATCCTGATATATGCATTGCACAATTTATTCCACATTTGCTGCAAACCACAAATTACATTGTTTATTTTTATTTATTTAAATTGTCAATTATTTTTTGATAATGTTATAGAGATACCAATGTCTGTGAATGGCCAGCTATTTAGAAAGAGTAGAAGCTATTAAACTTCTTGATATCTTTTACTTTTTCAAGAATAATGTTTGTGAAAAGATACAGAACATTATTTTATATTTACCTACATATTTATAATTTGTTGTGTGTTTTCTTTTATATTGAATATTCAGATTTCTATTGTATGATTTTCTAGAATTCACAACTATAAACTTTAATTTACCTGTAGGTATGAGGTACATAACGTATGATCATTTTTTAGGGCATCAGAAATATATAAGACTTCAGTAGAGTATAGTAATTTGGAATATTAATTTAGGTATAGGAGGTAAATATAACTTAAATATGTTAATCTTTATCATTTGGATAAAAATCATACATATCATTACAAGATATGCTTTAAAAGCTTGTGCAAGTGATATAATTTCATAACTTTTAATAGCCTGGCCTCTTTGAAAGATATTTAAGGAAGATATATATGCATCTAGCATTTCTATTGTGCTTTCAATTAGCAAAATATTCTAAGCTGTTCCCAAAGTTTGGGGGAACTTTAAACTGTTTGGATGATGTAATAATAAAGAATACTTTTCTAAATCTTGAATGTATATTTTTATAGTATAAATATCAATTGTAGTTAAAATATCAACAATTTAGTAAACATGCTAAGCATTTCTAATAAGCAATATATTGGTTTTAATGTTGAATTAAGGTGAATAAGTGGGAAATAAAGTAAAAATAAAATGCACATGAAAAAAGTTCTTAAATAACTTAGTTTATAATTAAATTAATTTCTTTCACTTGTGTTGGAGATATCAACTTCTGGCTTTCTAAATGGCAAGTTATTTAGAAAGAGAATGGAAGCTATTAAACTTCTAGATATCTTTCACTTTTTCAAGACAGCTCTCAAAATAAATGGTAAAGGATAATATTACTAGTAATTGCGTTAACAGTAAGTAATAAGATAGTGTTATTAACAGTAGTTAATTTTCGAGTACTTACCATGCTGAACACTGTTCTAAGAACTTTACAGGGCTTTAATTTTACAACATTACTTTGAAGAAGATACTATTAACAACATCAACATATGAGGAAACTGAGTTGCAGAAAAGGAACTAGTACATGATTTCAAGCTAGAAAGTGAAGGAGCCGGGGTTTGAATATAGGCAAGTGGAACACAAAGCCCACATTCTTAATTCTTATGCTTTATGGTATCTAGGAGACATATGAGCAAATAGAATAAATTTACTTTGTTTAAAGCCCAACCTCTGCTGGCCTTTCATAATGTTAATCCCTTAAGAAAAATACTTTTAATCTGAAAGCAGGGCCAAGTTCCTGGATGATAGTAACATGGCACTCAAACTATTACAGCAATGCTTTGCCCTTTCATTCTAAAGCACCACAGTGATTGTCACAATTTCATATAATCATCTGCCTTGGAAATGAAAAGGGATAGGAAAACATCCATCAAGTGTCTGTTTTGTTTTTTTTTTTAATGAGCTTAGGACCTTCTGACAGTAGTTATACATTTCAAGCTTATAGCTCAAAAATCCCAAGACACTGAATAAGTATCTGAAAATTGACAGTATGCATTTTACCCTACAGCAGCATGCCTAATTATATAGATGACTTCATCTATTGCAAAATGTGCTCCAATTTAAATCTCCTCAAATGACTTCATATTTAGCATTTAGTTTTAAATTTGGGACTAAAATAAAGTTTTTTGCTTGGGTTTCTCTGGGGGATAGTTTTGGGAAGTGAGGTAGAAGAAAAACTAAGATTTCCTTGGCCTCTGTCTCTCCCAATTTTGAAACACCTCCTCACAACAAATTCATATTATATATATGAAAAATATTCACTGTGAAAACCTTCATGAACTGGCATGGAAGACAGTTTAAAGAAGTGGAGAATTTCTGTCACTCACAAGGCCACAAATAAAAATATTTGCTTATATATTTGAGGTATACATCTATGAAGACATTAGGGCATAAAGTAAAATACAATAGAAAACAGCTATAAAGTTGAATAAATTCTAATCTTTACAAGAAACACATGCTATTTTCAGATACACATAGAAAGGTACCAAGTTAAAAAATATGAAAAGGATGTTTTAAAAGCATGTCATTTAGAAGAAATAAGAAAATATATGTAATATAGTCATACCAAATATTGCATCAGACATACATTTATTTTTTAAGATAAGCCACTTTTGGAGCAGTTTTATGTTCCAGCAAAATTGAGAAAAAGTACAGAGTTCCCGACACATGCATATCACATCTCCTGTCCCTACACATGCATAGCGTCCCCTACAAATTACATCCCTCACCAGAGTGGTATGTTTGTTATAATTCATGAACCTACATTGATGTATGTTTATATGAGGACTCTTTCTTGGTTTTGTATATTCTGTGAGTTTGGATGAATGTATAATTAAACTTATCTGCTATTAAAGTATCATACAGAGACATTCCACTGCCCTAAATATCCTCTATGCTCAATACATTATTATTCATTCTTTGACTATTCATTCTTCCCTATCCTCCAACCCCTGGCATCCAATGATATTTTTACTCTCCCTATAGTTTGTTTTTTCTAGAATGTCATATAGTTGGAATCATACAGCATTATAGCCTTTTCATATTGGCTTCTCTCACATGGTAATAAGTATTTAAGGTTTCTTCATGTCTTTTTATATCTTGATAACTCATTTCTTGTTAGTGCTGAAAACTATTCCATTGTCTGAATATATCACAGTTTACTTATCCATTCACCTACTGAAGGACCTCTTGGTTGCTTCCAAGTTTTGGCAATTATGAATAAACCTGCCGTATACATTCACATGCAGGTTTTGTGTGAATGTAAGTTTTCGACTCATTTGAATACCAAGGAGCACACTTGCTGTATTTGAGTATAATTTGTATGGTAAGAGCACATTTAGTTTTGTAAAAACTACTAAGCTGTCTTTCAGAGTAGCTGTACCATTTTGAATTCTTACCAGCAAAGAAAGAGTTCCTACTGCTCCACATGCTCAGCAGCATTCAGTACTGTTCATGGTTGGATTTTAGCCATTCTAAGAGGTGTGAAGTGATATCCCATTGTTATTTTAATTTGCAATTCCCTAATGACACATGATGTAGAACATCTTTCCATGTGCTTACTTGCCATCTTCATATCTTATTTGGTGAGGTGTCTATTCACCTCCTTGACTTTTTTTTTCTCGCCCCAGCTTTACTAAGATATGATTAACACAAGTTAAAGGTGTACAATATGATGATTTGAGACATGTATATATTGCAAAACATTTACAACAATAAGGCTAGTTAACACATCCTTCACGTCAACTAATTACCATTTTGTTGTTGCTGTTGTTACGGTGAGAACATTAAAGATCTAATCTCTTAGCAATTTCCAGGTATACAATACAGTATTGTTAATTATAGTCACCATGCTGTATGTTAGACCCCTAGAACTTAGTCACATTGTAATTAGAAGTTTGTATCCTCTGAACAACATCTCCTATTTCGCCTAACCTCAGCCCCTGACAACCATCATTCTACTTTTTGTCTCTATGAGTATGATAATTTTTTTAGATTTCACATTTAAGTGAGATCATACAGTATGTCTTTGTCTATCTGGCTTATTTCACTTAGCATAATGCCTTCAAGTTCCATCCATGTTGTTGCAGATGATTGGACTTCCTTCTTTTTTAAGGCTGAATTATATTCCATTATATATATATATCACATTTGCTTCATCCATTCATCCATAGATGGAAACTTAGGTTGTTTCCATGTCTTGGATATTGTGAATAATAATGCTGCAGTAAGTGTAGATATCTCTTCAAGGTAGTGATTTCATCTTCTTTGGATATACACCCAGAAATGGGATTGCTGGATCTTTAGGTAGCTCTATTTTAATTTTTTAGAAAACTCCATATTGTTTTCCATAGTGGCTGCACCAATCTATATTCTTACAGTGTATCAGGGTTCCCTGTTCCCCACATCTTCACCAGCATTTGTTACCTCTTTTCTATGATAACCATTCTAACAGGTTTGAGATAATATTTCACTGTGGTTTTGATTTGCATTTCCCTGATAATTAGTGATGCTGAGCATCTTTTCATGTACCTGTTGATCAATTGTATGTCTTTGGAAAAATTTCTAATTAAGTCCGCCCCTTATTTTGTAATCAGACTGTTTTTCTGCTATTGAGTTACATGAGTTTCTCACATGTTTTGGATATTAAACTCTTACCAAATATATGGTTGACAAATAGTCTCTCCTACTACATAGATTGCCTTTTCATTTTATTGATTGCTTCTTTTGCTGTGCAGAAGCTTTTTAGTTTGATGTAGTTGTACTTGTTGATTTTATGCTTTTGTTGTTTTTTAATCAGATTTTTGTTTTCCAGTGTTTTTGAGCATCTTGTATATACTCAAGTTTTGTGTTTAGAACTTTATCATTATTAGCACACTTAATATGATAGAATTTTATTAAAAGGCATGAAACACTCATGACTGGCAATATAGAAAATTGTACTCTATCTACATCCATTGCCCAGCTATTTGCAGCTGAAAAGATTGTTACCTGGAAGTGGAAGTAGATTCCATCCAATCATTTCCAGTTCACTCCACTTTAATTAGGAAGTCATGGTGCTACAAGAATATATCCTGATTTTTAATATAGAATTATCAAGGAATTGCCATATCCTGGAGATATAAGGTTATTTAATCTCAAATTACTTACATATTCATTGAAATGGAAATATAATTTACTTTATTTTTAACCCTAATTTTGGAATTTGGACTGAAGTCAGTAAATTAAAGTAATATTTTGTAGCATGTATCAAAATTATTAAAATTTTACAATGTGTTAACCAAGTACTTCTAGAAATAAATTTAGAAAATGAGTTATGTTGTTGAAGATTTCTAAATGTTTACTATAGTGCTTTTTATAGTGATGAAGAAAGGGAAAAATTTGTATATCAAATATTAGAAGATTATTTAAATAATTATGCAAATAATAAATGTTATGTACCCTTTACCATTTTCTACTAAATCATATGTCCAGGGTAATATGATATATGTTGCTAAATTAAAGAGCAAGTTATGAATTTAGATTATAAACCCAAATTTGTTAAAAAGACAGAAAGGAGAAAGAGGGAAAGAGAGAAAGGTATGGAAGATGGAGGAAAACTTTAAAATGTATCATCTTTTGATCTTTTTGTTTTGTTCTACTATTATAAATGGAATGATTTCCAATTTTAGTTTTGGATTGTTCATTGCTAGTTTATGGAATCAAACTGATTTTTGTGTATTATTATATTTTTTTCTAAAATATTTTTCATCTTGAATAGTAATACAAACTTCATATTAATTCAAAGACCAGCTTAAGGACAATATCCACTTTGATACATCCTCTGATAACTCATCTTACTGGGACATCCTTTCATTAAATATTCCATCACAGTATATTACTTGACTCTGTAATATCAACTGTATTCTCTATCTGGCTCACATTTACCTTGTAACCTCACTAAAGCTGCCAACTTTTGGGGCTGAAGAACAGGGACCCAGTGAATAATACATAATGAGACAGGCAATGAGTTATTATTCCAGAGTTTTTACACTAATCATCTGTTTCCTTTCCTCTTTATTCTGGTTGATTAACCAGTAGAATCTTCCACAATCATATGCTACTGTCCTCTGTACAATTTCCTTTATCATTTTCCTTTATGCTTATATGCAACAAAAGAGAAGAAAACCTTTGCCTGAAATCTGATTAAATAAAAATGCTCATTTACAACCATACCAGTAAGTGATTCCTAGGAACAGGGCAATGAACTACCACTTGATTTTTCATTTTCTTGTTTTCTATGGCTTCTTAGTTACATCATTTCTGTTTACACTGCTATCAGATTCAAACACAATCCTAAATATAGATATGAGAAAAGATGGGATATTATATTAGCTACTTTACATCACCATAAATGATTTGGTGGTTTAATATGAGAAATTCCAAATTGTAAAAGAAAGCATATTGCATGTATATGCATATATTTTCCCCTTGGTTACTTAAAAAGAAAGTAGAGATTATGCTACCTTTAAATTTCAGCCCTTAATTTTCTGTATTCTAATTCACTTATAATAAATTTAACTTCAGTATTTTAGTTTTTACTCATGTACTCAGAATGGGGAGTTTCTGTTTAAAACTCAGCATCAATGTGAGAACAACTTTCAAATACATTGAAATGATTAGGTGGTTCTTTGATGATTATTTTTAACATTCTTTTTGTTCTCATTCTCATTATACTTCCTCTGTGTATTCAAAGAAATATTCAAACTTATAACAGCAATTTGGAAGAATGAGTTTATACAACTTTGACCTCTATTTAATAAGTGAATATTTCTGTCATTGCAATAAAATTTCATCAGACACTGTAATATAAAAATATAACAAACTTTAATGAGTAGAAGGGAAAAAACATTCTCTTCTGCAAAGTTCTGATAAGAATTTGTTTCTATAAGAGATTTTACCCTTTTATAATTGGAAAATTCTAATCCTCACATATTAAAGACCAAATGTAGTAATATATAACTCTCATCATATTTCTTTGGGAAAAATAAGACTATTGACATTACTTATGTGTATCATTGGATTTTTATAAATAAGTTGTTCTTTGAACTATTGCAATTTAAATTACTTGCTTTAGTGTTATGCTATTTATTTTAGACAATTATAAATTTTTGGCCAGACTCTCAAACAGAAGCTTAAAAGCCCTCAGAAGATAACACACATGTAACCTATGCTCAGTAATCCTTTATTGTCTTTCTTGTGTGTGTGTGTGTGTGTGTGTGCGTGTATTTTTTTTTTTACTTATTTAAAACACCTCTTTTTGCATATGGACAGTATACACATAATTAAGATTCAATACCAAATTTAAAAACTGAGACAAAGATTTGTATCAGATCCACAAAATAGTAAGTAGTGATAAATTTCTGTGTGTGAGAAGAGAAAAACAAAAATGTTTGCAAAGATACTCATAAATGTGTCAAGTGGAGGCTAAAAGATATGTTTTTTGAGGTGCACACTGTCAGCTTTCATTGTTTCCTTTGAGAATTTTGAAATAGTAATTAACAATGTGTATTTGTTTTTCATTTAAAGCTCTGGTGTTTTTTGTTTGTTTGTTTAGCTGAGCTTGTGAAAAAGAGAAACTGGCAACACAAAGCCTGTATACTTGTATAATAACGATCAGACAAATTTGGTGCTAGCCATTATGGAAAACAGGATTGAGATTCCTCAAGAGACTAAAAACAGATCTACCATATGATCCAGCAATCCCACTCCTGGTCATGTATCTAGAGGGAATCTTAATTTAAAAAAAATACATGCACCCCAATGTTCACAGCAGCACTATTTACAATAGCCAAGACGTGGAAACAACTTAAATGTCCACTGACAGATGACTGGATAAAGAAGTTGTGGTATATGTATACAATGGAATATCAGTCAGCCATAAAAAATAATAAAATAATGCCATTTGCAGCAACGTGGATGGACCTAGAGAATGTCAGTGTAAGTTAAGAAAGCCAGAAAGGAAAAGAAAAATACCATATATCACTTATATGTGGGATCTAAAAAAAAAAAAAAAAAGACAAACAAATTTATTTATAAAACAGAAACAGACTCACAGACATAGAAACAAACTTATGGTTATTAGGGGGGAAGAGGTGGGAAGGGATAAATTGGGAGTTTGAGAT
Organism: Camelus bactrianus; assembly: GCF_048773025.1. Classification (NCBI taxonomy): domain Eukaryota; kingdom Metazoa; phylum Chordata; class Mammalia; order Artiodactyla; family Camelidae; genus Camelus; species Camelus bactrianus. The sequence continues at coordinate 16,607,765 of NC_133563.1, read as the reverse complement.
TTGCAGATACTAAGTAATATATATAAAATAGATAAACAATAAGTTTATACTGTATAGCACAGAGAACTATATTCAGTATCTTGTAGCAACTTATGGTGAAAAAGAATATGAAAATGAATGTATGTATGTTCATGTATGACTGAAGCATTGTACTATACACCAGAAATTGACACAACATTGTACACTGACTACACTTCAATAAAAATACATTTAAAAAAAGACATCTTGAGGAAAATTTGATAATCAATGAAATTGTTTCTTACATTGATTGTGTTGGTGGTTACTGTACTCTACACATTTATCAAAATACAGAGCACTATACACCAAAAAAGTTAATTCCAGTGTGTATAAATAAACAAGTAAAGAAATTACAAAAACTAACAAACAAATAATTTGGGGACTAAATTCAAATTATTTTCAAGTCTTGTATGCTGAAAAATGCAAACTAATAATGAGCAAACTAAAGGTCTAAATAAATGGAGAAATGTACCACAGTCATATATCGGGAGAAAATAGTATAATGATGCTAATTCTCCCAAACTGATCTATAAATTCATCTCAGTAAAATTGTCATTAGGCTTTTTTGTTGTCAAAATTGACAAGTTGATTTTAGATTTACATGGAAATTCAAAGCACCTCGAATAACAAAAACAATTATGAAAAAAAAGAACAAAGTTAGAGGACTTAACTACCTGACTCTAAGACTTATTTTAAAGTTATAGTAACCAACTTCATGTGGTTTGGGCATATATAAAGACACAGTGCTTCATGGAACAAACAAGAGTCCACAAATAGACCCACATATACATATACGGTCAATTGATTTTTCAATAAATTGCCAAGGCAATTAAATGGCAAAGGTAATTTTTTTCAACAAATAGAGTATTAGAAAAATTGGATAATCATATGCAAAACTACACAAAAATAATTTGAAATTGATTATACACTTAGATGAAAGAGATATAATTATTACAATTTAAAAAGAAAACAGGATAAATTCTTAGTGATCTTGACATTTTAGATTTCCTAAATAGGGCAAAAATGTATGGATTATAAAGAAAAATACTGATAAATTAGATGTCATGAAAATTAAAAGCTTGTTCTCTTTCAAATTCATTATGAAGTAGAAAAAAGAAGCTACAGAAAGGAAGCATATATTCATAAAATATAATTCTGGAAAAGAACTTTAGAACTTGTCAACTTTTAAAAAATGGGCAAAATATTTTGTACAGACACTTCACCAAAGGAGATATTCATATGGAAAAGAATATTTTGTATGTAAATACATGTGGCACATTTATGTTTATCACCAATAGTCATTAAATAAATGAAAATTAAGTCCTCTATGTGATATACCCAATAACACAGTAACCCAGGAGACAAGTTAAAATTAAAAATAGCTGTTCATGCTAAATGTTGGCTAGGATGTAGAGCAATCAGAACTCCCATACCATACTGGTGGGGATTTAAAATGGAAGTACCACTTTGGGAAACTGGTGATATCCTAAAGACTGGTAAATTCAGCTACCTTGTGACTCAGCCATTCTACTCCTAGGTATTTACCCAAGTGAAGTAAAACTATATGTACATACAAAGACTTGTTCACAAATGTTCATAGTAGTTTTATTACCAAGAGATCAAAGTGGAAGCAATTTTCATGCCCATCAATCGGTGAATGGATAAAAAAAGTCCTGTATATCCATAAAATGGAATATTGCTCATTAACATAAAGGAACCAAAAATTGATCATTGAATCTCAAAAATAATACTGCTGAGTAAAGATAGACAGCTTTATTGATATAAAATTATACAAAATGCAAACTTAGCTTTACTGATTGAAAGTCTACAGGCAGTTGATTGTACAGCTAGGGGATGGGCTGGTGGATGGTGGAGGGCAAATAAAGGGGGACGGATTACAAATGGATAAAAGAATACTTCTGAGGATGATGTAAATACCAATTTTGGTGACATTTACACTGGTATATACATATGTTAAATGTAGCAATTGTAGAAGTTAAATATGTGCCAATTTTTGCACCAATTATACATCAAAAGAGCTGAAAAACAGCACTTCCATAGATAGTATACATGTATTTCATGGGGATATTCTATGGTAATAATGGCAGCTTCTTAAATGTCATTTAAGAATTAAGAAATTATCTTATTTCAAGAAATGCTATTTCATCATTTTTCAGATCTTTATGTGATGCTTATCAAGTGAAAATAAAAATTGGAATTTCACTTGCTTCCTTGAAACATTTAAAACGGGAGAGAATAAAAATTAAAAGACCAAATAAAATAACTAAGTAGGAAATTGTTTGAGAAAGTTAGCAAATCTATGATTTAGAGAGAGATTGATTGATTAATTCCTTCGTTTATCTCTCTAGTAAAATTTTACTCAACATCTACTACATGCTTGGTTCTAGGATATAAGACAAAATAAAATAAAATAAAGTAAAATGAAATGAAATAAAATACATATTTGGCACCAAGGAATTCATGCTTCAAAATCCTTCCTATATCAGAAATCAAATTCACTCCAATTTCCTTCTGATTTTTACTTATTGATTTGTTTTATAAAGTATTTAGTAGGTTTGAAAATTATTTGATGTGATATTTTTCTCTAAACAAACTATTTTTATATCTATTTTTACATCATCCAATCCTTCCCATTGATCTATGATTCTTTCTTCAAGTTGTACTCACACATTATGGATAGCAGGTTTTTTGTTGGCTTTTTGTTTTATTCCCTTGTCTTTTCTTTTGCTTCATCTGCCTATTGCATAATTTTATTTTTAACTTAATATTTAACAATATATGTAATGATATAAATAAAATAGCTATGCAGAAGGAATGTCAACCTGAGGCATTATAAAGATGATAAAATCAGAGCTAGAAAACATATTAATACAATAATATACACTAACAGTTCTTTTATAAGTTCATCCTCCTTTAGGAACTCTAGCAAAAAAACCTCTGGTTTGATTCTTTACTATGCTCCTCTTCTTGTATTTTCTATTTTAATGGTTTAAATTCAAGGTGTTTCCTTCTCAACTGGATACATATTGCCATTTACAGATAATATTCAACCTATAATAATTCATTTGTTTTATCAGTCAACTTTTATGAAGGCCTTGTTTGGCAAGTTAGTAGTCTGCCTTCTATATTAATTCTGAAATATTTTGTTTTGGACTTCCAATTTCTTCTGTAGCAATCCCTAAAATTCTGCATTCGTGTTTACTGCAAAAGTCAGTGTTTTCATCTAGACTGTAGTCTGAACTAGATTACAATTGCTTTCTTTGCTAGAAAGTGTCACTGTTCAAATTAGGGAGAGGACTGAAGCTGAGATCACCACACTTGTACGGAGTAATGCTTCATGAAGTAACATCACTAAAAATAAGGAGGAATCAATAGTTCAGAAGAAATTCAGTGCTCACCAACATGTGATCATTATAAATACAGATCTCCACAATGTAAGCTATAGAGCTAAACACTATGTATTGGTAAAGCTTAGCATCATAATGGTTTTAAAGTGTTTATTCTCAGAGAGAATTTTATTCTAATTGTTTTCTGATTGGCAACCAGCTAAGTACCCCATGTCTACCCCGGTAAGTACCCTTAGGTCTACATGAATCAAGGTATCTGTTCAAGCTTTCCTATGATTAGTCTCTGCATTGATCTGTGAAATTTTGAATTTGCAGGGCTTTATTAAGTGATTATTTTAAAGACTGAGGTGTAGAGACTATCACTAATGCACTTATACATATACAATTATGTATCTAGACTATTCAATCTCTGAAAGATTTGTATGAAATAATATGGTTACATTAAGCCCTGCCAACCATTGAATAATTCTTTCTATGATAATATTATACATATTAAAATAAAATGTCATATACAAATAACAACATAATTGCTTTGGTTTTAAACTGCAAAAATATTCATGCTCCTTTTTTTCGTTACAAATTACTTTCCTGAAATGTTTTGTTTTTGGTAAATGTATCCTCTATATTAGTTTCAAGCAATCATTTCACGTGTAATTATTCTTTTTTCTGATTTACTAAGGAGGTCAGAAGAATTCATGTTATTTCTACAACACATTGTTATAAAATAGTATTATAGCAATTTTAACTACTATTCATTCAGTATAAGCAAAATTGCAGTGTAAAAGGTTAATGAAAAATCTCTTTCATCTTATTTATCTAAAGTTGTAACTCTGTAGGAAATAAGAATCATACTGACCTGTAACTCATCTAAATAAACGTTAATGAATTGTGTGTTTTAAAGAACATGGTTTACTTCTTTAATAAGGATTCTTAGTGGGGCTTGAAATCTGAAAACGCTAAGTTTCAAATTGCATCTCAAATTTAAAACACAATCAATTTGAATATTTGTTTGTTAGAAAATCAAAATTAACACATTCATTCAAAAATGAAATTTTATGTCTTTTTTAATCTACTTGGTAAATGAGAGCCCACAGTCAATATATACATATATATATATTTTTAATAAGAAGAACCTTCTAACAATTTAAAATTTTTCATTATTATGTACTGGTTTTATTATTTGCACCTTAACTTTGCATTTTTGGCTAAATATATGTTGAATGGTATAATTATCAATTAGATTAATTAATTAAATAACCAATTAATGGGCTCTTACTTCTAATAAAATAGGTTACATGTAGATTTTGGGACACAGCTTTGTTTTTAGAAATTGTAAGTGTTTAGAATCCCAAATGATCTTTGGCTACTGTACAGTGATATCCCTCTAAATTAGAAAACAAACTATGAGGAATATAATTTACTCTGGTAATAATTCTAAAATAAGTCAAATATTATTTCTATTAAAATGTATATAATGATCAAAAAATATTTAGATGCTTTTTCAATTTGATTAGGCTAGGACCTTTAATAATGTCACATAGTTGAAGCCTGGCATCTACAGTTTAGTAAATATTATAGTCAAAATTATATAATTTGAAAATGTAAAACATTTTAAAGTAAATTTCAAACAAGATTAAATTCATTCATTGATTTCATAATTTGTTTTTGAGTTGAATTAATGTAATGTATATTAATTACTTTAGAAAAACAAACATACCATTCATGCAAATATAGATAATGCCTATGTGCTTTGCTTTAAATAACACTTTTTTAAAATTAGAAATTAATTTTTAAAATATAAATTATAAAAATATTTTAAAATTTATATTTCAAAATATAAATACATAATTTTATAAATATGTTTACTTTTATAAATATAAATTATAATTAATTATAATTTTAACAAAGATTTGGTATTGCATACTTCTTAAGACTTTAACATTGTATTTTATAAATAATTATTAAAAATTTATTGAGAGTACAGGGGTATGTACTTGGGGTAAAAAGGTAAATCATGATACAAAATATAACACAATAATAAAAAAAATCAAACATTCTGAAATTAATAAACTATACAATAGAATTATCAATCAAAAGAAATTTGTTAATAAAAATTATTAAATTATTTGCTACTGGATGTTAAGCTGTTGCTAATTGTGTTAAAGATCATTTTCACGGGCAATTATCTTTATATAGAGCTGATGGCATTCTGCTATGTGTAAATATTACATACTAATACATATGTTAAGATACATTAAACAGTCATAAATTGCCCTTACTTTTTAGCTGTGGCATACATAATAAAAATTCATAGGCTAAACTCAATTATCAAAATAAACAATTCAATAAATAAGTACAGTAGGATCTGTAGGAGTTCTAAGAATGTTAGAAAAATATAAATATGGAAGCAACTACAACTACCTGGGGATATTTCTGAGTCACAGAAGATATGATGTTTTATCTGGATATTGAAGAATGAGTAGAATTCCAAGACAGAGAAGAAGGAAATACCATCCATGAATAAAGGGATAGAGTCCTAAATAGTATGCAAAAATAAAAGTAAAAATAAATGATGTTCCATGAACATAACTGAAGCATAGGATCCACAGGGCCAACAAAATGTGTGGGAGAATTAGAGCTAGTTGTGCAGGAGACTGAAACAAGTGATGGCAGAGTTTCCCTGCACAACATGGAACTTTTACTCTAAGATTTCCATTATTCTCAGGCTTGAATTACTACCCTTACTATTGGATGATTATTTTTATAACCTGTACAAAGGAAGATAAACACTGTCTTCCCTGATATATTAAGTTATGTTTTTAATATTTTTCCCTCTCCCAATATACTGTGGATTGGATCATAGTGAAAAGCTTTTAGGACTTCTTTCTAAAGACCAGCTGCAATGTTCCCTGCTTTGGTGCTGTCTAAGATGCTTATTAAAATGGAAATTGCAGGTAGGGCTAGGTATAAGACTATTTAACAAGCGGTTCATGTGACTCCTATGTGCACCAACTGTGAGAGTCACTGAACTGAACTTTCCAAGATGCAGAAGAACAGTGACTTAAAGCCAGGCATGTTCTTATGGTATGGTAAGCTTCAGCTTCAGAGAATGGAGCTTGCTCCTTACTATATAGTGTGGAAGACAACAAACAATAAAAACAACAGAAAGAAATTCAAGGTAAATATTTAATAAACAGCTAAATTATACTAGAAACGGCTCAATTCCTGCTTTTGAATCTTGGTAATTCTATGAAGCAAATATTAAGCTAATTTATAAATAAATAAACTGATGCATGGATATTATGTTAGAGTACAACTAACTGTTCTATCTGTATTAAGCTGATTTCAGGTTTCCCAATACGGTTTACCTTAATTCAAGGAGATATAAATGGTTATGGTCTTCCCTTTCCTCCACAGAGGTCATAAGTGTTATGTTCACCTATTCGGGCATTGACACCCTTAGAAAATGTGTCTGCCATGCCCCCAAGGAAATCTCATTGAAAGTTCATGGACAAGATATTGAAAATAGTTCCCTGTGCTATATTCAATATCTTGTAGTAATTTATGGTGAAAAAGAATTTGAAAATGAATATATGTATGTTCATGTATGACTGAAGCATTATGCTGTACACCAGAAATTGATACAACATTGTAAACTGACTATACTTCAATAAATATATATACAAAAAAAAGTCCACATACAAAAGAGTAAATAATATATTGAATATTCCTTCTTAAAATTGCTCTTATTTTTGATTATCTGGTAGCTGACATTTAAATATAGGTATCTGCTATGAGTTTAATGTATGTGATTATATCCTACAAAAGAAATAGAAATACAATTGTGATAATAGGGCTCTGTGTCACACATCCATTGAAAGTATTTTCTCTTCTACAATTCAAAGATATCATGGTATTTCTTGTTATATTTGTATTCAAGCTAAAAAAATAGTTTGTTCATTTACTCAACATCTCATAACTGAAGAGACAACTTTTAATAAAAAAAATTCTTTAAAAATTTTTGTAATTGTAATAGTATTTAACATGTTATATTAAAATATACAGTACATTTTCTTCCAAAAGAAAATATTTGACATAATTTTAAAATGTATTTTATTATCACTATAATAAATATAACAAACAGAGACCTTTTTACCTTTAAGCAATAATTTATTTAGTTCCAAATACGTGCCCGGAAATACAGTTTTTATTCTTTTGTATTATACAAAATTAAATTTATAAAGAAATCCTGTAGTTTACTCTTTATAATTATCTTCACTTGAAATGAAGAAACTAAGATTAAGCTTAATTTAAGATATTAATCCTTGGCTAAAGCAGGATATAGGCACAATTAATTCCTGCTGTCTTTCAGTTTTTCTCTGGTTATCTTATTTTTAACCTTTCCAAATGTCAGCATTATTATTAGCTTGGTATTAAGACAACTGGAGATATGCAAGATATCCAACACAATGTGCTTAAATGGAAAAAAAAACGTCCAGTTAGTCAGTAAAGATATTTTACCAGGTTACTCCCAGGTGATACTGCCTCATGTCCGATTAGCAAACTTAGATTACAAGTACACTTCCAAACCATTCACTATTTTAGGGTTGTGAGCACATAATTGACTTAATCAGGATTTATAACTGGAGCTGGGAGTAGGGTCAGCCTAACATGAGTCACCTAATTGATACTGGGATCCTATTAGGAAGAAGGTACCAGGAGATTCATATTTTAAGTAAGTCACTGATAGCATCTGCTACATTTGTCTTCTAGAGTGAGAAACTGGTTAGAGAGACTGAGATATGTATTCTGAAAGAAAAAAAGTGCAGACATTTGGATGTTTGTTGTGGGTGTGTGCATTTGTTGAAAACAAATGTGCAAGCAAAATATTCAAACTAACAGAAATCTGATTATAATAGAAATAAGATAATACTTATTAAAAACAAATAAGGACAAATCACTCATATGTGGTATCTCAAAAAAAGGAGGCGAGGACACAATGGACTCATCTACAACTCATCCCCTTTTTTTCCCTTCTCAGCGTAAGATTTTTTTTTTTTTAACCTTCAAAGCAGCAATGTAAGAGGAGGCAAAAAGTTTAAGCATTGACAATTTTTGGTAAGGAATCTGTGTGTGTACATGCATTCAGGTACTTAAAAGTTTCGTACTTTACTGCGTTGGTGCTTTTGGATACATATTTCTATATTTACCAAATGCAAGATATAAAATGTGACTTGACCAAGTTTAAAAAGTCCTTCAACGTATATAATGTTAGTGGCTTGAAGTAAAGAAAGAAAAACTAATTCAATCCTAGTTGTGCCTTCAAAGCTCATTTATATATAGAAAGAAGATTAGAGATTTCTTGCTTTTTTAGATTTAAGATAAAAGAATCACAAGATATATTTTCACAAGGGCAACTAAACCAGTTGAAGTTTATAGCATAATAAAGTAAAAGAAATTACTGAGTGTTTGGGGGACAACAAATGGCAGTGATCTCACTGGGTTACCACAGAGGTTTGAAATGTTAGAGGAATCTTGGTGTGTAGGCTATAATTGATAATGGCAAAATACTCAGTGGAGATATGAAAGAACAAAAATGATGCTCTGAGGACCCACAATGATTCAGAAGACTCTCTAGATAGTAGGCCCCCGGTAGTCATTTGCTTTGAATTATGTTTCTTACACCAGTCAGGAAAATAAAATCACTTATTTGAAAAGCTAATCAGAAATATAATTGTTAGACATTAAAAAAAAATCACTAGTAAGGAAACTTAATCAGGATTACCATTTAAAAAAAATTTGTTTTAAATTGTAACAAAAAATAGATAATTCTGTTCAAGATTTTTCATAACATAAATTTGAAATCTAATTAGTAGTATTTTTAAAAAAACAAGTCAATCTCAAAAGTCTACTTCTAATTCTAAGTTTTCTTCTAAAAACCTTAAAGTAGTTCTGAAGTACATTCAAATTAATCTTTAAAAACCAATCCTTCCTTACATAGTTCTATATGAACTTTAATATGCAAGGGAAACTATATACATATAACATGTGGGGTAATAGATATCTTGAATATATAGAGTGGCATTTCAGAAATTTTAAAGTATTCTAAAATTGTCCTAAACTTTTCAGCTCATGTGAATCATTTCCTATTGTGTTTTTGGTCTCAAAGTACATTGTCTGCTAGCCAAGTAATACAGATTCAAATTCTAAGTAGCAACTGTGTTTCATAGAAAATAATTTTGGAGCTTTAACTGATCTAGAATTGACTAAATCAGATGGTATATCCATTCAAACCTTTTTAGTGTAGTTTAGAAAAAAAGTTCATGTATTTGAATGACAATTCAAGTAAATAAACTGAATAATTCAGATATCTGACAAATTCATGAAAGCTCTTCTAATTAAAAAAAAACAAACATAGAGATAAACATGGGTAAGATTACCAAACATTTTTTACAAAAAATAGAGGCTATAGCCACATTCTTAGAGGAAAGTTTGCTTGAGCATAATTCCTTCCTGAACTTAAATATTTATTCATCGATTATTTAATAGCTATTAACTAAAAGCTTAAAAGTTCTTAGGAGGTTGACTGCAAAACAGATTGGGTGTTTATAAATGCAGTCAAGAAACAGATATTAATCATGTAAAGTAACCATAAATATCAAGGAAATATTCCTATAATATAATATAGAGGCAGGAAAAACAATACTTTCAGGATATAGACAGTTTAATCACAGACATCATGTGCTTAAAGAAAATACAATTTCATAGTTAGTGTCTTTCTTTTTTCCTTCTCATCAAGAAAGCATTGAAGCCTTTATCTTTCAGAGACAGGTGGTATTCGAGTCAGAATATTTTCACTTAGGAATCAGTAATGGCTATACATTATCTCTAATTCATTGTCCAGGCCTTTCCCATACATACTCCATACGTCTTAATGCTATATTTTGTAGGATAGTACAAGTCAGTATTGTGTATACAACAGAATAAAACATTTTAAGAAATATTTTGGAACTATCTCCTTATTAAACTTCTGTTTTGTTTGACGAAGTTAAATTATTCAGTTCATAAATGTCAACATCCAACAAGATTTTATCAAACTGTTACCAAAAGTAAGGGATTAATAATATTTATACATTGGAATTTAATTTTCTAAACAGTTGTTTTTGTGAATTTTGTTCTTTTTCTAATAGCACAATAATCACTGCATGCATTCTTCAGTTAAATAAATAAATGAGTTAATTAAAATTCCTTTGTGTTTTCATGTTTACTCATTCACTCCTTGCAAAATATATAATCACCTCATATTATATCATTAAGATACACTACTGAGATTTATTTTGAGAAAATAAAATCTATCATTAAACCCTACTAAGGAAAGAGTAGTTAAAACAAAAAAACCATATGATCAAATACAACTTGAAAACTGATTATTAAGAGAGAAAAAGAAATAGAAAGCAAAAGAAAGTGCTAAAAAAAATATGGAGTTTTTACATGCTCACAAATTTTGCAGTAGCAAACCTGACTCCTGCTTCAGCTTTGCTGAATAGTACTGACAGAATATCCCACAAAGCTTTGTCGTCAGGAATCACAGAAAGTAGTAGATGGATTGGGGATTTAGAGGGCAAGGGAGATGCTTTAAGTGAAAGCACCAATTTGTCAGCTTCTGACAATCTTGAGTCTGCAGGAAATACCACGAAGGTGGACAGACAGCAAATGACAATAAAACAAGGATAGAAAATTGAAGATTTCTCTTCTGATTCAAAAATCTAGTTAACTGGAAATGGGGGAAAATCCTTGTAAATTTTTTTTAAACATTGGGTAAATTGTATACTTGAATTTCACTAATGTATGTAAGTTTATAGAACAAATTCTCATTGAATTTCATATAAAACTTCATGTAAACTTCTTTAATGTAATGGATTTCATCTCTGCAGGCCATTCAATATGATGTTATTGATTTTAATGTCAAATAGTCCTATAAAATACTGTTATCTCAAATGCCTATATAATTGGAAAATATGTATCAAGCTTATGTAAGGGAAAATAGGTAAGCATTTGAATCTGTTTAACACTATTAAAAAACATAACTGACAATAATTATTAATGCAGATCTATTTTAATATAAACAAAGAGGTTTCCAAAGTCATGCTACAAATTTACCAAAAACATGAGGTTTTATTGTGAAAATATTGCTTCATTGTTGACCTATACATGTTAAATACTAATTGATTTGGAGGGGTACTGTAATTCACAGGCCATATTTTGTTCATGCAATTACATTGCAAGTTCTTTAACATTTTAAGCATATTTTGTTACCAGATACCAAATGATAAGAATCCAGAAATATCGATTTCTGCAAATTCAGATTTATCATAAAATCTTTAAAAAAAAATTCTGATTTTACTTTTACCACCATAATCACCACTAATGCTTCTGCTACTACTACTGCTTACTACTACTACTGCTGTTGCTGTTGCTACAACTACTTAATATTACTTCTACTAGTATTACTAAGGTAATAGTCAATGATGAAATGTGTCACATTTATCACATACATCACATACTTTTTAGGGCTGGAATATACTTTTCTTTATCCATGATGATAGAAGGCATGTTTACTGTTTCTTTTTTTCACTGTTCTCTACTGTGATTGATAATTAGCTGTCATTTAACACCTATGTGTTTACAGAATACATTGTTGTTTATCTATTTTGATATATAGTAGTGTGTATTAATCCCAAACTCCTATTTTATCCCTCCCCCCTTTCTACCTTGATAACTATGTTTGTTTTCTATGTCTGTGAGTCTGTTTCTGTTTTGTAAATAAGTTCATTTGTATCATTTTTTTTAGATTCCACATTTAAGTGATATCATAGATATTGTCTTTCTCTTTCTGACTTACTTTATTTAGTATGATAATCTCTAGGTCCATCCATGTTGCTGGAAATAGCATTATTTCATTCATTTTTATGGCTGAGTAATATTCCATTCTATATATATCACATCTTCTTTATTCATTCAGCTGTTGATGGACATTTAGGTTGCTTCCATGTCTTGGCTATTATAAATAGTGCTACTATGAATATTGGGGTGCATGTATCTTTCCTAATTAGAGTTTTCATCTTTACTGAGATTTCCTGGATATGTGCCCAAGAGTGTGATTGCTGGATGATATGGTAACTTTACTTTTAGTTTTTAAAGGAACCTCCATACTGTTCTCCATAGTGGCTGCACCAATTTACATTCCCACCAACAGTATAGGAGAGTTTCCCTTTCTCTACACCCTCTCCACCATTTATTATGTGTTGACATTTTGATGAAGGCCATTCTGATCAGTGTGAGGTGATACCTCACTGTAATTTTGATTTGCATTTCTCTAGTAATTAGAGATGTTGAGAATCTTTTCATGTGCCTGTTGGACATCCGGATGTCTTCTTTGGAAAAATATCTATTCAGATCTAATGTCCATTTTTTGATCAGTTATTTGTCTCTTTGATACTAAGTTGTATGAACTATTTTTGTATTTTGGATATTAACCCATTATCCATCTTATCATTAACAAATATTTTCTCTTATTCAGTAGGTTATCATTTTGTTTTGTCAATATTTTCCTTTGGTGTGCAAAAGCTGTTAAGTTTAAGTAGGTCCTATTTGTTTATTTTTGCTTTTGTTTCTTTTGCCTTAGGAGAGAGATCAGAAAAAATATTGCTAGGACTTACGTCAGAGTGTTCTATGTTATTTTCTAGGATTTTTATGGTTTCAGGTCTTACATTTAGGTATTTAATCCATTTTGAGTTTATTTTTGTATATAGTGTGAAAAAATATTCTAATTTCATTCTTTTACATAGAACTGTCCTGTTTTCCCATCAACACTTATTGAAGAGACTATCTTTTCTCTATTTTATCCTTGCCTCCTTTGTTATAGATTAATTGACCATAAGTGCATGGGTTTATTTCTAAGCACTCTATTCTGTTCGACTGATCTTTGTGTCTGTTTTTGGTGCAGCACTCTATTCTGTTCGACTGATCTTTGTGTCTGTTTTGGTTACTTTACCTTTGTCATATGGTCTGAAGTCAGGAAGTATTTTCTTTGCCTTTGTTCTTTTTTTAATCACAATTGTTTTGTCTACTCAGGATCTTTTGTGGTTCCATACACATTTTAGGATTATTTGTTCTAATTCTGTGAAAAATGTCATGGGTATTTATGTAGGGATTCCATTAAACCTGTAGACTGCTTTGGGCAGTATGGACATTTTAACAATATTCTTTGTCCATGAACATAGAATATATTTTCATTTCTTTGTATAATTTTCAATTTTCTCCATCAAAGTTTTATACTTTTCAGATTATATGTCTTTCACCTCCTTGGTTAAGTTTATTTCTAGGTATTTAATTCTTTTAAATGTGATTTTAAATGAGATTGCTTTTTAAATTTCTCTTTCTGATACCTCGCTATTAATGTTTAGAAAGGCAACAGAATTCTGTATATAAATCTTATTTCCTGCAACTTTGCTGAAATCATTTATTAGTTCTAATTTTCTTTCTTTCTTTTTTTTTTTTTTGGTGGATACTTTAGGATTTTCTGTATGTATAGTATCATGTCATCTTCAAATAGTGACTGTTTTACTTCTTCCCTTTCCATTTGGATATGTTTTATTTATTTTCCTTATCTGATTGCTGCAGTTAGGACTTCCAGTACTATATTAAATAGACATGGTGACAGTGGGCACTCTTGTCTTCTTCTGACTTTATAGGAAAATATTTCAGTTTTTCACCATTGAGTGAGATGTTAGCTGTGGGTTCATCATAAATGTCCTTCATTATGCTGATATATGTTCTTCCATACCAACTTTGATGAGAGTTTTTATCATGAATGGATGTTGAATTTTCTCAAATGACTCACTAGGTCTTGAGTAATGAGGTGGTTTTTATCCTTTTGTTATCCTTTTTTGTTAATGTGATGTATTACATTGCTTGATTTGTGGTTGTCAAACCATTACATGTTACAAAGTAATATATGATAATTGAAAAAGGTCCATATTGACTAGTATAAGAGATAACACTGAAAAAATATTTAATACTTACTTAAGTAAAAAATGTGACTTTGGGGAGGTTTTCCAGAAGAGTTTGCACTGAGATAGGGCTTGGGTTCTAAAAGGAGTGAGCAGTTAGAAAAGGACAAAGGAAGAATGAAGGTTCAGACTATATATTATTTGTGACCCATGAAAGGAATATTCTACTGTGCATATGGATACTTTTTGAATTTCTACCTTTGAGAATAGTGACAGTTATTTACAAAGTATCCAGCTAAATAAAAACAAACTAGAGAAAAGTGCATTACTCAGAATGTCTATTTTAATTGTCAGCCTAATGATATGCCAAACTGCACCCAATTTCTACGGTTATTAAAGTTAATATTCAAGCTAAAGTTTTTGCCAGATACATTTTAGAGGAGCTCACTAGAGAATGCAATAGTAGTTGAGTCCAAAAGTATGGACTTCTTGAAAACAGATCTGAAATGGTCAGGTCTCAGGCATGTTTTCAGGTAATGTGATAAATAGAACCATGTTGACACCTCTGTGGAGAAATCTTGCCAGCAGTCATATGAGTGAGTTTGGGGAGATGATTTTTCCCAAACTGAGCTCTGATATGACTGCAGCCAGGGACAACATCTTGACTGAAGACTGAGAAACCTTGAGCGAATGGCATTGAGGTTACTGACCCTCAGAAAAATGTGAGATAATAAATATTTGTTGTATTAAGCCTCTAAGTCTTAGGGTAATTTGTTCCACAACATTAGTTAACTACTATAAATACCTTCCTTACATTTATCCCGAGGTAACTTCTTGTTTTTGAGGGCCTGGTGACCAGGAAATGAAAGCCTAGGCTTCAGTGACATTTAAAGTTATCACGTTATCCATTATGGTGGCTATTATCATAAAATTATACTTTTCTTCATTTATCTAAATATGGTAGGAGCATGGTTATCAAACTATAGTACAAAATTGTGCTCTATTAGATAACTAAGTATCACTTTGAAACTTGATCCTATAAGGTTCTGATTAAGTTCATCTGAGCCAGTAATACAAGAATCTGGATATTTTAAAATATTTCATACTGATTAGGGTATCAAGCCAGGTTTGAAATGCAATGCTAAATTAATGTTTTATATTTTTAATACAATGTGTACAGTACGTAAAAAATCACAGGATACGCTAACTGAAATATAATAATTATAAAGTCAAATGCAGTATTATCATGGTGTGTTAAAAAAGCTTTTCATATAAAACAAGGACAATAGAAAGTATATTCACTTAGCTTCAATGTAATACCTAAGTTTGTAGCAAAACATTACTAGTCCAAGTCAATAAAGTAATATAAACCAAACACCGGTTAGATTCTCCATTTGCACTCATAAAATCCTTCTTTCACCAACCCCCCCAAATCCTTATGTTAGGTAATTTATATTAAATTGGGATTAGGAGACATAAATTTCACCCCAGGTTCTGTAGACAGAAAGTGGCAATTGTATGATTTGTATTTAGGTACATCTAATCCCAAATGTACTACATCTTGTGAACTATAGCGTACTGGGCTCGGTGATGTTAGGTACATAGTAACACTAGGAGTATCACAGGGTGAGGCAACTCAGATTTTCATTGTATTGATTGTGTCTTGAGGCAGAACTTGCTGGGTGGATTCACTATGAATCAAATTTATATTCACCTGGAGAGCTACTAGGTGTCCCCTTCTCGGGAAATCAGGTTGTTTCTTAACCTAATGTTATCTGTCATTTCAAAATAAGGAAGAGAGAGCAAGGGGAAAATGCAGCTTTAAAACAAGAACCTGAAATATTTCAAGCAATTATTTAAACAGAGCACTGAATGTTGAGCAGGTTTTATTTTTTTGCTCCAACAAAATGTTCCAAATCAAATTGTGTCATGTCCATTATTATTGTAACTACAGTTCTCATTAATGACGGAGTGAAATGGGAGAAAATACCACTGATTTTACTTCGATGAATAGTGCTCTACCTCAGATTTATGTGCCCTGGGGATAGCTGGGCCAAAACCAATGATGATGATGGTGATTATTACTATTACAGAAAGGAAAAATAATTTTATTGCTTAATTTTCAGATTATATTGAAATTTTTATTTGTGAAAAATGTTTGTTATCTACTTATAACATTGTAATAATGAACTCAAAACAAATACAGGCATCTTGGTAAGCTCTTGTTGAATAATGTCTATTCTTAGGAAAATTCAAATATTTACCTGCCTACTTGCCATTTTACTTCAGTGTCTTATAGGAAACTCAAACGCAATATGTTCCAAACTCTTTATTCTTTTGTTCAATCCCATACTTAGCCAATAAATGACAATTTTTCCCATATTTGTAAATATTACCAATATTCATCCAATTACAGAAGGCCGAAACTCAGGATTCACAATTAAAATTTCTTCTCATTCTCCTTATACTTTGATGTAGGAGACCAGGTGACGTGAGAATAGAAGGCTAGAGGTTCTTTCAGCAACTTCCCTCCTTTTTATAAGTCTATGAAGATACTTGGCAAATTGTAAGGAATTAACATTCCCAAAGAGTGTACTCCTAGTTTACCTAGACTTCATTCAGGTTGTGATTGGAGATGGCTAAGAGACCAGAGTGTGAAGACAAATTGCCTGAATACTAGAGAAAAACCCAAAGTAGCCTGAGAAAAGGCAGTTATTTGTTAAACTAATCCCATACAGGCTTTTCTGAATGAGATTAGGTATCTGAATTGGGACAATGCCTGTCATCAGAAGGATCAGCATACATTTGTAGCCATACAAAACAGAACAAATTAGCAGCACTATTTACAATAGCCAAGACATAGTAACAACCTAAATTTCCATCGACAGATGGCTAGATAAAGAAGTTGTGGTATATTTATACAATGGAATACTTACTACTTAGCCACAAAAAAGAATAAAATAATGCTATTTGCAGCAACATGGATGGACCTAGAGATCGTCATTCTAAGTGAAATAAGCCAGAAAGAGAAAGAAAAATACCATATGATATCATTCATGTGTAGAATCTTAAAAAAGAGAGAGAGAAAGAGAGACACAAATGAACTTATTTACAAAAGAGAAACAAACTCACAGACATAGAAAACAAACTTATGGTTATCAGGAGGGAAGGGGATGGGAAGGAATAAATTGGGAGTTTGAGATTTGCAGATACTATTATATATATAATAGATAAACAAGTCTCTTCTGTATAGCATAGGGAACTGTATATGTGTGTACATATACATATGTGTGTATATATATATGAATTAGATAAATTAGAATTATTACGGCTTTTTATTCCTCTCAGTGAGAGCTGGAGCTATTGGGGACCTCAGCGACAACATCCCCAGATAATAGCTTA
The DNA here is from genome assembly GCF_048773025.1 of Camelus bactrianus. NCBI lineage: Eukaryota > Metazoa > Chordata > Mammalia > Artiodactyla > Camelidae > Camelus > Camelus bactrianus. The sequence continues at coordinate 16,589,965 of NC_133563.1, read as the reverse complement.
AAACAATATGATCATGTGTGGCTGAAAATTTTTTCTCTGCTTTTCTTTTCACTTTTTTCCTTTCTCCTTCCTTCCTTCCTTCCTTCCTTCCTTCCTTCCTTTCTTTCTTTCTTTCTTTCTTTCTTTCTTTCTTTCTTTCTTTCTTTCTGTCTTTCTTTCTGTCTTTCTTTCTGTCTTTCTTTCTGTCTTTCTTTCTTTCTTGTGATAAAAGATAATAGAGATAATAGTAGCCACAAATTGGGGTATAGAAGACTGAACTTATTCATGGAAAAATGATAAAGTATGGGGTTTAAAATTTATAAGGGGGGGTACTATACCTTAATCTACTACCCGGATCATCTAGAGACTGGTATTCTGAATTGCTTGAATAATTTTCTTCTTGAATTGCAAAGAAATTGGTATCTTAAATCTGCTTCATGAGATTCATATTCTCTATTAAAGCAGTTTTCAACAGAGACAGAATTAATGTGGGAGAAATTCCTAGAGAAATGACTAATGAGAAAGATTCTGAGTAGCCAATTTCTTGCTCTGTTTATGATGCATTACATAGTCTGGACAGAGACAAATTGCCTTATCAGAGTATTTTTCTTTAGAAAACCAGTTCTTCAAATCCATAAAAACCCTAGTAGAGAATTAATATAATTTAAAGTGATTGATTCAATGGCAGAAAGAGTTAAACTCTCAGAATTCACTATATCCAGGTCAAAAGCCTTGACAGACTATTAACTTCGACAACAAAAAGTTCTGGGAAAGAAGCCAAGAAAGATAGCACCAAGATAAAGAGCTGCAAATCTTAAGAATGACATTCTCTCTGAATCTAAAGGACCACCTTACTTATACTTTTCTTTTTAATTTAAAAAATATTTGTCTTATAAACTTGGAGGCAGATAGTCAGGACCTATCAAAGGTAAGGGCAACAAGCGTTAATCTTTCTCTCCAGATTCATTAAAATATCAGAACTGTCAGGAGGCACCCTAAGTTGCATGCCAGAGTCCAGGTACTTTGGATGAGATAAGGTTTGTCTTTTTTTTTTAAAATATGGTAGGAATACATTAAAAGAGAAAGACTAATTTTTAGAGGGAATAGAGGACATAAATCTGAGTTTGCTAGGTTGAAGTAACTGGAAATGTCTTAATGTTTCTCTGCATGTGTTTTGAAATTAAATTATGTAGCTGGTGTAAAAGACCATCCTTGACTAAATAGAGTGCACACAGAACTGGCCACTAATAACTGGGCATTCTGAATGGGAGATCTGAGAGACACTAATCATCATCAAAATGGTTAAAAAAAAAAAAGAAAACAATATTGAGTAATACAGTTAGTAAAATTATAATTACAGTCCAGAGAAATAATCTAATCCACTATTTATGATTTATTTGTCTAGAGGACACCTAGAAACAACCTGAGTATTAAAAAATTAAAAGAGGATATGCCATCTATGTAGAGAAGGAGATTTACTATAACTTTCATTTTGAAAAATCTCTACCTTCCAGTATCTTTGATAAGAAATCAGTGATCTGAGAGATGTATTAATTCAATACAAGCACATGTTGTCTATAAAATACAGTTCCAATTATTTTGGCAAACAAAAAATTTATACTTCCTGTTTTGTACCAGAATATATGAATCTTTCAGAAGTTTCATAATTTTAAAAATCAAAATATAAGTAAGTGAACTTTGAAGGTGGGTACTCTGGGAAATAGAATCTGAGACAGATATTTAGGTCCAGGAGATTAATTGGGAAGTACTCTTTTGATGAACAATGCAGAGCAGCAAAAAAAAAGGGCAGAATTAGCAGAACAAGAATTTGAACTGAGATTCAGTCACAACAATGGTCTCAGCTAATCAAAATCAGAGCTCTGGGATGGGGAAGATCCTGCACATTTGTTCCATATTGATCAAGGGAATTTGTCCTTTACATCCCTTATGTTGACCAGTCATTGGATGATGGCTTCTTGGGTAGGAGGGATAACTTAGGGCAAGAAAGCTTTCTTCAGATGAGAACAGTTCCAGGAAAGGGGATCAGTTGATAATTGTCAGCCTCCAGCATCTGGGGAATCAACAACTTATTCTAGTTAGTAGGGGAATTCTAGGAAGCCCCAAGAGCATCCAATACACCATCACCCCTTGTGTTCTGTGGAAATACTATTTATATATGTTAGAGAAGTATGTTCTCCATAATTCTGGTCAGCTGCTTTTCCTGGGGTACTTACAAGTTGACGTGTAGTGGGATGAACTAGAGTCCTCACTGCTAAGCCTGATCGGTGTTATATTCCTATAGTTGTGTACTTTCAACTGCAATTGATGTTATGCTTAGTCTACTACCAAGCCTACAGTCCTCTCACATTTGCTTGGGACTTCTCTTTCAGAGGTTTACCTCATGGCCTGAGTAATCACCTCATCCCCAAGTGATTTGAGCTCCTGTTCAACCAAGCACTTCTCAGATCATGGTTACTGAACTTTCCAACTCACTGGCAAAATTTGTCAAAGGAGAGATGCACAAGTGGAACACCGAAGAGTATAATATGGTAATAGTTTTATCATGTCCTGATGATCAACATTAATTAGGGAGAGAGACTCCTTTTCTTGCCTTCTGTTCTCTTAAGCCGTTAAAAAAAGCAAGTACATCTGAGTAGTATAACTCTATGTCTGCCAAAGTCTACTCCTGACAAATTTTACACACACAAACGTACACACACACACACACACACACACACACACACGACTTTCTTCTGAAGTAAAGCATGCAGCTTCTAGATAAGAGATCAGAACTACTTACAGCAATAACAGCATCATTTCCCCTTAACCAAATCTCTCTGGGACAATGTAATGAGGGCAGTTGTCAGCTGCGTATACAGGGGACTGTACTACTGATGAGGAACCTGAAAAAGATAAATTTGGAAGCATACAGAGGAACCACTGCACAGCTGCCTACCTCCTCTCCTAAGAAAGAGAGAGAAACCTTATTTCCCTAATGTAAACAAATGTTCTCTGAGAGAGGTCTCTAGGTTTTTACAGTCCTTTGGAATGTAAACTAGCGGGTTTTATCCTTCTTTGAAATGCAAACAGAAAGCTCAGAAAAGATAAACCTATAAATCTCTCAGAAGTACTTTACTCTTAGGGTTACTATTCAACCATTCTTTAACCTAGATTGACTGTATTTTTTGTTCTGAAAGCCCTGAACATTCAGAAGCATGAAAATACTTTCTCTCCTATTTCATATCAACACTAATACACTTCTCCACATATATATGAGAAACAACTCCTCTATGATTCCCAAGGGCCTCTCTTTCTCAGTTGAAATTTAGGAGGTTAAGTAACATGCAGGCCCAGCTCTGCAGTTGTTTCCAGGGCCACAACTGGTTCCCATCACCTTCCTCCTCCATTATTTATTCTAAATCCTCACTCTCAGCTATATCTATGCATATTTTGATGATTTACATTGTGACGGTACTCAAACTCTCATTCGTGAGTCATTTGAATTCTTGGTAACCATAACTCTTCTCAGGTTAGGAATGCTGCACATATACATTCACAATTACAATTAGGCAAGAAAAACTAAGGAATGCTGAAGTGAATCACCAAGGTCATACAACTATTCCTTTCTGTCCTCATTGTGTAAAATCATCACTATCTCTTTTTGCTGATCAGAAGTAACCACCCTTGCCACAACAGTGACTTCTTACCTTCTGGTTCAGGGACACAAATGATCTAAAGTTGTAGTTCAGTGGGATGCTTGCTATGTCATGGGAGAGTGCTCTTACGTGGAAGATAGTTCTCCAAAATCAACCTTACATTTCACTGCCCTTGATTCAGCACCTTCAGGATCCAATCATACCATCTTATCTCCTGCTAGTATTGGTTGACTAAATTATATAATTCCTTCATAGTATAGTCTGTTCCTTTTTTACTATGCCTCGCTCTTTCCACATAAGATAGTATGTGAATTAGTGCTTCTAGTAGGTTAAATAGTGGAACATACTGCTGGGAATGAGAATACAACCTTTTCTGGAGCTCTGTTTCTTTCATAATTAAGTCTCAGCCCATATCCCATGTATTTTCTATAATTCAGCTGTAGTAAACGAGAGTCCCTGTATATGCTGCCAGGGCCATCTGGCTTTCACACTGAGGTTTTAATCAGAGATTAATAATCCATATCCTTTCTAAGGCATCAGTTAAACTCAGCAGTATCCATTGGATTTCATAAAGTTATTTTTTACTACTTCCTATATAACTCTCAAAAATCCTAAGCCCTTGTACTTTCCAGCACATTCCCTTCCACTGATATTTCATCTCAGTTTAATAGCAATGGAATTTCAATAATTATACCACTGCCACAAGACATGGGCTATTAGTGATTCAACTACCACTATTGATGGGGTATTCACTGCCAACCAGTCAGCAAGCAATCCAACTCTAAATTCCCATTTTCCAGTTGGCTACTTTGGATGATTCCCAGCTCCAACTATCAATTGTCAGGTTCTATGGGAAACTGACTCCGAGACAAAGATTTACGTACAAGCCTTTTTTTGGTGGTAGGATCTACATGTGCTTTTTGTTTGTTTTTCAGGCCACATAGTAGAATTAGCCAAGGCTACATTCAGTAAAACCAAGTCAAGATTAATCTTCTCATCTGCTCTCCTGTCCCACCCTGTATGGTCACCTTGTCTAAAGAAATCCCCCTTCCCCAGCAAAGGACCTGTTCCTGATGTGAAGGCTTCTGGGAAGTGAAGTCCAAAGTCCCAGTGGGCCTGCTCTTAGTCCCTCTTCCTGGTCCTGGGTTGGCTCAAACCTTATAAGGGCAGGGTTTATAATGGTTGCAGGACCTCTCCCATTTGGTTCTGTAATTAGCCCTTACCCAGAACACCTTGTAAAACCGAGAAGAACCCAGGGCTGTTCATTCCTTTTCCTTTTACAGTCACCCCAGCATGATGAGATAATGAGAGTGGGATTATGACATCATAAAACAGAGGCAGGAAGGAAATAGGGAAAAGATGTTGAGGGCACCATATTTCCTATGCAAGAAAACACCTTTTCTTAAATCTCCACCGCTACCACTATGTCAGTCAAAGTTTTAAGTCCTTTTTAAAAGAAACAATGTAGATATTAGAACGTGAAGAGGCTGGGAAACAGCTAGATGTTTTCTGGCTCTTATGTAAATTTGAGTCTCAGCTAGCATTAAAGAATTCAGAGAAATTGACAATATGATGGAAAAAGAGATTTTGAGCAATGCCTTCATGTTGTGAATTCTCTATAGGACAGTTTTGAGTTCTTTTTTGATTGGAAATTAATAGTAATGCAAGTAATTGTCACTATTAACACTTAGTGACAAGTCCCTTGAAAGACATCTGGCTTCTCTAACCATTTTGTGTCCCACTGAAGTCTGGATAGGTATATAGCTGTGATCAGTTTGAAAGTAAAGCCAGTGGTGGGGATCTTCTCCTCTGAGTGAAGAAATGGGGGAGGAAGGAGTCACTAAGTCTGCAAACTGGTGTGGGAGTGGGGTCAATGTATTTAGGGCAGGTTTTTTTTTTTCCTTTCATTAACTTTGTTTAAATGGGTTTAACATTTTTGACAGATTTTTAGTCCTCGCTTTTATTTAAAAAGTACTGATTTTTAAAACTAATGACTTAAAACTGTCACACAGACACACACAAACACAACATAATCTATAAAATAATCTCCCTTCATTCCAAAGGTTTTACTAGACATTGCTACCATTAGTAAGTCTTTTACTGTTAAACTTAAAAAGGCAATTAAAACAAACAGTTCTGAGACCATTTTTTCTACCACCAATTAAGACTGTGGTAGTAGTGGTAGTAGGTGTTATGCATAATATTCACTTAATCTTCTGAGCTTTCTGAGCAAACTTGGTGACCTTGCTAACTCCAGCAACCTTCTTGTCCATTGCTTTGATGATACCTGTAGCAACAATCTATCTCATATCATGAACAGCAAAATAATGCAGAGGAGGTCAGGAAAGCTCTCAACTCACATGGACTTCCAGATGATGGCTTTAAAGCCATCATCCAGCTTCTTACCAAAATAGCCAATAATCCTCCTTCAGCTCAGCAGACTTGCAAGCAGTGAAAGCTGTGTCACAAGCCAGCACAGGTGCATTGCCAGCACTGATTTCCTCTAGATGATTCAGGATAATCATCTAAGCAGTGAAGCCAGACAGCTGTTTCCATTGGTGGGTCATTTTTGCTGTCATCAGCCATGCTGCCATAATGAATACCTTCGACAGACATGCTGAAGCCCATATTGTCCCCAGGAAGGTCTTCACTCAAAGCTTTAATTGGTGCATTTCAACAGAAATTTCTAGTCAGTTGTATTGTTGATTGGAGCAAAGATGACCACCATGTTGGGTTTAAGAACATCCATTTCCACTGGACTCACAGAAACAGCACACAATACAACCAATTTTGTAGACATCTTTGAAGAGCAGATGTAAATTCGTGTCTTTTGGACAGTTTGGTAACATGAGTTAGGCAGAGAGAAAAGTTGAACTGAGAGCCAGTGACAACTAAGGCTTTACTTGGTACTAACTCAGCTGAGACTCTCAGCCATCAACACTCCCAGTATGGGGGTTGAGGGAGGAATATTTTATTCCTGAAAGAGGTAAAGGAGGTGGTATCTAAGCATATACCATAGTATTCACTACAGTGGCTAAGATAAATATTAAAATCATGATGGTAATTACAATGACACCTGTGGCATTAAAACTAAATATCCACATATATCTTTATACAGTTTGTAAAAGCAATTTGATGATTGATACATGACAGTATACCAAAAATGTTAAATTTAAAAGGAAAATCCCCTTTGACCAAGTCGAAAACTGTAGGCATATAAAATAATTCTGAAGTTAAATTACAAAGGGGAGAAGTAATGCTCAAAAGCCCAGGGAAGTAATGGATATTTTTATGAATATAAACATGGGAAATATAAAACCATATACTGATTTGAAATTAAAATATATAGCATTGTTTTCCAGTAAAGTTTCAAAGGTTCTGATGTTTTATAACAAAATATTGTTCTTCCTCTCTCTATGAGATTAATTTTATACATATATCTTAATTATTATTACATGTTTAAGTTTTGTTTCAAGCACAAAGAAAATCAAATTATTTTTAGTGGTTCTGTTAGAAAGAAAATGCACCTAACCCCTTATCATTTCATTTTCCTGTTTATACTTTAGAAGATTATGTTTTTATTCAGTGAATAGCTCTATATTTTCACATATTTTGGATCTGAAGTATAAAATTATACACCCTGAGTACTGTAACTCAAACTGTGATAAATCCAGCAACTGCTTGACGTCACAATGTTCTTATTATCTCCCAAGCAGGGTGTGTCTTAAATAGACTCCCACCATTATCTTAGGTCTCTTTTTGTTGTTTAAATACATTGTGTATTAATTGACGTATTTGTCTGAATGACCAATGTTTATAACTTTTCCACTTATTGAATATAGAGACTAGCAATTCCATTAATAGTATGTAAATATCTCTCTTTTTTTGACCTACTGAATCATCTTAGAGTGAGAACAAAAAATAGCCTTAAATTTACTTGGAGATCATATATGTCTGTTTAATTAAACTGACTAAGGTTACTCTCCATGCCTCTGTGAGGGTCACAGCCAAAAAGGCTACAGGGACCTTAATTTATACTATTCCCTGTTGACTGAAAGACAAAGGTGCTGACCAGCATAAGGTTACAGCATTTGTATAATGGTCCAAGACTGCTGTCCATAACAAAATAGACTGGAGTAAATTGGAATCTTCCTCAGTTGTAAATTATCTTATTCTAGATTAATTTAAATTAACTAATCTTATTCTGACAGAATGTAACAATTGAAGAAAGTTGGATGGGCTGCAGAGTTGAAAACAAACCCCCAAACAAAGTCAAATATACCACATAAATTTGTGACTTAATTAGAAACTTTGAATGGTGAATACTGAGGTAATGGATAAAAACACTTAGAAACTGACAACCTGGATATTTTTCATTATTGGAATAAGCCTATTTCTGGGCTTTTCTTATGATTATACTCATGATCTATTTATCCATCCCAATGCCCACAACACACTGTTAAATTTTATTGTTTGTAGTATCTCTATATCTGGCAGTCCCTTCTTGGTTTTCTACAGTATAGTTTTAGATTTTAATGGTTATTTTTTTCAATGAAATTTTGTATTACCTTGTCAAATTCTATGAAATGTCTTATTGCCATTTTCAATAATATCACATTAGTTTTGTATCTCTAGTTTCTTGAACAAAGCACAACATTTTATGTTTATTACTTTTCTATGTTTTAAAATAGATTTTACACATTGATCAAAATAATGTTATTCTTCATTAGGTTAATTTTATATGTATATAAATGTATAAGAACTGGGATCTATACCTTTTGGGGTAATACCGCTACAAAATATCTGCTAGAAGTAATAATTGAATTTAGCAAGGATATAAGTTACAATGTCTACACACAATAATCAGTTGTGTCGCTGCATATAGCAGCAAAAAAAAAAAGGGGAAAATGAAATGTAAAATAATTCCATTTAACTTAACATAGGAACATATTTAACAAAAGATATGCAAAAAGATATAGGTGGAGCTTCTGGGTTGGTGAACACATGAAGATCTGGGGGGAGCACTGTTCTTGGAGAAGGCATGGAAGTTCCTCACTGTTTCCCCATACCTTGCCCTATGCATCTCTTCCATCTGGCTGTTCCTAAGTTATATCACTTTATATAATAATAACCATCCTAATACCTGTGAAGTGATATCTTATTGTGGTTTTGATTCCCATTTCCCTGATGATTAGTGATGTGTGGTTTATTTTTGTATGTTGTTTGTATACTGCAATTTTACTGAAAAAAAATTTATTACTTCCAACAGTTTTTTCTTGTGTGTGTATGAATCTTCAGGGTAATAAACCAGTAATCTATGTCTTGGTATCTCAGCTATTACTTTCAAAGCAGTAAATTGACTGTGGAACAAAGGGACCACAAATGTCAGTCTCTCTTCTCTGGACCTCCCTGCTCTCCAAGATTATGGCTTCCAGATCTAATTTCCTTGGTAGCTATTCAGAATCTTCATGAAAGGTTCCAGAGGAACCAAAATTTTTTTGAGGAACCATATGAAAATCCTTTACTTTACTTATCTATTAAGAGTTCATATTCAGACAACAGAACTGTTCATGACTTGATCCTGTGTAGACTCCAGGAGATCCTGTGGTTGGCTCTGTTACCACCTCTATATGGCACATGCAGTTTACAGACTCACCGCCTTCTGCCTCTTGTGAGCACATGCGGTTCATCTGTGTGACGTTCCATAAGTGGCACACACGTTGTGAAAGCAGCCTGGCCATTTAGATCCCCCAGGACTCACAGTTTTCTCTTTTTTAGTTTGCTCTTTCATAAATATCACTCACAATGTAGACAGCTGCTAGGTCTAGGTATCATACAATATGTCTGTCATATTAATAAAAACAGTAAACATGCATGCATTATTTTACCTAAACACAATTTAAAACTAATTCTAGGACACATCTTGCTCCTGGTATTTTATTTTAGAGATACTATTAGATGTTCATGGTAGTTTTAATACGAAGTATTTCAACTTAAATACTAGCTATAAGATATCAGATATTGTTTTATCCAAAGCTTCTAAATCACAATAAAGTAGTTATTAAATGACAAAAAAGATGTATAGGTACATATACATACATGTATTCATATATATGGAGACAGAGAGAGAGAATGTTAGTGCTTGCTATCTATATCATGTTTATAGATTAGAAGCCTCTATATTGTTAAGATATTATTTCTCTCCAAATGGATTGATTCAAACCAAACCCAAAGTCCCTACAAAAACTTTTTAAAAAGAAATTTATGATATTCTTGAGGATTAGGGTAAGGTTTGGATTTACCACATTAGAGAATGTGGCACTCTGTTCCTTCTCAAGTAAAGGAGTTAAGTATTGAAAATAGTGTTTGGGGAAGATTTTTCTAAAAATCACCTGGAATGGATTGAAACAGGAGACCTATGATTTGGTCTCAGTCTTTTAGTGAGGCTATACCTCTGTTAAGTAAACTTCATAGTAATTTTTCAGTCTTTATCCTCTTTAGGCAGGATTGGATAGAGTTGAGTATTTATCTTGTTCCACGTGCAATGCTAGAACTGACTGGGAATTTTTCTCCCCCATACTCTGGTAATATCCCAGCACATTAGGCTCTGGTTAATAAGTTTCTCCTGAGGGCAAGCCAGGGCTTGTTAAGAATGGAGCACTCTGGTGTATTTCAAAATGGTCCTTTTTCCCTCTCTCTCTACTGGAAGTACTAGGAAAAATTTTTCTCTGGTATTTACTGTGAAAACCCAATTGAACTCCTGGAATTAAAGTTCACAGTGCAGGGGCTCCCCTAATGATTGGGTCCTCCTGGAAATTTTAACTTTCACTCTTGTCCACAGTGAGCATCCAACATTTGTCACATTTCAGGGTTTTCTGCTCAAGCATTGGTTTTCATGGTGGTTTCCTCTCCAAAGTCTCTGGAAACTGAGACTTCCTTTTTTCATTCTGGTGTGCCTCCAACCTTGGGGAGAGTGGTTTTCCCTGTGTCCTCTTCTCTCTTAGGGACAGAAGAAGAGTTGCTCACTTTTCAATCTGTTCAGTTTTTTTGTTTTTGCAAACATTCAGCCATTCTACACCTTTTGTTTGGTGAGTTTAATCAATTTACATTAAGGTAGTTACTGATAAGTGAGTACAACTATTGACATTTTGTTAATTGTTCCTGTTTGTCTTGCAATTCTTTTGTCCCTCTCTTCCTCTCTTGCTTTCTTATTTCTTTTTATATCATGTAATATTAAGAAAATTTTACCTAGTAACTTTTATATTAGGATTTAAAGCAATTTGCATATTAATTTAACAGTATTACATGATACTGCATATGCCTATATATTTACATTTGCCTATTAGATTAGTGCTTTCATATGCTTTTGTGTTGTTTAACATGTTTTCAATTCAATTTGAAGAAGTCCTTTAAGTATTTCTTGTAAGGCAGGTCTTGAGGTGGTAAGCTCCCAATGTTTTTGTTTGGTAAAGATTTTATCCCTCCTCATTCTTAAAGGATAATTCTGCTGGATATAGATTTCTTGCTTTGCAGTTGTTTTCTTTCATAATTTTGAATATATCATCCTATTCTGTCCTGGTCTGCAAGGTTTATGCCATGATATATGCTAACAGTCCTATGAGAGTTCCCTTATATATGATAAATTATTTTTCTCTTGCTACTTTCAAATTCTTTCTTTGTCCTTGACTTTTAATAATTTGCTTAATGTGTCTTAGTGTACTCTTCTATAGGTTGAAAGTATGTGGCCATGCTATTGTATCACAGAGGGACAAGGATAGTGTAGGGAGGGGAGTGGTGGATGAGTTGGTAATTCCTTCACCTCAAACTTACTTGGGACAGTTCCTTACACAGAGATGACTTGCAGGTTGATGTGTGTTTATAGCAATTGGGTACCCTTAGATCTGGTGCCTGCCATATGCCTGAAAATTAAATCAAACTATGACAACAGTTTGGAAGGATATGTCTGGGAAGCAAAGACATTTTCTCTGATAGTAGAAGTGACAGAAAGATGGCTACATTTTTATTGACCTGAACTTCAAGAGTTTATTGTCACAACATTAAGTTCATTTTAACTAACATTTCTAGATGCCACGTTTGCCATATTGCTGAAAATTGAAGTCTTCTCTTACTTTATAAACATGTTTGTAACTTATCTCTAACTTGAGCCATATCAAAGTGGTTCATATTTAATATAATTTATCATTTTAAATCAAATTTGATAAAAAATTCAGTGTAGTGCATCTTCTCCCTTATTGTTGGTATTTTCGTCATAGATAACAGGCAGAGGATTTAGAAGAGTAGAGAAAAATAAAAAACAATACATATTTGCAGGTTCTAAAGCTTGAGAAATCTTACACAATGATTTATTCATGGTGCCTAATTTATAACTCCTGATTTCTTGCTGATTTGCTACCTAGAGAATTTAAGATATTAACTGAAAGATTTGAACAGTAAAAAAATAACCCAGGAATCCTGCTCCTGGGCATATATCCAGAAGGAACCCTACTTCAAAATGACACCTGCATCCCGATGTTCATAGCAGCACTATTTACAACAGCCAAGACATGGAAACAGCCTAAATGTCCATCAACAGATGACTGGTTAAAGAAGAAGTGGTATACTTATACAATGGAATACTACTCAGCCATAAAAACCGACAGTATAACCCCATTTGCAGCAACATGGATGCTCCTGAGAATGTCATTCTAAGTGAAGTAAGCCAGAAAGAGAAAGAAAAATACCATATGAGATTGCTCATATGTGGAATCTAAGAAAAAAAAAAAACACAAACAAAACATAAATACAAAACAGAAATAGACTCATAGACATAGAATACAAACTTGTGATTGCCAAGGGGGTGGAGCGTGGGAAGGGATAGACTGGGATTTCAAAATTGTAGAATAGATAAACAAGATTATACTGTATAGCACAGGGAAATACATACAAGATCTTATGGTAGCTCACAGAGAAAAAAATGTGACAATTAATATATAGTATGTTCATGTATAACTGAAAAATTGTGCTCTACACTGGAATTTGACACAACATTGTAAAATGATTATAAATCAATAAAAAATGTTAAAAAAATTATGTCCAGAAAATTTTATTTTATTTTCTTATTTTTAAATTATTTATCTACCAGAATAATTTTTTCTCAGCAAGAAAGGATCTGTAGATAAGAAATTGCAGCCATTAAGTAATAGACTTATCCTTTGAAACTTGAATCGTGTAGATTAATTTTCTTGTCATCACCTGTATAATTTGTGACATAGATAAATGTTATTTGCATTAATGTTTTAAAGGAATAATAATTCTTGATTCGATTAAGTATTTGCTTTTCCTTAATTACTTGCACAGAATATTATAGCTTGTAATAATAGTAGAATATCAGATGTAGATCATTATTGAATAGTATCTTGATTAATATAAGTACATATCAATTTGCAAATAATAACAGCAGTGATTCTTTAGCCAATAATCTTTAATAGCCCATTTATATTTTTGACCCATTTTATATTATGAATTGAAATTGTTGTAATAATAAAAATTGCCTTTGGAAACAAGATTTCATCAGATTTTATTAGAAGCTATTGGAAAATAAGCAAGTTTTGAGATGGTAGATGCTTCCTTCATTTTAGACATTGTTAAGGCAATTCCCTCAGATGACAGTAAAACACTTTTAGGAAATGATGTGAAAATAGTGAAAATATATCTAATGCTTTTATTGTAACCTAAGGTCAGTCTCTGAATATATAAATTTTCATTATTCTTCAGTGTTCTGTGATTAGAGAAGAAAAGTTACTAAAGAATAAAGCCTGCATATTGCTTCATAATATCTAGTTGCCAATAATATACATTGATAAAAAGGATCAGGTTAACCACTAAATGAATTGTAATGCTATAAAGAATTGTGTCTTTATTTCTAACAGTTTATTATGAAAACAGACAAAATTCAGTTTCTAAAAGTTTCTATTCTCAACATTATTCAAAGGACATTTTGTATAGGTAACCTTTAAATTCTCATTTGTATTAATCTTAGTTGGATATAATTATATTAACATCATTTATTGAATACCAATCAAGGCACTTGTTTTCTCAAATCTGAGCATAATTTTATTTTTACAGCTAAAAAATAATTTAAGAATCTAAACCTAAAGAAATACTCCAACATCACATCTACTCTATTTGAAGTTGCTTTTTTGTTTTGTTAATGGTGGCTTTTAAAAAAAAATTTGAAAAGTATGTATTTCTTTGTCATCCAGTGTTTTAATTGAAACATTTCTTTTGGAGTATGGTACACACATGTATTTCAGTAATGGTGGCTTTTAATGGGCAGATGTTTTAAAGTGTGATGAAACACAATTTATCAATTTCTTTGTTTTATGGTTGCATTTTTTACCTCCCTAAGAAATACTTTCTACCAAAAGTGACCAAGATAATTTCTTTTTTTAAGACTTTACAGTTTTAGTGTTTAACAATCTTCCAATTTATTTATTTTTCTTTTTACATGACTTGGTTCTTTTGAGAAACGTATTGCAAGTTTAATTTGAAAACATATTCTTTTTTTTTTCTTCTAAGGAATATTGTGCCCAGATTTTAAAATTAAAAAAGAGGGCTTGTGTTTTTAAGGAAAAAGAGGAACCTGGATGTTGTAGTCTTTGCCAGAGAGACCCAAATGAAATGTCCCACTTGTAAACCGAACAGTAGGAGAGTATTGAACTCAAAGTCTTCAGATTTTCAATTATGTAAACAGGGTGAATTAAGCTCATAAAGGTTAAATCACTTTCCAAAGTCACACTGATACTTAATGGAACTATAAGAATATGAATCTTGATCTGGCTACTAGTTCATTAGTGATTTGAACATAATGTGCCACTTTCAAATTTAATTGTTTCTAACCAAGAAGGAAAAATAAATTTATATTTTAAACAGAGAAAAGAATTACTTTCTTTAAAAGTAATTTTAAAGAAAATTACTAGATCTCCTGCAGATGCCCCTGATCAATACCTCTGATCAAAACCTCTGATTCAACAGTTCCTCCTGCTGCCCAAAGTTAAGCATAAGCCTCATTTTTATACCATAAACTAAGTTTGCCTGACTTTATATTTTATATTTAGGGAATCATATATTTATATGTATTATATTTGTGAAATTTATCCTTTTATGTAGGAATAATTCACTCATTCTCATACAGTATCATTTTGTACAGATTATTTAATATTCTGTTGATAGACTTGAGTCATTTCAGTGTTCTGAATGTCTCTATGAATATTCTTGTATGTGGGTTTTGGAGCATGTATACGGACATTCCAATCTGCTATATATAGCCTAAGAGAAGAATTGCTAAGTTATATTGTGTGTGGGAATTCAGTTTTGTTAAACTCTCCAACGTGCACCAATTTCACTTCTCCCATCAGCTACTGACAGTTCTACTTTGCTCCGTATTCTTACCAAGACAGAGTATAGCTATTATAAATAAACAGGTTTTCATAGTTATGCTGCATTGCAGAGAGGGGGTCAGCTCTTTATATCCCTACATTGGCAATAACTGGGTGAAAGCTCTTTCCATTTCAGGACAGTTCCTTAGATGAAGGATGGTGGCAGTGTAGCCAGATGACTCCATCAGCTGGAGAATAAGTCATTTAGTACTGAAGGGGTTGATATGCTCAGTGCATAAGAACATTATATTAGTCCAGCTCATAATTATGTAGCAATAGCAGTTTTAGGAATAGAGTAATCAAATGGTTAAAACACTGGGGCTATTTACAGGAAAATGCCTTTTTCCCTTCAACAATACTGACTTCATGAGGGATACTAAAGTCATCCTAATAAGAATTATGGACGTTACCAAAGCTTTTCCTTTAGATCTTTGAAAGAATGCATGTTGTTTTTAATAGATCTTGATTTGGTCTTTTAAATATTAATTCAAAATCAAGTCACAATCTCAATAGTTAGGAATAACTTTATCTTAAAAAGTGATTCAGGTCATTGCTAATGTAAAATCAATTAGGTGCAACACTTCTTAATTCTTAGAAAAGGAGCTAGTTAATACTGTTCGTGCCCTGAGCTGTGATTAGAAATTTGTTTTATATGTGACATTATTTGATTAGTATGTTTTTTCCAATGCTTACAAACACAATACTTGTTCTAGCATATGCTATGTGGTGGTAGAAAGATATAATTTATCATGATATATTTTATCTGAATATTTTCATTGTTAATATATTTTCTATCCCTCCTAAATTTGTATTTTTTTTTACATTTTTGGGGGCATATACCATACAGGTAATTTTCTTTTAAAATCATTCTAATTTTAAATGCCAAAAACAACAGCAATAGGAGAAAACAACATATCCCAGGTAGTAAATTCTTCAAATACAGATATTCCTATTATCAGAATCACAAAAATGGGAGAAATATTACGAATGCAAAAAGAAAGAGACTGCTAGATATAAGAAAAGATAATATCTTAATATTTCATAGAAAACAAACAGATCAAGAAAACAGTTAAGGCAGTTGATTTTGTTACCTTTTTTTTAATGGAAGATGCACTGACCTATACAAGTGCAATCCCACTTGGTAACACAAAATGTGCACAGTGAAGCTTTACAGAAATAGTTCTTTTTCCTACAATCTCCACCTATAAGTACTCTATGCATCATTCATGGATCCTGTCAAATACCAACTTTTAAGAAATCATACCTGAACTGTTCAACTGGATGTTTTTCCTCTCTATTTCTCTTGTGTTATTTGCCACATTATTTGTTTTCACATTCATTTGGGGACAATTTTTACTACAGATGAAAATGCATGAATTTAGAGTATTTAGTTCTGGTTTACCCAGGGATTCTTGAACACATTCTTGCATTTAGTTGGTGTATAACATTTCTTTCAGTGAATGATAATTTCTCTTTCTGAACAAAAATAATACATTTTACACTAGTTATAATTATAATGCAGACGTGCCTCAGTTATTTTGATCATATCCTACAAAACATGAATTCAAAAAGGTAAGAAACTACATATTTACACTATTTGCATAAATAGATAGTCTGTGGAAGTGTTTAGGTATGTTCCATATTTAAGTGTGTGTGTTTGTGTGTTTGTGTGTATCATTTTCCCCAAAACTTCATGATGAAACAAAAAGACTTCAGCAATGGCAATGTCTTTGCATTGTGGTTCAGCCATAAAACAGTAAATTAGGTTATCATATAACTTGGTATCCTGCCCTCACTTGTGTACATGTGCATATGTGAAGTTTTATTCTTGTTTTACAAATGAAAAACAAGTCCCTAGGACTTTAAGTGATATATACAAAATCATAGAAACAGTAAATGAAGAGCCCTTGCACTCAGACAGTCTTTATATTTATGTTGTTGTTTCTAGTGTTTTTCTCTTAGTTCCTTTCTATTACCACTAAATAATTTATTTCTGTTTTTATGTTGTGATATTATATGTATTATTTTTTATGCTTGTAATCTTACATAATTTTAAGTTGATAAATGCCATCTTGTTTATTGATAATATACATTTAAATATTTATTAATAATAGAAATTAATAAGCATATATTTCCAATATATTTCAGAGGTGATTTAGCCTAGAACCTGGGTCATTATAAATATTTACTTCATATTTCATGTTAACATTGGACTTATAATGACAAAAAGTCATTATTGACAATTATGGATACTTTCATCTGAATAAAACTTTATGTGTATAAATTTATAAAACTTTTGTATGTATATAAAACTTTTTGTATGTTATAAAACTTTTATATGTATCAAACAAAATTTCAAAAACTCTCTATTAACTGAGAAATATTTTGAAATATTGCATTTAAATGCATACTGTATGTTTATTTAGTATAAAGCTTTCCAGGTAAAGTACAAGAATTAGTGTACACTTTTTTTTTAAACATTTTTTATTGATTTATAATCGTTTTACAATGTTGTGTCAAATTCCAGTGTAGAGCACAATTTTTCAGTTATACATGAACATATATATATGCATTGTCACATTTTTTTCTCTGTGAGCTACCATAAGATCTTGTATATATTTCCCTGTGTTATACAGTATAACCTTGTTTATCTATTCTACAATTTTGAAATCCCAGTCAATCCCTTCCCACCCTCTGCCCCCTTGGCAACCACAAGTTTGTATTCTATGTCTATGTGTCTATTTCTGTTTTGTATTTACACTTTGTTTGTTTTGTTTTTTTTAGATTCCACATATGAGCAATCTCATATGGTATTTTTCTTTCTCTTTCTGGCTTACTTCACTTAGAATGACGTTCTCAGGAGCATCAATGTTGCTGCAAATGGCGTTATGTTGTAGGTTTTTATGTCTGAATAGTATTCCATTGTATAAATATACCACTTCTCCTTTATCCAGTCATCTGTTGATGGACATTTAGGCTGTTTCCATGTCTTGGCTATTGTAAACAGTGCTGCTATGAACATTGGGGTGCAGGTGTCATCTTGAAATAGGGTTGCTTCTGGATATATGCCCAGGAGTCGGATAACTGGGTCATATGGTAAGTCTATTCCTAGTCTTTTGAGGAATCTCCATACTGTTTTCCACAATGGCTGCCCCAAACTACATTTCCACCAGCAGTGAAGGAGGGTTCCCTTTTCTCCACAGCCTCTCCAGCATTTGTCATTTGTGGATTTTTGAATTATGGCCATTCTGACTGGTGTAAGGTGATACCTCATTGTAGTTTTGATTTGCATTTCTCTGATAATTAGTGATATTGAGCATTTTTTTCATGTGTCTATTGATCATTTGTATGTCTTCTTTGGAGAATTGCTTGTTTAGGTCTTCTGCCCATTTTTGGATTGGGTTATTTGGTTGTTTCTTATTAAATCGTGTGAGCTGCTTATCTATTCTGGAGATCAAGCCTTTGCCAGTTTCATTTGCAAAAATGTTCTCCCATTCCGTAGGTTGTCTTTTTATTTTATTTATGGTTTCCTTTGCTATGCAGAAGCTTGTAAGTTTAATTAGGTCCCATTTGTTTATTCTTGCTTTTATTTCTATTGCTTGAGTAGACTGTTCTAGGAGAACATTTTTGAGATGTCTGTCAGATAATGTTTTGCCTATATATTCTTCTAGGAGGTTTATTGTATCTTGTCTTATGTTTAAGTCTTTGATCCATTTTGAGTTGATTTTTGTGTATGGTGTAAGGGAGTGTTCTAGCTTCATTGCTTTACATGCTGCTGTCCAGTTTTCACAACACCATTTGCTGAAGAGACTGTCTTTATTCCATTGTATATTTTTGCCTCCTTTGTCGAAGATTAGTTGACCAAAAGTTTGTGGGTTCATTTATGGGCTCTCTTCATGGTACTTTTAAACAAAATCATGTAATGATTAATTAGCAGAATGAATATATATATACTTATCAAAAAGTTGGCACTCCCGGGCTGAACCAGCCCATAGGAAGAAGAGGTTCATACGAGCTGGAGCTGCTTCACTTGGGAAGTTTCCAATTTATATATGGGCCTTTTCCTCAACCAGAAGCAACTTTCATTCACATAACTTCACTTAGAATTTCCCTGACTCACTGTCCCTACAATAAGTCACTCAGAGGCAGGGACTCCCTTTAACGGAGAAGCAGCCATTAATGAGTGTAGCGTAGCACTGCCCACTGGGCACAGCTGTCAGTGAGACCATCTGGGCCAGAGGGTCTTGTGTGTTTTTCTTCCTCTCTGCTTGGGTGCCCTACTCTATATCCTCCTCCAAAAAAACAGAACAAAACAAAACAAAAAAACCCCATATTTTATAATTATAATATGTGGCACTAATAGTCTGTGTGCCCCTGTCCCTCTGCAATAAATCATGCCTAAACAAATGAGTAGTGAAAAAATGTAACTTTTGCCAAGTGATTATTTTAAAACACATTCCAAAGGAGAAAGTTAGAAACATCTAGTATATTTCTTTGAGGAATCAGTTTTTTTCCCTTATATTTTCTCTCAGTAAGAAATTTTCAATCACTGAAAAACATATCCTTTGGAAAGAGCAATAACATATGAAATAAAATATAGGTACAATGAGGTAATCTCTCTGAAGCCCAATAACAATTTTAGGAAACTCTTCAGGCAAAAACAGAAAATCTCATTAATATCACTAGCTTATTTGGGAAGAAGACAAAAGGGTTCTAAAATGTAATGGCTACAATTCTTCAGAAGCACCCATCTGGAAAAACTCTAATATTCATGCTAATATAATTCTGTGTGTGTGCATGTGTGTATAACTTAGAAAACTGTTTTGATAATGTAGCATGAAGAATATGAGGGTGTTTTTAATTTCAAAAGTTCAAATTTGAGTCAGAATTTATATAATGTTATGTTCTTTCCATTTATAAGTAAAAATGCAATTTTATTCATTCTTCCAAATGTAATGATTTTTACATAAATAAAAAATAAAGCAAAATATATGTTTGTTTTTTAGTTTTCAGTTTTTCCTCAGATAAGAGTGATTATTAGTTCTCCAGAAATAAAATGTTCAAATTAATAAAAAAATAACACATACAATAAAGATTGTGCCTTCAACTGCAAATTAATTTGCTGAGTGTAGAAGCTGGATCATTTCAGTGAATTATAAGTAAATAAATTTCAAAATTGTAGAATAGATAAACAAGATTATACTGTATAGCACAGGGAAATATATACAAGATCTTATGGTAGCTCATGGACAAAAAATGGTGACAATGAATATATATATGTTTATGTATAACTGAAAAATTGGGCTGTACAATGGAATTTGACACAACATTGTAAAATGATTATAAATCAATAAAAATGTTTAAAAAATAAGTAAATAAATAAATCTGTTTTAAACTTTTTGCTTTTCAAGCCTTTTCTGTGGACAGTGGGTTAGTATCTTTCAAGCCCTTTATATTCCGAGTATAGTCCATGAACTAGAAGCACCAGCATATCTGCATTTTTTTTAGAAGTTCAGCATCTGGGAACCTCATACCACTATGAGAAACATAAAATGCTACCTTGCTTTGAAAAAAGTCTGGCATTTCCTCAAGATTTTAAACATTGAGTTACAATGTGATCCAGTAATTTCATTCATTGGTGTCTACCCAAGAGAAACAAAAACATATGTCTGCACAAAAACTTGTACATGGATGTTCATAGCAGCATTATTAAAAATAGGCAAAAAATACTAATAACCGAAATGCCCCAAATGTAGTATATCCATATAATGTAATGGTTAAATTACATTAATGTTTAAATGTTTAATCAGTGATTAAAAGGAATGAAGTACAGATACATTCTAGTACTTGGATAAACTTTGAAACATTGAGCTAAACGAAAGAAGCTAGTCACAAAAGACCACGTATTGTATGGTTATAGCTATACTGCATGCCCAAAATAGGCAAATTTATAGGAACAGAAAATAGATTGGCACTTGCCTGGGGCTGTAGGAGTTGGGGGCAGGGAGTAAGACATTCTTGCTAGCGTGCATAGAGTCTCTTTGTGGGACAATGAAAATACTCTAAAATTGATTGTGGTAATGGTTGCACATATATGAGAATATACTAAAAACCACTGAATTATACATTTTGAATGGGTAAACAGAAATGAATTATATCTCAATAAGCTGTTCTATTAAAAAATACAATTTTTGTATTTGCATCATCCAGGCCTTCTTAATGTTAAATGTGTGAGTTATTTGTGTAAAATTCTGTATATAAGGTCAAGAAAAAATTTAATTTAAAAAGTACTATATTCTGGATAAAAGAAGATTGATATTAATAAAAAAAACACTTATAATACCAGTTTGGGAGGTAACCTTGCATTGGTATTAATCATTTTTCTACTCACACAGTAGAGAGTGAAAACTCTGATTTGTCTGTGTACAAATTAATTGGTCAAGACAGCCAAGCTGTATATATTTCAGGAAAAAGAAATGCTTAAGAGCACGAACCAAACAACCAGATTATTTGGGTTTAAGATTCTTGACTGGCACTTATCTGTATAACTTTAATAAAGTTACTTAAACCTTCTGTGTCTTTGTTTCTTCATTTGTTAAATGGCAATAATACTAGTCTTTATGAGGGTTAATTAAGCTTATCACATATGACAGTTCCTAACATTTAATTTTTTTTTATTATTTCCTACAATGAGTACTGCCAATTCTACTATGACCATTGTTGAGAGGCAGTAGGCAAAATATAAACATTATTATATTATTAAATTATTCAAGTATGTAAGGTTTATTTAATAGATGCATAAGAAATTTTTATTAACAATATTAATGAGGTTATGCATAGGTTAAAAACACATCAAATTGTGCACTTCATTATGTTAACATTTTTTGATGTCAAGTGCTCTTAAGCACAGCCTCTAGCCTAAGAATAGGGGCTGGGTGGAGCAAGGAAGGCTGGTGGAATGGTAAAGCCCCCAACCTCTCACCTGGAATACAGTCCCTGTAATACAGATCTGAGGGAATGGCCTTCGGGCGAGGGGAAGTCCTGCTTCTTGTGCACACCCTCTTGTAATGCTTGCAATGGATCTTTCATCACGTTGTGCTGGGGGAGGAGGAGGGAGGCAGCAGGTTGTGGCTCAAGTGCCACAGACTTGTTGCTTTATGTAAATTTAATCATTTTTCTCATGAGAGGGTCTTTTTTTTTTTTTTTTGTATGCCCTTAGAACAAGTTCTAAACACTTTAAATGTGCATGTGTGTGGTTTTTTAAAACATTTTTACCAGTTACGGTTGTTTTTCCAGAGAGAGGGAGTATAGAGCTGTTCATGCCCTCATTCTGGAAGAGGAGCTTCACCATTGTGTTTTAAATCATCATGGTCAAGTATAATATTTTAAATTGAAGCCCCATAAAATCTTCCAACTAGCAAATGACTACTGGCTTGTATGTCCAAAGGGAAAATTATTGTTGTGTAAATGTTCATTTGATATTAATGGAATTTTACATTTATATGATAGCAATTTTAATGAAGAGATTTGATATCACTCTCCTTATGATTATTTATTAGAAAGACTTTAATTAGTTCATTATTAAAATTTACCATATATAAATTTGGAAGCAATAAAATAAAGATTGAAAAAGTTTCTGAATATAAATGGCAGTAAAAATGTATGAAATGAAATGATGGAGAGTGAAGATTAAGAAATGGCATGAGAATAAGATGGAAGGACAGGAAATATATCAAGGTCAATATAGTAGTTAAGCTTCACTTTCTGATTTCAGTGTTTTACAAGACAAAATCATAGTCTTAAAATATACAGTAAAATCAATTGAAAAAATCAATAAAAATAAGTCAGAATGATTACTAGCAAGTTCAATAGTGACACTCTAGACACAAATTATTTAAAGTCATTGAATACACAAGGGATATGATAAATGCTTGCAGAATTAACAAAAAATCACATCATTATTTTGTATTTCAATATTCTTCCATTTAATAATTTTTTTAATTTTTAAATAATAAATAAAGCAGAAGGAAACTTTTGGAGGTGAAGGATATGTTTACAGCATATTGCAGTGATGGTTTCAAGAGTGTATACTTATATCCAAACTCATCAAATTATATGCATTATATATGGGGAGATTTTTGTATCCCAATCATACCTTAATAAAGTGGTTTAAGAATTATTTTCATGTTTATCACACCAAGACTGCTTGCTTGTTGGATTATGTGTTATCTTAGCCCAATTTGTATCAATAGCTGCTACATAAAACTGTATAGTAACCAACTCATTATGTATTTGTTAATTGTGTTTAAGTTTGTTTAATATAATGATACATTCTCAAGTAACTTTGCAATTATCCACTGGTAGGCATAATTTTGGAAATATAGAAGTAAATATCATTTAGTGGTAGAAGCATTATTCCCAAATGAGAAAGGGAAATGATCAAAGGCAAATGAAAAAAATAACTAGGCTTCAAATTTGCCTTTTCATATCATTACCCAGCTCTGTTTTTATTAAAGCACCATAGTTTTAATTATGTGTATAGTCTGGAATCACAGAACATATAACTGAATTTTCAATTTACCATCTTCTAGCTATATAATTTTAACTTATAAGGCCCTCTGTTTATTTCTTGGTAAAATGATTATAGAATTAATACCTACTAATAGGATTGCTGTTGTTAATTAAACAGGTATAATGTTTGACATATGATGGTAATATTTACTAAGGGGTAAACATTATCATTGTTCAAATGCCATGTTATATTTTAACTTATATTTTTGAATTTATAATAACTTATGCATTGCATAATTAGCTGCCTCAAGTAT
This sequence comes from Camelus bactrianus, assembly GCF_048773025.1. Taxonomy (NCBI): domain Eukaryota; kingdom Metazoa; phylum Chordata; class Mammalia; order Artiodactyla; family Camelidae; genus Camelus; species Camelus bactrianus. The sequence continues at coordinate 16,566,067 of NC_133563.1, read as the reverse complement.
ATCCTATATGGCCAAATGTCTTATATTATACAGAAAAATCTCAAAACTCTAAATGAATGGTTTGTTAGCATATATCAGAATTACTTTGATGTATTGTTAAAACAGATTTCTACCCTACTCCCTGAGTTTCTGATTCAGTAGGGCTGGGTGAGACCTGAAAATTATATTTTAAAAAGTTCCCAGGTGATGCTGATTTTACTGGTCCAGGAACCACACTTTGATAACCAGTGCTCCAAATCATACAATAAATGAATTACATATTTAAAATTTTCATTTATCTCCCAAATTCAAAGTTGAATAGTATCTTACTTTTTCTTACCAAACTACATTTGTATCTATCCTCTTATAGGAAAAGTTTGTTCAGATTCCCTCTAGCTTTTTATGTTGACTTTATAGTTATCTCTGTAAGTTCTGAAGGTCACCATCTCTATTTCATTACAGTTTCTGTCTGAGAACATCCTCAGCATATCATTTACCCTGCATGTGATAATAATCAACAATTTTATAGCATTTACCATATGCCAAGGACTCTCTTGGACTCTTTGCATAATTCACTAATTTAAGTCTTAAAAGATCCAATGCAGTAAACACTAATATTATCATTATTGCTTTATAGATGTGGAAACAGAGACAAAGGTCATTAAAGGAATTGCCCAAGTTCACACAGTTAATAAACAGCAGAAAACAGATTGCCACTCAGGCAGTCAGTTTGCAGGGCACTTTTTCTTAGTTACTACTACAAATTATCTCAGTTTATAATATTGATCTGAATTTTTTTATGGTATCTACTCTTTCACATTTTTTCCCATAGTTAATATAACAATTGAATCAGGAAATGACCCAACGTAAGTGCTAATTTATTTGAAACATACCTAGTGACTCTATAAAGAGATTTTCCTTTTTCAGCATCTTGTTTTCAAGAACTTCAATATATAAAAGTTATGTGTATACCTATATGTACATGTAAGCATGTATGTATTATGTTTTGATGATTTTGTATATTTGCCACAAAATAATAAAGCCCCAGCAGATTAAATTTATATTGTTACATGATGAAAAAATACTGTAACATTTCTTATTGTGGCCATGATAAGTAAAGTAAAAAAATATGTCAAAATATGTATTACGTATCTCAAAGAGACATCCAGTAAATATCCTCACCTTCCTACTGGGAAAAATACGAAAAAGCAAAGAAAAAGATATAAACTTTATTTATAATTAAGTCTAATGTGCAGGCTACGATTATGCTTGTCAACCAAACTGACCTACAAGCTGAATCTCTGAATCAGGTAAATTAACCACTCAGTCAAAGTATAACTAAATCAAGGTAGTTTTCACCCTCTTCAGGATCAGAGCCCACTCCCGTGGGAAACTTATGCCCAAGGGAGAGAAGAAGACAGCAGTGTTAATTAAGTATTACTTAAAGCAATGAAGTTTTTTTTTTTAAATTCATTTCCAAGTTTCCTACAGTGAAATTAGTTAAAGGGGGTTGGAGGGAGAAGAGTTATGAGAAGAGAATTCTTGCTACTTGAAAAGAACCATCAGAGAGACTAAATAATGCCTCATGATCATTCCCCAGCTGCTTTTTCTTAACCCATTTGGCTTAATCATTAAGACCATGATCAAGCAAGGAGGAGGTTATTTGTCTTGTTACAGGTGATTAACAGTCTGACAGCACAAGCCTGCTCCCACCTTTCTGATACTGATCCACCCAAACAAACCCCTCCTTTGAGAATGGTTAATATTTTGCTGTCTGGGGCTCTGAAATAGATCTGAACAATTCACTAATTAAATTTCATGTCAAACCTACTCTGCTCCATGGCTGCAAATCTGTTCTCTATTTCATTTCTCATCCCAAATTAGGTTTATCCAGATAACAACATAGCCTTTCAGGAATTATCCAGTGAGTTTAAATGACTTCATTAAGAAATTTAATAATAAAATTCATATAGATATTCAATAATAAAATGCCAATGCCATAGACATACTATGAATTTGAATATAAGCCCCTTAGCAGTATGAGCTTTCCAAGGAGATAATAAATTCAAAGATTAAATCCTCTCACTAGTTTAATTTCAAAAGAATTCAAGTCTTAAATAAAATATCCTGTTGTGTGGGTAGTATATACTTCTTAGACACTGCAGCAGCATACTGAAATTACCTATATCCCGTAGTATGTTAATGATCCAAAGGAATTAAAATCTGTCCCAATATCTTATAGTGCTTTGTCTTAGCCAAAGTGGTTCTTCAACCTCAGATGGTGAATTCTGTCTACTGCCTGAATGTAAGACATCTTTCACTGGAACTACTGTGGTTCTTTTAGAGACCCAAAAGTTGAATTAGCTCAAGGCCAAGTCTTGAGGTATCTCACATACTGTTATTTAACAGGTCAAAAATACTACAGAATTGACAACTATCAAACTTAAAAACAAGCTTATTCCCACTCTTAGAGGAATTAAGTGCAGGCAAAACTATGTTTTCAGAATCAATCTCTTTGTGATGCCTAACATAGCAAGGATTCAGTGATATTTGAGGGGGAAAGTGTCGAGGAAGACTTTTGTTTTCAAGTCTATCTGCATACCAATCAGTTAATGACTTTTGTTCAGAATTAGCAATGTGTGAGCTTGAGTTAAACTGACTGAACAACAATAAGCTGTTAATCAACTATATATATTCTTCTATTTAGTTTTATATGTTTTCTGTATCTGGGCTAAAATATGCTTAGATCTCTTAGGTCCAAGAAGACTGCCTCCTAGGGAAAGTTTTCAGGTAGTATTCATATATCTTCAACTAATAAACAGCATTTAGGATAATTATAACTAAAACTAATATTTTAAATCTGAATGTTAAAGTATATTTAACTTAGAGAACCAGTACTGTCTTGTTCTCCTTCGGTGCTGCCTTTCTTGACATAGACAACCTTGTCTATGTATGCCTATTCATATTTAAAGGAATAGATCTAAAGTTACCTACCTAAACCTCTTACTAATAATTTCTCAGTAGTGCTAAGACAAGCAAAGCTCATTAGTTAAGCAGATCTAGAAAGATTACATTATTTTGAAAACAATTTATGCCTACTAGAAAAATGTGTGTCTGTATAGAGACAAATGGCAGCCTCACATTCTGAAGTTGTGTGCCTCTCCTCCAGGCTGCTTCTTTGCTGAAGTTTGTGTGGGTAGTATATGCTTGTTGGACACTGCAGCAGTTTACTGAAATTACCTACAAATTTGTCAAGAACGGCCATGCAGCCAGCCCTCACTTCTGCCAAGGCCTAAAATTTACTACCTGTATTCAAGGTGACTTAGTGGATAGCTCTACCATAAACTGGAGTCAAAATACAATGTGGCTTCTTCTTTAGGCTAGAGCTGTTAAAAGTCATTTAATTACCGCAACAACCTTTTCAGCCACATAGAAGCCTCTACAAACCACCAAGTTAAAAATGCCTTGTCCACGTATTAACCAAAGTTTCTGCACTCTGCCTCATCACAGGACCTCGACATGTTGTTTAGGTCTGAAATTCTATTCCCTTCTTTGATTCTTTCCATTTCTGACCAACGTCCAATTGCCAGGGACTTTGCAGCAACTCCTCAAATAGTCACTCTATTCTCTTACAGAGCTGAGAAATAAAGGAATAAAAGATGGTGATTCAACTATTATTCTTGTTGCTAATAGTTTAATTGGCCATGTTATTTTGCAGATCCAAATGGACCTATAAACTGAACTCCAAATTGGGAAGAGTTAAGTTACCTAGACACACAGAAGCAGTCCTGTGGTGGCAAGGATTCCCATATGGTGATCCTAGAGGACAGGAGGAAGCTATCTTCCAATAGAGACAAAGGTATAGCTGAATTGAAGATGTCCAGTTCATTTTTCTGACTCTTAACAAACGATGAATGATTCTATCTTTTCTGACTAGAGTGAGTAAAGTAAGGTGGAGGGTGAAGGGGAAGCAACTGTATGGGACAAGTTTGCTACTTATATTTGAGTAGAGTGATGAAGAGTATCACCTAAAAGCTCACAAACTAGTGAATTTATAATGTTCAGTAACTTCAGGTTTTAGATATCATTTAATGCAAAAAACCTCTAAATATTTAATAATATACTAAATTACTAAACATATAAATTGCTATATATATACTAACAATAAAAATATAAACTATATTTTTAAAGAAAATTTACTGAAGCAAATTATGGGCTAATTTATTTTACATCAATTACATCTGTAAGTCCAGGCAAGTATTTTATCAAATTAAAGTTTATATCTTTATTTATACACGTGAGTCCCCAAATTGTTATGCTGATTGGTTTAATTTCTAGGAGATGGAGGGAGGACCTATTTGGAGAAATAGTGATTGTATCCATAATTTAAATATAAAAAATGAATAAGCACACTTTTATGATGAATGGTTAACTCCATTTGGGCAGAAATGTTCAGTTACTTCTAAGCCTTTCAAAACTTAGAAATTTTTCTATTGACATTTATGAGCTCAAAAATCAATGGAATCAATTTCCCTTTTTATTTCTGTTTGTAGAATTAATAGATTATTCTTTTATCAAGGTCTAATTTATAACTAAAAGACATGTTAGGTCTTCCTCAGTAGTAGAAAAGCTCATTTGTATGGTTGGTCATTGGAGTTGAAAGGGACTTCAAAAATCATCCAGCCCAGTCATCTCAACTGGCATCTATGTTAGGTCTCACAGCAAAGTATATGGCAATAATGAGATGATATTCAGCTCTTCTGATTTCTCTTTCAGTATTCTTTATCTGTACCAAATTGCCTCTCACTTTTGCCCTACTATTGCCATATTCAAGATAATTTCAATGAGCTCGGAGAAAAATCACATTAAATGATTCATTTGTCAATACTGATATACTGAAATAGAATCAGCTTAGGGACAGTCCTTGAGTCCTTAGGAGTATTAGGAGTTTGGCCAACAGCAAACTTTATCCTATTTTTCAGTTACAGGAGGTGCACTGAACCTTGCTATCTCTAAGTCATGCAGCTTAGGAAATACTGATAGCCTCAGTCAATCAAAGACTGAGCATTAAGTCAATGGTAGTTTCAGTACAGGTGTACTTAATGTTGTGATCAGAGAAAGCAAAATACTTATTTCAACTATTTCAATTCTGTTGATATAAAAGGATAATTTATTTTGTGAAATAAAATGCTACTAGGATAGTAAGAATGACATTTATGTATTTAACATATTATAAAAGGTTGAAAGTTAACAATTTGGCAATAAAACATGCCTTCTATGAAAAATGTGTAGAGTTTCTTACTTTACATGACTTTAGGAGTGCCTGGAAAGCTCCTAATTCCTTAACTATTTTTCTCATGAGAATGCCCCTATATTTGAAATTCCACTGTTATAAATTACTGCTTTACTTTTAAATTACTATTCTGTTAAAATGGAATTGTGTCTTCAAACAAACATTTACGAAACAGAAACAGACTCACAGAAATAGAGAACAAACTTAAGGTTACCAGAGGGTAAAGGGGGGTGGGAAGGGATAAATTGGGAGTTTGAGATTTGCAAATACTAAACACTATATATAAAATAGATAAACAACAAGTCTATACTGTATAACACAGGGAACTGTATTCAAATTTGTGGTAACCTATAATGAAAAAGAATATGAAAACAAACATATGTATGTATATGTATGACTGAAACTTTATGCTGTACACTGGAAATTCACACAACATTGTAAACTAATTATACTTCAATAAAAAAAAAGAATGCAGATTTAAAAAATGGAATTGTGTCTTTATAAGATGGCATCTGAATAAGATAGAAGAGGGGAAAAGAAACCCTTCTGGGGTAATGGAGTATAGCTAATTACCAAACTAATTCACACAAAGGGGCTCATCAAAAATGGCACATTCTAGGAAGCAGGGAATCTATTAGTATTAGGAAACTATACAAAAATAAAGGAGAAATAAAGTTCACTAATCTTTAATGTCCTGCATTAGCCTCACAGTCTATACATCCTACACTTGAACTGATGTGCTGGTGACCTGTGTGATAGTGGCCACAGTTCTTGAAACATGGCTTTACTTCTGTGAAGTTCATTGTTCTTCTTCCTTGTCCCCTCCTTCTCCTTCACCCCCCACCCCCCACCTTTGGTTACAACTGGTGGATCTGGGCAAGTTTCAAAGTATCATATACACATGCAAAAATTTTTGCCATACCAGCTCTAGTCTGGAATGCCCTCATCCTTTAAATCTTATCCTTTAAAAAAGAAAAATTCAGTTTCTAGAAATGGAGTCTGATTTCTCCTCTGCCTCATTACTCCCCAAATTATAATATTATGAAGAAAGCCTCATTTCCAAGACATCTTTCATTCAAAGACTCCCACATTAAACTATGACTTCCTCCTCCTTGGGTGAACATGTCACAACCTCAGGAATCAGAATGTATCATGTAGTATTATGTAACTGCTGCTTTCTTTACTAATTCATTTGGACAACATTTATTTATTGAGCAATGTGTCAATAAGTGTCTTACAAGGAAACAAGAAACATTCTGGGCAATTTGTTCAGAAATAACTTTATACAGGGAATCTTATACATAATACAGGAGCTGAGAAAACAAAAGGGAGATGGGGAAGTGACATGAAAAACAGCAGTTGAGAGGACAGTTAACATCTAGGATAGGACAGAAACAGAAATGAAATAGTAATTCTAGAACTCAGAAGCCAAGCCATCTGTAACTATACAGGGACTCCCAGGAAGGAGTAGGACAAAGAACTTGGAGAACAAGGGTGAGGCACCCACTGCAGAAAAATCAACTTCAGAAGAAGCCAGAGAAAGAGAAATATCCTGGCTCCTCCCCTTCTCCATTTTGTTTTCCAACAGTGCCTCCTTGTGGTTGAACCTAAACTAGTAGCCATTGAGGGGAGAAAAAAAAAAAAAAACCTAGAAAATACAGTATAGTTTTCAGGAGAACGGTAAAGAATTAATTGAAATTCAAAATAATAAAAAACTGGTACAAATGCCAACTATGCACCAGGCACTCTTTAAAGTAATTGAAATTTAGCAGTAAACATAATCAGTCAATTCCTTGTTCTTGGGAGGTTAATTTGTAGTACTTTATATGTACTAGTTACTCAAAATTAATGTAAATACACCAATACACTTTAAAAACACTAATCCATTAAACATTATAAAACTCTATGTGGTGAATATTATTACTGTCTCTCCCATTCAGATGAGAAATTGAAAGACAGGGAGTAACATCCCTTAGGGCATGATGCTTATAACTGACAGAGCCAGGAGTCAAACCAAGCATTCTGGCTCGGGGTATGTTCTCTTTAATCCTATTCCATCTTTTCATGCTTATACTTTCTATTTTTTCTTCATATCATAAATAAAGATGACGAGAAGCATAATATTGAGAAATTTTTAAAAATCTTAAAGTGCTTACATACTAAGATTTAGAATGTTTCAAACACTTAGCATAAATTTGTTCACTACCCCTCAAAATATAAAAATTATTTCAAACATAACTGGATGGCTATGCATTATTAATGTTGTGCAAAAGTACAGTGAATTTTATGAACAATAAAAAAGAGAACTTCTAGGGAATGTTTCCACACTTCAGTTTTTTAAGATTTTCAGATGGTGAGAACAAAGAATCAGAACCAGAAAATAGTACTGTAAATTAAATGCCACATGGAGCTAGGGGGCAGCACAAGGGCAATGGGAACATCTGAATATAGAATATGAACTTAGCCTACTTGACAACTTCTCCATGGCTACCCCAAATCAAAGGAAGCTAATACAGGGATTTTCTAAATTACTGAGTGTAGCATTCCCAATGTTTGCTGCAAGGCACCAGAAGAATTCACCCGAAGAGTCTATGCTGTGATTTCCTTTGTAAATGTGTTGATGTAAAAGCATTTTGATGGAAAATACATTTACCTCTCTCCCCCTTATGTATTCAGCAGATCAGAGATAACATTTGTGAAAGCATCATTTATTGTGCAGTACTTCACATAGAACAATAAAACAAAAACCTCCCCTCATAAAAGACTGAGGTGCTGTGATAGTAGTTTCTTTCCTTTGTCCATGGTTCTTACAGGAATACTTGCTGTGCCTTGTCCCCAGTGAGTGGCACATCTCCTGGTTTACAATTATATGGATGCAGGTCATAATGACTGACTATATGATCTTTGATTCTTTTTTAACTTTAAAACAACTCCTAGAGTTTAAAACAATTGAAACGTGAACTGATGACTGTGGAATTCCTGCTGCTCTTTGTGAGTGAGTATGAAATGAAAATCTCTGCCTAGTGCATGGAATACTGACATCATGTAATTATAGCCAGGCTAGCCAGCAGTCCATTTAGTTAGAATGCCATTAGAAAAAGCACACCTTTCTACAAGTAATTCAGTCTGCATAAAGAATACTATACGACGGAGGGCTTAGGTATGCAGTCTAAAATTTTATTTTCCTGTTCTCATTTCTCAGCTAAAAACTCTACTTTTAAAAATCAGTCACATGCCACATTCTTTCTTATCTTAATTTCAAATAGTTATAAAATTTAATTTCTTAAAAATATTGAAATCCTAGTTATCAACCTACAGATTGTTATATAAAAGTCATTTTCTAAAACCTATTCACCTGTTTGTGAAACTCTCCTTTTGTTAGTATTAAGAGGAAACTGAAGGGTAAAAAAGGGAACAGAAGATAGACCATGAAAACTGTCTTGAAATGAATGCGAGGCTTCGTTTATTTTCTAAAGACAAATAAGTAGTTGGATTCGCTATCCACGACCAAGAATTATTTATTGCAAAAAGTCTGTAAATTTATGTTTTTGTTTTAAGCATTTCAGCATATCTAAATATGCTTTTGAATAAAGTACATACAAATAACATATTTCTTATCATTCTATGGCAGAATTGAACTCTTGACGCTGGCACATTCTACATATGTTGTGTAAATAAAAGTAATGATACTGATAAAAAAAAAAAACCCCACAAAAACACACAAACAAAAAGACCTTAAATACCTAAATATATGATACCTTTATAAGTAGCCATCCTTGGAGTCTATGAATTCATTAAAATAATGTGACCAATTGAACTTAATTTTGAAATTGTCTTGAGACTTGTAAGACTCACAGAACTTAATACATTTTTAATACCGGAAAAATAATATAACATTTTTATAATATGATGTTTAGTTAAGAGTCACTAAACATTGGAGACAGTATGAAAATCAACATCAGGGAGCATTTCTTTTATGCCTTTAAAATTTCATAGTGCAAATTAATTTATGACATGTTTCCCCTTTAATTATTGACTAAGGTAAAGGGATCTTTACATCCAGAAGTGGATACTGTGCTCAGATTTAAACTCACCAAGACAACACGGAGTGTGAAATGCAGGACTGGAGAGTTTAAAATCGCCATTTCCTCTCTGCCCGCTGGCTCTTTGTTAGGCTCACCATCAGGGAGTGCTAGAGGGAAATGGCCACAGGGAGAATAGACTTCTCTTCTTCATTTTCTACCTGTTGATTTTTCTCTTTCTTTCTATTTGCTTCCTATTTGATTCATTACACTGACACAGTAGTAAATGGTTCACAACAGTGACACACAGTGAACCATTTGTTCCAGTAAAAGCATTATTCCTTTTTTAAAACGAATTAACACTTTCAAAACCATCCTTATGGTACACCTTCAGGGGTGCCAGCCTTTGTGAAAGCCCTAATTAAACTGAATAAAGGGTTAATATGCTAATACTTGAAATGCCTGGTCCTATTCTTTGGGGTCCCTCTGCTGAGCTTTGAAAAAACAGCACGGGATGAATACTAAATTCTTATCAGGAATCTGAGTTCCAGCCTCATGTGGCTATTTCAATCTTTTAAGTTTTAATTATCCCCATCTCTTTTCTTTGTTCCACCAGCCTTAGGTGAGCAGCTGCCTCTTGCAGTTGCTACCTCCAAGGACCTCGTATTCTTTTTTAATGCCTTGTCTTCAATGACAATTGTCAACTATTCTACAATCCTTGTATTTTTTCAATTCCTCCCATTAAGTGGAGTTTACTTCCCTTCTTCTTAATTCTGAGTTGGCACTGCAACTTGCTTTGACCAAACAGCGTGAGACAGAAATGAAGCCTGGCAACTTAATATTTGCTCTCCTGGATTTCTGTACCACTACATAAGAAGTCCAACCGTGGTGCTTTGAGAGAAGTGTAGCCAAACCTTGACATTTCAGGTACCCTAACTGACATACCCAGACATGTGGATGAGCTGTTAGGATTTTCTAGCTCCAGCTGAGTTCCTAGTTGTATGGGGCTGCATGAATTACCCCAGTTGGACCACTTGGTATAGAAGGACTGCCTAGATGATCCCAGCAAAATCAAAGAATTATGAGAAAAAGTAAATCATAATTGTCTTAAGTCACTAGGTAAAGGAGTAGTTGATTACATAGTAGTATACAACTGATAAAGCCTTTTAAGTTCTTCAAGAGCTAAAAATTTTGTAATAATTGTTGTCTGCTAAAATAACTATTGTGCGGTTTCGGTCTTTGGCCGGATCATGACAGATCCAAACATAAATACTGAAACAAATAAAATAATTTTTTCAAAATGAAATTATATGTTTTGCCAGTGTCTCCCACACGCTAAACTGGTCAATATTTTTTAAAAATAACTTTAATTTCAAGCCATTAAGAAAATAATTATAAAAGGAATCAGATTTTCAGAAAAATTTAAAGAATTCATTAAACAAGTATGGGATAGCTTAATAGCTATTTCTGAAGAAACAACACATTTTATTAAAGAAAATGTTTGGTATTTAATTATACAACTACTGTTTGTCCTTTTAAGTCTATTGTGCAGGTCACTGAAAATAATATTAAATAGAATCAGATTCAGGTCATTTTATACTGTTTTTATGAAGACAATAAAGCTAATATTATATTACCAATGGAAGTAACTGAAATTTAAAAAGAAGTAACTGATACAGGAAAATAGGGTACAAGAGGATGGTCACATCCCAGGTCTTGCGTGAGTCCCTGGGAGATATGCCTTACCAAGTGAGGGTCCTTGGCTTTGAGCAGGAAAGAATTCAAAAGCAAACCATAGTTGAATAAAAGCAGATTTATTCAGAGAGATGCAAACTCCATAGACGTGCAGAGTGCAGGCTGTCTCAGAAGGCCAAAGAGGCCACGAGGTGGGGTGGGTGTTTAAAGTAAAAATAACACAAGAGTATAGGCCAAGAGGTGCAATGTTGTTAGTTTTTTACAGGCTTGTAACTTCATATGCTAACAAGTGGGAGGATTATTTCAACTGCTTTTGGGTAAGGGGTTGGAATTCCCAGGAACTGGGCCATCACCCACTTTTTTACCTTTTATGGTTAGACTTAGACCTGTCAGAGCGCCTGTGGGTGTGTCATTTACCATGCTAATACATTACAATGAGTGTATAATGAAGCTCAAGGTCTATTGGAATTCAAATCTCCTACCATCTTAGACCTCAAGGTTTACTAGGAGTCAATCTTCAATTGCTGTGTTATTCCTTTAACAGCTGTGTGCTGCCCTCTTCCCTCCTGTCTCAGTTTCACCTTCTGATTTAAGGAGTATCATTTGCATACTAAGGGGCAGACATTTTGAGATCTTGAACCTTTCGACCAGGACAATAGATTTATTTCCTTCCATCTGCCAAATATACCCATTTCCTTACTAGACCCCCAAAAGTATTGCCCCTTTACAGTATCAGCTTGAATTACAGAATTCCCTAGTCTAAATCAGGACCAGTGTGGATGAGGCTCCTGTATATGTGATTTCTCAGGTTCACTTCCTTGGATATTGACCCTTTTGAGCTAGGTACCTTTGAAATAAGGATAAGTATTCTGTACTCCATTCACCCAACATATAATAGTGAGCAGGAACAAAGAATCTGTAGTTGGCTTGCACTCAGATAAGGGTGAAGTGGTAGGAAGAGAGGAATTAAGTAGCTCAAAGTAATTTTAGTATCCAACTGGATACATATATCTAGTTTCTTGATGAGAGCCTCCAGCTCCGTTGAAGTGGCTCCCTACAGATGTTGGCTCCATCCTCCAGGATCTTAATTTGCTCTCTGAGTTAATCTCACTTTTGTATAAGAAATGAGTCAGCCTATATTCTGCTTATAGGTTCTGAGGGCCCAGGGGGATGCTTGCCATTATGAATGTCATCTGTTCCTTTCAGTACAATGTGATACAATTCCTTTAATAACACTTATGGAATATTATGTCACAAATTATATTAAATTCCTTTAGATTAAAAAAGAAATGCCACTCATTTCCTTCAGAGGTGAAATATTCTCTACCTTGAACCTCCTGTGAGGCTGTTGAGGTAAAGAGTCCTCAAGAATTCTTAGAAATCCTATTTTTGACCTAGAGACCCTTTTGTCTAGGTGAAGATGTCTAGAGATAACAAATTAGATTTTTCTAAGGTTTAACAAAGGGGTTTACACTAATCCTTGATCTAAAATTTACCCTGAGGTTAGATTTTATTGGCCATGGCCTAGATTTGACCTTTACTCTGACACTACTTCTTACTTTATTTCCTTTTTTGCCTTCTAGAAAAACTGAAAATAAGACAAAATTTTATTTTTGAAGCCAGAACATTCTTGCTTCTTTCTGTTTCCTCTAAATCATCCTACAAAATTAAGCAGTTCTTTTGTTAGCTCATTTGGCTTCTCCTGTACTTTATCATCAAGAGATTTTATTTTTTAAATCAAAAACATAAAACAGTTTATCTTATTAGCCAGATCAACAAGATTTTTAGGTTTCCTTTCATGATACCTACATTGGCCGTTTTGTTTATTATCTTGCTTTTGAAATGGAGCAGGACACTGTGGGGCTCTCCTGGGTACAAATCTTTTCTGTGTCCCCATTTCTTGTTTGTAGGAAATAGGATTCACTCAGCCTCCTTGACCTTCCTTGAGTTTCAAAGGGCAGATTCAAACAGTTGCTAATCAGGGAAGAGATGGAATGCAGAAAGAAAGGAGGAACAGCCAAGAAACAATCTTGCAGCCTAGGGGCAGGGTCCTGTTTCTTCCTTGAGGAATATACATAACAATATCCACCCCGTGGAGGGTGGTCACTTTAGGCTGAGCACAAGATTCCTGGAACATCACTCTGTTCCTTCACCACTAACCAATCAGAAGAAAGTCACACACTCTGCAGCCCTCACCCCAAATTTTGCCTATAAAAACTTCTCCCGAAACCCATCAGGGAGCTCCGTGTTTTGAGCATGAGCCACCTGTTCTCCTCAGTTGGCCCTGCATTAAACCCTTCTCTGAATGAAACTCTAAGTTTCAGTTTGTTTGGCATCACTGTGCATGGGACACACAAACTTGTATATAACACTTGTATATAACTTAGGTCCCTTTCTTTCCAGCTCAAATAATTTCCCTCTTTCCTTCAAGCCTAAGTCTTCTAAGGAGCTTCCAACTTCTACCCACATTGTCCCAAAATGAATGACACACATTTTAAGTTTGTGTGTGTGTATGTGTGGCAGCAATACACCAGTTGTATGCAACAAAGTCTATTTCACTTTAATACCGTCAAGTAAGAAATAACTCCAAAAGTTGGTGGCTTGTACAACAACCATTTTATTTTATTGCATTGATTTTGTGGGTTGGGCAGAATGAGCTAGCAGATTGCCTCACAGACCTAGCTTGAAGTCTCTTATGTAAGTATAGTCAGGTGGTGGCTGGGCTGTCTGCTTGGTCTGGATCTGGTGCTTCTGAACTTCTCCATGTTGTGTCTAAACTTCTAAGACCTCATCATGTGGCTTTCTTTCTAGCTGGACAACTTGGACTTCTTGGCTGTTTAAGGCTCTGTGATGAAGACCTTAGGCTGCTAGTTCTTTTTAATGGATGGGTCAGAAGCCCTCAAACCCCACTTTGGCCACATTTTGTTGACAAAGCAGTCACAGAACTAGCTTAGATTCAAGAGGAGAAGCATTCCTACTTTTGATGGTAGGTGGCAAATGCACATATAGGGAACAGTTGAATAGGTTTCACACTATCTTTGGAAACTAGCTAACACTTATAAGGAGTGTGTGTATGTGTGTGTGTTTATCTTTAAAATCAAATTAAATTGTTGAAAGGCTTATATTTTATTATTTTTCTTTCCATTTTGAAGAATAAAACAGACGCTGGTTTACCCATCTTTTCCCACATCAAGGGAGGTAAAAAAAGGAATGGATACTAGAAATAAAAGGAGGCAATGTATAAATCAGATCAGAGTATTTTTTTGGTCAGTTTGCACCATTTTAGGACATCGCTTTTACTAGTCTAATTGGAAAATTTAATTGCCAGTTAGATATTTGTGACAATAATGGAGTTTATAACAGGATTTGCAATACATTCTATCCTTGTTTTAAGGGAGGAGTGTGGCTGTATGAATGATACAATAAATTTGCTTTGAAAAGGTGAAACTCAGAAAACTGGAAAACAAACAAGAGCACTCAACATCACAAATAATAAAAAAGAGTAAAGCTGAAATTTCTGAAGGATTTAGTATCCTAGAATTAGCAATATCTTAATATGCACAGCCTAAGATCCTGGTCCCTCAAATTGATATTTACAGAGATTAGACTGAATGTCCAGTACTAGTAAACTTTTAACAATGTATAAATAGAGCAATATGGCTCACATAGATAACAATCATCGTTATCTGTATGAGCCATATTGCTCCATTTATAACAAATTGTGATTTGGTTAATTGTTCAACTTAAGAGATAAATTCTAGCAGCAAAATTTTATTTTCAGTTACTTCATCTCTCTTACTGATATTGAAACTCAAACCTGGCTACATGTGCATTATTTTCTGAACATTTTGAGTAGACAAACTGTTGAAAGAGCATATATTTTCTATGCTTTTAGGGGAAGGAAATTCAGATTTCCTTCTAATATATTTTTAGCTATGTTGATATCTCACATACAAATGTTACTCAAATAATACTGCCATATTGTATATTATTACTGAGATGCTGGTTTGAATAGAAAGTAAATTATAAGTTCTCAGAATTTGAGTTGATGCCCAGAACTAGAAAGTTTTATGGAACTGCATATGAAAATTATTCATGATAACTGCCAACTCCAGGTTACTGTAGCACCTTTTGAAATTTTTTGAATTACTGAGTTTAATATTCTCTCCCAACATCTCCTCACTGTAGTAAAAACACCTGCACAATTACTTTATACTTAGGCAATATTCCACAAGTTGCCATTCTTAAGGCAAAAATATATGAATTTATTTTAGAAATTGAGCAAAGTATCTATTTTAATATAATCTCCACTTGGGTAATTACCTTGTGAAGAGAGTGCATTTTTTTTTTTCAGTTCTTCCAATTCATCATGGCTGCATATTTGTATAGGTCCTAGAAGACACAGAAACTCACTCATTAGAATCCTTGCAATCTGTTAGTGTTAGTCTATGTGAAACTTACACTCCTTGCATGGAACTGTTACTGAATATATAATATCTCTTTAGAGTAGATCCATTTTAGGACAATGATCATTCTGTACTTTCCAAACAATTGCACTTGATTGAATATATAAGTTAAGCTTCAGAGACATATTTTTCTGAACTCCAATGTGCAACAGTGTAGTCACATAGTAAACCTTGGAGCATCATACCAGCAAATGGGCTTCTGAGCAACAATAGAGCAAATGGCGACTTTTGCCCTCAAAGGAGACAAGCAGATGATGAATAATTCAGAGAGACTCAAAATATTCCAAACTTGAAAACTGTAGGAATAAATCACAAGCACAATATGAAGAAGGGATGACCGGTTTGGATTCTTATACAACAGTTCAAATAACTTTGTACGTTGAGAAACCAAATTTAATCCAGGTGGCTGCATGAATCACTAAAATTACAGGTGATTTAAATACCTCCTTAGTCTTGTTTAAGGTCAATATATTTTCCAATACACAGACAAATATCCATGGCTTATGATTTCATGATTCCCTCTGGTTCCAATCCTATTGCTATTAAGTTCTCTCACTCACTGTTGTCATATCTTGTTTCCCTGCCCAGTACTAATTTAAGCATGAATCATACAATTTTCTCTTGCTGTCTCTTACAAACTGATTAAACAATATAGGTGTATTTAGACAGCAAAAGATAAAGATCTATAGAAAAATCATTAACACTGCAATACAAATGACAAGTTAACATTAAATGATTGACTTTTCTTGTTTCCCTTGAACACTTCCGTATTTCTTTTAGATGTCACTATGAACCCTTCTCTTTCTCTTGTGATACACTTCATATTTATTCCTTGTCTGTTTCCATCACTTGATATTTCTAAGCAATCTAGATGAATAAAGGGAGGAGGATAGCCTTTAAAAATGGGTAAAATCTGTGAAAAATTATCCATATAAGAATGATAGGCTGGGGACAAGAGTTGAGGTGTTTTTCTTTGCTAAAATCAAGATGAATCATTTAACCTATTTAAATATTAAAATTTTTAAAAATAAAATGGAAATATGTGTGTAAAATGATACTAAAATTAATCATAATCCAACACTGATATATAACTACTGTTAATTTTTAGTGTATTCCCTCCTAGCCCTTTGATACATACTGAATGTCTATCCATTCACCTAACATTACAGCTTCATTCTTTATAATGATTTTTATTTGCATATTTGACACTATGGAGGCAAAGACCAATATATTAATCTGCAAGGATAGTAACATTTAGTAGACCTAAAAGCAAGAAGATGTGAAAAGAGGCTTGGTGAAAGACGTACACTCATAGGAGATGGTTTATTATTCAGACTTATTAAATAAATGAAATCTGATAATTCAAGTAACTCATAAGAGGTTTTGAATAAGCGAATAATTACTGATATAACTGGGCAATTCAAGTGATACTTAGGTTGCATGTTTTGTAGATTAATAAGTAAATCTTTAATATCCATGTTCCCTAAATGCAAATATGTTATTTTTGGCTGAACGAAAATACAGAACAAAAGAATATTTGTTTGCTTTTTAAATGATCAGACACATGAAAATATGTCATGTGTAGTCTATTAGTAAGAAAATGGCTCAAGAAAAACCTATTTAACTGGGAAGTATCTCAAAAAACTCTCAACAAACTCAGCATAGAAATGATTGTCTTCAAGTGAAAGGGCATCTATAAAAAGCTACAAGTATCATATGGATGGTGAAAGAATGAATTTTTCTCCCTAAAATCAGGAATATGGCAAAATATCCCCTTTTACTACTTCTATACAGTATGGTTCATAAAGTTCTAGTCAGTGCAATTAGTCAATCAGGCAAGACAAAAGAAAAAAAAAATACCCGGTTTTAAAACTGTTTTATTCACAGGCAATACGAACATGTGTAAAGAAAATCTTAAGAATTCCACAGACACACACAAATCTATGAAAACTAATGAACTCAGCAAAGACTCAGAATAAAGAATACACTAAAATCGTGTATTTCTACATATTAGCAATAAATAACCCAAAAATGAAATTAGGAAACTAATTATATACACATAGTATCAAAAAGAATACTTAGGAATATAGTTGACAAAAGAAGTGAAAGAGATGACTGAAGAAAAATGCTGAGAACCAGGTTCCTTATAAGGAATAAAAGCCCATATAGCAGAGCTGCTCCAAGAAAAAAAAAAAAAAAAAAAGGTGAAAAAGAGGTATACACAAATCCACAACATTTTTCCAAGGGAAATTAAAAAAAAAAAAATCTTGTAATGAAGAATATTATGTCCAAGCATTCAAAGGTAGTTATTATTAAGATGGCAATTCCTGAGCTATAGATTTGGTGCAGTCTCTATCAACGTCTAAGCAGAATATTTAAAAAGTTACAAGCTATTCCTAAAATATATATGGAAAAGCACAGAACAGTCTTTAAAAAAAATTGGATAACTTATACTGCCTGACTTCAAACTAGTATAAGGAAGAATGACATTAGCAACAATGGCAGAGTAGGTAGCTTCCAGGGCTCATATCTCCACAAAAACAGCAAAAATAGGAGCAAAAAGTGTCCGAATCAACTTGTTGGAACTCTGGAAAACAGTAGGTTTACAGGACCCAAGTGGACCGTAAATCAAGGAATAGCCACCCGATAAAGGGTAAGAGAGCTCTGCAGAGCTTCTTGTCCTGCGGCCCCGCGCTCTGCGACTCACCAGTTCCGACGTTGGCAGCACAGGATCCCAGTGAGCAAGCAGAGCAGACCTTCTCAAAAAACTGTGTCAGTTTTAACCTGTCTAGAAGCTGCTTTAAGAACCGCTTTATCACCAGAAAACCGGAACTCTCTCACAGGAGAAAAGTTGCTATGTAGCGGGCATTCCTCAAAACAGTGTGGAAAAAATAAAAAGAAAAACTTCTTTGCCACCCGGGACAAACGATTCCAGTAAGGCAAACAGTAAATATGAGGGACTCTGAGAGGAAAAGCTGAAGAGAGAACTTCTTTAGACGAAGCATGGAATCGAAGCCCCTCCGCACCTACTGAGGAGGTTACGCGGAGACTTAAAAGGCCTGCGCATGCCCAGGACCGGGCGCATGCTCAGAGACGATCTGAGGAGACCGGAAGCTTTCCTCTCTGGCAAGTCTTCCCGCTCAACAAGCGGGAAATGAGCCGCTGACTGCAACGGTGTGCCGCTTGGCTAAGCGTCAGAAGAATAACCCAGTAAAGCCAATCTGCAAAGATTGGAAAGGTATGTGTTTTCTTACTTTTTGCTTTTAGGCATTTAGAGAAACCCGTGTCAACACGGCAAGCTGTACCTATTGCAGAACTCTTTACCACTCAAAACTAGCGCTTTTCGGGTCAGTCAGTATATGCGCCAAAGTGGAACACCTGATGAGGATTATGTTGCCTCCAGAATTCTGTGGCCCACCAGCCTAGTCCGTTGCGTTGATTTTTCTTTTTTTAAATTTATTTGTTTGTTTCCTTTGTTTTTGGTTTTGGGTTTGGTTTTGTTTTTGGTAGGAAGGGCCAGATACAGCAACTTATCCATTGTTACAGAGGGAGAGCTTAACATGTCCACGTCACTGGACCTCTAGGAGTTTTTCTGAGGTAAAAGGCCCTTGAATTTTTGTTGAATTTATTCCCCACCTGTGAAACACAAATGTCTTACCGATATATCTAGACTAGTTGTACTTCCATTTCATGGAAGGGAAAGAGGAACAAGGTCCCTGCTGACTAAATTATGACATAAGTCTGCAGAGTTGATGTACCTCTGAGATACTTCGCTCTCCATGCCAGCTGAAAACAAACCGCTCAGGTGGTCTTCACTAATTGGCATCGCGTGAAAAGCACTTTCCAGATCAGTTGCTGCATACTGGGGTACTAGGGAGTAAAGAAATGAAACCAGGCCTGCAACAGCAACTGTGATTTGAGACACCACCTGCTTTAAATTTACAATTCTTAAATTCTGGTGCTTGCACTTGACGTTTCCTACCATAATAGCCCTCACTCTGTAGGTCCTGTGACCAGTGTGGGAATTCTGTCAAAGTGTACAGTAAATCCATTGCCCATTCAGCCTGGTAAATGACCACAGGTCTCTGAAGAAGGCCGATAGAAATATAAACATTTTATATAAAATATATATATATATATATATATTTGTTTCAGGGTCTTTCCTCAAGGAAACTTAACTCCTCCCTTCATTCATGGGGTTCTGGAGTTTGAATATTGGCTCAAATCTTGAAATTGATTGATGGGCCATGGCTATCTTTTTGGGTTATTCAAGTTAGACTTGTTTACTACACCTAGAACTCTTAACACAGATCAAATATAAGTTTAATAGACTGCCCATCTATTTATTTTCTAGGTACAACATGATAAAGTGTACCTAGAAAAACCATAGGCCTCTGCAACTCAGTGTTCTGGTTCTGTATTCCATTAGAGTAACCGTTCCCACCTTGTCTTTGGCAATTAAGTGCAGTTACTAGGCCACTGCTATCCAGGCTCCACTTACTTCCATTACATTTAGAGGGTCACAGTTTGATGCTAGTAGTTCCCCCTCTAATTAATGGTCTATGAATAAGAACTACCTCAGAACTTTTCAAGGATGCTGGGGCTTCCCTCACAGATACATATCTTATATTAAAAGGAAAGGTGTGTCCTTTGGACCCTCCAGGGTAAGTTGAACAGATCTACATGGTAAGTACACTCTAACATTACAGTATCCCTAGTCTCTGGCTACCTGATTCTATGTTATACCAAGGCAAATTGAGCATTTTTTTTAAACATTTTTTATTGATTTATAATCATTTTACAATGTTGTGTCAAATTCCAGTCTTCAGCACACTTTTTCAGTTATTCATGGACATATACACACTCATTGTCACATTTTTTTCTCTGTGAGTTATCATAACATTTTGTGTATATTTCCCTGTGCTATACAGTGTAGTCTATTCTACAATTTTGAAATCCCAGTCTATCCCTTCCCACCCTCCACCCCCCTGGTAACCACAAGTCTGTATTCTCTGTCTGTGAGTCTATTTCTGTCCTTTATTTACGCTTTGTTTTTGTTTGTTTGTTTTTGTTTTTGTTTTTTAGATTCCACATATGAGCGATCTCATATGGTATTTTTCTTTGTCTTTCTGGCTTACTTCACTTAGAATGACATTCTCCAGGAGCATCCATGTTGCTGCAAATGGCATTATGTTGTCGGTTTTTATGGCTGAGTAGTATTCCATTGTATAAATATACCACCTCTTCTTTATCCAGTCACCTGTTGATGGACATTTAGGCTGTTTCCATGTTTTGGCTATTGTAAATAGTGCTGCTATGAACATTGGGGTGCAGGTGTCATCCTGAAGTAGATTTCCTTCTGGATACAAGCCCAGGAGTGGGATTCCTGGGTCATATGGTAAGTCTATTCCTAGTCTTTTGAGGAATCTCCACACTGTTTTCCATAGTGGCTGCACCAAACTGCATTCCCACCAGCAGTGTAGGAGGGTTCCCCTTTCGCCACAGCCTCTCCAGCATTTGTCATTTGTAGATTTTTGAATGACGGCCATTCTGACTGGTGTGAGGTGATACCTCATTGTAGTTTTGATTTGCATTTGTCTGATAATTAGTGATATTGAGCATTTTTTCATGTGCTTTTTGATCATTTGTATGTCTTCTTTGGAGAATTGCTTGTTTAGGTCTTCTGCCCATTTTTGGATTGGGTTGTTTATTTTTTTCTTATTGAGTCGTATGAGCTGCTTATATATTCTGGAGATCAAGCCTTTGTCGGTTTCACTTGCAAAAATTTTCTCCCATTCCGTAGGTTTTCTTCTTGTTTTATTTCTGGTTTCCTTTGCTGTGCAGAAGCTTGTAAGTTTCATTAGGTCCCATTTGTTTATTCTTGCTTTTATTTCTTCTAGGAGAAAATTTTTTAAATGTATGTCAGATAATGTTTTGCCTATGTTTTCCTCTAGGAGGTTTATTGTATCTTGTCTTATGTTTAAGTCTTTAATCCATTTTGAGTTGATTTTTGTATATGGTGTAAGGGAGTGTTCTGGCTTCATTGTTTAACATGCTGCTATCCAGTTTTCCCAACACCCTTTGCTGAAGAGACTGTCTTTATTCCAATGTATATTCTTGCCTCCTTTGTCGAAGATGAGTTGACCAAAAGTTTGTGGGTTCATTTCTGGGCTCTCTATTCTGTTCCATTGGTCTATATGTCTGTTTTGGTACCAATACCATGCTGTCTTGATGACTGTAGCTCTATAGTATTGTCTGAAGTCTGGGAGAGTTATTCCTCCAGCCTCTTTCTTTCTCTTCAGTAATGCTTTGGCAATTCTAGGTCTTTGATGGTTCCATATGAATTTTATTATGATTTGTTCTAGTTCTGTGAAATATGTCCTGGGTAATTGGATAGGGATTGCATTAAATCTGTAGATTGCCTTGGGCAGTGTGACCATTTTAACAATATTGATTCTTCCAGTCCAAGAGCATGGAATATCTTTCCATTTTTTAAAGTCTTCTTTAATTTCCTTCATCAATGGTTTATAGTTTTCTGTGTATAATTCTTTCACCTCCTTGGTTAGATTTATTCCCAGATATTTTATTACTTTGGGTGCTATTTTAAAGGGGATTGTTTCTTTACTTTCTTTTTCTGTTGATTCATTGTTAGTGTAAAGAAATGGAACTGATTTTTGAACATTAATCTCGTAACCTGCTACCTTGCTGAATTCTTCGATCAGCTCTAGTAGTTTTCTTGTGGACTTTTTAGGGTTTTCTATATATAGTAACATGTCATCAGCATATAATGACACTTTTACCTCTTCTTTTCCAATTTGGATCCCTTTTATTTCTTTCTCTTGCCTGACTGCTGTGGCTAGGACTTCCAGGACTATGTTGAATAGGAGTGGTGATAGTGGGCATCCTTGTCTTGTCCCAGATTTTAGTGGGAAGCTTTTGAGTTTTTCACCCTTGAGTACTATGCTGGCTGTAGGTTTGTCATATATAGCTTTTATTATGTTGAGATATGTTCCCTCTATACCCACTTTGGCGAGAGTTTTTATCATAAATGGGTGTTGAATTTTATCAAATGCTTTTTCTGCATTGATTGAGATGATCATGTGGTTTTTGTCCTTTCTCTTGTTGATGTGATGTATTACACTGATTGATTTGCGTATGTTGAACCAGCCTTGTGTCCCTGGGATGAACCTGCCTTGGTCATGATGTATAATCTTTTTTATGTGTTGTTGGATTCTATTTGCTAAAATTTTGGTGAGGATTTTGGCGTCTATGTTCATCAGTGATATTGGCCTATAATTCTCTTTTTTTGTAGTGTCTTTGCCTGGTTTTGGTATCAGGGTGATGGTGGCTTCATAGAATGAGTTTGGGAGTATTCCTTCCTTTTCAATCGTCTGGAAGAGTTTGAGAAGGACTGGTATGAGTTCTTCTTTGTATGTTTGGTAGAATTCCCTGGTGAAGCCGTCCGGTCCTGGACTTTTATTTGTAGGGAGGTTTTTAATTGCTATTTCTATTTCCTTTCTAGTGATCGGATTGTTGAAGTGTTCAGATTCTTCTTGATTCAGTTTTGGTGGACAGTATGTTTCCAGAAACTTGTCCATCTCCTCTAGGTTATCCAGTTTGGTTCCATATAGTTTTTCATAATATTCTCGTATGATATTCTGTATTTTTATTTTGTTTGTTGTAATTTCTCCATTTTCCTTTCTTATTTTGCTAATTTGTGCTCTCTCTTTTTTCTTCTTTGTGAGTTTGGCCAGAGGTTTGTCGATTTTATTTACTTTTTCAAAAAACCAGCTTTTGGTTTGGTTGATTTTTTCTATGGTCTTGTTAATCTCTATTGTATTTAATTCCTCTCTGATCTTTATTATTTCCTTCCCTCTGCTGCTTTTTGGGGCTTTTTGTTCTTCTTTTTCTAATTCATTCAGGTGGTGGGTTAAATTGTTTATCTGAGATTGTTCTTCTTTTTTGAGGAAGGCCTGTATCGCTATAAACTTCCCTCTTAGCACTGCCTTTGCTGTGTCCCATAGGTTTTGAGTGGTTGTGCTTTCATTCTCATTTGTCTCAAGGTATTTTTTAATTTCAGCTTTGATTTCCTCATTGATCCATTGTTTTTTCAATAACATATTGTTTAATCTCCATGCTTTCCTTTTTTTCTCCTTTGTGTCTCTGTTGTTGATTTCCAGTTTCATGGCATTGTGGTCAGTAAAGATGCTTGAGATAATTTCTATCTTCTTAAAATTGTTGAGGTTTCTTTTGTGCCCAGGTACATGATCAATCCTGGAAAATGTTCCATGTGCACTTGAAAAGAATGTATATCCTATTTTTTGGGGGTGTAATGTTCTGAAAATATCCACCAAATCTAGCTTTTCTATTGTAGTATTTAATTTCTCTGTTGCCTTGTTTATTTTCTGTCTGGAAGATCTGTCTAGTGATGTTAATGCAGTGTTAAAATCTCCAACTATGATTGTATTCCCATCAATATCCCCCTTTATCTCTGTTAGTAATTCTTGTATGTACTTAGGTGCTCCTATATTGGGTGCATATATATTAACGAGTGTAATATCCTCATCTTGTATCACTCCTTTAATCACTATTCTCAATCTATATGTGTCCTTCTCCCTAAAGTGGGTCTCTTGTATGCAGCATATTGAAGGTTCTTGCTTTATTATCCAGTCTGCCACTCTGTGTCTTTTGACTGGAGCATTTAGTCCATTAACATTTACAGTAATTAATGATAGATGTGTGTTTATTGCCATTTTGAACTTATCTTTGCAGTTGAATTGGTATATCCTCTTTGTTCCTTTCTTCTTCCTTTTGTGGTTTGGTAATTTTCCTTTGTATTATCATGGATTTTATTTAATTTTTGTGAGTCCTTTGTAAATTTTTGGCTTGTGGTTACCCTTTTTTGTAAATCTATCAACCCATTACTATAACTGTTTTTATTAAACTGATAGTAACATAATCTCAAACCCATCCTACTGTTAAAAAAATTTAAAAAAGAAAGAAAAAAATATTCTATATTTCCCTGCCTCCCTCTCCCACTCTCAGTGATTTGTATGTCTTCTTTTATAATTTCATGTTTACTTTATTTGTAATTCATGAGTTATCACCTTTCCAGTTGTGTGTTTCTCATTTCTGTAGCATCCTGCTGCTTTTCTATTTAGAATAGCCCTTTCAATATTTCTTTTAGCATGGGTTTAGTGTTGCTAAACTCCTGCAGCTTTTTTTTTTTTTTGTCTGTGAAACTCTTTATTTCTCCTTCTATCCTCAAGGATAGCCTTGCTGGATAAAGGATCCTAGGCTGCATCTTTTTTTCATTCAGGGCTTTGAATATATCTTGCCACTCCCTTCTGGCCTGTAGTGTTTGTGTAGAGAAATCAGCTGAGAGCCTTATGGGGGTTCCCTTGTAACTTACTCTTTGCTTTTCTCTTGCTGCCTTTAGAATCATTTCTTTATCCTTGACTCTGGCCATCTTGATTATGATATGTCTTGGTGTGGGTCTATTTGGGTTCTTCCTGTTTGGGACCCTCTGAGCTTCCTGTACTTGGATATCTGATTCCTTCTTTAAGTTTGGGAAGTTTTCAGTCATGATTTCTTCAAAAACCTTTTCAATCCCCTTTGATCTTTCTTCTCCTTCTGGGACCCCTATTATGCAAAGATTGGGATGCTTTATATTATCCCATAGGTCCCTTATGCTATTTTCATTATTTTTTATTTGCTTATCTTGTAGTTCTTCTGAATGGGTGCTTTCTATTGCCCTGTCTTCTAGATCACTAATTCGTTCCTCTGCATTATCTAGTCGGCTTTGCACAGCTATTAGATCACTCCTCATCTCTGTCAATGAGTTTACCCATTCTACTTGGCTCTTCTTTATAGCTTCAATTTCATTTTTGACATATTTTATATCTCTAAACACTATCTCTTTTAATTCCTTCAGCAATTCGATCACTCCTTTTTTGAAATCTTGATCTAGTAGGCTATCGATGTCTATTTTGTTGATCTTCCTTTCAGGGGATTTCTCTTGTTCTTTTAATTGGGAAAGGTTTTTCTGCTTCTTCATCTTGCTCATACCTCTTTGGCACTGTGGTTTATGGAGTATCAGTTGTTTATTTTGGTCCTTAAGGATTTTATCTATCTAATGCCTATTTAGGGATAGAACTTAGGAAAGAAAGAAAAAAAAAATAAGAGAGAGATAGAAAGAATTTTAAAAGAAGGGAGAAAGAGGGTTTGAAAACAGTGTATAATGAATAATAGAAGAGTGAGTTGAAGCAGAGTATTAATCGGGTTGAGACGTCCTTTTAAAACCTTTACAAAAAAAGGGGGGGGGGAGATGAATAGATGTATTTGAAACCTGTGTCTAATCAATAGCAGGACATCAAAACCCAAGAGAAATACAAATGAATTAAGAAGTAAAGATTAAGAGAGTAATAGAAAATAGAACAGGTAAAAACAGATTTAAAAAAAAAAGGTGGGGGGGTTTGTCGGTGTTCTCCTGGAGTCTGTGTGTTTTTAATGTGAAGTCTTTCTGTCTTCGTCCTGTTTTGGAAGCTCAGCTTGCTGTTTTCAGAGGCCCTCCGTTGGCGCCCTCTTCTGTGCTGCTCCCAGCACCTGTCGGCAAGCAGATCGCGCCTCCTACTAACACTGGGTCAGGTGCAGCTCTCCTCTGTTGTGGGCGGGAGGGTTGCTGCCCCTCCGGATGCCGCAGTCAGATGTTGCAGACTGCCGGGTAGGAGGGCGGGTTGTGCCCCCTCCCAGCACCTCCATCAGGGGCTGTGTTCCTGCCGGAAAGGTGGGGGGCCGCCCTCTACCTGCGCGGCCGGTAGTTCCGCTCTCTGTGCGGCTGCGCGCTCCGCCCTGGTCGTTGCTCCGCAGGTGGGCTCAGGGAAGACTGAGGGACAGCCCTGTCTCTGCTCCGAGCCAAAACCCAGCTCCTTGTTTGTCTTTGTGGAGCAAGTTCTCTGAGGGGCCAGGATGGAAGGATCCTATCTGCCCCGGGCTGCAGGCCAATCTCAGTCTGGCCTTTGAGGCTGCTAAGCCCTTCCGTGCGGATGCAGGTTTTGCCTCGCCCCCGCCTGGGTGCTCAGTGCGGAGGTTATGGCGGCTGTGCCTGAGCCCCGCCTCTCTTCCCCCGAAAACTTTCCGCGGGTTTTCAGAGATGGGGGTGTGCACCCTTCCCCCGAGAGCACATCAAGCTTGCTGTTTTATGGAGGGCCCAGGTTGTTCTGCCCTGTGCACCCACAGTCACAGCGTGCAGCCCCTTGCATTCCCCCGGGGCTGCCTCTGTGCAGCCGCCCCCGTCCTCCGCCCGGCTTGTGCAGCCTGGCCCTGCCCGCCGCTGCCGGCCCGCGTCTCAGGCTGGGTGTCGGGGGGACGCTCTGTGCCCGTTTAACTTAGTTCTGTTAGTCAAGGGCTGCTCTGTACAGATCCGAGCCTCGGAGGCTCCCCCTCCGTTCCGCTGGCCTCTCAGTTGGAGAGGGGAGACCCAGCGAGCGAGCGCCAGTCCTCCTTTGCCGCTCCCTCCCCGCGGACCCGTCCCGCGCTGCTTTGCCTTTTGTTCTTTCTTTTTTCCTTTTCTCCTACCAGATTTTTGGCGTCTTTATCTTTTGAAGAGGGCGATGTTCTGTCGGAGTTCCGCAGGTGCTCTGGTTGGCTGAGTGGGTCTGTAGATGTGGGTCTTGGTGTATTTGTGGGAGAGGGTGACCTGCGAGCGTCCTTCTACTCCGCCATCTTCTCCATCTCCCAAATTGAGCATTTTAACTTCATTTGGTATAGACTGTGTTTGCCCTTTGAAATGCCTCAACCTTAAACATCAAAGCTAAAGTCTCTCTTTAGTAGCCAATATCAATACATTCAGCCTGACTCAACTTTATTTTCACCATTATTCAACACTTTTATAACCCAGTCCCACACATAGTCCCCATATTTTATTCTGCATAAATTGTTTACAAAATTCAGTTATTTGGGTGTTTAGTGCCCTTCCTCATGGGTCAGACTTTGTATCTCACCCTTTGGGGCCTGTTGGATTTGAAGTCTAGTTTTAGTATAAAAACGGAGATGGTAGGGGTAAGTCTTGAGAAGAATCAGCAGTGACTTGCTGGGCAACTACGATGGGGATGCAATTACAAGTTCTTTTTCTTTTTTCTTTACTTTTTAATTTTTTTTTTTTTTCAATTACAAGTTCTTCAGGCAAAAGAGGGCTAACCCATTCATTCCAGCAAGGGAAGACTAGCTGCTTCTACCAGCAAGGAAGGCTAAGAAGAATTGGTAGGTTCTGTGTCCCAGGTTCATCAGAATCTGCCCATATCTCCTATACCAGTTTTCAGGATTCCATTCCCTTCTAGTTAATAACTTCACTTAGCAGAAGATACCCTAGGAGTTGCAAATTCAATTTGTATTGTAATTCAACCACTTGCAGGATGATATTCTGGGATTGGTTTTCAGAAATTCTGACCCAGGAGTTTTTTTCAGGGCACTTACAAAGTATTTTTAGGTCATTAATGTAGAGTTAGAACTGAGAATATTCTTTTCGTTACATACTTTCTCCAACACAATTAAGAGTAACCAGCCAATCCCATTATACTCCTTAGTTTGACTAAAATACTCTAAGGTAGTAAGTACTTGATCACGCAGAACCTTGCATTTTATGAGGAATAATCTAATAAAATACTATTTAAAAACTGGTCAAATAATATAATTAATAGAACACAAAATTAAATAATACTAATTTATTTTTCACTAATCTCAATTTGTAATCATTTCAAATCATAATCCTCTCTACTTTTTCTTTTTAATTTGTTTTCTCTTGGATGCCACTTCTCTCCTGAGAGAACTGTTAATACTGAGGCAACAGAGGTGTCAACAATTCTGCATGTCATAGTTTATATAACTGACTCCAATATGGAAAGTTATTAAAAATTCAATACATTCCTAAAACTGGCTTGTTTACAAAAGACTGTATTGCCAACTGTAGTGATTCATTGGGCCACTAGGTGATAAAGAATTCTGGAGATGCTAACTGCAGGATCTTGAAAGACTGCTTACTGAAAGTGAAAGAAGGGCATAGAGAGAAAGACTGTCAGTGACCATTTTGTTTGAAATTTTTCTCAATTTCATTGCAATATATACATTTATAGGGCTCTGTCAAAAAATTTAGAACATCCTAGAATAAATCCCACACCCTAAAAACAAATACTTAGTCTTACTTAGATGAATTTTCTGTAAAGGTATCAACTTGCCCAGTGATGCTAACCTTTGCTTAGTTTCATTTTGTTCTTCTTTAAATATAACTTCATTGAAATTAATATAATATTGAAAATCAACTATAATTAAAATATTACTTCACTAATCTATTTAAAAAATTGTTATAGTCTCACTTTTACAATGAATATAATTTTACTTTATAAACTGAACAAATGACCAAAGTTGTAGAAATTAACATCTTTCTTGGTCTACATTATCCATCATTTTGCGGGAGTGAAGTTGGCAGAAGTAATAGCTAATAACACATCAAATAAAAGATCCATGTCTGCTATAAATATTTAGTACTAAAGGCTAAAACATCTTTGCAGGGATATTTCTTAGCTACAAAGTTCATAATGAAGAAGATTTTATTTTTCACAGGTAGGGAAACATGATAGTACTAATAAGAGCAAATTAGAATAAAGCGGAAGATATCCTCTGCACTAATTTGAAACATAGATAAAGAAGATCTAAGATCCCAATATCACATTCTGATAGTATTAAAAAATCATAATACTTAAACTTTCATTTTGGATATATAATATATACCTGAAGTTATATAAATATTATTTTAAGGATAACTTGATAAAATACGAAAAAATAGCATGACATTAAACCTAAAATTATCTTTGAAAACTATATTATTTTAGTGTAGTTCTTAAGTTAACAGGGGATATCTTAATATAATTGCATTGTAAATACTAAATCTTCAAAGAAAAATCTACTAAGAAGCTTAATAAGAAAAAATAAAAACCAGAGGCCTTCTGAAGTATTGTGAATAGTGTTATGAAAACAATAAATTCGTACTAAAATTTCTTAGCATAATCTACTTCAGGACCAACAACTAGCACGCCATACATATTTAATAATGATTTCCAAAATGTATTAATTAAAACACTGATTTAGAAAGAATAATTTCCAAATTGGATTTGGACCAAATGACACTGAGTAATTTGAGAAGCCCATGTTCATGCATAATTTAATTACGTTATTCAGAAGTTACTTATTAAGCACAAAATGTGGACTCTGCTTTAAACCAGGATATTAGGATCAATCGAATAGAGTACGATAGTTTACTGGTAAAAATAATGCAACTTCTAGTGAGGATGCAGCTGCATTAGTTTTGTGTGGCCACTGTAACAAATGGCCAAAAAATAGTGACTTAAAACAACAGAAATTTACTTTCTCACAAATCTGGAGGCCAGAGATTTGAAAATAAGATGTCAACGTGACCATATTCCCTTTGGAGGCTTTAGAAGATAATCTGTTCTTTGCCTTTTCCAGCTTCTGGTTGATGCCAGCAATTTTTGACTTGTGGCTATGTCACTCCAATCTCTGCCTCTTGTTCATATCTCCTTTGCTGTGTTTATCTAATCTCCCTCTGCCTTTCTCTAATGAGGACATTCAGATGGTATTTAAGATCCAGCCTAATAATCCAGGAAAATCTCATCTCAAGATCCTAACACAGTCATATCTATAAGGATCCTTTTTTTTCTGAATAAGGTGACATTTACAGGTTCTAACACAATAGGTAAAATGTAGACAAATACAAATATAGATATAAGGGAAAAGTTTTGTGATACTACAGTGGGATAAAAATTATGGAATGGCTTATATTTTGCATGAGTTGGTGGTCATGGTTTTAAAAGTCACGATTGGATTGAAATTCCAGTTCATATTACCTGTGAAATTTTGGACATGTTACATAATCCTTGTCAATCTTGTTTTCTGAATCAAAATAATCTATGTAAAGGTGAGAAACACACAGAGAAATAATGGTGGTATTCTGTGATACAAGGAGCACTGGAAATGGATTAGTTTTAGGGGAAAAGATCAAGTTCCATTTGTTTATGTTGAATTAAGACTTATTTATGATATCCAAGAAAATATTTTAAGGATGTAGTTAAGATATTTTGGTCAGGGGATGGAGGTATATAAGTGTGGGTCTTTTGAATACAGATGCTAGGTTAAATTGTAGGCATTTTGGTATTCTATATTAAGATGAGACAGTGAAAGTGAAGTGGACTTAGGGCCAAACCTTGAGAATAAATTAAAGGTTGGATAACAGAGCACAGTTAACAAAGAGTAGAGAGAAGGATTGTCAAGAGAATTAAGAGAGAAGAAGGAAAGTTGAATATTAGAAGAGAGAATGCGATACAGTCAATACCTGGTTGGTTGAATCCATGATTGTGCAATCTGTGGATGCAGAAGCTGAGGATACAAAGGGCCAACAGTACTATGCCATTTTATATAAGGGACTTAATCATCACAGATTTTGATATCCACGAGGGTCCTGGAGCCAATTCCCTGTGGAGACCAAGGGATGACTGATTCTTGTTTAAAGGAGGAAGTGGCAAGGATTGTCTAATGATGCTTAGAGGTCAAGGGAGGTTAGTACTTAGAACGTCCCATTGGATTTTAGCAATATGTATGTCATTAGTATGATCACTACAAGTAATACCTATGGAAAGATGGGTGAGGAAATCAAACCAAAATGTTTGAGTACTGAACAGGGACTAAGAAATAAGGATTAGAACTAAAAACTCTCTTGAAGTAGTTTTTGAGGAGGCCAGAAAGACTATAATTGAATGGATATGTGAATTTGTTTTGTATTTTATTGTTTCTTTTTTTTAATAAAAAATATTAAATGTGGAAAAAGTTAACATGAGGAATCAAAATGAAAGATAGTGGCTTAGTATACCAAAAAAAAAAAAAAAAAAAAAGAGAAAGGAAAGGGAAATTGCAGTTCTTGTGAAAGAAGAATGGAAGTCTCAGGACAGGATGTTTATTTTGTCCTTAAATAGGATGGTAGACAGCCTTTATTAAAACTAGAGGATAACGTAATGTTATATAGATAGATGCATGCATGTTTGCTGTTTGGCACTGAGAATATGAGGGATTTCTGAAAACTGTCTTTTATGTTTTTCATTTTTTGTTTGTTATATTTACATACTGAAAGTATACAAGAGGGATGGGAAAGGGTTAAGAAAATAATTGGTAAGAAATGAGAACAATAGAAAATGTGTGAAGTAATAATATTTAAATAACATAAATGAACATAAGATTTCAAGGTATTCTTGAGGACCAAATGTGTAAGTAGGTTTCTGTGTTTTGTGTGTCTTTTCCATTAGTGCTTGCTTTTTGAATACATATCACAATGTAAGGATGTTTAGATTTATGTGAGGTGGACGTTCATCTAAACAGATAGGAAAAAAGCCTTTGGTTAATAGTGTTATTAAAATGCTTACATATCAACGCTATAACAGCATAAAGTGTTCTGAGGTGAGTTCTGATAGAATAAGGAAAAAAACAGAAGATGAAAAAGTGGGGTATATGTACCTAAAGAATATCTAGAAACATATAGAAATATTTTTTATAGGATTGCATTGTAGATAGTTTGAAAATGGCAAAGACCTGACTCTGGATTCCTTTGAAAACATGTTGGGGTTTTATGACCTAACAACCTGTGATACATCTCAACAGATTTAGCTTTAGTCAGAAAATCCTAGTAGGTGAGGTTCTATTCAGAGTACAGTACAGTATAACCCATAGGAAGATAAAAATGTAGTTCATTTCCAAAACTTCTCTAAATAATTAATAATGAAAGGGCCTGATAAGAAATTCCACTTGCAGTAATTTGGATGAATTACATTAACTGACAAAGTATGCAACTATAGAATGCCAGAAATGCTGGGCCGAGTCCTGCATCCCTTTAAAACTAATCTTGCAATGAAGTAAGTGAAATAATCGGGCATCAAAAGCAAAACAGAATCAGATTTCCAAAGGGGAAACATAACTTTGAGACCCTGATGGGTAAAAGATTCTTTGCCAAAACCTTGGTACCTCAGCATTATGCTTTAATATTCACACAGAAAAGGAATTGTCTTGGATGAACTGAGGGTAGAGATTCCTTTATGTGTATGAACTTTGAATGGACAGAGCATCAGTGAAGAAGTGGGCAGAAAATATTGGCACTCTGGAAAGGGAGAGAATCTTTTCAGACTCAAGTCTATATAGGAAAATAAATGGTGTTAAGAGGGCCTCTGCAAATCTGTAATTTTTATGCTGCATTCACACTAGTGTAAGGTTTAATAATAGTATACTACCTGAGTGGTCTAGCTGAGAAAGTAAATTAAAGTGGTTTCAGGTTGGTAGTAAACACATACACCTAAATAATGCAAGAGCAAATGCTCTCTGGAAGGACACAGATCTTCTCAAGCCCTCATGATCCCTGACAATGATATCAAATATGAGTTCATAGTAAAACATCTTAAAACATGGTGAAATAAGTTGATACAAACAGGAACAAAGAGAATTCAGTCTATAAGAATTTAGGATATTAGAATTTCCGCATATGGATTACAGAATATGGGTAAAAGAATGGAAAAAAATATACAAAGCAAACACTAATAATGAAAAAGCTACTATAGTATATTAATATAAGGTAGAATAGATACTGTGGCTTAAGGCATTAAGAGGGATACAGAGAGCACCTGCTTAATGATAAAGAGTTTAATGCAATAGGAAACTGCAATTAAAACTTTACCAAAAACCTACTATAATTTAAAACTTTTATGAAGCATAAAAAAAAATCCCTTAAATTTTGTACAACAAAACTTCATAGAACTGTGGGAAAACTGACAAATCCACCTTTGTGTGTGAAGATTTAAAATATTCTCTGGAGTAATTGGTAGACTAAACAGAAAGTTTACTAAAGATCAAAGGATCTTAAAAATATATAATTAACGAACTTGATTTAAAGACATATATATAAATACTTAAACAAAAAATAAACTTATTTTCAAACACATTAAATAAGAACTAATCATGAATGATAGGTACAAGACTAAAATTTTATAACTGTAATAAAACTAGTTAGGAAATTAATTAAAAATTTAATGGAAACTTTCTAAACTAGTGGGGTTCAGCTAAAACACTATTTAAAGTAAATAATTTAAACTTATGTTCATATAAATGAAAATCAAAGGGCTAAAAGTTAATGACGAAAAGATCCAACCTAATAATTTATAAATAAAGGCCAAACATAGTAAATTAAATAAATAGAAGGGCAGAAAAGATAAAAATAAGACCAGAATTATATATCCAGATATTTGTTCTTTGAATGTTAATTATTTTGAGGAACTTAACATATGGAAAAAGAAAAGATTAGAAAGCAGTAGAGGGACATAGCTACAAATGAAGGGCAGATTAAAAGGCATTAACAGAAAAACAGAAACACATTTTTGCCTATAAATTAAATTTAAACTAACAGCCTAATTCTTTTGTGTAAATTATCAAACATATTCAAAAAGAAAGAAATTATTTTCAGAATTTAGAATTTTATAAAACTGAAAAAAAATTAGATGCTCATATAGAAAGAAATCTAGTTAAAAGTTGTCATGGATAGCATTTAAGCAAAATTAAGCAAAAATGCATACATGAGACTATTAAAATGAGAATAAATGGGGGTCAAACACTAGACAGCAAGGTGGTGCATCACATACCGGCAGTTGTGAGGAGGAAGTAGTAGGAAAGTAGAGACTTGATGGGCTTGACAACTGAGAGCTTGCAGATTTCCTGTAGGTACTCATCTCCAAAGTGAAGGATCATAAATGCCTATGGAAATCTCAACATGCTGATCTAATAAAAAGCACCTAAACTGGGAGGGTCTTTGCAGTCTCTAATTTCCAGCATAACTACTTATACTGAGAACAAATTCCTGGGAGTAAAATTCAAATAAAAAAGGAGAGGAATATTAAGGGCAATCAAAAGAGAAAGTAGAGGTGAAAACACATAAGGGAAGAAAATATAGCACATTTCAGAAATTATAAAGGCTCAATTTAAATAGTTTGTGATTACAACAGAAGGAACATTACAGCCATGAAACTAAGGAAAACGAACTTCTCCCTAACCCTAATTATTTCCTTCTAAGAGTATGGGTACGCGATTTCCCAGCCTAGACATCATTGACATTTTGGACTAGATAAATTCTTTGTTGAGGGACAAACGCTGTCCTATGCATTGTAGAATTTTTAGCCATATCCTTGGTCTTACCCACTAGATGTCAATGGCAGCTCACCAGTTATGGTAGCCAAAAATGTCTGCAGACATTTCCAGACGTTCTTGGGTGATAAAAATTGTCCCTATTTGATAGCTCATTTCACCTAAGTATGAGCGATAGAAAAGAATTGTGGTTTCACACAAGTTATTGTATGAAACAAAAAGGCAGAAATAAAATGAGGAAAACAATTAATAAATTATGCCCTTATCCACAATGAAGACATATTAGAAAAGTGAGTCCATAAAACATATACTTAAAAGAAGAAATTATTTTTAAACAACTATATGAAAAGCATAAATAAAAATTAGAAACATTTCAGAAACAAGATGATATGACAAAAATGGTCTGAAAAGGAAGTTGATAAAACTCAGAAGTTTTTATGGGAAAAATTATATATATATTTATGTAATTGTATATATTTGCATTGTGTAATTGTATATATTTATATTACATATGTTTATTATATGTGAACTTGTAATTTTATAAATGGGGGCCAAAGTAGAAGGAATACAATAATGAAGAAACACCATTGGGTTGGGAATGGACCTAAGACTATAAGATCCACTGATGTATCACATATCACACCATCTAGAAGACTAGGGGATTTATCCAGGGTGAATACTGCCATCCTGGGAAGAGCCAGGGAAGCCCCACTAGAGCATTAAAATGCAAAAATGCATGTATAGGTCAAATAGGGAATTCATCCATTGCATTAGTCTGCAAACCTAACATTCAACATTTTGTGATAAAATTGAGGATTATTCAGATGCAGAATTGCCAAGCTGGAGGGAAAATACTCCTTTAGCTCTTCCATCCATATTTACATTGACTGTTTTCCTGGATTCTTATTATTTCAACTCATATTCAGTATCTGCTTTATATTCTTAATTTATTTAAAGGGATTACCAGTTATAAATTAATCTGAATAATATTATCTGATTGCTGAAGGATAAAACTTGATACAATGATGTTGTGTGTCTTTAATATTTCCATTTGAAATATATTACTTCAATAGAATTCTTAGGCAAAATAATTTTCTTGGTTAGGAAATTCTAATCCAATGGCTGGTTGTGTCATAGCATATACTGGGTTAGGAGTACTGGTGAACTTAAAAATTATACAATAGAAGTTGTTGCTTTTAAGCCTTGCTTTCTAACAGTGATCAGACTAAACACATATTGAGTTATTAAATATTCTTCAGAATAAAGGAAACATTGCAATAATTAGAGGAATTTAAACTGTGTTATGATGAATATCTTTATTGTGAGAAAATTCTACTTACCATTATGTGATAAAAAATGCTGTTTTATTGGAAAGAACACAGGTGCTGACAGTAATTAATACTTTTATAAAATTAAAAGGTGTGTTGTAAAAGCTGCATCATGGTAGGAAAAGAAGAATCATCTTTGAAAACTAGAGTGTACAAAATGTCAAGGATTAGGGATGTGGATCACAAAGTTTAGTTAAAGAAGTTAGATATGAAAAAGCAAGAAATGTATCAAATAAGCCCCATATATATACAAATCTAGTTCATCAAGCTTATCCAGTTGCTTTAATGCTATTAATACATTAACTGATTTATTAATCTTTATTGACTTATGGATATTTGGAATGAAATGTTTTAAGAAATATTTTGTGAAAAAACAGCATTACAAAATCGTCATCTATAAATTGAGAACTTGTTGAACCATTGGTACTGTGCATTAAAGGCCAAATCCAAATCCCTGTTCAGTTGGCTGCAGTTTGGGAATCCAGTGCTGCACCAGCGTATATCTTGAGAGATCTATACACCAAAGGGAACCATCCTTCTAGGAATGAAATCAAAATCTAAAAATAGATACTATGTGATCCAGTAATCCCACTCCTGGGCATATACCCAAGATAAAGCTCTAACTCAAAAAAAGACAAAATTATAATTACCAAAGGGGAAGTGATATTAAGGAATTATGACAGCACAGAATAAAATTATGTTATTCTTTATTTAAAGCGAAATCTATCTTATATGTAGTAATGTGTATCTGCTAATCCCAAACTCCTAATTTATTACTCCCTCTGCCTTTTCCCTTTGGTAACTATAAGTTTGTTTTCTGTGTCTGTGAGTCTTGTTTCTGTTTTGTATATACATTCATTTATATTATTTTTTTGATTCCACATATAAGTGATATCGTATGGTATTTGTCTTTCTCTGTCTGACTTAACTTCACTTAGTATGATAATCTCTAGGTCCATCCCTGTTGCTGCAAATGGCATTATTTCATTCTTTTTTATGGCTTAGTAATAGTTAATTGTTTACTCATTCATCTCTCCATGGACACTTAGATTGCTTCTTTATCTTTGCCGTGGTGAACATTGGGGTGTGTGTATCTTTTTGAATTAGTTTTCTCCTGGGTGTATGCCCAGGAGTGGGGATTTCTGGATCATGTGGTAACTCTATTTTCAGTTTTTTAAGGATCCACCATACTGTTCTTCATAGTGGCTGTACCAATTTACATTCCCGCCAACAGAGTAGTAGGGTTTCCTTTTCTCCACACCCTCTTCAGCATTTATTATTTATAGACTTTTTGATGATGGCCATTCTGACTGGAGTGAGGTGATACCTCCTGGCAATTAGTGATGTTGAGCATCTTTTCATGTGCCTGTTGACCATCTGTATATCTTCTTTGGAGAAATGTCTATTTAGATCTTCTGCCCATTTTTTAAATTGGCTGTTCATTTCTTTTTTGATATTGAACTGTATGAGCTCTTTGTATAGTATGAAAATTTAGCCCTTGTCAGTTCTATTGTTTGCAAATATTTTCTCTCATTCTTTAGGTTGTCTTTTCTTTTTGTTTATGGCTTCCTTTGCTGTGCAAAAGCTTATAAGTTTGATGAAGTCCCATTTGTTTTTTTTTTGCTTTTCTTTCTTTTGCCTTGGGGGACTGATCTAAGAAAACATTGCTATGATTTAAGTCAGAAAACATTTTGTCTATATTCACTTCTAGGAGTTTTATGGTGTCATGTCTTATGTTTAAGTCTTTAAGCCATTTTGAGTTTACTTTTGTGTAGAGTGTGAGGGAGTGCTCATTGATTTACATATGGCTATCTGGCTTTCCCAACAAAACTTACTGAAGAGATTGTCTTTTCTCCATTGTCTTCTATTTCCTCCTTCATCAAAGTTTAATTGACTCTATGTGTGTGGTTTTATTATTATGATCAAAAACAAAATCTTCTCCCAACTACTTTACAAAGGAAGTAGAGAAAGAAAATACTTTTATTATTGAATAAGCATTAAACCAGAATGTGATGCATATTAGAGGCAATCCACTAAGAGACTGCAGACAGAAAGGAAATTTCACTTGCTTATATACCCAAGCATATACAACCCACTAAATACAAGTTTTCATGATAAACAATAGCTAGTTCTTAAGTAAGAGGACCTTACAGCGCTGTTACACATAGTTCATACAAACTTTACTTAGTAATTCGAATGGCCATCTATGTTAGCTATTGACCCTATCCAGACAAAAAACAAACTATGATAGGAAGCAATTTTGCAATTTGTGTTAGGCTTTAGGCTCCTAACTGTCCCCTAACCTGAGAAATAAGGGTGCTGTCTTCCTTAATGTTTACATTTCAAAGTGATGGCTCCTAGGTCCTTGAAAAAGACATTCCTG
Organism: Camelus bactrianus; assembly: GCF_048773025.1. Classification (NCBI taxonomy): domain Eukaryota; kingdom Metazoa; phylum Chordata; class Mammalia; order Artiodactyla; family Camelidae; genus Camelus; species Camelus bactrianus. The sequence goes on along the minus strand of NC_133563.1, from coordinate 16,527,662 downwards.
ATTCACAAAACTAACAAAAGGCCTGTTTTGTTTTCAAATAATTTACATGCATTTCAGAGAAAGGAGGAATTACTTACAATTTTAAGTTTTCTTATGTAAATGCTCTAAGAAAAAGTAGGGGAGGGGAATATTTTACGTTATTTTCAAAAGATAATTGAGTCTCTTAATTTTTATTTGTTCTTACAGGTAATAGTGGGCACAGTGTCACAAAAAAACTTTCTAATCTAGTCCGATCCGTAACATTTCTGGGAAGGGACATCCACTATAAATATGATTGAAATACTCCACATCTCTACAACTCATGATCCTCAAGTTTAAATATACGCTCTTTGAATAATTCAGGGTCTTTGAATAATTCAGGCTCTTTGAAACAGTACCTCAAAATGATTCGTATTTTCTATCAATTGTGGCTATACAGACTTAATTTTCTTCCACCCTCAAATATTTTTTCGTTATTCTGTCTCATTTCAGAATTTTCTCTCATACATAACAAAGGTGGGATTTCTAATTATCTGTATATGATCTATTTCCAGGTTTCTTAAGTACTGGCTTGTTCCTCTGCATTTACCCAAGCTTATGTGAATTATTGAAATCCCATAAATATCCCTTGATCCTGTAGATGTTGGATGGGCTTAATTCTTTCTTTATAAACTAAAGCCTTCATGATTATTTTTTCCCTAACTGAAAAACATTTACCTTAGTGTTTTTATGAATTGTTTCAATCAAAGTCAAGGGAAGCAACTATTATCTTTTGATGACCTATTGAAAGCAGTAGTGAATAAAACAAATACACAGTTAAAGGGAAAATAATAAAAGTAAACCTCTCAAACATTTTTAGTGTTACATGATTGGCTATTTTTTGCTTTAAAATTAAAAGACACTTATTGGGAAACTGCCAGATATATGTGGACATATCCAAAACTGTGAGACATAGAAAGATTTTTAAATAGGAACTAGATAGTAATGCTTCAATTAGTGTGTTCCTTGTAGAAAATGGCCTTTCACAGTAAGTCAGCTGAATTTAAAAAAAAATTCTTCAAAATTCTGATGAAGCAGACTGCTGTGCAGCTGCGTGAAAAAATATTTTAATCAGGAGCATTTATTTGTTATGGGCCAAATGAAGCAAACATAGTCAGCCCAAGGGAAATTTATGAAGTCTTTCATGTTTATTGTCTATGTATAGTCTCTTCCTTTTTCTCTCTATGAGATGGCTAATCTAAATCTCAAGTAGAATGCCCTTTTGTTTCCTTATTTTGTACTTCTTATCTTTGAAATTGAGGATGACACTGATAAGGAGTTATTTATAGATTATGGTTGCTATGCAGTTATTTAAACACCTTCAATTAAACAGGGCTTTAAATATTAAACAATGGATTAAAGGATTTTCCTTTGCTTCCCACTCTTCCTCTTCCTTCTTTTCCTCTCCTTCCCCTTCCTACTCCCACTTTCTTCTCCTCCTTCTCTTCCCCTTCCTCCTTGAAAACATAATAATACCAGGAGATGAGGTATTAAGATGGTAGATAGAGGGAAACCCTAACGTTGCTCTTGTTCTTCTCAATTATAAAGTACACACACACACACACACACACTCTCTCTCTCTTTCAAACAAAATGAAGTAAGCCTATCGGACTCAAGTCAACTGGTTATTGTGTGTGTGTACAAGAGTGTAGGTGTGTGTACATGAGTGTAGGTGTGTGTAAGTGTGTGCACAATTTACTTTCAGTGTGTTTATGTTTAAAGCTGTGTATAAATATTTACATATATTTTGTATTAGTTACCTATTGGTTCTGAAACAAATTTTTCACACATTTTTGGATTAAATTGACAAAATTGTATTATATGGTTTAACAAGTTAGAAGTCTAACATGGGTCAGCAAGGCAGTCTTCCTTCTGAAGGCTTTAAAGGAGAATCCAGTCTGTTTCCTTGCCTTTTCCAACTTTTAGATGTTGCTTCCATTTCTTGGTTCAGAGCTCTGCATCATTTTGACTTCTGTTTCCATCACCATATCTTCTTTCTCTCTGCTTTCATCGTCACATCACCTTTAATTCCGACCCTCATGACTGTGTCTTACGAGGATACTTTGAATTACATTTAGTCTACCTGAATAATTAAGGATAATTGCCCCATCTCAAGTTCCTTAACATCTATGTAAAGTACATTTTGCCAAGGTGAGATATTCACAGGTTGTGGGGTTTAGGACTTGGATACATTTGTGGGAGAGGGACAATTATCCAGTGTACTACAATTTTGAAAAAAATTAAAATGATTTATATTTTAAATAAAGTTGCAAATAATAATATAAAATATCCATCAACTGATAATGAAGAGAGTATTATTTTATCTTAATATTTTATCTTTATAATAATGGAATATTATGGATAAACATCCTTGGAGCACCTTGTCACTTCTCTGTCCTCTTTTCCAGAGCCATTTCCCAAACTGAATTTCAGAAGTAGACTTTTAGTTTATAGTTAATGGACGTTTTTTAACATAATGTTGATCTTTAATTTTTATTTGGTTGTAATAAAGATATGCAAAGCTAAACTTTGGAGGATATCCTTCAGAGACAGTTATTTACTCCATATCCACAAATCAATTAATGTAATATACCACATTAACAAATTGAGGAGTAAAAACCACATAATCATCTCAATAGATGCAGAAAAAGCTTCTGATAAAATTCAACGTCCATTTATGATAAAAACTCTCCAGAAAGTGGGCACATAGTGAACATACCTCAACATAATAAAGGCCGATATGACAGACCCACAGCTAACATCATAGTCAATGATGAAAAGCTAAAAGTATTTCCTTTAAGATCAAGAACAAGATAAGGATGCCCACTCTTGCCACTTTTATCCAACATAGTTTTGGAAGACCAAGCCACAACAGTCAGAAGAAAAACGAATAAAAGAAATCCAAATTGGAAAAGAAGTAAACTATATCTGTGTGCAGATGACGTGATTTCTTTTCTGATTTCATGTTCTTAACTTTTAAATTACATAACCACACTTTTCACTATTTGCTTTATGAATAACATGTATTTAATTCAGTTTCACTCTTTGTCTAAATACTTGGCATCTACTTGTGACTTCTTTGTACTGCATCTCCAGATGCACATGGTGATTGGTATCTAGTGATAGAATTTGGAGTAAAATCCATGCATTTAGGCACCTATTGGGTAATGAAAAGTGCCTCTTCACTTGAAAACAGATCCCTTTTCACAGTCTAATGTTTGTGAGTTTTATGGATGCACTTGTGTCTGTTTAGTATGATGGATGATTTATTCAAATGAAGCATGTAGAAAAAATAAATTAACAAGGTTATGTATCTGTGAAATATAATGACCTTGATTAAATGTGACAGGCATCTTAAAGAATCTATGCATGGATCATGGGTCATTCCTAATAGTTTCCAAAATGCTGCAAATTTGTATGGAGTTCCATTAATTTTAGCAGAAGTAATATGGTTACAAATGTGAAATGAGAGATCTCCAAGTGTATTACACAAATCAAGGATTCCCTAAGCTACCAGTCTGTTGAATATATTCAACAGTACATTATTGTGCATATTAAAAGATAATAGGCAAACCTATCCTCTTAGCCAAAAATAAAGAAAAAGATGTCATTGTTTTTACTTTGCCAACCATTATACTGCTTTCCCCTTTACATATACATCAGTATTTTAGGTTATTATATTTTTAAAAATATATAGAGCATGAGAGACACCTACTGGTTTTTGTAAACTATTGAATATTTTAAGCAGCTGTTAAAATTCTGTTCAGGTGGCAACTTTTTAAAGTTGCTTCATGTTTTCATTTAAAAATATTTTAATAGACTATTTTTAGAGCAGTTTTAGTTTTATAACAAAATTGAACCAAAAGTACAAAATTCCCATACACTCTCTGTGCCGCTGTCCCACAGCCTTTCTTGCTACCTACATCCCTCACCAGAGAGGTACATTTGTTGTAATTGATTAACCTACACAGACATGTCATCACACAAAGTCCAGAGTTTACATTAGGGTTCTCACTTGATGGTGGTCATTCTGTGGGTTTTGACAAATTTGTAATGACATGTATCCACCATTATATGTACAGAATAGTTTTGCTGCCGTAACATTCCTCTGTGCTCTGCCTATTCATCCCTCCCTCCTCTGGCAACCATTGGTCTTCTTACTGTCTCCATAGTTTTGTCTTTTTCAAAATGTCATACTTGGGATTATATGGCACGTAGCCTTTTCAGATTGGCTTGCCATGTATTTTTTATATTAAAGATGGAATATAATACTTCACTTGATAAATACACGCCTAACATAGTTTATGTATAGCTTACCACGCCTGCCACCACGAGTTTTCAGGACTTCAGTTATTCTTATTGTGTTCTGCTCCAGACTGATAACAAGTAGTGATGTAAAGTTTAGGTTTGAAGTTTTCTACCAGATTACACCCAAATTGTCAACAATATGAGGGAACAGAACAGATGTTTCAGATATTAGTAGTTTAAGCAATAATTAAGATGCAAATAAATTTTTTAAAAAACTATTTATACTTGTAGCATAAATCCCTGAAGTTTGGTTATTAGCACAATAATTTTAATCTCAGTCTACTTTATGTTCCCACCCAATTATATTCCCTGAACTTGGTTTCTTGTTATCTTTTCTCTGTATCCTTTTGCTCTCTGCTCTTCCTGCATTCAAAACAAGGTGTCTGTTTCCTTTTTCAGGCTTAATCTATGTTTTCCATCTCATCCATTATTACCAAAATAGTTAATGGAATTTTGCTCTATGTTAACTTCATTCCATTGGTAGTTACTAAAGTATTGTATTAAGAGAAACTCTGTATTGTTTGAGATGATAGCTGTTTAACAAATTTCCAAATGTATAAGGACTCCAAAACAAATAGAAGATTCTTTCTAATTAATCTACAGCTCCACACATGAGTTTTGCCTCTCATCATTTATTTATAACTCATTTTGTGCAATCTAATGGATCCACCATATTAACATTAGGCTTTCAAAAACTCTAGTCACCAAATGGGAGATAATATGGAGGATAGCATGTAGAAGATTTTTGTGGGCCAGTTTTGAAAGTGGTCATATCATTTCTTCTCAGAGTTGATCATTGCTAGCCATCAAGCCAGCAGAATTCTAGAGGAGATCTGGAAGAGTAGTACTAAGGAAAAATGGAAAACTTTGTTTACCAGTTAGCTGTTAACTGACAGATTAAATTTGAGCTATACTGGAGATTATTGTGATGTATTAGTAAAGGACCACATGGCCTGGGTTACCTGGACAGTCAGGGGTCATGCTTGTCTTATTGTCATAATTATAGTCCCACTTTCACTCTCAAGTCTCTTGGTATGTATAATAAATTATATAGTGATTCTATATATAATATACATTCTCCATGGGAAATATCTGTCCATAGCCTTCCCTGAGGCTTTAAATGTCCAATCCTACTCTGTTTTAGCACACATATTTTAGACATGTCTCTCCTCCATTCTTTCTTTCTTGATTACCACATTTCAGTATACTTTATGTCTTGTTCTAAATATAAAATTCATAATTCACCCTGTCAGGCTATAATTCAGCTTTTCTTTGTTTTATTGCCAGATTTTTCATACATGTAGATAGATGGTAAACACCACTTCTTTTTATAATTATCTTTAAATTATTTGCAAACAGAATTTTTGGCCATAATTGAACAAAACAATGCTTAAAATGAACACTAGTGATTTCCAGAGATTGAGATAAATGATCTTTTAGACTTTTGATTCTTTGTCAGTCTACATAGCATGTAGCATGTAGCATTATTGATTCTTCCTTCTGCCTTGAAATTTCCTTTCTCCTATAATTGTAAATTGTTTTGGTCCTATACCTACTTTTCTACCTTTTTCTCTTTTAAAATTCTGTTTTCTATTGCTATACCTTTTAATGGGTGTTTCCTCGATTTTAGCCATATCTCTTCTTTAGTTAGAAGTGCTTTTGTTTTTACTTTTGTTTTGAGACATAGAATTTGTTTTTCTTCTGAGAAGTTGATATAAAAGTAATTTCATAAATCCTTTGTGTTCTGATGTTATACAGAGGTTCTACAATCCAACAGCTCCTTGTGCATGGATCTTAAGCTTTTCTCTCTTAAAAACACTGTCAGCAATGGGCATGTGCCAGGTGATTATACAAGTGAAGGCCAATATGAAATAAATCAATGTATCTCTAAGGAAAAACAAAATAACCAAAAAGCAGCATCAACAACAGTAACAAGTCTTAATAAATGCTGACATTAAAGTGAGCATAATTGATATAACCAGAGAAATAAGGTGATATCTTATTCTAGAAACAAGAAGAATCATTTTTTAAAGAAGAACTGAGTAGGAGTTTGATGTTGGTTGCTTAACTGTTACCCATTCTTGCTGTTTTATTTACTAACAGAGAAACATATTTCTTCAGCTATTTCCCAATGTGTCTAAGAGGAAAACAACTCATTCTTTTTCCTAGGATGCCTTTCATTTATCTATCCTGTTATTTCATTCTATTTTCTATAAGATGGCTAATTCTTTGCAATCTGCTCTAGTGGGAAGCTTTATAGTTCATCACCTGGGATATTTGAGTAATTTTTTTGTTCACTTCTTTTTTGTCTTACTGTTTTATTTTCCCCTCTCATTTCTTCTGGACTTGAAATTAAAGCATTTAGCCTCAGACTCTACTAGCTGCCATTTTCAAACCATGAGTGAAAACAGGCATAAAATTATGCTAATGCCAAGAAGAGAAATACAAAACAAAGGTAAACAAACAAACACAAAAGTAAAACAGTGTGACAAAGAAATGTGAACTTGAAGGCATAATTAAGCCAGTTACTGTTTCTCAATGCTGAAAGTATCTTACCTTATACAGAAATGAAAACACTTGTTATAATAAATCCTAGATAGAATAGATACAAATGAAAAGTAAGCTATTGAAGTAGAAAATGGAGCATTGGAGTTCTCCCAGAACATAGCAGAAATATATGAAGATTTGAAAAAGGGTTATCTTTTTAATATTTAAAATGTAAAAATAGAAATGCTTTATATAGTATTTTGTTATGTTAGGAAGAATTAGGGAAGGGGAAGGTTTAGTAGTTATGTTGCCATTGTATAGAATAACCTTATATTATATTAAACCATATTTTGTAAGCAAACATAATGTTTTGAAACTATTTTACCATAAAAATAAAATATCCAAAGACCACAAAAACATGATTTGTAGAAAAAAATCAATTTCCTTTAAGGACCTTGGTCTTCTCATTTTATGTCTCGTGTTGCCTTTGTTCATTTAATTTTCTGAGAAAAATAGATTTCTCTGAGTTTTGAATTTAATATTATCAAATTGAGGAAATATTCAATCTCATCTTTGGAATCATGTAACATATTTCATTGCTAGCGGTGTATTCTAGAATACTTGTGTTTTCTATTCTGCTTTAAAAAAATCAGACTTTTTCATATTGATCTTTATATAAAATAAAATATTTAAAAAATTCTATTTTCTAATTTATGTTTCTATCATGATTTTGTTTTTCCATGAGATAGTTTTTAGATTTGTTTCACTGATTTTCTTACTCTCTTTACTTGAAGATCAGTTTTCCTTATTTTTATTTCTTATTCTCTCTTTATAATATATATACAAAATATATGTGTAGTTATATATAAAGCATATATATATGCTTAATAGAAGTTTAGTTATTGAATTTGAATGGAGGTGAGTTTTATCATTTCATTCTTGCCTAATATTTTTATTTATCATATATACCAATATAATTAATCCATCCTGAGATCAATAAATATCTTGGTAGTCTCATTCAAAAGTATTTTAAAAGTAAATGCTCGTAAATATATCTTTTGTTACTTGGAAATAAATATTCCCTCCAAATTTCTGTTTTACCTTCCATTAAGCACAAAACTTCATGTTTAAACTGAGCCAAATAGAAGTATAACTTAGGAAGTTTTTACTAGTAGATGATGCCATCTTCATTTGTGCAGTGCAGTTTATATTAGTCTAGAATCCATCTGTAGCTTTTGAATTTATGGAAATGTATTGCAGTTGCTGTTTGCACACATGCACATGCATGCACACAGTCACATACCAGCATACTCTCACAGTCTCAGAGATTTGTTAATAGACTAATTGAATAATTTAGTTAATAAGTTAACAAAAGATTTTGTTATCAGTAATTAAAATCAATTTATGTATTATACTTACTGAAGTATGAATATATAGCAATTATTCAATGAATATTTTCATTTTGATATTAAACAATTCAAACTTTTTCCTGAAAAGTAATTTATGTATGAAAAGCTCCAAATAATGCTTTTCTTATAAAATTTATTCCATTAGCTTATCATATATTCTGCTAAACATTATTTCCATAAATCTATTTATTTGAGAGACCAAGAGCAAAATTGTATTTCTCTCTGACTCAGTCATATGGCTGATATTTAATTAAAAACAAAAACTTGATTATAAACTAATGATTCAGAACATCCCCCTAGGGGATCAGAGAGGAAAAGCTGATATAATATGACAGATGATTTCTTTCAACCACTAGTTATAGGAAGCACATTCTAAATATGAAAATTCAATTTATTTTCAGAAAACATATTACTGGTATAGTAAAAACAAAATTGAACAAATAATCTTTGAAAGAGGGAGACATCAAGATTATGAATAGTAAATCACTGATATTTGACCTGGAAAAAATAAAGGAATAGTATGTTTCATCAATTGTTCATTTCCCTTTGACAGTGAATTACAACAGGAAAAAAATCAGACTTAAATGCAGTGGATGCTTGATGCATTTTTAGAACCCAGAGGTAAGCAGCAGCTTCAGTTAGCAGAGGTTCTTATTGTTTTCTGTCCATGCGATATATTTCAATTAAGTATAGATACTTGTGATGTAGCAAGATAATTTAAAAGGAAAAAAATGCCATTTATATATCACAGTAAAATTCTTCTGTATATAATATCATTGCATTGAATTTATGTATAAGTCAGAAGTGCAGAAAACGAGGGAACTGAGAAAATAAAGATTTTTTAAATCAACAAATAATAGAAGTTTGGATTTCAGGGTAAATTAAATCTTTATAGTAGTTGTACTGGTAAAGACTTCTTCATAGAGAACTGAAAGGTGTTAAAAACCTATTCTAAAATTTAACATGCAGAAGAATTGAGTTACCAATGAAGATGGAGGATGATGGAGATAAAACAAATTATATGATGCATAGGAATGAATCTTGAATGAATCTATGCTTTGTTGTTCTCCTGAATAAAATGAATTTCTAGAGGATATAATTTGTAGAAATATGTGTCAAACAAGACTGTTGTTAAGCTCTAATCTAGTCTGTTTCCAAGTCCTCCTTTTTTCTTTCCTTCAAGCAAGAGATGCCCAAGTACCAGGGTTTTGGGAGACATAAGTTCTGATACACTTTTCCTGGAATGTATTTTGATTTTCCTAAGCTATCCACATGACTTTCTTCTCTCCCTTCTTCCTGTTGGAATGCGGATACTGCAGCAGAAATATAGGATCCATATGGAGTCTACATCATAATAAAACTGAGAAAAAGAAAAGGAAATCATGCAGATACAGGCCCTGATATAGTTGACTCACTGAACTATTTTAACAATGTTTGTTATCATCTTCCAGAGTCTCATCTTTTACTATTTAGCTGCATTCCATTATCTTCAGGTGAAGGCATGCAAGATAACCTTAGTCTGAACAAGTTAATAGTACAAGGTTTATTTTTTTTGTGACTCGGTTTCACTAATTACAAGAGGATAGTATAATCGTAGAATTGTTTAGAGGGTAATTGATAATGTAAGGGCAAATGATAGTGAATGGACATAATATAAGGAGAAATTTACTTAATATTGGGAGCAGAATCTTTGAAAGCACAAAGCCAGGGCTACAAGGAACAAGCACCTTATACAGGAAGCGCACTACTAAATTCTCACATCTGTCACTAAGCACCAGTTTAACAACTCATAAAATACTGTAGTGTGGGCACGGATGACCCCTGCACCTAGATGCCAGAAGCTTTGTCTCTACAGCCCTTGATTTGGTGAATACTTCCAATGCCTGGAATAGGCAGAAGATAAATTCTTCAAATAAAATTTTTTCTTATGTTCATTTTACATATTGATAGATATATCACGTTGGTGAAACTTATGTCACCAATTAGTACCTTAGCAGAAATGATGAGTGAATTTTCTAGTTTTTACCTTGGTAAATCAGAGCATTGTAAGACAAGTGATCCTCTAAAGATTACAAAAATATTCAAAAGATACTTGGAAGTCAGAAAACAAGACAAATTACTACTTGCCAGGCAGAGAGATTTTGATTCTCTCTTTTCTACTTTATAAACTCTGTTTAAAAGTTCTGTGAAAATACTTATTATGAGTATAGAATGGATATTAAAGTTACCTAATATCTATATTTTTATACATTTCAATATATATATGTAGTATATATAATGGATAAGATAGATATAACATCTGTTCACCTAAACTAACTAGTTTTGTTGAAAAAAACCCAGCATTGATAAAATAAGCTATGCATAAATATTGAAAGAAGTTTTGCTAAGGGGAAACATATTCTGTAATATAAGTGACAATGCTTTGTTTAGACTGGAGGCCTGGACTGCAGATAAAAAAGAACCTACCCCCCCTAGAAAGATTTGGTGCCTGATGATAATGTAAAAGCTGAGACTTATAGACTTTAATTCTGGTTATCAGTTTTATTTCATATGACATCCAACTAAATAATTACACATATCACATGGGTAAGGATTTCATTAAAATTTTACCTCAATATTCCAGGAGAAAAACATACTTGCTTAAGAGTCCCAGAGGGCTGCTGACTGAATACTGCCATATTATCAGTGAGCTCTCCATCTTCGTTGGAACAATACTGCAGACAAGTGATCTAATCGTTTTTCCTCTTCTCATTTCCCTTTACAAGTACTATTGTCTGTGACTATAGAAGTTGGTTTGTGTGTCTGTGTCACTATAGTCCCTAAATTGTCTTTGAGGGAAAACTGGGTGTACAAGTTACTATAACTGTAATATTTAACTATAAAATGTATTCAAACCCAATTAAGTACAGACATACAAACACATACTATTGTATATATCTGTTTCTCTTTGTGTTCCATAGTGTATATTTCCCATTCATCTCTCTTAAATATTTTATGCTTATTTTGACTTCTTCAGTTTGCTGTTAACACCTATAGTGCATTTTTCTTTTATTTTAAATATCATTATTTTTAATTACAAAATTTTCATTTAGTATTTTTTATAGTTTTTAATGGTTTATATTTATCCCAGGATATCCTATTTATAAATTATACTAATTTTTTGATTCTATCTATCTACCTATCGCTGTCTAAATAGCCGTTCTAAACCCCATTCTTACAAATTTTAATACCTGAATGATCTTGATGCCTAATTCTATGACAGACTTTTTTAAGAGTCAATTTTTCTGTTTATTTGCTCCTGCAGAACGTTATGGATCATAGTTTGTAGGGAATCCAAATTATGTTTTCTTCTTTTAAAAGGAGCTGAGTTTTGTGCTGGTAGGCAGTTATATTACTAGTGGATCCATTTTATCTTGCCAGGTTTAGTGTTATCCTTTCGTAGAGAATGTCACTCCATTTTTGTCCTTGATATTAGGGTGTGGCTTTTAGATTATGGTCTTTACTCTTTGTTAAGGCTTTTCTACATTCCAGTTGAATAACCAAGGTTTTTAGGAGGTTCTTTCTCTCTTCCAGCTAGGTCTGAATTCCTAGATCAATCCTGAGTGAATTCTAGTGTTTATGTCTCTCTCACAGGCTTAGACTACAGTGAATGACCACACAGACTGCTGGTATCCCCCACTTTGTGCAACTCCTTCCTCTCTTAATGTCCTGCTTGCAAATTCCAGCTGCTTCAGAATACCGAAATTCTGATCTCTCCTTTCATGGTCAGAAACAGATGTTTTTCTGCCTTAAACTTGGTTTCTTTATCTTAATTATACTACCAGCGTTTCAGAATGAAATGATAGTCTAGTTCATTGGTAAGAGCTTGGTAATGAAAGAATCTCTTGTATGTTGGGACCCAATATTATTGAATAATCAGAACAACATCCAATGAAAAAGCACTGTCTTTTGTTTTTTCCTTTATGCATTCCAACTTAAGCTAGTTCTAATATAAAATAACAAAACTGTCCACAATTATAATATGAGATAATGTTTTATTTAAATTTTGTAATGTTAAAAATACACATGTAGAGACACATTTCTTTTCATGATCTTCTAAGGCCATAAGACCTAGACTCTGTCTGTTTCATAACTTCCATCACTATATTCTCCCATTTACTCACCAGATTCTGAACCTATCTCCTATTGTCCAGACCAGCACTCCAAGTGCATTGCAGATGCTAGGAATTCTCTCTGTGCATGGTAAATTTCCCCTGTGACCTCTTTTCTCTTATCTTACCATATGTATTTCTTGATGACCCGACATCACTGCAGGGTCACCTCCAGAGATAGACTTCTGTGAGCGTAGTTGTATCTGCTCATCCCATCATTCTCCATCATGGCAACATATTTAATTCTCTGAATTGCAGATATTTCTATGTGATATTTTATTGCTTATATTTTACTTAATTTATTTAATCTTGTCTGTTCCCAATGGTGATTGTGATGATAACTCTTTTGAATGCTTACCATATGGCTGGCATTTTTTAAAGTGCTTTATATACAGAAACTAAGGCATACCTCTCAGCACTCTTCTAAGGCAGGTACGAATCCTCTCCATTTTTCGGAGGAAAACCTGAGACTCATCAGGTTTAAATAACAAGCTCCAATTCCCTCTGCCACCAATGAGTGAAGGTGGATTTCTAATTAACCTGGCGAGTCCTGTTTCCGAACCTATGTATTTGAAAGATACCTTGCTAAAAATGTCATTTTGAGCATAATTATTCAAGATTAATTTCCTATGAGTGAACAATATTTGGGCTAAGGTAGACCTGTAAAGCTATAGATCTTATTTTATAAGAGATAGTTTTATAAGACAAGTTATTAGGATGAACAGTTACATTTAATGGAACTACTTCATTAGTTGCTTTTCTTTCCTATTTGTCTGTGATACTATTACTGCTTCTCTCAGCAGTGTTATTAGCACCCTCTGAAATTAGTGCTGCTGAAATGGACTCTAGAGAAACTGAGGATTCCTTCAGCTGTTGTTTCTACAATTTGAATCACTTCCTTGCTATAATTCTTCAATCAGAAATAGTTTAAGACTCTTGGAGATTTGGTGTCTTTGCATTTGTAGGAGGCAAAAAGAAAAATAGCAACGTCTCAGTTTGTTATTAAGATCAAACTGTGATGTAGTCACATTTAATTTGACCATGGGACAAGTCACAACTGGAACAAACAGGGGATAGAGGGTTAAGACATTTTGACTAATGGTACTGAGAACTGAAGAAAGGAAATGTCTTACATTCCATCATTTAAGACATACTTACCCAGAGATGTCTGTTATCACTGACTATTAAGCAGTAAGGAAGTCTGGATAAATTATGCAAATTAGTAAAGTTTATACAGTTAGAAGATGGGAGAGCCAATATCTGAGCCTCAATCTTCCTGACTCCAGACCAAGCGATTCTTACCCTCTAGTTTGCATCATCTACCATGCTTGAAGAATGAATGAATATATGGTCCTCCCATACCATCATCTTTACCTTGAATTTCCATATGAAGCATATGCTGTCAGTGTGCCCAATCACAAGTCAGGTTTATAGAAAAAAGTAAGAATTTTATCTTTAATAACTATGTAACTGCTAGGCTATTAATGAGCTCTAGGTATTTGAAAATATTTGAAAGACTTTTTCTTGAAAGCAAGTTAAATGTTTTAAATTTTAAAGAAATTGAGAACCAGTGTTGAAAGTTCTGAAATCTAGCACTCTAATTAAAAATCTAGACAGAAAAGAGAGTATTCATGGATAATTATATAAATATGTTATGAAAATAATAATTACCTGGGATTCTAGGCAATTAAACAAAATTCTGAAACAGACAGACTCCAGGGAGGTACTGATGAGGGAGCTGCCAGGAAATGTACCCATCCCAGCAAGCAGTGTCTGTCCAACAGAGCCAGAACAGAGTTGGCCAACACACTTGTCCAGCCCTTGAAGGCTCTTTATCCACGTAATTCTAAGGTTCTCCTCTTGCGCTGAAAGACACCATATACCTGGCCTTAAATAACCCTTTATGTCCCCTAACGTAACACCAGTAAGGACTGACTAGTGAGAGCCTCAGTGGCACCAAATAAACCAAGCGGACTGAAGATAACATGCAAAAATCCTGAACTTTAAATTGTTCTGGTAAACACAACAAACAAAAGTGGGCTGGTATGTGCATGCTAAACCAAAACAGGATGCCTGCCTATTATAATAAAAGACTCCATCAGGGCCAAGACTCTCCTAACGTAGTAGACAAATGCCCAGGACATAATCAAAAATGTTTCATCATACCAAGAACCAAGATAATCACAACTTGATTAAGAAAGGACAGTCGACAGACATAAACACTGAAAGGAATCAGATGTTCAATTTCTCTGATGAGAATTTTAAAGCAGTTTTCTTGAAAGTTCTTCAACAAGCAATTTTCTTGAAACAAAATAGGAAAGTATCATTAAAGATGTAAAAGTAATAAAAATAAGTAAATAAAAATTATAGAACTGATAATTAAATAACATGGAGAACAGTTTGCTAGGTGGGCTCAGCAGTGAAGTAAAGATGACAGAAGACTAAATCGGTGAACTTGAGGACAGATCAACAGAATTCACAGAATTCATCCAATCTGAACAACAAAGAAAGAAAGAAAAAAAAAGAGCAGAGACCCCCAAGGATTGGAGAGAGGGAATAAAACTGGAAGAGTATTCACAGAACGAATGACTGAACATTTATTTCTCAGATTTGCCAAAAGACCCAAACTTACAGATTAACAAAGCTGAAGATGTCCCAAACAATAAACACCCAAAGAATGCCAAGAAACATATTAATTATATTTAAATAAAAAAAGGACAAATAAAAAATCTGACTGTAGCAAGAGAAAGTGATATATTACATATCAGGGAATACTAATTCTAATGACAGCACTTTTCTCATCTGAAGCCATAGAGGCCAGAAGAAAGCAGTACAAAATTTTTAAGTGTTGAAAGAATAGAACTGTCAACTGCAAATTCTATAACCTTCAGAACTACCCATCAGGGTAAATAAAAATATTCTCAGACAAAGGACAACTAAATGCATTTGTCACCAACAGACCCTTAAAGATTGGTTAAGGGAAGTTATTGAAACAAAATAAAAGAATTTTGGAGCATCAGAAAGGAAAAAAGAACAGAAAGCAGAAATATATGTACGTATAATTAGTAGCCTTTTCCTCCTGAGTTTTATAAATCATATTTAATGATTAGAACAAAATTGTAACACTAGATATACTCAGGACAATTGTACTTAAAAATGGACACAGTAAAGGGACCTAAATGGAAGCAAAGCTTTCAGACTTTACTCAAAATGTTGATACCAGTAGACTAATAATAAACCAAATATGTATATTACAATACTCAGAGCAACCAGTAAGCAAAATACACAAAGTTTTACTCAAAAACACAAAAAAGTGTTAAGTAACTTGGGAAGGCAAGACGAGGAACAGAAAAAAAAGAAACAGAGGAAACCAACACAAGACAAATAATAAAATGACAGATTTAAGAGCTATTATATCAAAAATTGCCATAAGTATAAATGATCTGAATATTTAACCAAAGTTAATGTACCTACCTTCAATTTATGACATTCAGTTAATCCTCTGTGAGCCTTCTAGAAGTCACAGGATATCACAAAGACTTTCAGTTTCTATGGTAATGTTTCTGAATACAGCCTTCTGCCCAGTATTCATTTGTGTAGCTAAGGTAAACTGAGCAATGCTGTAGCCTGCTTAGCCCTTTACTGAAATTAAGGGGATTTAGAGATTAACTACAAACTCAAATGTGTGTGCATTACAGCCACAGGAGGAACCTGAGCTTTTAGCAAGGCAATGAAGAAAGATATGGAAACTGGAAAATGCTGTTGAAAATTGCTACATTATGTAAAGTAAGGCCGTAACAATAAATATGAATTACACCAGTGAAATTGTTATCCACTCTAACTTCTAAATGGCTATTATCAAATCTCATTTAGATTAGGATAAAATCCTCCCAACTCAAATATTTGCCTTTCATCTTACCTTGTTCATTTTCCAAAGTCAGCTTTTTATATAGCAAATATGATTATGTTACTTGACTATTAAAATCATCCATTGCCTTTCTACTGCTTCCAATCCACCTGTCAACTATATTTGCTATGCCAGGAATTTATTTCGTGAGTTGTAAATGATGCAGTGTTTCAAAATCTTTGTGTGTCAAAGACCCTACATGATCTTGCATGCGTTTACTTCTCCAATTTCCAATTGTTTCTTCCAGCCATTCGGAACTAATGTTAGAACTTGAGCTCACAATCTTATATCCAGAAATTTCATGGGGATTCGGATCAGAAGGACCAATTCTACTCCTTCCACCCCTAATTAACAAGAATTTTTTTTGGAACTTCACTTTCCTCATTTCAATAATGGAAAAAATTTACCTGGCTTGTAGGCAATTTCCTATTTGCCTACAAATATGAGTTTTTTTTTTTTTAAGTGACGTAATATATGCTCAAGCAAAGGAACTGCAATTTAACTAACAATATTTTAAAAGGGGGGGCTGAATATTTTGCTACATTGCAGGCATTAGTAAATGTTTCATTCTTCACATATTGATATAATTTGTTTCAAGGTTCTTTTGAGGCAGGCTGGGAAATTGTGGGACTCTGTAAAGATGATCAAGCATTTATTTTTTTAAAATATATTGCAGAAATGAGTGAAGCAGCACTTAAATTAGTACAAAATGTAGATTACTATGAAAACATGATTTTCTGAATGCTGTGATAAAAGAAAAGTTATGGAAGTGACTAATAAATCCTTATATATGATCTCTTATTTAAAATACAAGTTTGAAGACTTATGAAATTATAAGCATATTAATATGCCCTAATTGTCTATTTTACTAATAAATGCTCTTAAATTCATGTATCTCTGACAATAAATAATAATGAATTAATCTTTAGTTTTGTTTTTTCTTTTGAGAATTTTCTGTTCTGAAGCTGTACTTCTCAGTCTAAAGGGAAGAGGATATTTTCAGTAAATGGGAACTATCAGAATCTTTTGAATCAACACTAATGAAATAAATGTCTCCTCTAGCCTGTTTCCATTTTCCAAGCAACATAGGAAGGAAAAGCACCCTTTTATTAAGGTCAGATCCACTTGTTAGGAACTCTGTGCTATGAGCAAATAATCAGTGAATCTCTGTGGCCTCAGTTTCCAAAGGGAAATAGATGTACTAAACCTCTGAAATTCTGCCCAGGTCTTAACACCTCATCATTAGAGAAGAGAAGGCATTGGTAATACTACTCTAAATACACAATAATAAAATTAGGATTATGGAAAACAAAATAAGCATCTTAATTATTGGACATTACTCTGGTCCTTTACATAGTAATAAAACAAAAAAATTCCAAATAATTCACAAAGTTCAGAGGCAATGTAAAATTTATGAAATCATGCCAGTAATATGCTTCAGCTTAATTCGTCTTTTCTTAGTATTACATTTAATGATCAGCTTTGAAGTATAAAATGTCAAAAAAGAGGTGATTGGTTATTTGACTGATTATGTTTTGAAATATTACTTTTTTGTAAATTATGGTTAACAGTATAAAATGTCAAAAAAGAGGTGATTGGTTATTTGACTGATTATGTTTTGAAATAGTACTTTTTTGTAAATTATGGTTAACAGTATTGTACCCAGCATGTCATTGCTACATAATCAATTTTTAATGGATATAGGATTTACAAATCTGTAATAAAATGTACTAAAGCATTTTTAAAAAGGTGCCAGGGTCAAACTGCATTTGAATGCCTTCCCAGTGCTTTAGTCATAACAATAAGTTGATGGCATTACTGTCACTCTCTTGGCAGTAAGTCATCAAAGAAAGGCTGAGATATAGGGGAAAAGCTTTTATTCACACACACAACTTCAGTAATACAAGGGGAGTTTACCCAGTTACCAGTAAGCAAGTTGGTTTTTGTAGACCTGTTCTACCTTTGTTTGACAAGCCTTCTCCATTGTGAAAATTTCAACCAAAGATATCAAATATACATATACACACATAGTATTATTCTCTAATCAGTTCCATAGGATTTAGAGACAGATGAGAAACATCTCTGCTGCATGAGAGCAGGAGCTAAATTCCTATAAAATTTAAGTTTGCATGTGCTTTTGCTTTTCCGTTGTGCACTTTTTCCTGTAGGTTCCTGAGACTTCTGGAACTCAGTGAGCAGTAACATTTAACCTTTAAAGTAAATTACCATTGTATTACTTTAATATTAAGAATACTGTATGTCTGAGTGTATGTATGTATGTGTGTGTGTGTGTGTACGTAGTTACACAGAATTCAGAGTAAAAAGGAATGCAAAACACTCAGTAGGACTAAAAAAATAAGACTTTGTAAAGATAAATTAAAAGGAAGGGGAATTATCCATATAACCAGATATCAGTTTAGATCTAGATACGCAGATTTGTAGAGAGAGAAATATAGAATGGTGTTTTATTTTTTAGCAATATGTATTTCAACCCTCTGCTCTTTTTTAAAAAGCAATTTTTAGAGCGAGTACACTAAAAAATCATATACCATTAGTGACATTTTCTGTATATATATATATACTTTATGATTTATTTCTTAAATCAATATTATCTTCATTAATACTCCACTCTATATAAAATTATAATCTTCTCCAGCAATCTCAAGGCCTTTGTTTACTTAAATTTTGGCCTTGACACATTTCAATTCTAATGTGTACAATGTTTTATTTATTTACTTCTTCATTGTGCCATGGTTTATATAATAGTGTTTCTAATTTGGTCATCATTTTGAAAATCCACTCCAGAAATCTGCTAAGTTTTTAGTCCAACTCCAAGGCTTTCTTTGTTTTGGAGAATACCAAAAATTTCAAACCTTCTTCCTTATGGAAGATTTTTATCTATTTGCAGTTTTTTAAAGTAATGAAATCTAAGTCTGTCTCAGTTTCGGAGATCAAATAACATGGATTGCTCATCTGTCCTGAAAACCACTACATTAATATCAGATTCTCATTGTCATTTGTTTGAATTAAGGATGAACATTATTTACTTTTCTCTAGAATGAATGAAATACTGTGAATGACTAGAAAATTCTACGACCAGACTTTTGCTCTTCTTGATGCTAGCTAATTGCCATACCTCAGTGATAAAAATGGAGATTCTGTAGAAATAGTATCTCCCACCCCCTCAAGTGGAATAAATGTTTTTTGAGGACAGAGGATTTTGTCTGTTTTGTTCAGTGCCATATCATAGCACCTAGATTTGTACCTAGCAAGTGGAAGATACTCATTAAATAGTTATAGATTGAAAGAAGGAATAAATATATTTTTTTTTTACCTAACAATTGGTGAATGCAGTATAGTCACGGTTTGGAGAGTGTGGTCTCTGGAGTTGAATAGCTGGAAATGATGTACCAGGTGCATTAATTAAGCAGCCACTGAACCACTCTGTGTGTGAATTTTCTTATCAATAAAATGAGGATAGTAAATTAACAAAGCTAATCTTGTAATTTTGGGGGTAATTCAGAAAAAATTCATGCAAAATTCTATGAACAGAGCTTAAGGTACTATAAACATGTAAGATATTAATTTTTAATCTAACATTTTGGAATCCTTTTCTTTTGCATCAAATATGTTTCCTCATATAAGTCAATGTAGTTTAGAATAAACAGATTTAATTATTTTGTTTATGATTGTTTTCATAAGCTCATAGTTAAGGGAATCTCAGCCTTGGACACCAATGTAATCTTTGAAACATGTATTTTTTTAAAGTTCCTGTTTCCTGTTTGCATTCATTCTTTGTACCATCTACAAAAACCACATTGTGAAAGAACAAACATTGATTCTTTTTTTTTTTTTCCTTACCGTGTGGTTACACTGTGAGGCCACTTCAAAAATTGTGGAAAATATTCTCACCTAAGGTCTTGGCTTCCTGACAGTGTCTTTTTAAAAATTTAGTTCTTTTTGTTTGTTTGTTTGTTTTTTGTTTGTTTTTAATTTTAGAGGGAAGACTTGATAGTTTTTGGTAATTGATCCTGACATAATTCAGTGTGACCTAGGTAGAGACGAGAAAAAGTACACATAGAACACAACCAAAGGGTATGTGATGGAAAAAGAATCACTGGAGAAAAATGGATAGGAATTATATGTTTGTGTGTACTAGTTTGAAATCAGTCCTTTTTAGACGTGTTAATTTCAAGATATAAGTTAAAATGCATTCTCAAATTATTCTAGAGATGTAATAGCTATTCTTGGAATCTCTTAGGTCTGAGATTTCTTAGAACTTTGAATCCTCTGGGAAGCATATGTCTGAGATAAATGAATACAGAGAGAACATTTCCACGGTTTAAGGTTTTAATTATATTATTTTTTTCTGAATGAAAGGGATTTGTCATCCTAGTATTGTCTTGACCATTAGCAAAGAAATAACTCAAAACCCAAGCATTTTCAAATGGTCTAAGTTCAATAGATTCTTGGTATTTATAGATCCCTCTTTGCTTCATAACAGCTAAAGGAATATTTTGTTTTCAGCAAGCACCATGCTTAATCCATTTTTATCTCCCATGAGTTTACCTAATCAACAAACAAACAAAAACTCTTTATCTATCAAAAATATCAAACAGCAGAATTTAGATAAAAATACAGCATATTAAGCAGTGCCTTAATAGCAATAATAAACAGATCATAAAGTAATTTAATTCATGGTGTCCCAGTGGCTCGAGCAAGACATTTGTCATTAAGTCTATTCTGACTAGTGCTACTAATAATACCTGCTTTTATTTAGGAGTTCCCTCAGTTTTTAATCATATCATTCATGTGTAATAAAATGTAACTGAATAGTTTCTAGTAACTGCCCTCCCTTATTGAGAAGAAACTCATTTATATGATATCTGCATTATATTTACTACGTAAGATTATTAAACATTTTGAACAGAATTGTGAACTCCAAATAATGTCATAGTCTATAAACTGGTATAACATGAGATACATGTTAAGCATTTTTTGATACCTAATAATTATTTTAATATGTCTAATTTGTTGCCTTTCCCATTCCCTACATCTACCTTTTTCCATATATCTAGAAGAGTGACTCTTCTAAAACCACCTTAAATTTCAGACAGGTTGAGATTATAAAGAGGTAAACATTCCCCATGAACAAAGGCTTAATATTAATATATTTCACATTTTTATTCCCACTGATTATTAAATCACCCAATATGTGTTATGCTGATGTACAGATGTACCGTGTACTGTTTTTATTAGATGGGGCTGTAATAGAGAACATGGCAGATGGCGACTTTGCTTTTATTGAGAGCACACATTAATGAGGGAGGGAAAGAGAAAGTCATTTAAAGAAATAAATGCTTTAAACAAATACAAATTGCCATTGGTGCCATGAAAAAAATAAATTAGGGGTTTTGATGAAGAAAACCGAAGGGCAAGGGCTTTAGACTGTTTGGAAGAAGCCTCTATGTGAAAGTTTATATTTATGCCATGTATGCAGAAACCTGGAAGGTAAGAGTCAGGCATTAGAAGTCCTGAAAGACAATCTTCTCTGATGATAACTGTAAGGGCTCTGAAACAGGAAAAGTTTAGCAGTTTCTAGGACTCAGGAAAAAAACAATGTGACTGGAGTATAGTGAGCTAGGTGAACAGTGGAAATATATGCATCACATATGTAGGTAGGACCAGATCTGGCTTGACCTCATAGGATATATTAAATTTTTAAAAGTTTATTAATGTTTGAAAGCCCATTAGAAGCCATTTAATTTTTCAGTGCAGTGACTTTTTAAATATTTAGGCATTTTCTGATAAATATTATGTACATTTACATTATGTTATGTATGTATGTAAGTATATATGTATGTATATGAAACAATAATTATTTAGGACTAGGATATAGTTGTAAAAGCTAGTAAAGGTGTTTCAACTGGATCAGCCTAAGATTGATGTTTTTATCAGACACATCTCTGTAAATAATACTATAGTTGTGAGAAAAATTATGGCAAATATTGTAGGTTTGAGATATTAATATGATATTCCAAGGGGAAACTGACTTGTAAAGGAAGCAAAATGAAGATGACCAACTTTCTCATTTTGTAGAAACATAAACAAGTGTAAAAACCGTGACACCAAAGAAATATATCAATTACATGGTTTAAAAATATGTAGGGTTTTTAAAAAGACTTAAGTCACCAAACAACTAAAGTATCAAACATCTGTATGTATTTCTGCTGAGAAGAAGTCTGCTCTTGTTTTTTGCAATTAACATGTTTACCACACATATCTTTCTTTAAAAAAGTGAAGGTTTAGCCATGCAAATTTCTCATAAGTATCAAGTTAGTGACAATGTTATATAATTAGGGAAAGGACAAAAGCTCCCCAGGGTAATAAGATTTTGTTTTCTTAAGACACTGAAACTATTTCTTCCAGACAGTCTAGAAATAGAACAGCATAGAAGAGTGGTTAAGAGGCAATGTACATGGCTCAAACAGTGTGTCAAGTGATTTTAAATACATTCTAGTAGGTAGTTCTGTGATACAGTTAACTATGAATATGCACAATCAGAGATGTCATAGTGGTTAAAATGCCCAAGTACTCAATTAAACTTTAGTCTTTTCACCACAAATGTACAAGAAATATTCATTGAGCACACCCACAGGCATTGTTGCAGATGCCGTGTATATACAAAACTGATGTAATTATCATCTCTGCCAACAAAGAACTTGTGTTTAATGGAGCAGACAGACAAGGAAACAGTTGATTATGACAGAATGTGATAAATTCTACTACAGCAGTTAAGCAGAAATTGTGGGGAATACAGGGTTAGGGTCTAACCTGGTGTAGGCAAAACAAAGGTTTTCTGAAGGATGTGACATTTAAGTTCTAAAGGAGTGGTACCACAAGCCAGGATAACATGGCATATCAGCAGATCCCAGGTATCTGTATGTGTGTCTGTGCATACATACAAAACACACACACACATAGTGCTAAAAAGTTTCCAGACATTAAGCAATTAAGCAAATAAAGCCCTGAAATATAATTGAGAAAAGGAGATGGAGAAACCCTGTTCTGGGAGACCACCCCATCTAAAACAAACCTTATTAGGTTTTTCTTATGGTACCATAGTTTCTTTCATACTACTAATATTATTTCACATTAAATTGCTTATTAATTTGTGTACTTTTAAAATTTCCTGACTCTCTCCAAAGCCCCAACCAGAATGCAGTCTCCTTGAGGAGTGATTCACACAAAAAAGCAATGATTATTTAAAACATCCAAAATAATAGTTATTGTTATTATAAAGTATAATATAGATAAAACATTAATTATGAGCAAGAAAAAAAGGCAAAAATAGGAAGATTGATCAAAAGAGACATTCATAAAGAAGTGACATTTAAATGCAGACAAAATCAGGTTCACAGTAGAGCTTGGAGAAACTTCTGGCATTCTTCATTGAAGGAAAACATTAAGATAAATAAATGCACTATTAATATTTTTTGTGTTAAGTCTTTCTAAATCATAATGTTCCCAACTACTTTGATTGTCAGGTACAGTGAGTCATTTAGCTAATTCAAAAAAAGAAAAGGAGTAGAGGAACATGTAAGAACACAAAATAAAATCTCCCAGGATTTCAAATCAACATTTATCCATGCCTTAGAGGAAGAGAAGCTAGAGAGTTTGGGGTGTACTTCTCTTTAAATTATTCATGAATGTACTTTGTAGTCCTAATCCTTTCCCCGTATTTCTATCATTACGTTTAAGTGCCAATTAAACATACCCATAAAGGTATGCTAGAGGCTTTAATGATCCAACATACCCCAAATCTAAATCATCTTCTTTTCCTTCACCCATGCTCTTCTATTTGTCTATTTATGTCTCGAGCAGGTTCCTGGTCATGGAGTGAGCCCAAGTATTTGGGCATAGACCACTTGAAGACATCTTTATATCTTGTCTTACTTCACTCTTTTTATCTTGAACATCACTGTGTCTTCTCAATTTTTTTTTTTTACATTTTTTTCTCCTTCCATGTTCCCTGCTTTCAGTATACAAATCCAAGTGTTTATAATTTTTTACCTGAATTTTAAAGTAACTTTAGAAGCTAGTTTCTCTCTGCTCCTTAATCTTTCATCTGTGCAATGAGTTGCAAATATTACTGCCAGAATAATGTTTTATGTTGAAAACAAAGTTCTCATTGTTTCTTCTCTGTTCAAACATCTTACAGAATTTCTCACTGACTGCAAAAGAAGAGTCAGTGTAACTGCTTCCTGTCTGACCTCTGCTGACTCAAAGTTTCATCTCCAGCATCTCTCTTCCTTGAAAAATATGTAACCCTCCTTTTAAGGCTGAGCTTTTAGCCGCCTTTAACACTTGTTTACTAATTCTTCTCTCCAACATATCCTTTCACAATCACATTTTCTATCTCTGGTGTTTTCTTTTGCTTTGTCTGTACCTGTTTTACATTATATCTTGTATTCTGATTATTTGTGAGTAGTTCATGCTCTTATTAAACTTAATTTTCTTTAGAACAGGTACTATATCTTGTCCACTTAAAATTTTTACCACATTTTCATAGGTTAGTTATTAAATTGTTTTTGTATAGTATTTCTCAATCATCCATATTTTCTTCTATTAAATGGCTGAAATTTTCTTTCACTTTATTTCAGAAGTGAATATTTCAGAAGGAAATTTCACAGTATTTCAATATTTCAGAATAACTTCATCCGGATTATTTTTAAAAAGCAGGTCAAAGACAAAATGTCTACTTGATATGGAAATAGCACTAAAGTCTTTGAACAGATGTCAGTATGCTAGCACAGATCATTAAGTAATACATATGGTACAAGTGAAGAAAAAGATGGTATAGAAGTTACATAATGAAGACAGTAGTGTAATAATTAGAAAGAAGTTTTGAATGTCTGTACTTGCCTGATTTCAAGATTCAGATACCCATCTAAAGAAAGAAATCAACAAAACATCATTTATTTAAATAAGAAGGGAGAAGGGAAAGGATTAAAGATAGGTATGTGCATGTCAGGATTTATAAAAAATATCTTTAACATTGTACCTTTGATCAGTATTTAAACTGATGTTTAGAATTTGTTTGCCAAATTGGTGGCATCCAATTACAGGTCATACCAATAGCTCAGTTTTCAGTGATAGTGGCAAATAGTGTATCAGTTATCACTTATATTCTTTCTGGACTAACATGAAACTGTAGAGACACCCTGAAGTACTGATGATTACTGTCTTTGAAAATAATATGAAATATCTTCAGTTATAAACATACTTAATTTTTACACTGGTCTTTCCTAATAGCATGAATTGTGACTTTTGACTATACTAAATCTTTCAACCAAAGCTAACCCAGTAGAATTTGTTACCTAGCTTTTTTCAGTTTCCTTTCACATGTAGGTTTCATTTACACTTAACCTTGGAATATTTTTATATAGATTCATGTTCTTTCCTCTTCAATGCAGAATTATTTTCATTTTCCATTTCTTATCACCAAAGTATGCAGTAACAACATTGTTAAAATGCATGCTTATTAACTTCGTGGTTGAAGTAAGATATTGGTAGATTTTGGAAAAGTGGTTAGAAAGATGGATGGATGATGGATGATGATTGTTCATGGAGAGGACACATCTCCTTGCTACCATGTTTGCAGTGAGTGAGGAAATAATTCATTCTGGTGATTCTGATAAGAAATACATGACTTATGAGTATATATGTGAAGTGTAATAAGAGGACGTGTCAAAAGCAATAAATTCAGAATATGGGGGTGCATCAGAATAACCTGGGAAATAATTTAAAATAACATTAATTTCTGAAATCCATATTTAATACAAGAATTACTGGAAGTGGGGCTGTAGAATGTTCATTAAAAAAAATGTTCCCATAAAATTCTGAAGCAACAATCCAAATGACTACTATGTTGGAACTCTGATTCTCTAAATAACCCAATTAGAACAATATAATCTGCTGAAGAAAGATTTTCTTTTTAGTAAGCTAATCTGAAAATTTAAGAAGAAAATGCAGTCCTGGTATTACTAATAGTTCTACTTTAGTGTGCCTACAATACATGCCATGTATTTTATATACATATTCATTTTGTATCACAGGAATTGTGCATGATTAGGAAGTCAAAACCCATAGAGTTTAGATTATCGGTCTGTAGCACGTTTTTGACTTGAGCAACATTTTGCCTAACTTTCCAGAATTATGCTTGGCTTCCAAAGATGTATTTCAGACCCTTCAGGACTGGGTAAGACTTAGAGATCCTAGAGCAAAGGTAGGCTATCTAATGGCCTCACTTTTCCTCTTGCCCTCTACATCATAAAAAGCTTATAAGTAAGGAGAATCTTACGAGAGAGTCTTTTTTTTCTCTTGTACTTTTCATGTTTATATTTCATATATGGGCACTTCAAGAAGATAGCAGCTGCGGTTAAGCCAGATTTGCTCTCTTAATCCTGTCTGCCCTTTCTCTTGCTCCTAGTCAGGCATGACTGGAGTTGATGTGTGTGACTAGGCTGAT
This sequence comes from Camelus bactrianus, assembly GCF_048773025.1. Taxonomy (NCBI): domain Eukaryota; kingdom Metazoa; phylum Chordata; class Mammalia; order Artiodactyla; family Camelidae; genus Camelus; species Camelus bactrianus. The sequence goes on along the minus strand of NC_133563.1, from coordinate 16,500,851 downwards.
ATTGGTCAGTCAATTTAAGTTTTCTTTTTTGCTACTAAAAATATGTCACATCTGTGGTTGCCATTAATTGGGATATCCAGAGCCTGAAAAGACTTCTAATTGCCATAATAAATTTAAAGAGGATAGATTATTTATTAAGATAAAAAACTTTAGAAGTATCTTTTTCTTGGTATATTTTTTCATAAGAAAACAACAGAAAGAAAACACATTTACATTCATAAACACACATGCCAGTGTTTTCACAATGTAATAAGAAAACTGTACTATTTTATATCATATGTAAACTAATCAAGTAGTTGACTTAATTTAAAACATCTAAATGTACACATATATACACACACATATGAACATCATATTATTAAGTTAATCCATACAAAATTAATCTTTGTATTGAAAAAATTGGCAGTTTCATGTGGTTTAGCAAAATGTGTATATAGAGATATCCTTGAAATTTTTGGAAAGTATGAGGATGGTGTCAAACATTATAATTTCCTTTTAGATTTCTTAATGAAACAATATAGTGAGACTGATTTAAAATAAAAATACTAGTATTCTTTCTTACTAACTTTTACAAAATAGAAAGCAGTTAGAACTCAATCTAGAAATAAAGGACAAATGTAGCTATTTTAAAGGTTCATGTATCTCTTTTACTCTAGACCTAAAATGAGATTCTAATTTACTGTACAAAAGTAAGAAAAAAATGTTTTGATTTTTCAGGAGTTGGGAGTTAAGATGCATGGGTACCCTAAAAAGTAAAGAGAACATTTACTTCCTGCATGAACATTAATTAGAATAATGCAGTCATCTTAGTAAACAGTTGTTTCAAGTTAAAATTCTGCCTAAAATTTTTTTCAGAACAATTGGCTTGATTTTTATTTAGAGAATGTGTTCTGTTTGAGTTGTATAAATTATATTTGCATTTCTGGGGAATCTCCACACTTAACATGACTGATGGTGCTTCATATATGCGCTTTTACTTTGACTGAAATATATGTTTCTTTAATCAACAATTCAGATTGACCGTGATAGCTTATTGAAGTGAAATGAGAAAACAGCCAAATAATGTCACTTGATAGTTTACAACTGTGATGGACAGACCCTAAAATGACCCCTAAATGATCCTGCCTTCTGATGCTCGTGTCTTTATGTAATTCTCCCTCCGTTAGTGTAGACATGTACTGTGACTTGTTTCTAACCAACAGACTATGTCAAATATGGAAGATTACTCCAGTGATTATGTCCCATTTTATATGATTCCATTTCATTAGCCGATTCAGGCTAAAAACTTTCTCCTTTGCTGGCTTTGGAGAAGTAAGCTGCCATGTGTAGGGGACCTGTAGAGAGGACCCATGGTAAAGGAACTGCAGGAAGCCTCGAGGATCTCACAGCAAGCCCTGGACAGCAGCCAGCAGGAAATTGGGACCTCAGTCCTAGAATTGCAAGGGGAATTCTACTAACAGCCTAAAAAAGCTAAGAGAAGGATCTATCCACCAACCCCCATCAAGCCTCCATGAGAGAACCCAGTCCTGGGCAACCCATTGTAGCTTTGCACAGGACCCAATTAAGTTGTACCTAGACTCCTGATCCACAGAAATCATGATATAATAAACGGTTTTTTATTTAAGATGCTAAGTGATATTGTGCTACACTGCAGTAAAAACCTAATAAACATACTTAAATAAGAAAACAAAAATAACATCAGTGTTATAGTTAACTAGTCTTAGAAATCATTTTATAAAACACTCTGGGGAAAGAATTTTTAGCAAAATATTAAAATATTCCTACATGATACTTAAAACAACACACTTCTCTTTTTACTTACTTGCTCATTGTTAAGTGTTTTGAATATATCCCCTTTATACCTTTCTAAGTTACTAAATAAATATGTACTTTTAATAAAAATAATTGATTTCAGAAATACTGCATACTCTAGGTTTTTCTGTTGAGTTTAATTTTTTCATGTTAATATAATATAAAATTCAGGATTGCCATTCAATTATAAATAATTTCATACTTCCCAGACTTATATTCTACAAAATTAATTAATTTTAGTAATTACTAGTAGAGGGACACTTAGCCCACCCATGATCAGAGATGCTACACACTGACATCCATTGCTCTTGGCATCCTTTTACTCAAGTGATCCTACTGCTCACTTGTCTCTGCTCTTACAATATGTAGTCCCTAAGGTCATGGTTTATCTAAATGCTAGAATACCCCTCATTTATGTAACTTTATTTCATTGACTTATTTTTTAACACCGTAAGGTTTGATGGTGATAATTAATCCATCCCAGTCACTCAGGTAAATCTGCATGTATATGGATCTTTTTTGTGACCTGGGTATAAGCTCTGTCCCATGGGCTTCCTGGTCACATGAAATACAATGGCATTTCAGAGTTTCTAATTATATCTAAAGCATTCCTGAAATTTAAGAAATCATCCCAAATTCAAGGCACTCTGGAGCCTGTTTCCTCAAGTTACACACCATTGTCTAGGATATATCATAACGTCCAATAGCAGTCTAACAAATACATCTTTACTTCTAACTCTGACAGAACAATTTTTAAAAATTATTATTACTTTAAAAGTCAGTACAATATAAAAAAAGAAAACAGAGATAAGGTTAAAGAGAACAAACTTTAAAATGTCATTCACATACACCACTATATCTCTTTAACTTAAATATTCTAAAGTAGATTACTAATCTATAATAAAAATATATAGCTTTTCTATTTTCAAAATTAATTTTTGACTAATTGTAAATTTTAATTTAAATATAGAGGTATAAAGACTATGTACTTTAAAACATTATATAATATAAATACCTATATTATCTTTTAGTGATTTGTGTAAGTTTTTTGATATTTTCCAAAATATATTATACACACGATTTTTACTATAAGTGTTTTTAATGATGTCCAAAATAATAAAATTCAGCTTACCATGGACTTGCAAGTACAATATCATAATCCTCATGATAATTTTGTTAGGTAGGCAGAGCTGTGGTTTTACCTTCATTCCTCAGTAGAGAAGTAAGGACTCTAAAAAACAAACGCAGTGTGTTCCCATAGTATTATTAAAAATACCGAATAGGGTTCAGTTAGAATGTCCCAAAGCAACGAATAATGCTGCCACTAAATTCTAGAACTTAGTAAAATTAAAAATAACCTAGAAATGACTAGAAATGAGGAAATTTCCTTTAATTGATTTGTCAGCAGCATGGGAATTTTACCTCCTATCATTATAATCTTGCAGTTTTAATCCAAGGAATTCTGACATCTCTGGAAGATGATTTTGAGATTATCCTAGTATCTAGTAACTATTTTAAATGCAAAAGATATTTTAATCATTGTTCATTTCTTCAACTGGTTTCTTAGCTGCCTGTCAGGTACAAGATATAATATCAGTCTCTACCTGTCTTTTTGATAGGGAATGTATATTTTCTCACTGGTTCTTTTAGTTTTGGATCCCAGAATTATCTGACAAAACTAATGAGAGTAGGCTTAACCTGGTGTTTTGAAACCTACATTCTCTTTGATGTACTTATTTATTTTTCCAAATAATACATCTAATCCTATTGAATTCACTACTGTAATTGCTCAAAGGGGTTTCTCTCTGGTTAACTTGGAATGATTTAATGACATTGATAAACTGAAAGCATGTTTCTGATGCTGATTAGCAGACATTCCTGTAGAATAATTATTTCAATCTGTGCCATAAACAACTGACATATTTATGATTTTAATATATCCCTAGCCTATATGCTGAATAAATATTTTGTTATTATCTATTGACAAAAAATACAACTTTCAAAAATGAAGGGTCCACTTCTCCAAAAAAAATATATAAAAGTATAGCACATTTTAATGAGTTAATTAGTAAGACAACTTTTAAGTATCCAGGGAACCTACTCTTTTTGTAGTTAATTCTGTGATAGTAAAAAAAAATTAATAATTTATAGTTGAAAAATAATGAACTAAATATTCTTTATTATATTATTCAGGTAACATTTAAAAGGGTTTAACAGTTTGTAAATTTCTGGTTCAGTTATTTTTAGTGAATATTGATTTATTTGTACAAGAAAGACTGTACTCAGCGCTGGAGGTTATAAAATGCAGGATTAGAAATAAACCTTACTTGTAATGAACTTGTAAAATAGTGGGAAATACCTGAAATTTTTCTGTAAAATGGTAATAGTTATATGATAATAATATAAAACAGTATCTGGGAAACAAGGAAGAATAATTAATTCACCTTTATGGAGCTGGAAAATTTTGAGGTGATATTTATTTATTCATTTATTTATTTATTTAATGAAAGATTCTTTAAATTCTATAGTGCTTTACAATTTTCAAAAGTTTCACACAGATTGTTTCATGTAATCCCATAATAATCCCTTTTTTTCTCCTACCCCTATATTGCCTTTCCTCCCTTCCCTTTCTCCCCACTGGTAACCACCAGTTCTCTATATCTGTGAGTTTGCTTCTTTTTTGCTTTATTCACTAGTTTCTCGTATTTCTTAGATAGAACTGGAAAATGTTATCAAAAATAAGATAGCATTTTCATTGGGTCTTAGATGATAATTGGAATTTCCCAGATAACCTGGTAGACAGTTCCATAGGCACAAATACATGGTGTAAGGAAGTGAATGTTGTGAACAAGGAGTGTGACAGGTAAAGAGCAAAGAGCAAGTACAGGTGGATCAGGGCAGAGTTGGTGGTGGAGTACACAAGTAATTTGGTGGAGTGACTTCAAAAAACATTTAGTGATAGTTGGTGAAAGGGATAGGCTTGTTAAAGGAGGTGGGGCAGGGCTTGAATACAAGATGTGTAAGATAATTAGAAGAGTTAAGCAGAAAACCGTATGGTGACTGTTTCAGGTGACGATGATGAGAACACTGTTGGCAGTACAAATGAAGGGGTAAAAATTCATAAAAAGGTTGAATCCATAGGACATAATAATGAAGTACAAATCAGAGATTTCTAATTTATACATTATTGCTAAATACAGAACATAGGCAGAAGAGTCAATTTACTGGTAGAGATTATTATTGACTTATGTTATTTCCTACTAATTTATACCAATGTGAATGTCTTCCAGGAAATATATTCCTTGAAGCCTGGATGATTTAATGAAAAAATAAAAATACAAACAGGATTTTATTAGGCTAGCTGACTTAAAAATGTTTAAGCATTCCTTTATTTTGGTTCTAGCACTTTCCATGAAAACACCTAAGAAGCTGGTGAGAAGCTGTGGTTAAACAAGAAACTTAAAATATCTTTGAGAACCAAAATTATGAACATATTACTTACTGGGAGGTGGGGACTTCATTAATTGAAAGATGACCTGTCTTGAATTAATTAAAAAAAAAGTTACTTGTGAGATTTCCACTCTGTAATTTCATAAAACACAATAATCTCGTTTTACTTAAGGTAGAGAGTGTGATGCTTTATTCTTCCCTAGCCTTTCTCTTCTAACATAAAGATCCAGTTATATATCAACCATAAAAGGAGGGCACCTGTCCTTCTCGTGCATAAGTGAATGTGATCTGCATTTCTTTCCCTTTCTCCATCCTAAACCCTCTAGATGTCTACTCCAACTACTAAACAGCAAGGTATGTAGTTGGAAAACCTGTGCATTGAAATGTATGGAAGGATCAGGAAATACAAGTGAGATTTAAAATGAATAGGTTAGGTTAAATGGAATTTTGTCTTTGGTATGACTTGTCATATATTTCATTTTTTGGTTTACATTAACAGCTTATAAAAAGGTTAGCTTGACAAGAAAGTTATCATTCCATTTTTATAATTAAAATGTTAAGTGGATATAAGTTGTTTCATAAATCACCATTTTTGTGTATGTGTGTGCATGTGTAGCAGTGTGCATATATATGTTTATGCATGTGTTTATATGTCACAATTGAGATTATACTGTATAAAATGGCATACAACATAACATTATTGAGGTATAATTTATATACTATAAAATTCATGCATCTCAAGTATAAACTTCAATGATTTTTGTAAATTGACAGATTTGTACAACTGCCACAAGAATCCACTTTTAGAGATTTTTCCTGCTCATCTGTAATCTTTCTATGCCCTTCTCACACACCAAGGCCCTACCAATCTATTTTCTGTCTCCATGCATTTGCCTTTTCTGGATAGTTCATACATACGGAATCTAGATTTTTTTCGCTTAGCATAATGTTTTTGAGATTCAGCTGTGTCTCACTATGTATCAGTGGTTTGTTCCTTTTTATTAATGAGTAGTATTCCATTGTGTGGACATAATATAGTTTGTTTATTTTTATTTATTTATTTATTTTTATATAGCCAATGATTGTAAAGATGATTGCTTTGTATGGTGTATGGAAAGGTCTTAATTCATCTTTTATATGTGGATATCTAATTTTCCAAGACTCATTTCCCCATTGACTTGCCATGGTATCTTTGTTAAAACTCAGATTGGTCTATAAATGTAAAAGTTTATTTCTAAATTCTCAATTCAGGTCCTTTGATTTATATCTGTATCCTTATGCCAGTAACACAGTTTGATTACTGTGGCACTGTAATAAAATTTGAAATTGGGAAGTATAAGTTTTCTAAGTTTATTCTTCTTTTCAGGATCATTTTGACTCTTGTGTGCCCTTTGCATTTACATTTAAATTTTAGTAAGAGCTTGTTCATTTCTCCAAAAGAATCTGCTGGTAGTTTGATAGAGACTGCCATGAATCTAGAGAGCAATTTTTGGAGAACTTCCAACCTAATAATATTGAATCTTCCAATGAAGAGGGAATGTCATTTCATTTACTTAGATCTTCTTTAACTTCAGCAATGTTGTATAATATTTAACATTACAATATTTTTATTTATGTTGCTAAATTTATTCCAAAAAGTGTTATTCTTTTTGATATTATTGAAAATGGAATTTTAATTTTGATTTTTGGATTTTTAAATTGCTTATATATGGAAATATGATTTTCATGCTTTAATACTTTATAATGTTATAATAATTGTGCAGTACTTACGAATGTATCGTATTTTAAAGAAAAACTCCCTGTTTTTACAATAGGGAACACGAGAATATGAGTTTGTTTTACATTTTGGCAATCAGCCTAGGCAGTTTGTTGGGTTTTCTGGAATCGGACACTGAGGTGTAGTTGGGGTAAAAGATTTTTATTAGAATTTTCATCTATGCAAAGCAGAGGGAGGAGGCAGGATTGGACATGAAATAATTTGGACAGCAGTACTTGCCATACAAAGCCTTGAAAAATCCAGTGAGAAGCTCTGTAGTCAGTATTGCCCATTAAAGTGTTCTGTGTGGTCACCGTGGAATGATCAGGCCTTAGTACTAACCTTGTTCAGTCACAGGTTGTTGGCTTCCCAGGAAGGGACATGACCTTGCTCCTCACAGCTGGAGAGCCAGGCATTCATTGGAAGGGGATATGGACAGTACATCTTCATGTCCACCCACATAGTTTTATACAATTATTTGCTTAAACTTTAGAGAAAAAAAGAGTCATTTTCTGGTTATAAACGGGAGCCATGATTATAATATTCTTCTTGAGTTACATATTTTCACTACCAAATCATGCAATGAATTATTGCCCCCTTAGAATCAAAGCTAGTTATCTGCGTCTAATTCTGGGGTAATAATGCAGCAAGAATTATGCTCTGCTTCTGGGGTCTTTCAGTCTTTGGCCGAGCTCTAGCCTCTGTAAGCTCAGAATTTTGTTTAAATGATAAACATTGTTATTAATATAATTAGTTTCAGAGATGTTTTCTCTTTTGTTTCAGCAAAAACTTATTATTTGACTGCTTTGATTCTTGAATGTTTTACCTTTACCAATGGGAGATTTTGAGCTGGGAATGATTGTCACTTATAATAGGAAATTCCCATAGGATAAAGTGCTTTCTGAAAGTGAGGAAATTATTTTGGGATGTTTCTTTTTGTCCTTTAGTCTACCTTACTATTTTTACTGTATTGAGGAAATAGCTTTCTCTTGTGGATAGAACAAGTTCATGCAAATCCCACAAAGTGTGCAATAAGCCTCTGCCCATGTATTATTTATGAAGGAAACTTGGTCCTGTATGCTTTATTCCTCAAGACTGTCATTCTATTTCAACCCTAACTTGCTTATAATATCTTTTTTATTCCCGTCTTTGAAAAACGTTGCTAAAATCAAATGAAACACAAGAAGAAAAGAGTTAAATTATTTATATTTTTGTATGATCATCAATCTTGAGGACTTTTATGACAAGTAAATCTATAACAAAAGATATTAAGCCAAGCATATCTGAGATATAAGGCACCTTTGAAAAGCTAATGAGAAAAGAGAAATATTTTGATCTAGATATTTGTAGCATAAATTTCCCTGACATGATTGAAAATCAACTTTTGTCTTTTTTCTACCTCATCAGGAAGTGATCCAAGGAAATAGCCTCAAATAACTGTTCACAAATAACATGAAATATATTTTAACAGTCCTGTAAAATGGGTTGTGTCATTTTATTAATATTGAACTTCAGGACAGAGGCTGCTTACTATGTTCAATTTAAGCTTAATCTTTACCTAATTAATTATTCCTATAGAATTTGCATTTTCAAAGCAATAAATCTAGCCAAAGACATTTAGGAAATGTCTGTTTTTAAAATTCACATATGTATAATAACATGAATTTAAAAATGTAATACTGTGTAAGGTAGACCGTTCAATTTAAAGATTTCCTATCCAAGGAAAATTTGAAGCAGGGCTTTTCATTGTTGTTCAACTAGTGGTTCTAAAGATGTTTGCTAGTATTCTAAGAAAATATATTTTAAACCTCTGTTACTAACACAGGTGCCTAAAATTAACCTCACTTAAGAATTATATTTTTCTTTCCCATTAAATTCCATCAATTTCTCTTCAAAATACAAAAAGAGATTTTCAGTACCAAGTTCAAAATTCTAAATAAAAGTGTAATGGGAACCAACCAAAGGGAAGTTTGAAAACTTCTCTACCCAACAAAGGCTTTAAACTTTTTTTTTAACAAAGTGATTTAAAATTTTCTGCAAATAATATTTTATATTAGAAAGAAAATATTTGATATGGTCAGCTTTCCACATGTATTACTCATGCTTATTGTATAATTAGTGACAATGCATGGTGATAAACAACTTGTTTATGACAAGAAGACATTCACATCCCAAAATTATAAGAATAATCTATTGTAAGGTTATTATTTATTTTTATGTGTGCATATTCCAGAACAACTTATTTATACAATTGGGAGATCATACTATCATGCATGAACATAATGAAAGCAAGAATCTCACAGAAGTCCCAGATGAGCAATGAGACTTGATTACCAGAGTAAAGTGTATTTTAGGATCAGGAGATGTTTTAGGGCCCAGGAAACAATAACAAACAAGCTATCCTCCTTCCTCATCAATAGTTGATTGTTCCTGCTCCATCATGACAAAACAAAATTTTCTCAATCTGACTGTCTTCACTGATCCTGTCAAAAAAATCAGTTTTTTTTTTGCATATCCATGAATACTTCTAATTAAATATACATATATGGAAGAGTTCACACTTTGCAAGTATGTAGCTCTATGAAGCCTCACAAAATCAATGCATCTGTGGAATCAGTACCCAGATGAAGAAACAGACCATTTTTCCTCCGCCTGTATTTTGAATTTATACTTATTCAAACTCTCTGTCTTCCCCTAAGCTTTAACACTTATGGTATTTATTGCTTCATGGACTCTGCCTATTTCAAATCTCCTTTTACGTTCTATTTCTGGTACTAACTACCTGACCGTGTCTATATATCATTAGTGAATTTCTGGTAGATGGAACTTTTGGGGCACAGTGACTCCTCAGTATCTCTCTTAGGCAGAATTATTATATTTCATTTAAAACTCTAGCCATTGCTAGAGACCATGCTAGATGCTGGAACTGCAGTTCGTTTTCATTTTATCATAAAGCATGCAGTGTAGTTTCAAGTATTCCTTAAAACATAATTATATGAATGTTCAATTGCTTTCTATTCTTGTAAGTGCTATGAAGAAGTATAGAGTTGCAGATGATTTTAAATGGAATATTTAACCTACTCTGGGGAGCCAAGAAAAGGCTAAAAGGGGAAGGTAACACTTAAGAAGAGGCCTGAAGGGTTAATAGATTTCATCCACAAAAAAATCTGTGTGTCTCTATGTTTATGTGTCTATGTGTTTTTGTGTGTGTTTGGGGAATGTGGAAGTGAGAATGGCAGTTACAGCCTGCTCACCAAAGGAAGTCTATTGTTATTAAAACATGTAGGTAAGAGAGAGAGTGGTAAAATACGAGGCTGCAATATAGAAAGCAACAGGGTTTAGGACTATGTGATCTGAGAGCACTGAGAATGCAATTGCAGAATTTAAGTTAGTGAAATGTTCATTTTTCACTTTTTAAAAAAATACATCAGAATTTCAAGCTCTGTTGTATTTGGAAATTTTATATGTATATATAATTATTTGGTTTTTACATGTTATCTTTTATAGACTTTAAATTTCATGGGTTAAGGACATTTGCATCTTGTACACTGTTGGATATCCAGTTTCAGTTATAGGATTTGGGGAAGAGAAAATGCTCAATGAACAATTCTTAGGGAAAAAAAGAATGATAATAATAGGATATTCTTTTGACTGGAGGCTAGTGAAGTAGTCAACAAGTAGGTTTATCCCTGGAGTCATTAGCTAGCATTGGTGGAAATCTGGTTGGAGGCCAGGCTTGGAATCATGTTTATAATTTTCTTTGCAGAATCGAATTGAGAAAATGTCAATTCTCTTATAAAAGTAAGGAGTTATTTAAAAAGATCTTTGGAGCAGTTATCACTCCCCCCATTCCTCCCCCCCCACCCCATATTCCTAGGAATTTAAAATGGGATTTAGAATAGACCCATATTACTTACAATATTTAACAGGGTTTACATAAGGGATTGCAAAATCTAGTGTCTGGTGGGCTGAATTTGGCATGAAGATGCAGGTCGAGTCCCAGTTTCTTCCTGCCTGTACAAGAGGCTCTCCACAATAAGCAAGTGGGTCTGACTCAGCTTACTTTCAGACTACTGCTCCTGTGCTGTGTCTCAATGCATGTGAGATTTTGCATGCAACTTTTAAGAGCATAGTGTTTCTTACAGCCCTCTGGCTCTCCAGAACACAAGCTCCACTGGCTTTCAAACCAAGACATCTAGGGACTCATCTTCCCAGTTCAGGACTCCCAGTCCAGGAAGCCTGATACGGGGTTTGTGTTCCTCCCTTCTTTGTGGAGAATCCCTGCAATTGTGGTATCCTTTTGTCTCTGGGCTGTAAGTGTTCACTATAAGACATTCCTGCCCCTCTTACCCTCTTGTTGTGGTTCCTTCCTTATATCTTTAGTTGTCGAAGATGTTTTCTGCTAGTCTTTAAATCATTCTCATCAATAGTTGCTCTGTAAATAGTTGTAGTTTTGATTTGCCCCTGGGAAGAAGAGAGCTCAGGGTCTTCCTAATCCACCATCTTGACCACTCTCTTGTGCAGTGAGTTTTTAAGGAAAGAATATATACTCTAACTTTGAGCTGATTATCCTCTTATCTTGGGGCCCCATAATTATGTTGAGGATTCTTTTTTTTTTTCCCTTTAGTTTTACCTGTTTCTAGTATCTTAAAAAATATTATTTGAGAGAAACTTTTCTTTTCACTTTGAATCTATTATAAAATAGACTTATTTCCAAGAATAGAAGCCTATATTACTTAGACTAACCAGCTGGCAGATAACACTGAGATCTTTTGATTCAATATTAAAAAAATCTTATTGAAAGCATCATTAATCTAACAGATCTTTGAGAGGGAACACGGACAAGATACAGGCTAAAAATAAGTATTCACTTGAAATGAATTGAGACCATTATTTGGGCACATTTTCTTTTAGAAAAATCTGTCAGTTATGGAAGTGGTGGATGATAATCTTAGAAGATTTTCTGACTCTTTCGGGGTGAGGTAGATAAAACTTAGAACCCAGAGTCTACCAGGTATAATAAGCTTAACCTGTTTTTGAATGAGATCCTAAAAGGCTGTAGCCTTGGAGTAAAATGAAACAGTGATAGGTCATCTCTAGGGGAAATAAAACCAAATTTCAATTATCTCAATCCCCATAATAATTTAAGATGATCTGGTACAGTTGCTTCCCTTAGTCTCCAGAAAACATAAATACTTTCCATATGCAGCTGTAATCAAAGACCTGGAATAATCTCCATACTTTGCTCATGTAGTATTCAAACCTTAATTTAAAATAACCAGGCTTTCAAAGACATGAGAAAATAAAAGACACAATTAAAATCAAAATAGTTATAGAGTTTTCTGATAGCTGAAGTTGAGAAACATTAATGTTACTGTAGTAGGCTTAATATGTTTCAAAAGGCAAGACACACAGTTTTTCAGAAAATTTGAAACTATAAACAAGAACAGGACTTTCTGCTTCCAGTTCCACATATAAAGAGCTTGGAAGTTGCCACTCCATTCTAACCACAGGTAAAATGCTGAACAGACTGAAAAATCAACAACTCTTCTCAGATCCATAGAAGAGATGAAGACACAGGGCTAACTACTGCTTCCAAGACTGGAGAGCCAGGCAAATATAGCACAACACAGCTTACCTGAATAGAGACTTACCAGCAGAAACTGCCATGGGAACCTGTGCCTAGCAAGACACCTGAGCTGTGGTGAACTGCTGGAGGGTCACTGTGGACCACATTAAGACTAGGGGAATCCAGTCGGGTGGCCATGCCCCACAATGTTGTGAGATTTAACTCTAGGAGCTCCACCAGGTTCTCACAGTAAATATTACAGAAAGATTTCCTTGGGCTTTCTGTCAGGAGAGGGAAAAGGAAGAACCATTTTGAGACATCAGAACACTGTTCTTAACAAGGCCTGCCTTCTGGGAAACTGGTTAACCAGGGCCTAACCAGCTGGGGAATTATCAGACCCTAACTGATCTACAGAAGGAAAATACCTAATGCAAGCTCACTCTAGCCACATATAGATTAAAAATAAATGGATGGAGAAAAATTTATGATGCTAACATTAATCAAAAGAAGAAGGAGTAACTATATTCATTACAGACAGCAGACATCATAGTAAGGGAAGTTATCGGGGATAAACAAACACATTACATAATGGTGAAAAGGTCAGTTCTCCAAGAAGACTTAATGATTCTTAACATGTATCCACCTAACAGCAGAGCATCGAACTACATGAACCAAAAATTCATAGAACTACAAGGAAAATAGATTAATTCAGAAATGGACTGATCCAGCAAGCAAAAAATCAGTCTTGTGTGGTAAAGGACTTAAGCTGGGAAATACAGCTTTTCCATTTACTGTGTAAATGTTGAGTCTTGCTTTCTCAGTGGCTTTCATTACTTGGCCCTACAGTCATCTTATCTTAAAAGCCCTGGATTTGGAGTGACCTGACCTGTTCTTAGCTAGCCTGCAGGGTTTCCACGTGTTAGAGCTTCGTCTCTGGTAGCCAGGGTCCACACTGTGACTACATCTACCGAGTGTTCAACTTTATTTAAGGTACATTTCTGAGTGTTCAGTTTGTGAAGAGCAGTTAGAATATTCTATTAAAGTTGTGAAATATGAAAAAGTTGTTTTAATTTGCATTTTCCTAATGACAGATGATATGGAGCATTTTTTCATATGCTTATTTGCCATCTGTATACCTCCTTCAGTGAGGTGATTTTGATAAGGAGTTAGGTTATGCATGTGTGGAAACAGGGAATATATATGGGAAATCTCGGTACCTCCCTCTCAATTTTGTTGCACATTTAAAACTGTTCTTAAAAAATAAAGTCTTAAAAGAAAACTCCTGCTAGGGGTGCTGCAATAAAACATCACAGACTGGGTAGCTTAAACAACAAAAGTTCCGTATAGTTCTGGGGCCTGGAAGTTCAGAATCAAGGTGTTTGAAGGTTTTGTTTCTCCTGAGGTTTCTCTCTTTTGCTTGCAGATGGCCACCTTACCCTCTGTGTCCTCACATGGCTTTTCCTCTGGTGTCTCTTTCTCTTCTTATAAGGATACCAGTCATATTGGATAGGGCCTCACCATTATGACCTCTTTTAGCTATAATTGCTTCTTTAAAGGTCCATCTCCTAATAGAGTCACATTCAGGGTTAAGGCTTCAACATACGAATTTTAGGGGGAACACAATTCAGTTCATAACAATATGAAAAGGTCAAGCACATACACAATTAGAGTTCAAGGAAAAGAAAAAAAAAAAAAAAAGCAGAATGGCAGCAAGAAGTTTGGACAAAACAGCTAAGAATTTTCCTAAACTGAAAAAAGCATCAGGTAGCATTTCCAAGAAGCATTAAAACACCAAATTCAATATCTTGTAGGAAAATAACACATAAGGGTGTAAGGAGGGCATATGTAAATGGCATGGCAAAAGAAATTGCAGATGGCTGTAAAGGTTAGAGTAAGAAGCTACAGAAAGGTGGACTTTTGGGGTGGAATGAAATAGTGCCTATATTTAATGTTGTAGAAATGGAGAATGTTAGAACAGGAAAGAAAATTACTGTTATGATTAGCATTTAGCATCCTCAGTTGCCCTAAGGTAAAGAGAGAATGTGGGGAGGGGCTGTGAGAAAGGGGAAACAGGCAGTGTAAGCTACTTTTGTGAAAAACAGATTGAAAAGAAAGAAAAAATGCAATAGCTGAAAGGAAGTGCAGTTTGTAGCAACTTCAGTCTATTTAATTTATAACTGAGGGTTTGTGGTTGTTGTTATAGAATGTATTCTTGGATCCCTTGCCTTAATTTATATAAACATTATCGACATGGGAAGAGAAAATTTCATATTCAATGCAATACTGGCAATGTGAAAAGACTACAAATTAGCCATGGTTGAAAATTAAAGAAATCCTTAATTCTGCTGTCCTCTGAGAATGAAACAAATGAATCCTAACCTCCCTTATATTCCTGCCAAGTGGGAGCTTTTATGGTACTTACAAGGGTTCTTCTTCCAGAAACAATGGCGTTGCTAAATGACTGGATCTATTAAATGAATTCCTAAGGCTTCTTTATGTAGGAACATCAAAGGAAAACATGTTAAATTGCATTCTAGTACTACAGAATTGTAATCTTTGTAGACCCACTAAAGAAAAAAAATGTTTATATTACAAATTAGTTTCTTATTTTTGAGCCTTAAGAACTGGTGAAAGTGTCTTATTTACAAATATTTCAAATTTGTATTCTTAGTCTTCTAGGGAAAAATAATTACATTTAGATTCTTATGTTTGCTGCCACATTGCCCTTTAGTACTTGCTAAAGATACCATCATCAATTATTTCTGCTTGCATATTGATATAATAGCTTGAACTAATATTTACTTCTGGAAGGTAATGTTAAATATGTTTGTGCACTATTAGACACTGAATACCCTGATGTTCCCAGAGTAAAATTTTTAAACTTTTTCTCTATTTAGAAACCCCCCCGAATACTTCTGGATATTTACCTAAAAGAGCCAAAAACAGGATCTAGAAGAGGTATTAGCACCCCATTTTCTTTGCAAGCACTGTTCACAATAGTCAAGATATAGAAATAAATGTCCATTGATAGATAAATGGATTAAAAAATTAGTATATTATAAAATGAAATATTATTCAGCCTTAAACTGAAGGAACTTCTGCCATATGGGACCACATGGATAAACCTTGAGGATATTATGAGTGAAATAAACCAGTCACAGAAGGACACGTATTGCATGCTTCCACTTACATGAGATAACTAAAATAGTCACATTCATTGAAACAGAGAGTAGAATGGCAATTGCAATGAGCTGGCGGGGAAGAAGAAATTATGAATTTCTAATCAACAGGTATAAAATTTCAGTTATATAAGATGAATAAGTTCTAGAGAATGCTGTACAGCATTGTGCTTACAGATAACAGAACTGTATTTTACACTTAAAATTCTATTAAGAGGATAGATCTCTTGTTAAATATTTTTACCACAATAAAATTAAAAAAAAATTCCCAGGGATGTAATGAAAATATATCAAAACCCAATTACGTTTCCAATGGAATATCTTTTTATTGTAGGCAAATTAATTTCAACTTTACATAAGAAAATTACTTTGTCTCCATCCCTCACAGAATTACTAACCTGTCCTATTTTGCCATAACTTACATACCATTTTACTTTAAATAAGTCTGTTACTTGATTGCCCTCCACATGACACATTTATTTAATATATCATATCAACTAAATTACCTTGAGGATATTCTAGTTGTGGCAATTGTAATATAATTTCCTGTCATCTACATTCATCATTTTTATAAGTTTATCCACATAATCAATGTCCTGTTAATCTTGATAAAATAAAAGAAAAATGTTAATGCCATCTTTGTTGTTAATGGCACCATCTTGTTTTCAAATGTGGAGGTTCTTAGAAATTTGATTATTAAGGTGTATTATAATTAGATAATAAATATGCAGATATATACTCCATGTGATTTTATTTCATGTAATATCCAAATATGTTTTCACTATTTATATTACTGATGAAATATGGATATTAATAAGTATAATCATTTTAATGAATAAATATATATCAAAGTGAAATTTTAGGAGAATAGGGAAAATAAAATCAACATTCTCTTGCAAAGAATTAAGAATTATTTATAAAACAGAATATGATAATCATCATGGCATACATCTTTCATTTTTAAGTGTTAAATTGAATTAATGGTATTTCTTTTAATTAAAAAATGTGCTTTTGATTTAATTGCTTGATATTTACATCAATTTATCTTTTTATTTATCAGACATTTATTATGTTTAAGATGTGGGAGTAGTTACTATGGAAGGCAAAGTTAGTTCAAGTAAACATGTTTTCTTTTGTCTAGTAAGAATAGAAGATCTTTATACAAGTAAGTTTTAAAGAGTACATAATGTACTAAGGGAATGTCCAGAATATATTAAGTGAAGAGTCAGAGGAATATAGAATTATATCTTCCCAAAACAGTTCTTGACAGTGTAACCAGTGAACACATTGCTAAATCCCTGGTCAGTACCCATTTCTCTTCATAATGAACTAAGCAGCATCTTCAAGAACTTCTGTGGCACCATTCTGTCCCATTCTCTTCCTAATAACACTTCTGTCTCCTTTGCTGTGTCTTTGTCTTCACAGACTGCATTTTGGAGATTCTCAAGTTTCTCTCCCAGAATGTCTTTTCTAAAGTTTCACATGTCTTTAAAACTATACATGAGCTGGGCACTTCCAAAGTTATAGCTCCAGACAGGGCCTCTTGCCTGATCTCTAGTTTTGTATATTCAACCATCTTCTAGTTATTTCTATTTATATATCTAAAGGCATCTCAAATTTAGCATGTGCAGAAACGCTGTCATGATTTCAACCTGCTCTCAAAACCTGTTTCTTTTTCCAGTATTTCCAAATCATAATGGTAAATGTTAACTCCATTCCTCTAATTGCTCAGAATCACAACCTCAGAAGTGTTTTTGACCTTTCTTGCTTTTCTTTTCCTACCTTTCAATCCTTTTGGACCTTCATTCAAAATGTATTTAAAATATTATCTTACATATTTTTATCATGTTTACTGTTATACCTTAATCTAAGCCGCCATCAATTTTCAGCAAAATTACTGCAATACCCTTTTAATGAAAATAAAACTTTTTAGCCTGTGAATGAGGCAATAAAAATAAAACTAAAAGTATGAAGATGAAAGAAAAACAGTAAAGCAATTTTCACTTAAGATGACATGATAAATTGAAGAATCTACCAAAATTTTTCTCCCCAAAACAAAACAAAAACCCAGAGCTAATAAGCGAGATTAGTCAGTTACAGCATACAGTGTCAATGTGTACAATCAATTGTATTTTTGTGTCCTTACAAGAAACAAACCATTACTTTAAGAAAGCAGTTCAATTTATAACAACAGCAAGAATTATAAAATGTTTTGAAATAAGTTGAAAAAAATTAAGACATGTAACACTACAAGTAACAACATATTGCTGAGATACATTAAAGAAGATGCAAATACTTGGAGAAATATACTAAATTCATGGATTGAAATTTTCATTAATTTTAAGGCAGCAAGTTTTCCTAATAGATACAGAGATTAAATACAATTCCCATCAAAATCCTAACAGCCTTTTTTGCATAAATTGACAAATTGATTTTAAAATGCAAAGAACTTAGACTAATCAAAAATAATCTTTAAAAGAAGATCTTATATCTGGCTTCAAAAACTGCAGTAAAGCTATGTAATCAAGACTTTATGGTATTCAAGACATTTTGTTATAATAAATGTGATATAAGTCCATGAAAAGATGTTCAACATCATTAGTCACTGGAAAATGCAAAATAAAACTACAAACAGATACACCTATGTACCCGCTAAAATGGCTAAAGCTAAAAATAATGACAAAATCAAATATGGAGAGGATGTGTAGAAACTGAACCCTCATATATTACTGGTGGGAACATAAAATAATACAGACATTACAGCAACCATTGTGATAAATTCCATCCACATGATAAGAAAAAAAATTAATCCCTTGTATATAGGAAGAGTATTAGGACAGCAGTGGACAATTACTCTCTTTTCCAAGGGGTATGTTAACTTTTCAACTCTCATTTTATAGTCCATAGGGGCCTTTAACATGTTGATATTCACACATTTTTACTAGGTCAAAGATAGCATACTAATCAGAGCTGGTTAACCAGAATTGATAGTTATTATGGATGTCCTAGCAAGGCCCGTGCTTGCAAAGAGGTGATAATAAATTCTGCAAAAAGGGCGCTTCTCTATTTGTGAAGACTTTGGTTCAATGACATGAGTTTCTTAGAAGATTCCTTCTAAGATGAAAAAGAAAACAGGGTATTTTACCTTACATTCCCTTACCACTAAGAAAGACACCCAGTGTTGTCTTTTCTAGTTAAGGTATCACTTTGCACATCCCCTGCTCCCTTAGTTTAGCTCTAATTCACATTTATTAATGCTGTGTTTCCTCTCTCAACCACTATTCATTTTTGACTAGAAATGATCATTCAAAAAAATAAAATTTTTACTTTTTTTCCTGCCTAATATCACAAAAATCTTGAGGAAAATTAGTGTAAACTCTAACCGTTACTTCCCAAATTTCACAATCTCAGAAGTATAACTGTAAAATTGAAACAACGTAGAAACTTAACTAATGTCTTGCCTAATAGCTAATTCCTTAAATATGGCTATTATAACATTGGATATGGTTATATAGAATATAGCTACTGTAATAACTAACTCCTTATTGTAACATATTTATTTACTGAGTTTCTACACTTCACCACATCTTCATCCTTATCATGAATGGAACAATTAAAGTCATTTCACTTTATTAAAGTACATATGCCCTACAGTTTAAAAATGCATAACTTTCTAAAAAATACTCTTATTATTCTTCTTTATATTTAAGATATTTTAATACATTGCAAAAGTAAAAGTTTTAAGAGGTTCTCATGTGAACTTTTTGTGTTCTTCCATTCTCCCCTATGGGTCTTGCAAAGGTTGTACTTCTCAAAATCTATGTTCCTCTAGATTTATGTATTTTGGAAATATGTGTACCCAGAATACATGAGTACATGCCAACTTTTCCAGCAGTATCAACTTTTTGTTGAAAGTTTGGGGGAAAATGCATTAATATTAAAAATCAGATATATTATTTAAAGTAATTGCGTTAATGTTAAAATAAAACATGACTTCAAATACATTTTACACTTACCAATATTACTTTGAACTTCAGCCTCAGACCCCAGAGGAACAAGTTCATCCTCCTCATTATGCATCTGAAATCAAAGTTTCCAAAGCAAATTTTAGATGACTAAGTCTGTAGAAGGTATGAGAATCTAGTACTTCATGTTATTTCTCCTTTTGGGGAAAAAGAAAAATTATTAGTGTGACTCCATGAGCTTATGATGTCTGTTTATTACTCAGATCTATACCATATCCAACGTTAAAAATGTAAATTTCCACAAAGTTAATAATGCCTCTGAAAACAGCTTTTAAAAAGTCCCCTAGAGTTTACCCTCGTGTGTAATCCTCTCCTCTTTAACGTGGGCATTAAATGTAACTCTTCTAAAAACAGAAAGAGTGGAAGTAATGGGGTATACATACATATATACACACATATATGTACATATGTGTGCATGCATGTGTATATAATGGACTTGGTATGAAACGAAGCGTTGAAGTGTTGTAGTGTCCAGGTGGTTTTAACAAAAGCTGCAAAAAGTTGTATACATTTTATACAAAAATGAACCAGAATATACAAGTGTCTATTTTCAAAATCTGTTCTAGAAATGTTGATACATATGCATTGCTACATCTCTAAGGTAATTTTTAAGCATTTGCTTTGCATTGTTCTATAAATCTTCTCTTGCCAAAGGGATCAATTAGGATTAGAGGTTTATCCTAAGTCTAAAATACAAAGTAAAAAGGCCAAGAGGAGAGTAACCTTACCTTTCAGGGAAATTCATTTCAGCAGCAGCAGCAGCAGCAGCAGCAGCAGCAGCAAATGTCTCCTTTTCCTCCACACAAATGTGGTTCTACTATTTAAAAGAAGAGTGCTTAGTTTTAATGTAACATAGCCCTACTGCAAGCTAACTACCTGTCATGTGCTATTACAAAGAAATATCGATCCATTTTCCTTTGGTAAGAAAAGTGGCTGTTTTAGATTCATTGAGAGATATTGTGTGGATTTCCATCTTCATGCCTTCCTAAAGGATTTAAATGGTGGGTTTTACTATAAAACAAAAGAAAAACACTACTTTTAAACAGTATACTTACTACTA